>NC_091067.1:35191034-36391034 GCF_000393655.2 Nicotiana sylvestris
ATACATTTCAAGTTTTGGTAATCAGGCGCCCACCTGGATAACAAGGGAATACAGTTCAAGTTTTTGGCAATCAGGCGCCCACCTGGAGAACAAGGGAATACAGTTTCAAGTTTTGGTAATCGGGCACTCACCTAGAGAATAAGGGAATACAGTTTCAAGTTTTGGCAATCAAGCACCCACCTGGAGAACAAGGGAATACAGTTTCACGTTTTGGCAATCAGGCGCCCGCTTGGAGAACAAGAGAATGCGGTTCAAGTTTTGGCAATCAGGCATCCACCTAAAGAAAAGGGAATGCATCTCATATTACAATTCAAGTCAGCAACAAAAGAAGCTCGCGACAAGAATCTGAGCCAGCAGTACGAGGTGATCAACAGAAGTTAGTCACAATAAAGAAAAAAGAGAAAGGCAAGAAGTTAATCCAAATACAGAAGTTGATGAAAGATGTGGGCTGATCAAAGACATGGCCGAGGTCACAAGCACTACATGTTCGGTCTTGATCCGAAAGTCTGAAGAAGAATGAACTAGCACCTGCAACTAGCAAGCATCAAGGCTCAAATATAAAGTCTGCATGAAGAACCATTCAAGACTCAAGATCAAGCTTCAGAAGACTTATAGATAGGAATTTTGTAACTCATAGTTGACAAGTTTGGTTAGTCTTTTTTATTTTTTTGATTTTGATGAAATAATAGGAACGCAGACCGGAACCTCGATGGAATGACACCTCGATTGGCTCTCCACAACGGTATACTTCATTACCTCAGTCATTTTTGAACTACACGTGGCCAGAATCGTTTATAGCCAAGGATATGTAGGCAGCTCAGATACCAGGGTTCGGTCACATTCTCTTTCCTCTTAGTTTTTGTCTCCTTAAATAAGGGTCGGGTCAAAAAACCTGTCTAGTCATTCTTTGTCTGAAAATTCTTCGAATTTCCAGTCAAAGAGGGGCAGCTGTAGACATGTGATTTTTGACTCTCCCCAAGATTTTATATACTTTAGCGTGTAAATATTTAGTTTAGGCATAAAATCGCTATTTCAGCTAATTTTGACTCTTTTACTTTATTTTGTCACAATAATAAAAATTACAAAAAAGGTTACGTATTTCTAGAGTATTAATTTTATTTTTTAAAAAGTTTCCAAAATATATAATTTAGTTTAGTACTATTTTTAAGCTAGAGACTTTTGAGAAATAAATATTGAGTATGTAGTGACTTTACCTTGTTATTTTAGGAGTAGATTTTATCTTGTGGACTTATTTTCAAGAAAAAAAAAGAAAACTAACAAAAACAAAAAGCCAATGAAAATATGGCACATCATAAGATTCCTTCCAACAAACCTTATCCCAATTCAAAAATTTCACATGCACACAGGCACGAAAAAGGGAATTTTCGGAATTTTCAGTTTTTTAAGGAGTCCACACGATTTTTCTCTGATTTCTCTAAGACGTGATCTCCAAGAAAATGAAGAGATACACTTATATATTCATTCAAGAACTGAAAGAAGAGGGGATCAACGACAACAGTACAAACCCCACCCTATCGTCTCCTTCATGAAAAACCTGCAAAAAACCTTAAGACCTAGGAGTTGAGAGCTGAAACGGTCCACAATAAAAGACTCTCACCCCAATACATGAGCTTCAACTTCCTTACATCTAAGAAGCCATGAGAGGACCCTAGAACCTAGGATCTCCATCGCTACCACTCCACCGATGGCCACACGCACACAGTGGCTCTTCCTCATCACTGCACCTTCTGTTCAGCTACATAATGAGACCCCATCAGCCTTCTTCTCCTTCTTCACAAAAAAAAACTTGAAATACCCTAGATCTAATTAAAGTGACAATCCCGCACCCATAGATGCATAAACGGACAGAAGGGGAGGGGAGCGGACTGACTTGGCTACTATAGTGAGAAAACATCCAAGATGTTTCAGTTTCTTCTATTCCATACCATTTCAAAGAAGGAAATTGCACCAGAAATAGAATTGGAGTTTCTTCTAACGGAGTTCATTGTTTAAGCTCTCTTGGGTCTGAATTCATGCTTGTTTTAGTTTTCCGATGCTGATTTATGATCTTGTCTCGTCTTCAGCTTTTTGATGCCAGTTCGAGGTCCGTCGTCGAATTTTATCACCAATTAAATGGTATTATTTATGTGCTTCATGTTGTTCATGTGGTTGATTCATTAGTGGCACTAAAATTCAACATCCGTAGAGTTTAATCAATCATAACGAGCTTGAATATTTGTTTTTCAATAATATGAATGCCCATCGTTAAGTCTTGATGCCTTTTAGTTTTCTTTTACCCTGTTGGTTCTCACGTTTTAGACTTGGTTCTTCTACACGGATGGAATGATAAGACTTGAGTCAAAATAATAGTTGGACCATTATTGCTAATTTACATGGGTTGTATGGTCACTTGGTTTAACTTAATTGAATAAGTAGTTGTACTACATTTCTGGACCATGGCCTATTAGTCAAGGCAGTAGAGATGTTTGTTTGTCTTTGAAAATCAGAAATTGGATTAGATAGGAGCATCCGTAGGGGACTTTATTTGAGTACAATCTTTTGAAATAGTTGGAGGCGTGCCATATTAAATAAGCTTAGCTATGACCCTCGAATAATAAAATCCTTTGAAATCAAAATTCGAGGCGTGCCATTTAGCAAATTTTCATGGCCCTCGCAAAGTTAAAAATGCGTAGTTGCTTTAGGTGTGTTCTTTTAATAATTTACCTTCTTAAATGCGGGTGCGCATTTATGTGACCCAAATCCAAAATCTCAACAATGTTAAAATATGTCGAAGACCGCGGGTGCATTTATGTGACGTGGTTCAAGACGTGTTTTAATAATGTTGCAATCTTCCTAAAAATGAATAAAGGTGGCTATAAAGTTAAAACTTGCATATAGGTTCATAATTGTTTAAAAATTAGATAATTAAGCTGAATATAACAATTGAGCGATCGTGCTAGAACCACGGAGCTCGGGAATGCCTAACACCTTTTCCCGGGTTAACAGAATTCCTTACTCGGATTTCTGGTTCGCGAACTGTAATACAGAGTCAATCTTTTCCTCGATTCAGGATTTGAACTGGTAACTTGGGACACCATAAAATTATCTCAAGTGGCGACTCTGAATTTTTAATAAAATAATCCCATTTCGATTGTCACTTTAAGTTGGAAAAAACTCCCTCATCTACCCTCTCGGGGGTGTAGGTAAAAAAGATGTGTGACAACTGCCATTGTTCACACATTGAAGATTGGAGGCATTACTTATATGGTGTATCTTGTGAGGTGTTTAATGATCATCATAGCCTCCTACACTTGTTCAAGTATAAGGATCTCAATTTGATGCAGCGGAGGTGGTTGGAGTTGCTAAAGGATTATGATATTACTATCTTGTACCATTTGGGGAAAGACAATGTGGTGACCGATGCTTTGAGCCAAAAGGCGGTGAGTGTGGTGAGTTTGGAATATATTCCAGTTGGGGAGAGACCTCTTGTAGATGATGTTCAGGCCTTGGCCAATCGGTTCGTAAAGTTAGATATTTTGGGGGCCAGTCGGGTATTAGCTTGTGTGATTTCTCGGTCTTCCTTAGATGATCGCATCAGAGAGCGCCAATATAATGATCCTTATTTGCTTGTCCTTAAGGATAGATTTCAACACGATGAGGACATAGATATGACTATTGGTGATGATAGAGTGTTGAGAATGCAGGGCTAGATATGTGTGCCCAATGTAGATGGGCTTCGGGAGTTTATTTTGGAGGAGGCCCATAGCTCGCGGTATTCTATTTATTGGTGGAGGAGAATGAATAAAGACATTGTGGGATTTGTAGCTTGGTGTCTCAATTGTCATCAGGTGAAATATGAGCATCAGAGACCGGGTGACTTGCTTCAAAAGATGGATATTCCAGAGTGGAAGTTGGAGCGCATCACCATAGACTTTGTAGTTGGACTCCCACAGACTTTGAAGAAGTTCGATGCTATTTGGGGGATTGGGGATCGTCTAACCAAGTTCGCGCAATTCATTCCTGTGTTTACTACCTATTCTTCAGAGCAGTTGGTAGGGATCTATATCCGGGAGATGGTTCGTTTCCATGGTGTCCCAGTTTCCATCATTTCAGATTGGGGCACTCGATTCACTTCGTAGTTTTGGAGGTCTGTGTAGCGAGAGTTGGGTACTCAAGTTGAGTGGAGCAAAGCTTTTCACCCTTAGATGGAGGGGCAGTCCGAGCGCACTATTCAGATATTGTAGGACATGTTACGTGCTTGTGTAATTGATTTCGTAGGGTCATGGGATCAGTTTCTACCGCTTGCAGAGTTTGATTATAACAACAGTTACCAGTTGAGTATTTAGATGGCTCTATATGAGGCTTTGTATGAGAGGCGGTGTAGATCTCCAGTTGGTTGGTTTGAGCTGGGTGAGACTAGGCTATTGGGGACAGACTTGGTGCAGGATGCTTTGGAAAAGGTGAAGGTGATTCAGGAAAGGCTTCGTACAGCGTAGTCGAGACAAAAGAGTTATGCTGACAAAAAGGTTCGGGATGTGTCCTACATGGTTGGTGAGAAAGTTTTGTTAAAGGTTTCACCAACGAAGGGTGTTATGAGATTTGGGAAGAAGGGTAAATTGAGTCCTTGGTTCATTGGGCCTTTTGAGGTGCTTCAGAGGATTGGGGAGGTGGCTTATGAGCTTTCTTTGCCACCCAGCTTGTCGAGTGTGCATCCGGCATTTCATGTTTCTATGCTCCGAAAGTATATTGGGGATCTGTCTCATGTTATGGATTTCAGCACAGTGCAGTTAGATGGTGATTTGACTTATGATGTGGAGCAACTATTTTGGAGCGTCAGGTTCGAAAGTTGAGATCAAAGTATATAGCTTTAGTGAAAGTGAGTCGACTCGTGGAGGAGGCTACCTGGGAGACCGAGCGGGAGATGCGGAGAGATATCCTCACATGTTTGAGGCTTCAAGTATGTTTCTTGACTCATTCGAGGATGAACGTTTATTTAAGAGGGGGAGGATGTGATGACCCGGCCAGTCGTCTCATGAGTTACCGCTCTGTTTCCCCCATTTTTGCTTCTTATTGCTTAGTTTATCGGTTCTATGTATGATCTGGTTGGTTGGCTCAGGTTCGGAAAAGTTTTTGTAAGGTTTGAGATACTTACTCTCTCTTGAGGAAGCTTAAGTTAGAAAAGTCAACTAGATGTTGACTTATGTGTTAAAGGGCTCGGATGTGAGTTCCGATGGTTCAGATATCTTCGGGAGGTGATTTGGGACTTAGGAGCGTGATCGGAATGTGTTTTGGAGGTCCGGAGTAGATTTATACTTTAATTAACGAAATTGGAATTTTGGCATTTTCCGGTTGATAGGTAAGATTTTGAGATAGGGGTCGGAATGGAATTCCGGGAGTTTCAGTAGTTTTGTTGTGTCATTTGGGATGTTTGTGCAAACTTTTAGGTCATTCGGACATGATATGGTAGACCTTTTGATCAAAAGCGTAATTTAGAAGATTTTGGAATTCTTAGGCTTGAATCTGATGCGAATTTGGTGTTTTGATGTTGTTTTGAGCATTCCAAATATTGGAACAAGTTTTAATGATGTTATGGGATATGTTGGCATGTTTGGTTGAGGTTCCGGGGGCCTCGGGTGAGTTTCGGGTGGTCAATCGGACCATTTCATGTTTTGGAAAGTTGTAGAAATCTGTTATTAGATGTTGTAGATATTTGGCCTTCGTGTTTGAGAGTGGGCCCTCATGTTCGCGAAGAGTTAGCAGGTGAGTTTGGATCTTTTGCCTTCGCGTTCACGAAGGGCTGGGCCATTGGGCATCGCATTCGCGAGAAGGGGAGCCGTGTTCGGAAAGGTTGAGTTGTGAACTCATCGCGTTCGCGAGGTAGTGGTCGCGTTCGCAAAAGAGGGAAATTTTGTCAAAGTCAGTTTATACTTGGTGAATGCGGTCAAAGCCTCGCGTTCACGATGAAGGTTTTTAATGCCTGGGCAGAATGTTTAAATAACCATTTGTCCGCGATTTTGGGGTTAACTTCCACCATTTTTGAGAGACTTTGTAGCTTTTTGAAGAGGATTGAAGAAATATTCAAGGGGGAACACTTGGAGGTAAGATTTATGGGCTCAATACTCGATTCTTATGTGAATTCTACCTAATTAATCATGGAATTTAAGCCTAACATTAAAGAACTAGGGCTTGAAATTTGAGACCTAGAATTTGGGATTTGAGGGTCGTTTGTGGTTGGAATTTGCTGCTTTTGATATAAATGAACTAGGGTAGTGATAAGGAGTCTATTGATGTAATTTTTATTGGAATTCGAGACGTGGGCCCGGGGGTCGGGTTTGGCCAATTTCGGGATTTGTATTGTAATTTGATTTCTTTCAGGTGGGCTTTGTCCCTTAGCATATTTTGATGGTTTGCAAAGATTTTGGTTAGATTTGGAGCATCCGGATGTCGATTCGAGAGGAAAAGGCATCAAGAGCTAGAGATTTTGACCGAATAGAGGTGAGTAATGATTGTAAATGTTGTCCTGAGGGTATGAAACCCCGGATTTAACATCGCTGTGCTATATTGAGGTGATGCACATGCTAAATGACGAGCGTGAGGTCGTGCACCATTGAGGATTGTGACTTAGTCCATCCCGAATGATTATTTTACCGCGTATTTGATTGAAAACTATTTGCTATCATCATGTTTTGGGCATCGTGCCACATTGGGCATCGTGCCATCTATTTAGACCATAGGGGATTTTTACTGATATTTCCTCACTATTTTGACTGTATACTTATACTCAGTCATGCTATATTCTACTATTTTTCATAACTCAGTCTTGTTTACTCTATGTTAAATATTAAATGATATTTTAAATGATAAATTGGATTGAGCATCATGTTTTACTATTGCTTGAGTGGCTTAAGAGATTCTGACTAAGTAAGGCCGATGGCCTGTGTTGTGAGGATACACTGATTTATGATTATGAGGCCAAGGGCCTGAGATTGTATGCCACGAGGTGGCTTGATATTGCATTTGGGCCGTAAGAAGCCCCTCCCTGAGTCTGTACACCCCCAGTGAGCGCGAGTACCCATTGTGATATGAGATATAGCCCTGAGGGCTGGTGTTGTTATACGATATTGCCCGAAGGGCGGATTCTATTGACATTATGTCCGAGGGGCGGATTTTTAGGTGTTTATATGTTCTAGCTGCTTCTCATTTAATTGTTAAACTATTAAAAAGGTATTTAAAAGAAGCTTCTTCTGAATTAAATGTTTTTAGATGTTTTCACTGTTTCATTGCTTTTACTGGTTTTATACTGCTTCTCTATAGCATGTTGATGTGCTTTTACATGATTTCTTATCGCTCAGTCTTCATTTATTATTATTACTCACTGAGTTAGAGTACTCACTTTACTCCCTGCATCCCGTGTGCATATTAACGCGCTTCAGGTCCTACTTGCAAGGGTTGAGAGCTTCCAGCAGACTTCGGAGATTCACTAGGTAGTTGCCCGGTGTTCGCAACCCAATGCTTCTCCCTCTATCTTATTTTCTCTTATTTTAGTTATGTAATAGTTGTGTAGACTCTTTCAGGCATGTAGTTTTTATGATAGATGCTCATGATTGGTGACACCTCGATGTCGGGCTATGTCTATTTTACAACTGTAGCATTCACCTTATTTGGGGATTTTATTATGTTAAAGTCTTAGTATTTATTATTATAATTGCTTAAAAATGAATTTGAATTGTGTCGGCTGGACTTATCTTCATGAGAGGCGCCATCATGACCGAGTCTGGGTTTAGAGTCGTGACATTCATAAGGTTATCTTGGGTGTAAATCCTGCTAGGATTATGTCATAATTATCAAATATGAGTTTCGAGATCATCTAGGACTAACTCAGGCTAGGAGAACTGCTGCCCTTTTACTTGCATCAGAATTTAGTTACTTTTCTCAAAAGGTTTAGGAGCTCGGGGAGAGGATATTTTTGAGAGATATTTTCATCTACTTCAATGGGTTAGGAAACCTAACTCGAATTAACGATTATAACATGAATCTATTATTGATTTAGGCTCTAAATAACGAAATTTTAAAGAAGTTTGTCTTGAGAGATAAGAAAGTTGAGTTTTGAACATCGATTCGGGGTCAGATTTGAGTGATATTAATATGATCAAACTTAGATTTATGGATTTTATCGGGTTTTGGGAAGCGGGCCTAGGTTGAATTTTTGGTTGACTTTGAGTATTTAATTAAAGATTCAACTTTTATTGTTTGGGTTGGTTTCCTACGATATTATTTGATGTTTTCGAGTTATTTTCTACTAGATTCGAGCTGCTCGGATATCGATTCATGCAGGATGACCTTTTAGAGTATTATTTTGGTTTGTTTTAGGTAAGTTTCTTCTCTAGATTTGTTGGGAATTTTTTTTCTAATAAAATAATATTGCTTACTATATGCGAGGGCGATGTATAAGCGAGGTGAGGAGTGTATATGCATGTACCAGGGTCATACATGGTTGGGGGTAGATTACATGATTCTTTGTTCCTTGTTAGACTTTGCGAATTCCTTGCCTCATTTTTACTTGACTTGTATAATATTATGAGCACAATTTCATCGCCAGACCATGCTTCAGCCTACTACAACTTGATTAAATATGATGGACCCTTGTAAAATTGTTGATGTGCTAAATTTGGTCATAAGTATAACTAAATTATTATACATTTCTATGTCTATTATGCTTCGGATACTTGGGTTCCATACTTATATGGAAGATCATGTTTGAGTTTTGATTGTTGTTCACGTGGTGTATTTTGCTTAACCACTTTTGTTGATGTTATCCATGCTTCCCACCTTGCTTGTTGTTGATGTATATATGTTTGATAAGGAAGAGTGTTAAGCACGAAGGATGATGTCGTGCAATATATTTATATTTGTATGTGAGGATGAGAATAAAAGCACGAAGGAAGAGGTCATGCATTGTTGCATTATCATGTGACGATGAGAGTAAAAGCACAAAAGGTGATATCCTGCCATTATTTAAAAGCATGAATGGTGATGTCGTGCCATTGTTTTACATTATCATGTGAGAAAAAAAGTAAAAGGATGAAGAGTAATACAGTGCAATTATTGTATATTATAATGTAAGGACGAAAATTCATGGCACGAAGAGTGTTTTCGTGCGGCCGAGGATGAGAGCATACTTTATATTGTGTTATCTTTTTCTTGTTTATATATTTATGCCTTTATCCTAAGTTGTTAAAATTTCACCTATGCTTTCTATGGTTCTTGATTGCTGTCACGTCTTTGCCTTCTACCTTATTTGTTATTGTTTTATGCACGTCTTCTATTTGTTTATCACTATTATATTCATGATGTCCTTCTTATTTATTATACCTATATCTATGCTTTATCTCTCATTTGTTGTGGTTTCATTTGAACCTTCTATCTTGATAACTATTCAAATCTATACTTTCCTACCTTATTTGCTATCATTACTTTGGTGCCCCCTACCTTGTCATTACCGTTATCCACTTGCTTCTGCTTGTTTGTTACTGCTATGTGTGTGTTTTCTACTTTATTGTTACTGCCATTTGTATTCCATCTACTTGGTTAGTACTATTATACAAATGCTTGGCGAGGATGAGATAAATGCATGAAGGGAGTTGTCGTGCCATTTGATTTAACATACATGAACATGTTGGGTTAGGATGAAATAAAATGCAAGAAGGGTGTTGCCATGCCATTTGATTGGATATCTCGAACATATTCCTCATATTAGGAAAATTATTGATTTTACTATATTACTTTGGTGGTTATCGCTTTAACCTCATGTCTTGAGCTGTTAGAAAATGATTGGTTATGATATTAAGGAAACTGCCCGTAATTCTTTTAGTTAATCATTTACTACTTCTCATATTTATTCTTGTAATCTACTTTGTTCTTTCGAGTGTTGTTTCTACAGTAAATTTAACTGAACAGGCTATATAGTGAGTATCTTGTAACTTAAAATCTCGTCACTACTTTACTGAGGTTAGTCAAGATACATACTGACTACATGGGGTCGGTTGTACTCATATTGCACTTCTGTATCTTGCGTGCAGATTTTGGAGTTGTGTAGCTGTGGAAGACAGAACCTTACATTGGAGACATACCAACATACCAGATTCATGCTACCTTCTTTATCATGGCAACTTAGGATTTTATTTCTGTTGATATAGCTTTCGAACAGATGTTGTATTTATTCATTTCACCAGCTTGTAAATCTAAATCATAGTGGCTCATGACTTGTACTACCAGTCTTTGGGATAGTTATACATGATTCAGATGCAGTTTTATTATATATACTAGTTCTGGGTATGCGCTTTGCGCCTGTACTCCATATCGATGGATAGACTATTAGTATAAATCAAATAAATATTATGATAAAATATATTTGAGTTATAAAATAAAAATTAAAAATACAAATTACTAAAAATATAATTGTTGATTCTCGTTAGCTAGCTAATAAAGGACGAAATCCAGCTCTACACAAGTCCTCAATGCCTTAGTTGTTAAGTGTTCTTTCAACAAATACTTTAGAATTTGAAGTACGTTGAGTTAAAAGTATAATAATGGTAAGGAGGCCTAGTATCTAATTAGTAGAAGTATTAATTAGAATATGCATGGTTATGAGATAATTTCTTCTTTTCTTGTGCTTTGGTTTCTTGGCTCAATCACTTCAACTTTCCATCTCTGTTTGCTTTAGTATGGATTCTTCTTATGGGTGCCATTGAGATGGCAATTCAATAATTCTTCCAAATTGCTGCAACTAAGAACCTAATATCACAAACACACTAAATTAGCTACCTTTCACACTTGGATCATCAAGCAGTGTATCAAAGGCATGGAGCATAATGGAAAAAAAAGAAAAAGAAAACATATACACACACAAAAAATCAAGTTATCAACTCTCACAATGATATGAATTGCTATAAGTACTATTTGATAAACCATGACATATGGAATAGTTATCTTAAATTAGATAATATTACGAACATAAAATGTTGGAATTAAAAAATTATATATACGTGGAGGTTTTCATTAGAAGAAACTCAGTTATTCAACCCTCATCGTGTACAAAACCGGCAAACTTAAATTGACTTTCTTTTTTCAACTAACAAACCAACTCAAATTAGTTAAAGAATATGCAATGATAGCTGCAAATTACGTACCAGCAGCACATTTCGGATTAGCACAATATATGATGGAAATTAGTAGATATATATCCACGAATGGATTGAAAATCACTGAAAAAAACTTTTAAGAAGGCAAAAAGAAAAAGTAGAATACTAATCTTAAATTTGACAAGGGAGCAAGGCCGACTCCAACGTTGTTCCAACTAAGGCTTTTGCCTTATGCCCCCAAATTTTGGGGCCCAGTTTTTAGAACTAATAAGTTTATAGGTATTTAAAAAAAGTAATATTTAATACTTTTTATATAAAAGTAGAGTTTTTTTTAATAACAATAGCCTAAAAAAGAATTTTTTTAAGATTATAATTGATAAAATCTTAACTGAGATTAACAATGTCTCAAGATAGATTAGATGCATTGGCTACATTATCAATTAAAAAGGCATTAGTGGAAATCGATTATAAAAAAATTATTAATAACTTTACATCTCAATAGAAAAATAGACTTCAAATAAAAATATATATCATACCTTCTAAAAATTTAGGTTTCACACTAAACTTTGGTTATAAGCCACACATGTGTTTGTGTAACGATCCGGCCAGTCATTTCATGAGTTATCGCTCTGTTTTCCCCATTTCTATTTCTTATTACCCTGTTTAGCTGTATTTTATGTTATCGGGTTGGTTGGCTCGGGTTCGGAGAGATTTTGGTAAGGTTTGAGACACTTAGTCTCTTTTGAGTAAGCTTAAGTTGGAAAAGTCAACCGGATGTTGACTTATGTGTTATAGGTCTCGGATGTGAGTTTTGATGGTTTGGATAACTTCGAGAGGTTATTTGAGACTTAGGAGCATGATCGGATTGTGTTTTGGAGGTCCGGAGTAGATTTAGGCTTGAATTGGCGAAATTGAAATTTTGGCATTTTCCGGTTGATAGGTCAAATTTTGATATAGGAGTCGGAATGGAATTCCGGGAGTTGTAGTAGGTTTGTTGTATCATTTGGGATGTGTGTGCAAAAGTTCAGGTCATTCGGACGTGGTTTGATAGACATTTTGATCAAAGGCAGAATTTGGAAGATTTTGGAGTTCAGAGGCTTGAATCCGATGCAAATTTTGTGTTTTGATGTTGTTTTGAGTGTTCCGAAGGTTTGAACAAGTTTGAATGATGTTATGGGATATGTTGGCATGTTTGGTTAAGGTCCCGAAGGCCTTGGGTGAGCTTCGGGTGGCTAAACGTACCATTTCAAGTTGGATAAAATTAGAGAAAATCTGTTGTTGATGTTGCATATAGTTGTTCTTCGCATTCGCGAGTGGATCCTCGCATTTGATAAGGTTCAGCAAGGGAGGCTGTGAGACTGAAACAATACCTCCCGAATCTAACCAAACCATCGGAACTCACTTCCGAGCCTTATAACACATAAGCCAACATCCGGTTGACTTTTTATAACTTAAGCATTCTTAACAGAGACTAAGTGTCTCAAACTTCACCAAACTCATTCCGAAATCGATCCGACCAACCCGATACCATAAAAACACGGATAACAAAACATAAAGAAGCTGAAATGGGAAAAAGGAATGGTAACTCATGAGATGACCGGTCGAGTCGTCATAGTGTTTCTCCCTCCTATTTTACTTCCTTTATTCTAGTTCTGTTATAAACTGTATAAACTTTTTCATACTCTTAGACTTATGTTAGATGCTCATGACTGGTGACACCTCGATGTCGAGTTGTGTTGGTTTTTGCAAATTGTACTAGTTCACTTTCATTTTTGTGATAATTAGCAAGATAATGACTTAAATTGTGTTATTTTATTTCATTACTAGAAATCCGGAAAAAAATGACCAAAGTTGGTCATTTACAAGTCATAAAGCGACCAAAAAACGTCCAAACTAGATTGGTCGCTATTTTGCTAGTCCCTTTGTCTTAGAGACCAAAGTTGGTCGCTAATTAGCGACCAATTTTAGTCTCTAAAGTGAAAGGACCAAATATTCCGAGTAAACAATATACCAACCAACATTGGTCGCTTTAATATTTTAATAATATAAATTTAGCGACCAAAGTTGGTCTCTATATTTAAATTATGCTTTTTTTATTTATAATTATTCAAAATATGCCGACCAACTTTGGTCTGTAAACCAATTATTATATTTTAAAATCTAGAAAATAGCGACCAAAGTTGGTTTCTTTTTTATTTAAAAAAAAATTTAAACATAAGCGACCAAAATTGGTCGCTAATTTCAAGAATTTAATTTTTTTTTAAACATAAGCGATCAAAATTGGTAGCTAATTTTCAAAAAAAAATATTAATAGAATAGCGATCAAAGTTGGTCGCTTTTTAGGAAATCTGGGTTAATTAGCGATCAACCTTGGTCGCTATTGCCTAGAAAATAGTTTTTTAAATAAAACATCGACCAAAGTTTGTCGCTTTTCTGAGTATAATTTTGGCAGAAACTGCTTGTTTTGGCAGCTACACCACCTGCCAGCACACCAAATTCCCTAAATAACAATATAATTCAATTGATAAACTACAATTTCATTACCAAAATCTCCACAACAACCCAACAACAACAACACTACTACCACCACCACCACCACCACCACCACAACAACAACACAATTCAAAAAACACATTAAAACCAATAAATTAAAGTTCAATAGAACTAACAGATTAAACTAAGTTAATGCTTATTACACCTAGTTCAAAACCGGTTCTATTTATCTAGTTCAAAGTATATGAAATATAAGGAGTGTTTTGTACAACATCAGTATCATCAACGTCTGATGAACTTTCGTCAACAAGACGGTATACAGAAGTGTCTACCTCGATCCTTGTCTGTCATCTGCTTAATATAATGCATATTTAGATTGAAACATATAAGAAACTAGCTATAAAACGAGAGTTATTAAAGAAACCAACTTTTTAAAGCTCATCGACGTATTGTTCCTCGTCCGAGAATTCTTCTTCCTCACTAGTTTGGGCTTTATCAGTTGATTCTTCTTCCTCATTTTCTATAATTCTTACATCATTTATATCAACTTCTTCCAATATATGTTCGGGATGTTCCAAATCATTTTCTAAAAGTTCGTCCATGTGACGAGCCGGCCAGTCGTCTCATGAGTCACCGCTCCATTTCCCCCATTTCAGCTTCTTTACGCTTTGTTATCCGTGTTTTATTTGATTGAGTTTATTAGTTCTAGTTCGGAGAGGATTTGGTAAGAAATGAGACACTTAGTCTCTTTTAAGAAGGCTTAAGTTTGAAAAGTCAACCGGATATTGACTTATGTTTTAGAAGGCTCGGAAGTGAGTTCCGATTGTTCGGTTAGCTTCGAGAGGTGATTTGTGACATAGGAGCGCGATCGGAATGGGTTTTGGAGTTGTAGAGAAGATTTAGGCTTGAATTGGCGAAATTGATATTTTGGCAAATTCCGGTTGATAGGCGAGATTTTGATATAGGGGTCGGAATGGAATTCCGAGAGTTGCAGTAGCTTCATTGTGTCATTTGGGATGTGTGTGCAAAATTTCAGGTCATTCGGACGAGATCTGATAGACCTTTTGATCGAAAGCATAATTTAAGAGTTCTTGGAGTTCTTAGGCTTGAATCCTATGTTAAATTGTTGATTTGATGTTGTTGTGAGCGTTCCGAAATTTTTGAGCAAGTTTGAACGATGTCATGAGATGTGTTGGTACAATTGGTTTGAAGTTCCGGGTAGGTTCCGGGATGTTTTAGTGCAAAAATCATAGTTGTAGCAGGTCTACAGGGGTTGCAGGCCCTGGAACTCACTCATGTGGTCCGCACAAAAATGAGTGCGCCCGCTGTGAGTGCTGTGCGGACCACACAAAAGCGGGCGCGGCTGTGGGAGGCGTCACGCGGACCGCACAAAAGTGGCCGCGGCCGCGGTGAAGAACCCTCCCGCTTGTCCTACTTCGGAAGCTCATATCTTTTGATCTACAAGGAATTTTGAGGTGATTCAAAAACGAAAGTTGTATCCCTTTGTATCTAGTTTCCAAAGAGGTGAAGATATCACAATTTGGACATATGTAGTAAAGGTTATGTCTAAAATACTAAAGCCTGTCACTGCAGAGGGAGGCATGTGCGGCCGCGATTGCCTTTGCGCGGACCGCGGTCGTTTTGGTGCGACCCGCGGTAGCTGAAACCTAAGGGGTACCTATTAATATGAGGTTTTGAGTTTTATTTAATATTTTGACTTAGAGAGCTCGTATTTTGGCGGTTTTTCGAAGGTTTTTAAAGAAATTCATCCGGGTAAGTGATTTTAACTCAGATTTGACTATAATACATGAATCTATCACTGAATTCATCATTTAATTCGTGATTTGAGATGGAATTTGGGAAGAAAATTGTGAAACCTTTCAAAAATATAAAATGATGATTTGAAGGACCAAATGGTATCGGAATTGGATAATTTTGGTATGGTTAGACTCGTGAGGCTATGAGGATTCTGAAAATGTAAATTTTACCCGATTTCGAGACGTGGGCCTGGGGCTCGAGTTTTGTTAATTTCGGGATTTTTGATATTTTTTCGAATGTTTTCGCTTGGGCTTTGTTCCCTTAGCATATTGTGATGTATTCGTTCTGATTTTGGATAGATTCGACGCGCGTGGAGGACAATTCGAGGGGTAAAGGGCGTCGCGAGCTTGAGAATTAGCCAGTTCGAGGTGTGTAATGGTTGTAAATGATGTCCTGAGGGTTCGAAACCCCGGATTGCACATCGTAGTGCTATATTGAGGCAAGACACACGCTGGATGATGAGCGTGAGGTCTTTCACTATAAGTACTATTTGATAAACCATGACATATGGAATAGTTATCTTAAATTAGATAATATTACGAACATAAAATGTTGGAATTAAAAAATTATATATACGTGGAGGTTTTCATTAGAAGAAAGTCAGTTATTCAACCCTCATCGTGTACAAAACCGGCAAACTTAAATTGACTTTCTTTTTTCAACTAACAAACCAACTCAAATTAGTTAAAGAATATGCAATGATAGCTGCAAATTACGTACCAGCAGCACATTTAGGATTAGCACAATATATGATGGAAATTAGAAGATATATATCCACGAATGGATTGAAAATCACTGAAAAAAACTTTTAAGAAGGCAAAAAGAAAAAGTAGAATACTAATCTTAAATTTGACAAGGGAGCAAGGCCGACTCCAACGTTGTTCCAACTAAGGCTTTTGCCTTATGCCCCCAAATTTTGGGGCCCAGTTTTTAGAACTAATAAGTTTATAGGTATTTAAAAAAGTAATATTTAATACTTTTTATATAAAAGTAGAGTTTTTTTTAATAACAATAGCCTAAAAAAGAATTTTTTTAAGATTATAATTGATAAAGTCTTAACTAAGATTAACAATGTCTCAAGATAGATTAGATGCATTGGCTACATTATCAATTAAAAAGGCATTAGTGGAAATCGATTATAAAAAAATTATTAATAACTTTACATCTCAATAGAGAAATAGACTTCAAATAAAAATATATATCATACCTTCTAAAAATTTAGGTTTCACACTAAACTTTGGTTATAAGCCACACATGTGTTTGTGTAACGATCCGGCCGGTCATTTCATGAGTTATCGCTCCGTTTTCCCCATTTCTATTTCTTATTACCCTGTTTAGCTGTATTTTATGTTATCGGGTTGGTTGGCTCGGGTTCGGAGAGATTTTGGTAAGGTTTGAGACACTTAGTCTCTTTTGAGTAAGCTTAAGTTGGAAAAGTCAACCGGATGTTGACTTATGTGTTAAAGGGCTCGGATGTGAGTTTTGATGGTTTGGATAACTTCGAGAGGTTATTTGGGACTTAGGAGCATGATCAGATTGTGTTTTGGAGGTCCGGAGTAGATTTAGGCTTGTATTGGCGAAATTGAAATTTTGGCATTTTCCGGTTGATAGGTCAAATTTTGATATAGGAGTCGGAATGGAATTCCAGGAGTTGTAGTAGGTTTGTTGTATCATTTGGGATGTGTGTGCAAAAGTTCAGGTCATTCGGACGTGGTTTGATAGACATTTTGATCAAAGGCAGAATTTGGAAGATTTTGGAGTTCAGAGGCTTGAATCCGATGCAAATTTTGTGTTTTGATGTTGTTTTGAGTGTTCCGAAGGTTTGAACAAGTTTGAATGATGTTATGGGATATGTTGGCATGTTTGGTTAAGGTCCCGAAGGCCTTGGGTGAGTTTCGGGTGGCTAAACGGACCATTTCAAGTTGGATAAAATTAGAGAAAATCTGTTGTTGATGTTGCAGATAGTTGTTCTTCGCATTCGCGAGTGGATCCTCGCATTTGATAAGGTTCAGCAAGGGAGGCTGTGAGACTGAAACAATACCTCCCGAATCTAACCAAACCATCGGAACTCACTTCCGAGCCTTATAACACATAAGCCAACATCCGGTTGACTTTTTATAACTTAAGCATTCTTAACAGAGACTAAGTGTCTCAAACTTCACCAAACTCATTCCGAACTCGATCCGACCAACCCGATACCATAAAAACACGGATAACAAAACATAAAGAAGCTGATATGGGAAAAAGGAATGGTAACTCATGAGACGACCGGTCGAGTCGTCATAGTGTTTCTCCCTCCTATTTTACTTCCTTTATTCTAGTTCTGTTATAAACTGTATAAACTTTTTCATACTCTTAGACTTATGTTAGATGCTCATGACTGGTGACACCTCGATGTCGAGTTGTGTTGGTTTTTGCAAATTGTACTAGTTCACTTTCATTTTTGGGATAATTAGCAAGATAATGACTTAAATTGTGTTATTTTATTGCATTACTAGAAATCCGGAAAAAAATGACCAAAGTTGGTCATTTACAAGTCATAAAGCGACCAAAAAACGTCCAAACTGGATTGGTCGCTATTTTGCTAGTCCCTTTGTCTTAGATACCAAAGTTGGTCGCTAATTAGCGACCAATTTTGGTCTCTAAAGTGAAAGGACCAAATATTCCGAGTAAACAATATACCGACCAACATTGGTCGCTTTAATATTTTAATAATATAAATTTAGCGACCAAAGTTGGTCTCTATATTTAAATTATAATTTTTTATTTATAATTATTCAAAATATGCCGACCAACTTTGGTCTGTAAACCAATTATTATATTTTAAAATCTAGAAAATAGCGACCAAAGTTGGTTTCTTTTTTATTTAAAAAAAAATTTAAACATAAGCGACCAAAATTGGTCGCTAATTTCAAGAATTTAATTTTTTTTAAACATAAGCGACCAAAATTGGTAGCTAATTTTCAAAAAAAAAAAATTAATAGAATAGCGACCAAAGTTGGTCGCTTTTTAGGAAATCTGGGTTAATTAGCGATCAACCTTGGTCGCTATTGCCTAGAAAATAGTTTTTTAAATAAAAAATCGACCAAAGTTTGTCGCTTTTCTGAGTATAATTTTGGCAGAAACTGCTTGTTTTGGCAGCTACACCACCTGCCAGCACACCAAATTCCCTAAATAACAATATAATTCAATTGATAAACTACAATTTCATTACCAAAATCTCCACAACAACCCAACAACAACAACACTACCACCACCACCACCACCACCACCACCACAACAACAACACAATTCAAAAAACACATTAAAACCAATAAATTAAAGTTCAATAGAACTAACAGATTAAACTAAGTTAATGCTTATTACACCTAGTTCAAAACCGGTTCTATTTATCTAGTTCAAAGTATATGAAATATAAGGAGTGTTTTGTACAACATCAGTATCATCAACGTCTGATGAACTTTCATCAACAAGACGGTATACAGAAGTGTCTACCTCGATCCTTGTCTGTCATCTGCTTAATATAATGCATATTTAGATTGAAACATATAAGAAACTAGCTATAAAACGAGAGTTATTAAAGAAACCAACTTTTTAAAGCTCATCGACGTATTGTTCCTCGTCCGAGAATTCTTCTTCCTCGCTAGTTTGGGATTTATCAGTTGATTCTTCTTCCTCATTTTCTATAATTCTTACATCATTTATATCAACTTCTTCCAATATATGTTCAGGATGTTCCAAATCATTTTCTAAAAGTTCGTCCATGTGACGAGCCGGCCAGTCGTCTCATGAGTCACCGCTCCATTTTCCCCATTTCAGCTTCTTTACGCTTTGTTATCCGTGTTTTATTTGATTGAGTTTATTAGTTCTAGTTCGGAGAGGATTTGGTAAGAAATGAGACACTTAGTCTCTTTTAAGAAGGCTTAAGTTTGAAAAGTCAACCGGATATTGACTTATGTTTTAGAAGGCTCGGAAGTGAGTTCCGATTGTTCGGTTAGCTTCGAGAGGTGATTTGTGACATAGGAGCGCGATCGGAATGGGTTTTGGAGTTGTAGAGAAGATTTAGGCTTGAATTGGCGAAATTAATATTTTGGCAAATTCCGGTTGATAGGATAGATTTTGATATAGGGGTCGGAATGGAATTCTGAGAGTTGCAGTAGCTTCATTGTGTCATTTGGGATGTGTGTGTAAAATTTCAGGTCATTCGGACGAGATTTGATAGACCTTTTGATCGAAAGCATAATTTAAGAGTTCTTGGAGTTCTTAGGCTTGAATCCTATGTTAAATTGGTGATTTGATGTTGTTGTGAGCGTTCCGAAATTTTTGAGCATGTTTGAACGATGTCATGAGATGTGTTGGTACAATTGGTTTGAAGTTCCGGGTAGGTTCCGGGATGTTTTAGTGCAAAAATCATAGTTGTAGCAGGTATACAGGGGTTGCAGGCCCTGGAACTCACTCATGTGGTCCGCACAAAAATGAGTGCGCCCGCGCTGAGTGCTGTTCGGACCACACAAAAGCGGGCGCGTCTGCGGGAGGCGTCACGCGGACCGCACAAAAGTGGCCGCAGCCGCGGTGAAGAACCCTCCCGCTTGTCCTACTTCGGAAGCTCATATCTTTTGATCTACAAGGAATTTTGAGGTGATTCAAAAACGAAAGTTGTATCCCTTTGTATCTAGTTTCCAAAGAGGTGAAGATATCGCAATTTGAACATATTTAGTAAAGGTTATGTATAAAATACTAAAGTCTGTCACTGTAGAGGGAGGCCTGTGCGGCCGCGATTGCCTTTGCACGGACCGCGGTCGTTTTGGTGCGACCCGCGGTAGCTGAAACCTAAGGGGTACCTATTAATATGAGGTTTTGAGTTTTATTTAATATTTTGACCTAGAGAGCTCGGATTTTGGCGGTTTTTCGAAGGTTTTTCAAGAAATTCATCCGGGTAAGTAATTTTAACTCAGATTTGGGTATAATACATGAATCTATCACTGAATTCATCATTTAATTCGTGATTTGAGATGGAATTTGGGAAGAAAATTGTGAAACCTTTCAAAAATATAAAATGATGATTTGAAGGACCAAATGGTATCAGAATTGGATAATTTTTGTATGGTTAGACTCGTGAGGCTATGAGGATTCTGAAAATGTAAATTTTACCCGATTTCGAGACGTGGGCCCGGGGCTCGAGTTTTGTTAATTTCGGGATTTTTGATATTTTTTCGAATGTTTTCGCTTGGGCTTTGTTCCCTTAGCATATTGTGACGTATTCGTTCTGATTTTGGATAGATTCGACGCGCGTGGAGGCCAATTCTAGGGGCAAAGGGCATCGCGAGCTTGAGAATTAGTCAGTTCGAGGTGTGTAATGGTTGTAAATGATGTCCTGAGGGTTCGAAACCCCGGATTGCACATCGTAGTGCTATATTGAGACAAGATACACGCTGGATGATGAGCGTGAGGTCTTTCACTACTGGGGATTGTGACTTGGTCCATCCCGATTGATGAGTTTACTGAATATTTGACTGAAATTCATTTGTTATCATCATGATTTGGGCTGATTGCCATATTTGGGCTTCGTCCCAACTATTTGAACCCTTCGGGGATTTTTATCACTGTTTCCTTACTGCTTGACTTATTATTTGAACTCAGTCCTGTTGATATCTACTGTTTTACAAACTCAGCCACTTTTACTCAGATTTGAAACTTAAATGATATTTTTACATCATGTTTTGGGCTGATAACTATTGTTTTTCTAATGTCCAAGGGGCTTATGATGATTTCTGGACTGAGTGAGGCCGAGGGCCATATGTGAGGATATGCTGAGTGATATGAAGTCGAGGGCCTGAGATACTATTTATGCCATGCAGTGGCTTGAGTGATGTGAGGATATGTTGAGTGATGATTCCACAAGGTGACTTGATATAGCACTTGGGCCATATGGGGCCCCTCTGGAGTCTGCACACCCATAACGAGCGCGGGTACCCATGTGATTTGAAACAGTGGTAACAATGACACTGTATGATGCAATTTGGTCAGGTAACAGTGGTTGACCATTATGCTGAGTGATTGTGAGGTAGCCCGAGGGGCTGATACTGTACTGAGAGTGAGCCCGAGGGGCTGATACTATGCTGAGCGATTGATACTGTGCCCGATGGGCGGATTTCTACTTGTTAATTACATATTAAATTACCTGTTTTACTTGTTTTAAAAAGGAATATCATTTGATTTCTTCATTGATTTACTGCTTTAAGTGATTTTACTGCTTGATATGGAATTGCTTTGTGCCTTTTCGTATTTTCATACTTTCATCCATTATTTTTAATTAATACTCACTGAGTCGGAGTACTCATATTACTCCCTACACCGTGTGTGCAGATTCAAGTATAGCAGAGTTCGCACTTGAGCGCTGATTCCTTCCAGGCTAGGTAGTGATTTGGAGTCTCGAGGTAGATGTTGACGTCCGCAGCCCCTTGTCTCTCTTATCCTCTATCATTTATGTTTTCTTCAGACTGTTGTATCGGATTCCGTACTATGTAGAACTATATCAGATTCTGTAGTAGATCATGACTTGTGACACCCCGGTTTGGGCTGTGTCGGGATTGTTCCTGCTGTTATTATCGTTAAATTCTGCAATTTATGAATATTATATTATATGTTACTACTGTTTATGATGATGAACTATTTAAAAGAGGTGTTCCGTTTTGGTCTGGTTGGCCTTGTCTCGCGAGAGGCGCCATCACGACCGGGTTCGGGGATTGGGTCGTGACAAGTTGGTATCAGAGCCTAGGTTACTTAGGTCTTACGAGTCATGAGCAGGTTTAGTAGAGTCTTGCAGATCGGTACGGAGACGTTTGTATTTATCCTCGAGATGCTACAGAACCTTTAGGAAAAAAAATTTCATATTCTTCAAACTCTTGTTGTGCGAACTTGTTGTTCCGAGTACTAAACTTCTGATATTCCATTCTCTCACAGATGGTGAGGACGCGAGCTACTGGACGAGGTATACGATCACCAGTGCCACCCACTGAGGCCACCAGAGGCCGTGGACGCGGTCGTGGGGTGGCAGAGGTAGAGCAGTGAGGGCAACACCTGTTGATGCACCGGCTGCCTCGGCTCCGGATAAGGCTCCCGCTATGGATGCTCCAACAACACCAGTTCAGGCACTAGTTGTGCCTATCGTGGTTTCGGGTCGTCAGAAGTCCTTGGCACAGAACTTATCAGTTTGCACTAGCCTGGCTCAGACAGTTTTAGCCACTACAGCAACAACTACTTCACAGGCCGGGGGAGGCAATCAGACCCCCGCTGCTCGCACACCTGAGCAAGTAGTGCAGGGACTATAGACACCGGGGGCACCTCCAGCTCAGCCGGTTGCACCGGGGGATATGACTGTGTCACAGTATGAGTCGAGGTTTTCTTAGTTGGCTTGTCATGCCATTTAGATGGTTTCGACAGATCGTGAGAGGATCAGGAGATTTGTTGATGGCCTTAACTATCACCTCTGTATTCTTATAACCTAAGAGAGGGTGTTGGGTGCTACGTTCGAGGAGGTGATCGATATCGCTCGCGAGATTGAGACAGTTCGCCGTCAGGACCGAGAGGAAAGGGAGGCCAAGAAGCCTTGAGGATCTGGCAGTTATAGTGGTGCTTCTTCGAGGGGCAAGTTTCAGCAGTGTAGAGGTCGTTCTTTCAGGCATGCTCAGTCAGCCCACCCAGAGTATCGCGGGGCATCTTGGGGCATGGTCATCATGGATCTCAGCGGGGCCAGTCATCACTCAGTGCCCTTCCAGCCCAGAGATCATCTCGTGCGCCGTCAGCTCAGGGTTCTTCTATGCTGAGTGCATCAGCTGGTCACTCTGGTATGAGGGGTTCCCTTCAGTCCCCTTCTCCAACACCTGGGAGTTGTTATGAGTGTGGAGAGTTTGGACATGTGTGGAGGCAGTGTCCTCATCGTATGGCTAGTTCATCTCAGCAGAGGGGTCAGCCCTCGAATACTACTCCAGTTACCTCGCCACCTGCCCAGCTAGCTAGTGGTGGAGGTCATGCAGCTAGGGGTCACCCCAGAGGGGGAGGTCAATCAGGGGGCGGTCAGGACCATTTATATGCACTTCCTGGCAGGCCAGATTCTATTGCTTCGGATGCTGTCATTACAGGTATTGTTTCAGTCTACCACAGAGATGCCTCTGTATTATTTGATCTCGGTTCCACCTTTTCTTATGTGTCATCATACTTTGCTCGTTATTTGGGTATGCCTCGTGAGTTTCTTGCTTTACCTGTTCATGTATCTACCCCAGTGGGTGATACTATTGTTGTAGACCGTGTGTACCTGTCATGTGTGGTGACTATTGGGGGTCTAGAGACCCGAGTGGATCTATTGCTATTGAGCATGGTGGATTTTTATGTCATTTCGGGCATGGATTGGCTATCTCTGTGTCGTGCTATTCTAGACTGTCTTGCTAAGATAGTCACTTTGGCTATGCCGGGTGTATCGCGGATCGAGTGGCGTGGTGTGACTGATTATATCCCTAGTAGAGTGATCTCTTTCTTGAAGGCCCAGCGTATGGTTGGGAAGGGTTGCCTTTCATATCTAGCATTTGTGAGGGATGTTGGAGCTGAGACTCCTAGTATTGATTCTATCCCAGTTGTGAGGTATTTTCCTGATATTTTTCCTGCAGACCTGCCCGACATGCCACCGGACAGGGATATTGATTTTGGTATTAATCTGGTGCCGGGCACTCAGCCCATTTCTATTCCGCCATATCGTATGGCACTAGCAGAGTTGATTGAATTGAAAAAACACCTTCAGAAACTCCTAGATAAGGGGTTCATTCGGCCTAGTGTGTCCCCTTGGGGTGCACCGATTTTGTTTATGAAGAAGAAGGATGAAACGATGAGAATGTGCATTGATTATAGGCAATTGAACAAAGTAACAATCAAGAACAAGTATCCTTTGCCTCGCATTGATGATTTATTTAATCAGCTTCAGGGAGCGAGGGTGTTCTCCAAGATTGATCTCTGTTCGGGTTATCACCAGTTGAAGATCAGGGATTCAAATATTCTTAAGACTGCTTTCAGGCCCAGATATGGTCATTATGAGTTTCTTGTTATGTCCTTCGGGCTAACCAATGCCCCAGCAACATTCATGCATTTGATGAACAGTGTATTTCGGCCTTATCTGGATTCGTTCGTTATTGTATTCATTGATGATATTCTGGTGTACTCGCGTAGTCAGGAGAAGCACGCAGAGCATTTGAGAGTTGTGTTGTAGAGACTGGGGGGAAGAGAAGCTTTATGCAAAATTCTCCAAGTGTGAGTTTTAGCTCAGTTCAATGGCTTTCTTGGGGCACGTGGTGTCCAGCGAGGGTATACAGGTTGATCCGAAGAAGATAGAGGCAGTTCAGAGTTGGACCAGACCATCCTTAGCCATAGAGATTCGCAGCTTTCTTGGGTTAGCAGATTATTGCCGGTTTGTTCAGGGTTTTTCATCCATTGCATCGCCCTTGACCAAGTTCACTCAGAAGGTTGCTCCATTCGTATGGTCGGACGAGTGTGAGGAGAGCTTTCAGAAGCTCAAGACAACCTTGACCATAGCTCCAGTGTTGGTTTTCCCATCAACTTCAGGTTCATATACTGTGTATTGTGATGCTTCAAGAGTTGGGATTGGTTGTGTGTTGATGCAGGAGGGTAGAGTTATTTCTTATGCTTCTCGGCAGTTGAAGCCCCATGAGAAGAACTACCCGTTCATAATTTGGAGTTGTCTACCATAGTTCACGTATTGAAGATTTGGACGCATTACTTGTATGGCGTATCTTGTGAGGTGTTCACTTATCATCGCAGTCTTCAGCATTTATTCAAGCAAAAGGATCTTAATTTGAGGCGGCGAAGATGGTTGGAGTTGCTTAAGGATTATGATATCACTATATTGTACCATCCGGGAAAGGCCAGTGTGGTGGCCGATGCTTTGAGCTGAAAGGCAGTGAGTATGGGGAGTTTGGCATAAATTACAATTGGGGAGAGACCTCTTGCGATTAATGTTCAGGCCTTGGCCAATCGGTTTGTGAGGTTGGATATTTCGGACCCCAGTCGGGTGTTGGCTTGTGTGGTTTCTCGGTCTTCTTTATATGATCGCATCAGAGAGTGCCAGTATGATGATCCGCATTTGCTTATCCTTAGGGACAAAGTCCAGCATGATGATGCTAGAGATGTGACCGTCGGCGATGATGGTGTGTTGAGGATGCAGGGCCGGATTTGTGTACCCAATGTGGATGGTCTTAGAGAGCTGATTCTGGAGGAGGACCATAGCTCACGGTATTCCATTCATCCGGGTGCCGCAAAGATGTATTAGGATTTGAGGAAGCACTATTGGTAGAGAAGAATGAAGAAAGAAATTGTGAGATTTGTAGCTCAGTGTCTCAACTATCAGCAGGTGAAGTACGAGCATCAGAGACCAGGTGGCTTGTTTCAGCAGATGGTTATTCCCGAGTGGAAGTGGGATAAAATCACTATGGACTTTATGGTTGGACTTCCTCGGACTTTGAAGAAGTTCGATGTTATTTGGGTGATTGTGGATCGGCTGACCAAGTCTGCGCACTTCATTCCTATGTGTACTACCTATTCTTCAGAGCAGTTGGTAGGGATTTATATTCGGGAGATTGTTCGGTTGCATGGCATTCCTGTTTCCAACATCTCAGATAGAGGTACTCAGTTTACTTCGCAGTTTTGGAGAGCCGTGCAGAGAGAGTTGAGTACTCAGGTAGAGTTGAGCACAGCGTTTCATCCTTAGACGGATGGACAGTCCGAGTGTACTATTCAACTATTGGAGTACATATTGCGTGCTTGTGTTATTGACTTTGGAGGTTCATGGGATAAGTTTCTACCACTTGCAAAGTTTGCTTACAACAACAGCTACCAGTCGAGTATTCAGATGGCTTCATATGAGGCTTTGTACGGGAGGAGGTGTAGATCTCCTGTTGGTTGGTTCGATCCCGGCGAGGCTAGACTATTGGGGACAGATTTGGTTCAGGATGCCTTAGAGAAGGTGAAGGTGATTCAGGAGAGGCTTCGTACAACACAGTCACGTCAGAAGATTTATGCGGACCGGAAGGTTCGCGATGTGTCCTACATGGTCGGTGAGAAGGACTTGTTGAAGGTTTCGCCCATGAAGGGTGTTATGAGATTTGGGAATAAAGGCAAGTTGAGTCCTTCATTCATTGGGCCTTTTGAGGTGCTTCTGACGATTGGGGAGGTGGCTTATGAGCTTGCTTTGCCACCCAGCCTATCGAGTGTGCATCTGGTATTTCATATTTCTATGCTCCGGAAGTATAGTGGGGATCTGTCTCATATTTTGGACTACAACAAGTTTCGGTTGGATGATGATTTGACCTTTGATGTGGAGCCAGTAGTTATTTTGGGTCGCTAGGTTCGGAAGATGAGGTCAAAGGATATAGCTTCAGTGAAGGTGCAGTGGAGAGGTCGACCCATGGAGGAGGCTACCTGGGAGACTGAGCGGGAGATGCGGAGCAAATATCCTCATCTGTTTGAGGCTTTTGGTATGTTTCTTGACTCGTTCGAGGACGAAAGTTTGTTTAAGTTGGGGAGGATGTGACGGCCCGGCGAGTCGTCTCATGAGTTACCGCTCCATTTCCCCCATTTCAGCCTCTTTAAGCTTCGTTATCCGTGTTTTATGTGATCGAGTTTATTAGTTCGAGTTCGAAGAGGATTTGGTAAGAAATGAGACAGTTAGTCTCTTTTAAGAAGGCCTAAGTTGGAAAAGTCAACCGGATGTTGACTTATATGTTAGAAGGCTCGGAAGTGAGTTCTGATGGTTTGGTTAGCTTCGGGAGGTGATTTGTGACTTAGGAGCGCGATCGGAATGGGTTTTGGAGTTGTAGAGAAGATTTAGGCTTGAATTGGCGAAATTGATATTTTGGCAAATTCCGGTTGATAGGCGAGATTTTGATATAGGGTTCGGAATGGAATTCCGAGAGTTGCAGTACCTTCATTGTGTCATTGGGGATGTGTGTGCAAAATTTCAGGTCATTCAGACAAGATTTGATAGACATTTTGATCGAAAGCATAATTTAAGAGTTCTTGGAGTTCTTAGGCCTGAATCCGATATTAAATTGGTGATTTGATGTTGTTGTGAGTGTTCCGAAATTTTGAGCAAGTTTGAACTATGTCATGAGATGTGTTGGTACAATTGGTTTGAAGTTCAGGGTAGGTTCCGGGATATTTATGTGCAAAAATCATAGCTGTAGCAGGTCTACAGGGGTTGCAGGCCCTGGAACTTACTCATGCGGTCCGCACAAAAATGAGTGCGCCCGCAGTGAGTGTTGTGCGGACCGCACAAAAGCGGGCGCGGCCGCAATAGGCATCGCGCGGACCGCACAAAAGGGGCCGCGGCCGCGGTGAAGAACCCTCCCGCTGGTCCTACTTCGAAAACTCATATCTTTTGATCTACAAGGAATTTTGAGGTGATTCAAAAACGAAAATTGTAGACCTTCGTGTATAAATTCTAGAAAGGTAAAGATATTGCAATTTGGACATATATAACAAAAGTTATGGCCAAAATATGAAAGTATGTCACTGCAGAGGGAGGCCTGTGCGGCCGCGGTTGGCTTTACGCGGACGGCACTGGCTTGCGCGGACTGCGGTCGTTTTGGTGCGGCTCGCGGTAGCTGAAACTTAAGGGGTACCTATAAATACGAGATTTTGGGTTTTATTTAATATTTTGACCTAGAGAGCTCGGATTTTGGCCATTTTTCGAAGGTTTTTCAAGAAATTCATCGGGGTAAGTGATTTTAACTCAGATTTGGCTAGAATACATGAATCTATCACTGAATTCATCATTTAATTTGTGATTTGAGATGGAATTTGGGATGAAAATTGTGAAACCTTTCAAAAAGGTAAAATGATGATTTGAAGGACCAAATAGTATCGGAATTGGATAATTTCGGTATGGTTAGACTCGTGAGGGTATGAGGATTCTGAAAATGTAAATTTTACCCGATTCCGAGACGTGGGCCCGGGCCTCAGGTTTTGCTAATTTCGGGATTTTTGATATTTTTCGAATGTTTTCGCTTGGGCTTTGTTCCCTTAGCATATTGTGACGTATTCGTTCAGATTTTGGATAGATTCGACGCGCGTGGAGGCCAATTCGAGGGGCAAAGGGCTTCGTGAGCTTGAGAATTAGCCAGTTCGAGGTGTGTAATGGTTGTAAATGATGTCCTGAGGGTTCAAAACCCCGGATAGCACATTGTAGTGCTATATTGAGGCAAGATACACGCTGGATGATGAGCGTGAGGTCTTTCACTACTGGGGATTGTGACTTGGTCCATCCCGATTGATGAGTTTACTGAATATTTGACTGAAATTCATTTGTTATCATCATGATTTGGGCTGATTGCCATATTTGGGATTCGTCCCAACTATTTGAACCCTTCGGGGATTTTTATCACTGTTTCCTTACTGCTTGACTTATTATTTGAACTCAGTCCTGTTGATATCTACTGTTTACAAACTCAGCCACTTTTACTCAGATTTAAAACTTAAATGATATTTCTACATCATGTTTTGGGCTGAGAACTACTGTTTTACTAATGCCAAAGGGGCTTATGATGATTTCTGGACTGAGTGAGGCCGAGGGTCATATGTGAGGATATGCTGAGTGATATGAAGCCGAGGGCCTGAGATACTATTTATGCCATTCGGTGGCTTGAGTGATGTGAGGATATGCTGAGTGATGATGCCACAAGGTGGCTTGATATAGCGCTTGGGCCGTAATGGTCCCCTCTGGAGTCTGCACACCCACAGTGAGCGTGGGTACCCATGTGATTTGAAACAGTGGTAACAATAGCATTGTATGATGCAATTTGGTCAGGTAACAATGGCTGACCATTATGCTGAGTGATTGTGAGGCAGCCCGAGGGGCTGATACTGTACTGAGAGTGAGCTCGAGGGGCTGATACTATGCTGAGCGATTGATACTGTGCCCGAGGGGCGTATTTCTACTTGTTAATTACCTATTAAATTACCTGTTTTACTTGTTTTAAAAAGGAATATCATTTGATTTCTTCACTGATTTACTGCTTTAAGTGATTTTACTGTTTGATATGGAATTGCTTTGTGCCTTAACGTGTTTTCATACTTTCATCCATTATTTGTAATTATTACTCACTGAGTCGGAGTACTCATATTACTCCCTGCACCATGTGTGCAGATTCAGGTATAGCAGAGTCCGCACCTGAGCGCTGATTCCTTCCGACTAGGCAGTGATTTATAGTTACGAGGTAGCTGTTGATGTCTGCAGCCCCTTGTCTCTCTTATCCTCTATCATTTATGTTTTCTTCAGACTGTTGTATCGGATTCCGTACTTTGTAGACCTATATCAGATTTTGTAGTAGCTCATGACTTGTGACACCCCGGTTTGGGCTGTGTCGGGAGGGTTCTTGCTGTTATTATCGTTAAATTCCGTAATTTATGAATATTATATTATATGTTACTACTGTTTATGATGATTAACTATTTAAAAGAGGTGTTTCGTTTTGGTCTGGCTGGCCTTGTTTCCGCGAGAGGCGCCATCACGATCGGGTTCGAGGATTGGGTCGTGACAGTCCACTATTTGGTGAACACTGGAGATATCGTTTTGATATGCAACATCTAACATATTCTCGACTTCCACCCTACCTACAGGCTTAGTTTTTATTACAACCTACCAATCAGACTTATTCTGCCGCAATGGATAAGGAGAATAATACACTTGCCTAGAATTATGTGCAATTATGAAAGGATCATAGAGTGGATCATAGAGATCATACTCCCTCGTATGATTAACCTCAATTATGTTGTATTGGTTGTGTACTCTTGTACCTCTTGTTGGATTTAGGTCAAACCACTTGCATCTAAAGAGTATCAATTTCTTAAATGGCCAACCTGTATATTCTAGTTCTATTATTTCTCTGAGCACACCATAATAATTAATATCTCCATCTATTCTAGCGGATTTCCAAAAAAAAAATCTCCAACTTGGTTGCCATCACCACCTTGAACCCACACCCCGCTGTTGTTGCTATTTTTATTTTTAGAGCAATCCTCTGTATGAAACTTATAACCATTCACAACTCATCGACGCAAATAACCTCTTTAACCTGGGTATAAGAGGTAAATAATGCATCGCCTTGATAGTGACCATATTCCCGCTGGAAAGCCTCTTGAAACGAGACTTTTTGCAAAATTTACAACTGTTTAAATTTGCATCATCTTTATAATATAACATACAACCATCTTAACAACAATCAATTCTCACTGACGAAAGTCTTAACTTAGAAACTAATCTCTTTGCCTTATAGAAATCACCAGGTAATTTGATATTAGGACCAACTAGTTCACTCATAAGGTCAATGAAAGAGTCCATGGCTGCTTGAGAAATATTCCAATCAGATTTGATACTTAGTAATCTAACTGCAACAGATAGCTCAGAGTGCGGACTTCGATTATGTAGTGGACGATTAGCTTCCTCTAACTGTTCATAAAAACGTTTTGCTTCATAATTAGGAATTTGTTCAACATTTTCATTGGGCTCACCCCCTAAATTCATCCCAAAAGCATCCGCAGCCATATCATGAATTCTATAATCACAATTTGTATTCTCCACCGACCTACTACTTTCACCCACAACCATGTTATGAAATATCCTATGGATACCATCGATCTCTCCATGATTAATCCACACAAAGTAATTTGCTATAAACCCCTTCCTATAAAGATGATGCTTAACTTCCGCCGGTTTTCCAAACTTCATACAGTCGCACCTAAAACAAGGGCACCTAATTACTCCTTCACTTAGGTACGGTGGAAGTGACATTGCATGTCTAATAAAGTCATCCACCCCTTCTACAAAATCCTCCCGCAATCCCTGCCGATTAGGATAATTCCTATTGTACATCCAAGTACGATGTTCCATCTATACAAATAAAACAAGAACAAATTAATTTAGTTAATTCATATCCTAATCTTTTTTTAGTTAATTAATTTCATATCCTATAATTTCAATTCATATCCTAAATTTTCAATTTACAAACTAAAAGTTAAATTCATAAACTAAAAGTTCAGTTCATATCCAAAAGGTTCAATTCATAAACTAAAAGTCCAATTCATATCCTAAAATACTCAATTTATAAACTTAAAGTTCAATTAATATCCTAAAATTTCAATTTATAAACTAGAAGTTCAATTCATATCCAAAAATTTCAATTCATATATTAAAAGTTCAAATCATATCCTAAAATTACAATTTATAAACTACAAGTCCAATTCATAAACTAAAAGCCCAATTAATATCCTAAAAGTTCAATTCATATCCAAAAAGTTCAATTCATAAATTAAAGGTTCAAATCATATCATAAAATTACAATTTATAAACTACAAGTCCAATTCATAAACTAAAATGCCAATACATAAACTAAAAGTCCAATTCATGTAAAAAAGTTCAATTCATAAATTAAAAGTTCAAATCATATCCTAAAATTCCAATTTATAAACTACAAGTCCAATTCATAAACTAAAAGTCCAATTCATATCTTAAAGGTTGAATCATATCCTAAACTATCAAGACAATACAAAGTATAATTCAAATCTAACTAAACTAAATTCAACACTAATTAAACTAATTAATTAATAAAATTAATTAATAAAACTAATTAAAACAAGACCTAAACCCTAATCCTCAATAAAATACAATGTTCAAAGAATTGAAACACTAATTGAAACAATAAATGACAATACATCAAATATCGTAACACACACACTAGAAATAACAAAGATTGAAGGTTATAATTCTAACCTTGGTTTTTTAGGTGGAGAAGGAGAGAGAGAGAGAGGGGGGGACGACAGTGGTGGTGGCCGGGGAACAGTGGGCGACGAGCCGGTGGCAAGCAAGGGGGCAGTGGTGGCGCGGGGTGGGGGATGGGATTTGGGTGAGTGTAATAGAGAAGGGGAGGGAAAGAGAGAGTTGGGGAAATTTTGGGGAAGGAAATAAGAGAAATGGGGGAAAACCCATTTTTGTATCTAGAATTAGGAAAAGCGACCAACTTTGGTCGCTATTTTTGGTCTTGAAATAAGTTTTGACCGTTTGATCAAAAATAGCAACCAACGTTGGTCGCTATTTAAAAATAATTAAATTGAAAATAGCGACCAAAGTTGGTCGCTATTTTTACAAAAAAAATTAAATTGTTTTTTTTTTGGTTTTTAAATATTATAAGCTATAAAAAATTATTTTTAGCTATAAATATTTATTTTATTTAACTACAATTATTATAAATAATTATCAACTATGTAATTACTTTTAATAGATTATAATAGCATCTATGTAACGTAATTTTTAAGTTATATTTAAGTATATGAGTAATTTCATATACAAGTATAAACTATATTGTAATTGATGATCAATCTTATACTTACTACGTACGAATAATTAATGAATTGATAAACCAATATATTATTATTCTATTAATTGATATAATAGTATTCATTATTTGTATTATAACAGAGTTAATGAATTATATTCATTCATAACTAGGTTATAAGTCGATGAATCAATTATAACATATTAATTGACATAAGTTGAAACATTTTGTTTTTAATATTCAATGATGCATCTGAGTAGGTTATAAGTTGATGAATCAATTTAAAAGTGTATAAATTCCTAAAATAACCCAACCATGTGTTACTAGCGCTTCATGTTCTTATATATATATTTAGACACAAACACGCATACACTTCACTGTAATACTATAACGTATATATAACTTTATATAGTATACGTTAGTGTGTGTATATCTATAACACACACACTTCTGCTGCTTTAACTACATATATAGCATGTTATAGTATATGATATTGTATTCATATACATGAAGTACCACTCTCTCAGGCTCTGAGGAACAAACTCTCTTAGGAACAGATCTGAAAACTGGGTCCAAGTCAGTGAAGCAACCTCGTCCGAACTGTCCAACTCATCGGTGCGCCACCACTCTTAGGCGGCTCCTCGAAGCTGAAAAGTAGTGAAGGAAATCCCGCTCGATCCTGATATACCCATGGTACGGAGAATACGGTAGCACTCCTCCAGAAATCCCAAGGCATCATTCGATGCTAATCCACTAAATACCGGAGGATCGTACTTCTTGAACCTCTCAAGTCTCCGATGCTCATCCTCTGAAGCAGCTACCCTGTCCTCCGGCTGAACTGGACTGCAGGCGGTACAGGAATAATCTTTATGACCTGATGAACATGCACTCACTGCTCAGGAGTGCGGGCGACGGGAGTCTGTTCTCCTCCCCCAACCTGGGATGTGGTTGCAGCAAGGGAAAGCAACGCTGTTTGAGCCAAAGTGATGTACATGTTCATGACATGCGCTAGAGTCTTCTAAAGGCTGGAATAGTAGTAGCAGTAGGCATGTCAGGAGCCTGGACTCCGGCTGGAACTGCGGGTGTACCTCGAAGGCAGCTCGCGCAGGTGCTCTAGCTGCACCACGTGCGCATCCTCACCTCAACCTTGGCCCCGTCATCTAACGGCTGCAGTAGGGGGCACGGGTGCCTGATCATCTCGGGTAGCACGTGTCCTCACCATCTGTGAGAGAATAGAAGATAGAAGTTTAGAATTGTGATGTCAAAATAATGCACGACAAGGAAATTAAATGAAGTGGAAATTTTCCTAACAGTTACATAGCCTCTCGTAGATAAGTACAGACGTCTCCGTACCAATCAGCGAGACTCTAATAAACCGGCCTATGATTTATGACTCCTATAAGCCTAGAGCTCTGATACCAACTTGTCACAACCCCGGTTCATCCTCCGTGAGCCATCGTGATGGCACCTAGTCTATACGACTACGTAAGCCTAAATTGCGAAAGAAAACCAAAATTTGCGGAAGTAAAACAATTTAAAACAGAAATAAAGTAATAATAGTGTTTAAATGTACCGCTCGGCAAACACCATGTTTAACTCTCAATACCAATACATAAATCCAAGACCCGAAAACCCACGAATCACAAGCTAATAAAATACTACATAGCTCTAACTTCGGAATATCTAATAAGAACAGAAAATACAAAAGGGCTAAGTACTAAAAAGCAGGAATAAAAAGGGACTCCTCGGTCAGTGGACGCGGCAGATATACCTCGAAGTCGCTAGGGCAGTCATCTCTCCTCATGAGTGATAGGACTGGGTAGAAGTACCTGGATCTGCACATGAAAAGCATGCGCAAAAAGGGCATGAATACACCAAAGTGGTACTCAGTAAGTGCCAAGTCTAACCTCGGTCGGGTAGTGACGAGGAAGGTCAGGGCCCTCCTGAGGTTAAATAAATAATAAGATGACAAGATAAGATAAACAGTACAATTGAGAATATACAGTAAGAATCTACACAGAATAATAAGGAGTACAATAACGGAAACAGAAATAAAGGCAAACACCAGGAAGTACCACACATAAAAAGGATGATAACCGGGGATCTCTTGGTATCCTCAATATATGCTAGGGATCTTTTAGTATCCCGAGGGTATCTTGGTATCCTCAATATACGTGCCAGAGATATCTTGGTATCCCGTACCTCAGTTCAGATCATAAATACGTACAGGGGATCTCCCGGGATGTTGTCCCGTAGTCCCAAAGTAAAAACACACAGTAGCAACACAAAAATACCCCCATTTAAGCTAAATTTCGTACCAAGTAAATAGTTTATTCTAGCCTAACATGCTTCACGTAATGTAATTAAGGCAGTTTAAGCAAATAGGCAATTAAGTCAACTAAACATGCTTTTCTAAACTAGCAACAGGCTAAATTCGCAAGTAGAATAAAACAGGAAAAAGAACTCAATTGAAATACTAAAGGAAAAAATCAGATTTTTAACAATTAGCTCAAGTACGCACTCGTCATCTCACGTACAAGACATTTCAATTATCAAATATATCATATCATAAGGGGAAGGTCCCCCACACAAGGTTAGGCAAGCCACTTACCTCGGACCAGCTCAAAATCAACCCGAGACGACGTTCTTGCCACGAGTACTCGGCTCCAAATGGCCCAAATCTATTCAATTCAATTTAATAATGTAAATAACACTTGAAGTAACTGATTCTACAATTAAATTCTAAGCGAATACGCGAAATTAGGTAAAATGACCGAAACGCCCCTCGGGCCCACATCTCGGAATCGGGTAAAATTTATATTTTCAGAGTCCTCACACTCTCACGAGTCTAACCATATCAAAATTATCCCAATCCGATGTCAAATACCCAATCAAAACTTAATTTCTCGGTCTAAGAACTTTTCCCCCAATTTCCACCAAAATTTCGAAATTAAAGGATGGATTTAGGTGTAGATTTATGGAAATTAGTCTAAACCGAGTAGGAATTACTTACCCAAATCGCCCAGGTGAAAATCTCTTCAAAAATTGCAACCTCCCGAACTCCCAAGCCCAAAATATGAATTGTGGCTCAAACCCTCGAAACGCTCAAAACAATATTAAAACACCTATTTTTCATCGGATTCAAGCCTAAGAATTCCAAAAACTCTAGAAACATACTTTCGATCAAAAAGTCTATCAAACCTCATGACCTAAAATTTTGCACAAACATCACATTCAATACTACGGAGCTACTCCAACTTCGGCATTTCAAGCATAAATTAGCTACGGACCTCCAAAACACAATCCGAACACGCTCCTAACCTCGAAATCACCCAGCGGAGCTAATAGAACCATCAGATTTCCATTCCAAGGTCGTCTTCATGATGTTCTAACTACGGTCAACTTTCCAACACTTAAGCTCTCATTTAGGGACAAAGTATCCCAAAACTCTCCGAAACACAAAGCCGAACATCCCAGCAAATCAAAATAGCAGAGATAAACACGGGGAAAGCAGTTAATAGGGTATAGGGGAGTTAATTCTTAAGACGACTGGCCGGGTTGTCACATCCTCCCACACTTAAACATTCGTTCGTCCTTGAACGAGCATAGAGACATACATGAAGTAGTGAAAAGATGAGGGTAACAGCTGCGCATATCCTGCTCGGTCTCCCAAGTCGCCTCGTCGACCGGCTGACCTTGCCACTGAATCTTTACTGATGCAATGTTCTTTGACCTCATAGTTCTAACCTACCTATCCAATATTGCCACTGGCTCCTCAACATAGGACATGTCCTTGTCCAACTAAACTGAACGGAAATCCAACACATGCGACGGATCACCGTAATACCTCCGGAGTATCGAAACATGAAATACCGGATGAACTCCTGCCAAGCTGGGAGGTAAGGCAAGCTTAAAATCAACCTCCCCAAGATACCTCAATATCTCAAAAGGTCCAATTAACCTCGGACTCAACTTCCCTTTATTCCTAACCATATAGGAGACATCACGAACCTTCCGGTCCGCGTAACTCTTCTGTCTGAACTGGGTTGTACAGAGCTTTTGTAAATCACCTTAACCTTCTCTAAAGCATCCTGAACTAAGTTTGTGCCCAATAGTTTAGCCTCACCCGGCTCAAACCAAACCACCAGGGATCTACACTACCTACCATATAAAGCCTCATATGGTGCCATCTGAATGTTGGACTGATAACTGTTATTGTAAGCAAACTCCGCCAATGGCAAGAACTTATCCCAAGACCCTCCAAACTCAATCACACACGCACTGAGCATATCCTCAAGAATTTGAATAGTGCGCTCAGGCTGTCCGTCCATCTGATGGTGAAATGATGTACTTAACTCCACCCGAGTACCCAACTCATGATGAACAACCCTCCAGAACCGCAATGTGAACTGAGTACCTCTATCTGAAATGATGGAAACCGGAATACCATGCAGACGAACAATCTCCCAGGTGTAAATCTATGCCAACCGCTCTGATGAATAAGTAGTACACACAGGAATGAAATGAGCGGACTTGGTCAGCTGATCCACAATTACCCAAATAGCATCAAACTTCCTCATAGTCCGTGGGAGTCCAACTACAAAGTCCATGGTGATCCGCTCCCACTTCCACTCCGAAATCTCTATCTGCTGAAGCAACCCACTCAGTCTCTGGTGCTCATACTTCACCTGCTGACAACTGAGACACCGAGCTACGAATCTAACTATATCTTTCTTCATCCGCCTCCACCAATAGTGTTGTCTCAAATCCTGATACATCTTCGCGGCACCCGGATGGATGCAATACCGCGAACTATGGGCCTCCTCTAGAATCAACCCTCGAAGCCCATCAACATTGGGTACACAAATCCGACCCTACATCCTCAATATCCCATCATCACCAATAGTCACATCTCTGGAATCACCGTCTGAACCTTGTCCTTAAGGACCATTAAATGAGGATCATCATACTGCCGCTCCCTGATATAATCAAATAGGAAGGATCGAGAAATCACGCAAGCTAGAACCCGGCTTGGCTCTAAAAGATCCAATCTCACAAACTGGCTCGCTAAGGCCTGAACATCCATTGCCATAGGCCTCTTTGATGCTGGTAAATATGCCAAACTCTCCAAACTCTTTGCCCGGTGACTCAAGGCATCGGCCACCATATTGGCCTTGCCAAGGTGATACAAAATAGTGATATCATAGTCTTTCAACAACTCTAACCACCTCCTTTGGCGCAAATTTAGATCATTTTGCTTGAACAAGTGCTGTAAGCTCCAATGGTTATATAAATCTCATAGGGAACCCTATATAAATAATGGAGCCAAATCTTTAGGGCGTGAACAATGGAAACTAACTCAAGGTCGTGAACAAGGTAATTCTTCTCATGTATCTTCAGTTGATTGGACGCGTAGGCAATCACCCTACCGTCCTATATCAACATCGTTCCGAGGCCAATCCTCAAGGCATCATAATAGACCGTATAAGACCCCGAACCTGAAGCCAATATCAAAACTGAAGTTGTAGTTAAAGCTGTCTTGAGCTTCTGAAAGCTCGCCTCACACTCCTCCGTCCACTGGAATGGATCACCCTTCTGGGACAACCTGGTCATAGGGGCTACAATCGATGAAAACCCTTCCACAAAATGACGGTAGTAGCCCGCCAAGCCAAGGAAACTATGGATCTCTGTAGCTTAGGATGGTCTAGGCCAACTCTGCACGACCTCTATCTTCTTCGGATTCACCTGAATACCCTTACTCGATACCACGTGGCCTAAGAATGCCACTGAATCCAACCAAAACTCACATTTCGAGAACTTAGCATATAACTTCTTCTTCCTCAGAGTCTGAAGCACAGTCTCAAGTACTACTCATTATCTTCCCGACTCCAGGAATACACCAGAATATCATCAATAAAGACAATGACGAACGAGTCAAGATACGGCAGGAACACACTGTGCATCAAATGCATAAAGGCAGCTGGGGCATTGGTCAGCCCAAATGACATAACCAAGAACTCGTAATGACCATACCGAGTGCTAAAAGCAGTCTTCGGGATGTCTGGCTCCCAAATCTTCAATTGATGGTAACCTGAGCGCAAATCAATCATAGAAAACACCCGTGCACCCTGAAGCTGGTCAAACAGATCATCAATACGAGGCAAAGGATAACGGTTCTTCATTGTAACCTTGTTCAACTGGCGATAATCAATACACATACGCATAGAACCATCTTTTTTCTTCACAAACATGATAGGAGTACCCCAAGGTGATACACTAGGCCGGATAAAACCCTTATCAAGAAATTCCTGTAACTGATCCTTCAACTCAGGAAGGGTCATATGATACAGAGGGATAGAAATGGGCTGAGTGCCTAGAAATAGAGAAATTCTAAAATCAATTTATCTGTCAGGCGGCATGCCTGGAAGATCAGCTAGAAACACATTGGGAAAATCCCGTACTTCTGGACTGAATCAACTAAAGGGGTATCAATACTGATATCTCTCACATAAGCTAAATACGTGTCACACCCCTTCTCAACCATACGTTGAGCCTTAAGGAAAGAAATAACTCTACTAGGAGTGTGACCTAAAGCACCCCTCCACTCAACACGCGGTATACCTGGCATAGCAAGCGTCACGATTTTGGCGTGACAATCAAGAATAGCATAATGGGGTGACAACTAGTCCATGCCAAAGATAATATCAATATCACCATGCTGAGTAATAATAAATTGGCTTTGGTCTCAAAACCACTAAGAGCAACCAAACACGATTGATAAACATGGTCCACAACAAGAGAATCTCCCACAAGGGTAGAAACATAAATAGGGGAACTCAAAGAATCCTGAGGTACACCCAAATGCGGAGCAAAATAAGAAGACACGTAAGAGTAAGTGGAGCCTGGATTGAATAGAACCGATGCATCTCTGTGACAAACCAGTATAATACATGTGATGATAGAATCAGAGGTACCAGCCTTGGTACGGGTGGGAAAGGAATAGTATCTGGCCTAACCTCCCCCTCTAGGGAGACCTCTACCTCCCCGACCTCCACCTCTAGCTAGATGAGTAGGTGGAGTAGCAACTAGAGCTGTAACCATAGCCTGAGAACTATACGGGGCATGCTGTGGCTGAGAAGTCTATGGAGGTGCACTCCTCCTAAGTCTAGGGCAATCCCTCACCACCTGGCATGTGTCACCACACTCAAAACAAGCTCTGGGAGGATGTGGCGGCTGTGACTGGCTCAAGCCAAGTCTACTGAACTGACCTTTGAAAGCACCCCGCACAAGAGGCGCGCTAGAAACTAGAGGTGCATAATAAGGCTCCTAAGACCTAGGAGGAGCTGGATCACTACTGGCTGCTGGAAGAGCTAAATGAAAAGGGCGACTCATACATCCCCTACCATGACGACCAGCAGCTAGGGTACGGGGAGGAAAATAATAGGAGGAATCTTGAGACCTCTTGGCCTCCCTCTCCTCTATCTTCCTAGCATGCATACCCTCAATCCTCCTAGCAATGCTCACCACCTGCTGATAAGAAATATCCATCTCCAACTCACGAGCCATGCCATATCTGATGATAGGAATAAGACCCTTAATAAACCGGCGAACCCTCTCGCGTACAGTAGAAACCAAGGCTGGGGCATGTCTAGCCAAACTAGTGTAACAGACTGCATACTCTGAGACAGTCATAGCATCTTGGCGCAAATTCTCAAACTCTGCATGCCATGGGTCCTTGAGGCTCTGAGGAACAAACTCTCTCATGGACAGGTCTGAAAATTGGGTCTAAGTCAGTGAAGCAACCTCGTCTGGACTGTCTAACTCATAGGTGCGCCACCACTCATAGGCGGCTCCTCGAAGCTGGAAAGTAGTGAATAAAACCCTGCTCGATCCTGATATACCCATGGTACAGATAATACGGTAGAACTCCTCCAGAAATTCCAAGGCATTATCCGATGCTAATCCACTGAATACCGGACGATCATACTCCTTGAACCTCTTAAGTCTCTGTTACTCATCCTCTAAAGTAGCTGCCTTGTCATCGGGCTAAACTAGCACTGCAGGTGGTACAAGAATAATCTCTGGGACCTGATCAACATGTGCTTGCTACTCAAAAGTGTGGGTGGAGGGAGTCTTTGTTCCTCCCCCGGCCTGGGATGTGGCTGCAGCAAGGGGAAACAACCCTGCCTGAGCCAAAGTGGTGTACATGCACATGAACTGTGCTAGAGTCTCCTGAAGGACTGGAGTAGTAGTAGCAATAGGCGTGTCAGGTGTATGGACTCCGATTGGAACTATGGGTGGTACCTCGACGGTAGCTCGTGCAGGTGCTCTGGCTGCACCATATGCGCATCCTCGGCCTCTACCCCATCCCCGGCCTCTGGCTGCTACAGTTGGGGGCGCGGGTGCCTGATCATCTTGGGTAGCACGTGTCCTCACCATCTGTGAGAAAATAGAAGGAAAAAGTTTAGAATTGTGATGTCAAAATATCACACGACAAGGAAATCAAATGAAGTGAAAATTTTCCTAACAGTTACATAGCGTCTCGTAGATAAGTACAGACGTCTCCGTACCGATCATCGAGACTATAATAAACCGACTTGTGATCCATGACTCCTATAAACCTAGAGCTCTGATTCCAACTTGTCACGACTTTGATTCGCCCTCTGTGAACCATCGTGACGGAACCTAGTCTCTATGACTAGGTAAGCCTAAATTGCGAAAGAAAACCAAAATTTGCGGAAGTAAAACAATTTAAAACAGAAATAATGTAATAGCAGTGTTTAAATTTGCTGTTCGGCATACACCATGTTTAACTCTCAATACCAATACATAAATCCAAGACCCGAAAATCCACGAATCACAAGCTAAGAAAATACTACATATCTCTAACTCCGGAATGTCTAATAAGAACAGAAAATATAGAAGGGTAAGTACTAAAAAGCAGTAATATAAAGGGACTCCTCAGTCTGCGGACGCAGCAGATATACCTCGAAGTTACTAGGGCAGTCGCCTCGCCTCAGGGATTATAGGACTGGGTAGAAGTACCTGGATCTGCACATGATAAACATGCGTACAAAGGGCATGAGTACACCACAACGGTACTCATTAAGTGCCAAGCCTAACTTTGGTCGGGTAGTGACGAGGAAGGTCAGAGCCCTACTGATGTTAAATAAATAATAAGATGACATGATAAGATAACCAGTACAATTTAGAATCTATAGTAAGAATCTACATAGGATAATAAGGAGTGCAATAATGGAAACAGAAATAAAGGCAAACGCCAGGAAGTACCACTGATAATAAGGATGATAACCGGGGATCTCGTGGTATCCCAAGGATCTCTTGGTATTCTCAATATATGCTAGGGATATCTTGGTATCCTCAATATACGTGCCAGGGATCTATTGGTATCTCGCACATCAGTTCAGATCATAAATACGTATGGGGGGTCTCCCGGGATGCCGTCCCGTAGTCCCAAAGTAAAAACACACAGCGGCAACACAAGAATACCCTAGTTAAGCTAAATTTCATACAAAGTAAATAGTTAATTCTAGCCTAACATGCTTCACGTAATGCAATTAAGGCAGTTTAAGCAAATAGACAATTAAGTCAACTAAACATGCTTTTCTAAACTAGCAACATGCTAAATTCGCAAGTAGAATAAAACAGGAAAAAGAACTCAATTGAAATACTTAAGGAAAAAATCGGATTTTCAACAATTAGCTCAAGTGTGCACTCATCACCTCACGTACAAGGCATTTTAATTATCAAATATATCATATACTAAGGGAAAGTCCACCACACAAGGTTAGACAAGCCACTTACCTCGAACCTGCTCAAAATCCACCCGAGACCACGTTCTTGCCACGAGTACTCGACTCCAAATAGCCAAAATCTATTCAATTCAATTTCATAATGTAAATAATACTTCAAGTAACTGATTCTACAATTAAATTCTAAGCTAATACGCGAAATTAGATAAAATGACCAAAACGCCCCTTGGACCCACGTCTCGGACTCGGGTAAAATTTATATTTTCAGAATCCTCACACTCTCACGAGTCTAACCATATCAAACTTATCCCAATCTGATGTCAAATCCCCAATCAAAACTCAATTTCTTGGTCTAAGAACTTTTCCCCCAATTTCCACCAAAATTTCGAATGGCAAAATACATAAGTACCCACCTAACCTCTGGCCAAATCACCCTTACAAACTTTCTGTGGACGATAATAATATTAAACATGCAACCTTTTAAAGTTGTGCCTAATACACACTACGTTTGCCAGATGGCACGCGCATGTTTAACAAAAAAATGAGCGCGTCAAACCACTGCATTATCTCTCCAAGTCCTTATATAAGCACACATGTCTAAATCTTATTTGTCCACTTAGTTTTGTTAATTTAATACTTAAATGAAAAGAAAATGATATCCAAGCCCTTATTCCCCATTTGGAGCCCCTATGTCCCTAGAAGCCGCGACAACCGCAGCCTCCTCATCTCCTCCCTCTTGCATCTCCTTTAAGAAGATGTCAGCCATAACTCGTAATACCAGCAACGACCTCAAGCAACAAGCCGAGAACTCCATTACCAGGTCATTAGTTTCACTGTCAGTTCATGGTCGATGAGCTAAGATCTTCTCCGCGTGGGTGGAGCTATCAGATCTTTCGGCAAGCTGGTGTTCTTCGTTCAAATCTGGTCTCGTTTGGTTAAAAAAGAAGGCAAACAGTAGAGACCTCCATTTTCGACCACTGTTACAGTGGCAAACCCATCGGTAACAATGGTGATTCCACTACAAACAAAACAAACAAAACCTAGAAACTAAAAAAAGGTGAAAATTTTATAGACTAAAAAAATGGTAAAAATTCATGTTAATATTTTGTTTTGGTGGGGATTTTCCATGGCTGATGGAGTTTAGAGGAGGAGGTCGACGGGTATGGGGTTCAGAAGAAGATGAGAAACGTTGGGGGGGGGCTTTGTTTCTTTTTATTTGTTTTCTTTTAAATATTATCAATTGGTGTAAATTTAGTATTTTTTTTCTTGAGTTAGGACACGTGTCACGACCTTATTGGCGCGTGACCTCACACATATTTTGAAAAACTGGTCAAGAAAAAAATGGTGTGTACTAGCTACATTTTAGAAAGGTTGCGTGTGTAATATTATTATCGTCCACAGAAAGTGTGTAAGAGGGATTTGGACTATAGGTTAGGTGGGTACTTATGTATTTTGCCTTTCGAAATTAAAGGATGGATTTAGGTGTAAACCGAGTAGTCACATGGAAATTAGTCTAAACCGAGTAGGAATTACTTACCCAAATTGCCCAGGTGAAAATCTCTTCAAAAATCGCAACCTCCCGATCTCCCAAGCCCAAAATATAAATTATGGCTCAAACCCTCAAAACGCTCAAAACAACATCTAAACACCAATTTTTCATCGGATTCACGCCTAAGAATTCCAAGAACTCTAGAAACACGCTTTCGATCAAAAAGTCTATCAAACCTCGTCCGACTGACCTAAAATTTTGCACACACATCATATTAAACACTACGGAGCTACTCCAACTTTCGGAATTCCATTCCAAACCTTTGATCAAAATCTCACTATCGAACCGGAAACTTCAAAAATTCAATTTTCGGCATTTCAAGCCTAAATTAGCTACGGACATCCAAAACACAATCTGAACATGCTCCTAACCTCGAAATTACACAACGGAGCAAACGGAACCATCAGATTTCTATTCCGAGGCCATCTTCATGTTGTTCTGACTACGTTCAACTTTCCAATACTTAAGCTCTCATTTAGGGACTAAGTGTCCCAAAACTCTCCGAAACTCAAAACCGAACATCCTAGCAAATCAAAATAGAATAAATAAACTCGGGGAAAGAAGTTAATGGGGATCAGGGCATTAATTCTTAAGACGACTGGCCGGATTGTCACACACACACACACACACACACACATATATACTTTGATAGCCTTATATATGTATCAATCCCTAAAATAACTCGACCATCTGTTCCTAGCGCTTCATGTGTGTGTGTGTGTGTGTATATATATATATATATATACACACACACACACACACACACACACACATGAAGCGCTAGAAACACATGGTCGGGTTATTTTAGGGCCTGATACATTTATAAATTGATTCATCGACTTATAACCTACTCAGATGCATCATTGAATATTAAAAACAAAACGTCCTGACTTCTCTCTCTCTCTCTCTCTCTCTCTATATATATATATATATATATATATATAACATGCTTCGTTGTACAATTTTAACTACATATATAGCATGTAGAGTATATTTTAGTGTATTCATCTCTTATATTACAAAAGTGTTAACAGATTACATTTATATAATATAGATAGTAAATATAAAAGTGATTTTTAATTTTGACCAATGTTGACCTGAAAAGAGACCAACTTTGGTCGCTATATTTAAATCATATTTATTTATATTTTATATTATATTTAAAATAATAATACAATTATTAAACATTAGAAATGGGTCGCAGATTAGCGACCAAAGTTGGTCTCTATCTGCTTCCCCTTTCGTAAGCAACCAACCTTGGTCGCTAATTTTAAATTATATTTATTTATATTTTATAATTTTTTTAATAATAATATAATTATTAAAATTTATAATTGGGTCCCAGATTAGCGACCAAAGTTGGTCTCTATCTGCTTCCCCTTTCGTAAGCGACCAACTTTGGTCGCTAATTTTAAATTATATTTATTTATATTTTATAATTTTTTTAAATAATAATATAATTATTAAAATTTTAAAACTACGTCCCACTTTAGCGACCAAAGTTGGTCACTAATTTAAATATTTCTTTGACCAAGCAAGTATGTAATGACCCGACCGGTCGTTTTGAGCTTTTGCACTTCGCTCGCCAGTTCTCGGGCATGACTTACCCCGTGTGGTGTATTATGACTTATGTAAATCGTTGGTGTTAGGTTTCAGGTTAATCAGAATCAATTTGGAAGAACAGTCTCAGTTGAGAGCTTAAAATTTGAAAGATTTGACCAAGATTTGACTTATGTGTATTTGATCTCGGATTGAAATTTTTATGATTTGGTTAGCTCCGTTAGGTGATTTGGGACTTAAGAGTGTGATCGGAATGCATTTTGGAAGTCCATGGAAGGTTTAGGCTTGGATTGGGGAAATTGAGATTTTGGCGCTTTCCAGTTGATAGATGAGATTTTGATATAATGGTCGGAATGAAATTTCGAGAGTTGCAATAGCTTCATTGTGTCATTTGGGATGTGTGTGCAACATTTCAGGTCATTCGGACGAGATTTGATAGACTTTTTGAGCGAAAGCATAATTTAAGAGTTCTTGGAGTTCTTAGGTTTAAATCCTATGTTAAATTGGTGATTGGATGTTGTTGTGAGCGTTCCGAAGTTTTGAGCAAGTTTGAACGATGTCATGAGATGTGTTGGTATAATTTGTTTGAGGTTCCGGGAGTTTCGGGTTGGTTCCGGGATGTTTAGTGCAAAAATAATAACCGTAGCAGGTCCACAGGGGTTGCAGGCCCCGGAACTCACTCACGCGGTCTGCACAAAAATAAGTGCGCCCGCGGTGAGTGCTGTGCGGACTGCACAAAAGCGTACGCGGCCGCGGTAGGCATCGCGCGGACCACACAAAAGTGGCCGCAGCTGCGGTGAAGAACCTTACCACTGGTCCTACGTCGGAAGCTCATATCTTTTGATCTACAAGGAATTTTGAGGTGACTTAAAAACACAATTTGTAGATCTTCATGTCTAGTTTCCAGAAAGGTAAAGATATCTCAATTTGGACATCTGTACCGAAAGTTATAGTCAAACTACTAATGACTATCATTGCAGAGAAAGGCCTGTGCGGCCGCGGTTGTTTTTGCGCGGACCACGATCGATTTGATGCGGCCCGCGGTGGATGAAATCTGAGGGGTACTCTATAAATACGAGGTTTTGGGTTTTATTTGTTATTTGACCTAGAGAACTCGGATTTTGGCGATTTTTCGAAGTTTTTTTAAGAAATTCATCGGGGTAAGTGATTCTAACTCAGATTTGGCTAGAGTACATGAATCTATCATTGAATTCATCATTTAATCCGTGATTTGGAATGAAATTTGGGAAGAAAATGGTGAAACCTTTCAAGACTATAAAATGATGATTTGAAGGGCCAAATGGTATCAGAATTAGATAATTTTCGTATGGTTAGACTCGTCAGAGCGTAAGGATTCTAGTTTTGTGAATTTTGTCAAATTTTGAGATTTGGGCCCGGGGCTCAGGTTTTGGTAATTTCGGGAGTCGTGCCCTTTATTGATTGTTTTCGCTTGGGCTTTGTTCCCTTAGCTTATTGTGACGTATTCGTTCTGATTTTGGATAGATTCGACGCACGTGGAGGCCGATTTGAGGGGCAAAGGCATCGCGAGCTAGAGATTTCGCCGGTTTGAGGTGAGTAATGATTGTAAATGATATCTTGAGGGTTTGAAACCCCGTATTTACATTTCGTAATGCTGTATTGAGGTGAGACACGCGCTGGATGACGAGCGTGTGGTCTTTTACTATCGAGGATTGTGACTTGGTCTGTCCCGATTGATGATTTTATCGCGTATTTAACTGAAAACTAATTGTTATCATCATTATTTGGGCTAAATACCATCTTTGGGCCTAGTGCCAGCTATTTTAACCCTTCGGGGATTGTTGTTTGATATTTCTTCACTGTTTGATTATATAGTGGAACTCAGTCATGTTATTTTCTACTGTTTTCAAAACTCAGCCATGTTTACTCCGCTCTAACACTTGAAATGGTATTTTAAATAATATATTGGGTTGAGCATCATGTTTTACTGTTGCCTGAGGGGCTTGTGTGAATTTTGACTGAGTAAGGACGAGGGTCTGTATTGTGAGGATACTTTTGGATTGGGTTGCACGCCGCAACAGTGAGATAGTGATTTATATGAGGTCGAAGGCCTAGATTTGATGCCACGAGATGGCTTGATATTGCGCTTGGGCCATAAGGGGCTTCTCCCGGAGTCTGCACACCCCCAGTGAGCGCCGCCGATGATAAATGGATCGGGCTGCACGCCGCATCGATACTGGTACTATTCTACGTGTTTACTTTATTTCATTGTCTGTCATTATCTGTTGTTGTGCTACTTCATGTGATATCTATCTGATTGCCTGACATTATCTGTTAATTGAGTGTTGCGCCCGAGGGGCGGATTTCCGTGCTTATCTACACTATTTTTTTTGCGTTCATTTGCGTAACAGTTCATAAAGTCATTTTCAAAAGAGGTTTAAACTGAGCTAAGATATTTCTAAAGATTTCACAGCTTCACTATTTTTCTCAAAGGGTTTTTCACTGCCTCTCTACAACATGTTGGTTGACTTACGTGATTTCTTACTACTCAGTTATTATTTACCTTTACTACTCACTGAGTTGGAGTACTCACTTTACTCCCTGCACCTTGTGTGCAGATGCAGGTATTTAAACACCCAGTAGCGGGTTTTGAGCCGATCGGAGGCTAAGTTATCGAAGTTTAGCAAGGTGACCGCCAGCGTTCACGGCACCACATTTCTTCCTTTTGTTTATCAATCATATTTTGTATAATTCAGACCGTGTAGTTGTATTTATACTCTAATAGATGCTCGTGACTTGTGACACCCCGGTTTGGGCTGTGTCGGGGTGGTTTCTTCTATTGTCATCATTATTTTCCGCAAATTATGGCTATTATATCATGTTTAGAACTATTTATGATATTTAACTATTTAAAAGAAATGTTCCATTTTGATCTGGCTGGCCTTGTCTTCACGAGAGGCGCCATCACGACCGGGTTCGGGTTTTGGTTCGTGACAAAGTCTGAGCAGTCTGGTCAATATTTTGACTACATTATCGACCAACCTTGGTCGCTAATGTATTTAGAATAATTATTTAATAATTTTCTCCAATTTTGCGACAAACTTTGGTCACTTTTTTTGACAGACCAATTTTGGTCGCAAATTGTAGGTCGCTTTTTTCTTGATTTTTAGTAGTGATTGTTTAAAATGAATTGGATGTTGTGTCGGCTGGCCTTGTTTCACGATAGGCGTCATCACGACTGGGTATGGATTTAGAGCCGTGACAGTTTGAGCCACCCTTGGGAACAAGTCAAACATTTGAACTTCAAAATAAATGAACAAGCCATACCGCAGCTAAACTTTACCATACATAGTTGTGCATTAAGCCTTGCTCCACATGACTTTCTGAATTCCCTCTAATATATTACAAATGATCAAATATATCTAGAACTACTATGCCAATTTCTTTGTTGAAAATACTGTATCCGTGTAATCAAATGTAAAAAAATCTGAAACAATAATAAGCACACAAAATAAGCGTAAGTAGTGTCAACAAAGTGATGTTTAAACCATGCATCCCAAGAACATTGTTCTAACAAGTACCAAAGAAACTTTTTATTTGACCATTAAAATATTGATGAATACAAAATATTCTAGAAAAACCCTGTGCATAGAAACATGCAATTAAGTACAAAAATATCTACACTTTGATGTGCTTTTCAACACTATAATGGCAAAAGTTGGCAAATTAAACTTACTTGTAGTCTCCCTTTTTCTTCCAACCCAACCAAATCCTAATGCTTAATTTTGTCAGCGTAAAGCATCAGTTTGTTTCTTCAAGGTCTTATCTCAACCGTATGAAAAATATTAATATCCCATGTTTTGGTAGAGAATACATAGAGTTGTCACAAGTTTCCCGAATATAACTTGTCATGTACACTGTTCTTTGTATATTCATATAAAAATTAGTGCAAGAGACATAATTAATAAGGAAACAGAGAGACTCCGGCGCGTGAATGTTTTAGTACTGCAAAATGTTATGAAAAAACATTTACGTACTGCTACTTCACTTCTAACTCACTCGGTTCACTTCTAATGTAGTAATTAATTATTTAATTGAAAGTTTATTATTTTTCTTAGGGACAAAACAGACGTAAAATTTAAAGAATATTATTGTAAATTATCTTTGAAGATATGAGTTTCCTACTTTTAGTATAATATAATTATTGATTTCTTAGTTTAATTGTGACTTATACTATTGGGCTTACCTGGCAGGTTGTGTTAGATGTCATCGCAACTTAGTGGGATTTTGGGTCGTGAAAATAATTTATCATACGTGAGATAAAAATTAAAGCGTGTCTTTCTCCTTAATTCTTCATCAACATATTATGGTACTCCATGGCCAGGACAAATATAAAAAGAAATAGAGGATCTCCTTGCCTTAGAGCCCTCCTTGCTGGGAATGGCACACTAGGGTTTCCATGTTATTATAGAGTATTACACAATGCCAACACAAGTCATTACCTATTGAACAAAAATATCAGAGAAATTCAGACTATTGAGAACTCTTTGTAAGAAAGGCTAGTCTAGGGGATTATTGGGGCTTTTTGCATAACTACCTTTTTGCATACACTGATGGTAGGCTATAATCTCGTGCTTTCATCGCTTATTGCACTCTAATTCATTTCACTTTATTTATGTTTGAGCTTTAATTGGTAGTGTTTTGCACTTGTTGTGTGTTTTACGCCTTGTATAGGTGATTACAAGTTATGTAGATGTTGTGGAGCTAATTTAAGCTATTTGGAGCTTTGATGTCCGAGTAAATGTGTCATGACCCGAATTTTCCACCGTCGAGAGTCGTGATGGTGCCTACTCATGAAAGCTAGGCAAGCCGAGTATTACGGAATCATTGCTCTTTTCCCTTAACCTTTTTAACATTTACGAATTTACATGCGATCAACAGCGGAATAATAATAATAAACAGAAATGTCAAAGACGAAATCTAACAGTCTAACCAAATACTAGTACAAAAATCAAAGGTACAACTCTACCTAGAATTTGGCGTCACAATGTCGCGGACTACCTACGAATACTACAAACAGAGGTCTGAAAGAAAAGTAAATACAATCTGTCTCTGAAGTACATAAAATAGAATGGAAAGATAGAAGGGGACATCGAGGCCTGCAGACGCCTGCAGGACTACCTCGAGTCTCCTGATGGACTGAAGGCAACAACCTCTCTACGGTCAAAATACTCCAGCACCGGGATCTACACACAGTGCAGAGTGTAGTATCAGCACAACCGACCCAATGTGTTGGTAAGTGTCGAGCCTAACCTCGGCAAAGTTGTGACGAGGCTAGGACAAGACTACCAAATAAACCTATGCAATTATATCATATACAACAAATAATAACAACAAAAACTAATAGTTAAAGATGGGAAAGGGGAACATGTCGCAGGGAATATCATGTACAAACACAATTTCAGTATGGAAGCATAAAGAACACCATAAATCAATTATGAGCAAGAATAAAGAAAGACAATAACAGGTGCACGACATCACCCTTCGTGCTTTTACTCTTGTTCTCACCATAAGAGTCAATATATTCAACACGACATCACACTTTGTGCTTTTACCTCACATAATCATGACACGACATTATCCTTCGTGCATTATCACTTATATCATTGCACGACATCACCCTTCGTGCTTTTACATTTACAATATCGGCACGGCATTACCCTTCTTCGTGTATTAACACTCACTCACAAAATATCACGCACGACATCACCCTTCGCGCTTTTATACTCTTCCTTACCCAAACGACAATCAAAAGGCAATTTGGACAAGGGAATCAATAAAATCACAATAGAATTCCGGCAAAGGAACAATAGTATATCAATAATATCCCGGCAAGGGAAACAATATCATAACCAATAACGTCCCGGCAAGTGGAACAATATCATAACCTCTTCTATTTTCCATAATTACTTCACTACTCAATTCTCAATTTGAGCCAATGCTTTACAATGTTCAATTACCAAGAATACTACCATAAACCTTGTTCACATTAGCAATTATAATATTAAGCATGGAAAATACATAACGGAGTCACAACAATCATGGTACAAGACTCACGAGCATGCGTGACACCAACGTATAGATACTCATCATCATACCTATATGTCGTACTCAACAATTAACATGTCACGACCCTAAACCAGTCGTGATGGCGCCTCTCGTGAAGATAAGGCTAGCCAACTAGTCGCAATTCAATTTTTAAATAGTTAAATATTAATAAACAGTCTAAGCATGGGTAAATAAACTAAAGACTAAGCAAAAGATTTTATAATGTGCAGAATTCATCCCAAACATAGCCCGATACCGGGTATCACAAGTCACGAACATCTATTAGGGTCTAAATACAACTGAAAAGTCTGAAATGTACAAAATACAGACTAATGAAATAAAGTGGGAGAAAAACAGTGCTGCGAATGCTGGTAGCTACCCTGCTAAACTCCAATGACTCTACCTCCGATCAGCGAATACTCGTCACCGTGTTCAAAAATACCTGAATCTGCACACAAGGTGCAGGGAGTAAAGTGAGTACTCCAACTCAGTGAGTAATAATCATAAATAAAGTCTGAATGGTAAGAAATCACGAAAAGTGCATCAACATGCTGTATAGAAGCAGTACAAAACCAGTAAAAAGCAATGAAGCTGAAAAATCTCTTAAAAACATCTTAGCTCAGTTTAACTTCTTTGAAAATGGCTTTTCAATAGTAACGCAAATGAATGCCAAACAATTACTACAGATAAGCACAGAAAATCCGCCCCTTGGGCACAAATACACAATTAAACATGTAAATGACAGGCAAATAAGAAAGATAATCACATAAGGTTTGCTCATGGGCACAGTGTCAACAATCCATCCCCCGGGCAATATCTCAGAATAATACCATCCCCTCGCACAATCACATAGAATAATACCAGCCCCTCGGGCTATATCTCACATCACAATGGGTACCCACACTCACTAGGGGTGTGCAGACTCCTAGAGGGGCCCCTTACGGCCTAAGCGAAATATCAAGCCACCTCGTGACATCACAAACAGGCTCTCGGTCTCATATCAATATTAAGCCACCTCGTGGCGTACAATCTCAAGCCCTCGACCTCATAATCAATATCAGTGTATCACCGCTGCGACGTGCAGCGCGACCCAGAAGATATCCTCACAACACAGGCCCTCCGCCTTACTCCGTAAAAAATCACATAAGCCTCTCGGGCAACAGTAAAACAATGTTTCTCAGCCCAAAATATCATTTAAATATCATTTGAGTATTAAAACTGAGTGAACACGACTGAGTTTTGAAAAATAGTGGAAAATAACATGGCTGATTTCAAGTATAAAGTAGAAACAGTTAGGCAATATCAACAAAAATCCCTGAATGGTTTACATAGGGCAATAGGCCCAAATATGGCATTTAACCCAAGTAATGATGATAGCAAATAGTTTTATAATCAAATATGCAGTAAAATCATCAATTGGGTCGGACCAGGACACAATCTCCAATAGTGCATGACCCCACGCTCGTCATCAAGTGTGTGCCTCACCTCAATATAGCACTACGATGTGCAATCCGGGGTTTCAAACCCTCAGAACATCATTTACAATCATTACTCACCTCGATCCGGTACAAACTCTAGCCCGCGATGCCTTGCCCGCATGAATCAACCTTCGGATGCTCCAAATCTATCCTTAGTCAATAAATAATAATTAAAATATTCAAAGGGAACGAATCCCACTCAAAAATGTCCAATTTACATTAAAATACCGAAATTGCTCAAACCCGATCCCCTGGGACCACATCTCGAAATCCGATCAAATTAACATCAATGGAATCCTCATCCTCACATGAGTCTATACATATCAAGAACATCAAAATCGGACCTCAAATGGCCCCTCAAATCCCCACTCAAATGTCTCTTAATCTCAAGCCCTAATTGCCCATTTTTTGTACTGATTTTTCCATGGATTTCATGCTTACAATGATAGAATTCATCATAGAAACAAGTTTAGGGACCAAAAATATTACCTCCATGAAATCCTCTTGAATTCCCTCTTCAATTAGCTCTCCCAAGATTCAAAATCTCCCAACAATGGAGGTACTTAGCCTCAAAATCGCGGAATAACCCTTTTTAAATCATTCTGCCGAGGCATAAAAATCCTTCTTCGCGAACGCAGTCAAAGCCTCGCGTTCGCAAAGCACAAAATTACTTTGACCAAATTTCCTTCATCGTGAACGCGTCCTACCACTAGAGAACGCGAAGTCTTGGCTCTCTAACCCAACGCGAATGCGACTCCCTTTCCACGAATGCGAAGAACAAATAAATCCTCTAACCCAGCTGCTCGTTTCCCCTACGCGAACGTGGAGCCTCCCTCGCGAATGCGATGCACAACGAACCGAGCCCTTAGCGAACGTGGAGCCTCCCTCGCGAACGTGAAGGCTAAAATCTCCACCTCACCAGCAAACCCTTCACGAACGCGAGGTCCTACTCGCGAACGCGAAGGCCAGATGCTTGCAACACTGAAAGGAAATTTTCTGCAACTTTGCAAAACATGAAATGGTCCGATTGACCACCCGAAACTCACCTGAGGCCCTCGGGACCTCAACCAAACATGCCAACATATTCCATAACCTCATTCAAACTTTTTCCAACCTTGGAACGCTCAAAACAACATCAAAACACCAAATTCACATCGGATTCAAGCCTAAGAATTCCAAAACCTTCTAAATTACGCTTTCGATCAAAAACCCAACCAAACCACATCCGAATGACCTAAAATTTTGCACACATCCCAAATGACACAACGAAACTATGCAACTTCCGGATATCCATTCCGACCCCTATGTCAAAATCTCACCTATCAACCGGAAAACGCCAAAACCTAAATTTTGCCAATTCTAGCCTAAACCATCCACGAACTTCCAAAATGCATTCCGATCATGCTCTTGAGTCCCAATTCACCCAACGGAGCTAACAAAATCATAAAAATTCCGATCCGAGATTATATATACAAACAAGTCAAATCTTTGTCAAACCTTTCAAATTTTAAGCTTCAACTAAGGACTGTTTCTTCCAAATTCATTCCGATTACCCTGAAAACCAAAACCAACGATTTACATAAGTCATAATACATCGCAAGGGGCAGGTCACACTCGAGAACTGACGAGCAAAGTGCAAAAGCTCAAAACGACTGGTCGGATCGTTACATTCTCCCCCACTTAAGCATACGTTCGTCCTCGAACGTGCCCAGAGTTGTTCCAAAAGTCAACCAATCGCTGAATAACCTTACCATGTATATACTCGAGGGTGATCCCACGTCACCCTATCTCATCTAGGTTCGATTATACAATACAACTGAAATTCCACAATCTAATCTAGCCCATTAACCTTGGAACCACATTTCCAGTTCTGAAATCATTCACAAGAGCAGAATCTCACATCTATACTATATATAAGCCCGATCAAGCTATAATAACTCATACCTGCAATCTCAGGTGCAATCACATGATATACCACATAACTCAAATACTTGTAGCGATAACTTCTAATCACAGCAGCTGCACATAACACTCGAATACCGATAGAAAAACTCTTATCACTAAAGTCTCATCCCAACACTTTCATTCACTGCCAATGATAACTAAAACGTACAGTAAGCCATAACCACTTCCCAGATCAACCATTAATGGAGCTACTTCTCCTTTGGCAAATACCATGGCAAATTTTCTAAGCCAAACCTCGATATTATCCTTCCCACATGCTAAAATCGAATCTGTTCGTATTCATTGATGATCCCAATGATCTTACCTAATCAAACACACTACGATGGTGACATGACACATCAATAAAGGCTAAGGACACAACTTGCGCAATATGCGCACCAATAAGCAACACTCCGAACATACTCAAATAATGAAAATGGCTCAAATGAAAGAGTTGTACCTCAAGCTCACCATTACCACCACAACACAAGGCTGAGAACCCATCTCACATCATACGAACAGAACACACAAATCTAACCCGCAAGGTCATACCCCCACATAGTTTCACTGTGGTGCACAATCCTATCCAAACACTGCTCCACATGAAACACCTCAAGTCACTATGCTCGAAATCGACAAAAACACACAACTTGATGTCTAGAACCAAAGAAAATCATCATAACCACGCGAAACAATTTACAAAACATTACACAACCCAAGGACATAACCGATGCGCCATTCATCGAGCAACACCCAAATACGCTTCCCGCTCGACTTCCACTATGAATCCCCAATAGAACCGCACCATATGTGCCTGTAACAAACAAATCATAACATCTCGCAACATAAAAAGGTAACTCATAAATCTCCCCAGATTACTAATAAGCTCAATAACAATCGAATCAACACATTCCTCAACAATACAATTCGGAGCCAACCAAGCCGACTCAAGTTAGAGCACGCATCCACATTGGTCTGCCAACGAACTCCTTATCAAAGACATCCTGAAGTTGCTCCTCCAACTCCTTTAACTCTACCGGTGCCATACGATACAGTGCCAGACATCAAATTAATACCAAAATCAATAACCTTGCCTAGCTACATGCCCGACCACAAGAAAACACATCCGAAAAGTCCTTCACCACCGGAACTGAATTAATGTGAGGAGCCTCTGCACTGATGTCCCTCATGAGAGCCTAAATAAGGAAGGCAATCCTTCCCAGCCCTCCGCTGGGTCTTCAAAATATGAAACCACTCTACCAGGAAAATAATCCTTCGAACCTCGCCACTCAATTTATGGTATTCCCAGCAAAGCCAATAACGTCGCCTTAGCGCAATAGTCTAGAATGACACAACACGGATACAACCCGTTTGAACCGAATATCACATCCACAATCTAACATACCAAGCAATAAAAGATCCGCTCGGGTCTCTAAACCCCGATAGTCACTAAACAACGCCAATTCACGTGACCCACAACCATAACATAGTCTGAATATGAGAACTCCCCGTCTCCAAATCCATATGGTACATGAATCACCATACCCAATTCCATTTTCACCATCCGAATATATACCACACCTCTAAAATCCAATCATTCCACGAGAGATACTCTAAAATTCTTATGTGCCACCAAGCAAACTCGATATCAGCAGTCGATCTAACAAGAAAGTGTCGCAATACTACCGAAATACTATCAACTTAATCACATTGCCTTTTCTAAAGCATATACCCTTGTCAAATCACCCCAAATTAGCAATACCATTTTCTTAATCATCTGAAGACCGTTTCTCTAATTGTCTGAAGCTCATTTCTCTAATTGTTTAAAACTGCCCGCTACCTAAGAGTTTTATGACCTTTCTTTCAAAACTGGGCTATAACCTTACACACGCAATCTCACTCCTCCACAACATACTGCATATGCCATACCATCCTAGGATAACGTGATAACTTCATATATCTTTCGAGCTATAAGCCACTATGTACTCAACCAACCAAGAACTTTCCATTGAGCCCAATCTAGAAGAAAATCACTATACATCCCATACTCCTCACGCCAGCAGAAAATATACATCTCTAGTCACAGAAGAATTTGACAAGAACTCTCCAACTCTCCTCTGCACAAACAAGCCTGTCAGGACTGAATCCTCCTAATTCAACCAACCTACGAAGGCCACTAAAACCAAAGAGCATTGTCGTGAAATACCTTTAGAAACTCATTACCTCGTAGGCATCCAAGATCAAATCATATCCTTACCATATCGACTCGGCTTACTACCAAGCTATCTCATCTATCCGAGTTCCCTTCTGACTTACCTTCAACTTGATACTCCTTCTTACTATAACATCACAATTTCTTAACCCAAACTTACCACACAAGACCCAAGCATCAAAACCACACCGTCTGAGACTCATGAGCCGCTGAATACTCTTAAATATTCCCAAAAGCACCACACTCAAAATACTTTATGCTGAAGAGACTTCCTACGAATCTAAATCTTTTACATTTACCTTCCTAATACTGATACATAGGATCCCATAACTGATATAGAAAATACCACAAGTCTTGACATCTTCCAATGAAAACTCAGTTTCTAGACACATATACAACTTGAAAATACCCAATTGTTACATGTAAAATCTTGAACAGATCAGAACCATTCTCGAGAGTCATTCACTCTATTCAAACTGCAATCACCTGATCAAACGAATAGAACCACCTGTATCTCAATAGCACTCCGACACCGCAGTGTATAACTTCATCCTAGAACAACCAAACAACTTCCTGCTCTATGGACCGAGCATCCATTACCAACAACAACTCAAGACATTCCGTGATTCTCATACACCTATGAAGCATGACATACCTTTGTCAAAATTTTCCTTTACTCGAGCCATCCTCGGTCTCAATCTTTGTAAGCAATAACTGATTCACCTGCACGCATCAAACTCGAACCAACATAGCACATAACCATGCAATCAACCAATCAATAGCGGACTTCCCCACTTGGCACGAAGCCATAGAACAAAATACGCACAATAACTCGGAACGCATATAATCTATTGCTGCCAATATACCATAGTGAGATTCAAACTCAACTCTTCATAAGCTCGTGAAACACAGACCATCCGGTACTTTGAATGTTCTACAATTTCGCATTTATCCTCGCAACAGTCAAACCCACTCTCTTAAGCGGCCCAAATTTAAATTTCAACACATATAATTCAGTTGTAAATGAGATCTTCTAACAGACAACATGAGGATCACATAACCTTAAAACACTCCACAGGGGATAACCCACCTGCTTTACCTCCAACTAGCATTCTTGTATACCTTCCACTATCATAAATATTACGCAGTCACTTAGTCCTCCTAAGCCTGAACTCATACCGCTACATGAAATTTACTTCACTCCCAACTAGAACACATGAAAAGATTCTTCACACACCCATAAATCAGAGCTATATCTCAAATCGAGATGAAAATGAAGTACCTAATAGTTCTTCTATCCTCCAGCAGACCCTTCTCGTCGTTTACAAATCATATGAATACACCTCGCAGTCATAACTTACTCATCATGTAGCTATCTAGTCATTACTCCCCTTAATAGGGACACAACAAAACATATAGATCCAGAAGTATGTGCTCCCGAAATCAAACAGCTCAGGGCTCGAGCTATAGGCAAAAATCCGGCCACAAGTCTTTTAGACTGGCCAACATCAACATACAAAGATCACATCTCACCCCTTGATTGGAGAATCACAAGCCATCGATGCACATCTGATACCGAGCGCTCATGCACGCATACGTACGCGTGGAAGGATTTCAAAGAGTTACATTTCAAGCCGAATCAAGGACGCACAATAAGAATTCAAGAATGTGAAATTTTTCCTAAAGGTTCTGCAACCTCTCAAGGATAAGTACAGACGTCTCCGTACCGATCCGTGAGACTCTACTAAACCTGCTCATAACTCGTGAGATCTACATAACCTAAGCTCTTATACCAACTTGACACGACCCTAAACCCGGACCCGCTCGTGATGGAGCCTCTCGTGAAAATAAGGCTAGCCAACTAGTCCCAATTTAATTTTTAAATAGTTAAATATTAATAAACAGTCTAAGAATGGGTAAATAAACTAAAGACTAAGCAAAAGATTTTATAATGTGCGGAATTCAGCCCAAACACAGCCCGATACCGGGTGTCACAAGTCACGAACATCTACTTGGGTCTAAATACAACTGAAAAGTCTGAAATGTACAAAATACAGACTAATGAAATAAAGTGGGAGAAAAGCAGTGCTGCGAATGCTGGTAGCTACCCTGCTAAACTCCAATGACTCTACCTCCGATCAGCGAATACTCGTCACCGTGTTCAGAAATACCTGAATCTGCACACAAGGTGCAGGGAGTAAAGTGAGTACTCCACCTCTGTGAGTAATAATCATAACTAAAGTCTGAATGGTAAGAAATCACGAAAGTGCATCAACATGCTGTATAGAAGCAGTACAAAACCAGTAAAAAGCTATGAAACTGAAAAATCTCTTAAAAACATCTTAGCTCAGTTTAACTTCTTTGAAAATGGCTTTTCAATAGTTATGCAAATGAATGCCAAACAATTACTGCAGATAAGCATAGAAAATCCGCCCCTCAGGCACAAATACACAATTAAACAGGTAAATGATAGGCAAATAAGAAAGATAAGGACATAAGGTTCGCCCTCAAACACAGTGTCAACAATCCGCCCCTCGGGCAATATCTCAGAACAATACTAGCCCCTCGGGAAATAACATAGAACAATACCAGCCCCTCGGGCTATATATCACATCACAATGGGTACCCGCACTCACTAGGGGTGTGCAAACTCGTGGAGGGGCCCCTTATGGCCCAAGCGCAATATCAATACACCTCGTGGCATCATAAACAAGCTATCGGCCTCATATCAATATCAAGCCACCTCGTGGCGTATAATCTCAGGCCCTCGACCTCATAATCAATATCAATGAATCACCACTGCGGCGCGCAGCCTGACCCAAAAGATATCCTCACAACACAGGCCCTCGGCCTTACTCAATAAAAAAGAAGATAAGCCTCTCGGGCAATAGTAAAACAGTGTTTCTCAGCCCAAAACATCATTTAAATATCATTTGAGTATTAAAACTGAGTGAACATGGCTGAGTTTTGAAAAACAATGGAAAATAACATGACAGATTTCAAGTATAAAGTCAAAATAGTGAGGCAATATCAACAAAAATCCCCGAAGGGTTAACATATCTGGCACTAGGCCCAAATATGACATTCAGCCCAGGTAATGATGATAGCAAATACTTTTTCAATCAAATATGCGGTAAAATTATCAATTATGTCGGAGAAGGACACAATCCCCAATAGTGCACGACCCCACGCTCATCATCAAGCGTGTGCCTCACCTTAATATAGCACTACGATGTGCAATCCTTGGGTTTCAAACCCTCAGAGCATAATTTACAATCATTACTCACCTCGATCCGGTCCAAACTCTAGCCCGCGATGCCTTGCCCGCACGAATCGAATTCTGGATGCTCCAAATCTAGCCACAATCAATACATAATCATTAAAATATTCAAAGGGAACGAATCCCACTCGAATGTCCAATTTACATTAAAATCCCAAAATTGCTTAAACTTGATCCCCTGAGCCCGTGTCTCGAAATCCGATCAAATTAACATCAATGGAATCCTCATCCTCACACGAGTCTATACATATCAAGAACATCAAAATCAGACCTCAAATGGCCCCTCAAATCCCCACTCAAAGGTCTCTTAATCTTAAGCCCTAATTGCTCATTTTTGCTTCTGATTTTTCCATGGATTTCAAGCTTACAATGATAGACTTCATCATAGAAACAAGTTTTGGGACCAAAAATCTTACCTCCATGAAATCCTATTCTATTAGCTCTCCCAAGCTTCAAAATTGCCCAACAATGGAGGTACTAAGCCTCAAAATTGCGGAATAGCCCTTTTTAAATCATTCTGCCTAGGCATAAAAAATCCTTCTTCGCGAACGCGGTCAAAGCCTCGCATTCGTGAAGCACAAAATTACTTTGACCAAATTTCCTTCATTGTGAACGCGCCCTACCACTCGCGAACGTGAAATCTTGGCTTCCTAACCCAATGCGATCGCAACTCCCTTTCCGCGAACGCGAAGAACAAATAAATCCTCAAACCCAAATGCTCATTTCCCCTGCGCGAACGCGGAGCCTCCCTCGCGAACGCGATGTACAACGAACCCAGCCCTTCGCGAACGCGGAGCATCCCTCGCGAACGAAAAGCTTAAATCTCTACCTCACTAGCTAACCCTTCGCGAACACAAGGGCCTACTCGTGAACGCGAAGATCAAATGTCTGCAGCACTGAACAGAAATTGTCTACAACTTTGCAAAACATGAAATGGTCCTATTGACCACCCGAAACTCACTCGAAGCCCTCGGGACCTCAACCAAACATGCCAACATATCCCATAACATCTTTCAGACTTGTTCCAACCTTTGAAATGCTCAAAACAACATCAAAACACCAAATTCGCATCGGATTCAAGCCTGTGAATTCCAAAACTTTCTAAATTACGCTTTCGATAAAAAAACACAACCAAACCACATCTGAATGACCTGAAATTTTGCTCACACATCCCAAATGACACAACGAAACTACTGCAACTTTCGGAAATCTATTCTGACCCCTGTGTCAAAATCTCACCTATCAACCAGAAAACGCCAAAACCTCAATTTCGCCAATTCAAGCCTAAACCTTCCACGGACTTCCAGAATATATTTCGATCATGCTCCTAAGTCCCAAATCACCCAACGGAGCTAACCAAATCATAAAAATTCTGATCTGAGATCATATACAAACAAGTCAAATCATGGTCAAACCTTTCAAATTTCAAGCTTCAACTGAGGACTGTTTCTTCCAAATTCATTCCGATTACCCTGAAAACCAAAACTAATGATTTACATAAGTCATAATACATCACACGGGGCATGTCACACTTGATAACTGACGAGCAAAGTGCAAAAGCTGAAAAATACTAGTCGGGTCGTTACATAACACATAACAAATAAGACCAAAACTCATATTCCCTCAAGCTAAGGTTAGACCAAACACTAACCTCAATGCCACTAACACAATCAAGCCTCAACTACCTCTTGATTCCACCCACAACTCGCTTGTATCTAGCCACAATTTACCTAATAATATTAACAAATGCTAATTAATCCAATTCTAATGCAAGAAAATTGGTTTTCTAGTATTTTCCCCAAAAAATCAAAAATTAACCCCAGGCCCGCTTGGTCCAAACCCAAAATTCGGACCAAAACCCGATTACCCATTCACCCCTAAGCCCGGATATACAATTGGTTTTGGAATCCGACCTCAATTTGAGGTCTAACTCCCTAAATTTCAATATTCCTAAGTTTTACCCAAAATTCCAAATTCCACCATGAAAACCCTAGATTATATGATGAAATCTTGTAAAAAGAAGTTAAGGAGTGAATGAAATGAGTTAAAAATCACTTACTTGTGTTTTAGGAAAGAAAAAGTGTTTGAGAAATCGTCTTTTATGTTTTAGGGTTTTGAAAAAATGAAAAATTGCTGAAAGGTCCCATTTATATATACCATCTCTCATACCATCACTACTGACCGCATAAAGAGGACCGCGACTGCGGAGCTCCACCACAACAATGAAATATAGAGCGCAGTCACGAAGACATGGCCTTGCCCACTTCTGAACGCAAAACTCCACCGCGGTCGTGAAGACCCTACTGTGGACCACAAAGCCTAGTTCAGAGACCTGTAACTTTCTCTGAACCTACAACAATTATTTTCTAAGTCTAATTTCACTCTGTGGCCTATCCAAAACTCACCCGAGCCTTCGGAGCTCCAAACTATTCATGCACGCAAGTCTAAAAATATTATACGAACTTGCTCGAGCGATCAAATCATCAAAATAACATTAACAACTATGGATGCAACCTCAAATTCATAAAAATCACTCAAGAACATTGAAATTACTATTTTCTCAATTGTACGCCTGATTTATACCAAATCAATTCCGATCTTTCCAAATTGCATAGATTCAACTTAACTAATATTTCAAATATGTACCGGACTTCGGAACCAAGATGCGGGCCTGATACCATCAATAACACACATCATTTTATTTCAATAAGCCTTTATATTTTCTAGCAACAATTTTCTTTAAAAATTCTTTTTCTCGGGCTTGGGACATCAGAATTCGATTCCGGGCATACAAACAAGTCTCATATTTTACTACGGACCCTACAACGTTAACCAATTTAATAAATTTTCTTATATTTCATGTAAGAGATTTCCGGAAACACGCCTAGATTATACATTCAAATTGAGGTGAGACAAGAAAAAAATTTAAGACCTCAAAACACAGAATTTACTTTCAAAACAAGTGATGCCCCTTTTGGATCATCACATTCTCCACCTCTAAAATAACCGTTCTTCCTCGAACGGACATAAGGAAAATACCTGAGTCGGAGAAAAGGTGGGGATATCGGCTCCGAATATCGGACTCCAACTCCCAGGTCGCTGCCTCAACAGGCTGACCTCTCTACTGAACATAAACAAAAGGGAAGCTCTTTGATTTGAACTGACAAACCTGCCGGTCTAGAATAGCTAACGACACCTCCTCATAGGACAAGTCTTTGTTCAACTGGACAGTGCTAAAGTCTAATATGTGGGATGGATCGCCATGATACTTTCGTAGCATGGACACATGAAACACTGGATGCATGGATAATAAGCTCTGTGGTAATGCAAGTCTGTAAGCCACCTCTCCTACTCGATCAAGAATCTCAAACGGGCCAATGAATCTAGGGCTTAGCTTGCCTTGCTTTACAAATCTCATCACGCCCTTCATAGGCAACACCCGCTCGTCGACCATGAATGCCACATCACGAACCTTACGGTTGACATAACTCTTTTGCCTGGAATGAGCTGTAGAAGCCTAACCTGAATGATCTTAACCTTGCCCAAGGCATCCTGAACTAGATCCGTACCCAACAACCGAGCCTCTCCCGGCTCAAACCACCCAACCAACGACCGACATCGCCTACCATATTAAGCCTCATAAGGAGCCATCTGGATACTCGTCTGATAGCCATTGTTGTAGGCGAACTCCGATAAAGGCAAGAACTGATCCCACGAGCCTCTAATGTCAGTAACACAAGCTCAGAGCATATACTTTAAAATTCGAATACTACACTCGGACTGTCCTTCCGTCTGAGGATGAAATGCTATGCTCATCTCGACTCATGTACCCAACTCACGCTGAACTACCCTCTTGAAATGTGAGGTAAACTGCGGACCTCAGTCAGAAATCATAGACACGGGCACACCATGAAGACAAATAATCTCCTGGATATAGATCTCCACCAACCGCTCAGAAGAATAGAAGTCATAGTGATACGCTCCCACTTCCACATAGGAATCTCAATCCTTTGAAACAGACCACCAAGTCTCTAATGCTCGTACTTGTCACGGCCCCAAATACCCGGTCATGATGGCGCCTATCACATTACTAGGCAATCAAACCCAAATCATTAATCACATCAAATTTCTTTTATAAAACCATTTTCTAACGTGGTTTAAATCTCAATTTTCATAAGGAATGCATAAAACAGCTAAAAATGTGCGGAAATCAATATAACATTTAACCAACACAGCCCCAACATCTGGTGTCATGAGTCTAGAGCCTCTAAATATACACGTCTGACATGTCTAATACAAAATAAGTGTAAAATGTGGGAAAACAAGGATAAGAAGAAGAGAGCGGGGATGCGGACGCCATGTAGCTACCTTGCAGTCTCCGGTAAACTCTGGAAATGGTAAGGACCCTCACTCTGCCGCTTGGGCACCTGGATCTGCACACAAGGTGCAAGGAGTAACGTGAGTATGCCAACTCAGCAAGTAACTAAAGTAAATAAGGTCTGAAAGCAGTGACGAGCAGTTAAAATCATATAAAAGAATAAATAACATGATAGCATATCAAACTTCAAAGTTTAAAAACCAGTTTCATTATAAAAACATCATTTTTCAATTGGAATACTTGAAATCATTTAATTAGAAATTTTTCAACAAAGGCTTATTTTAAAAGAAGAGTGAAATCAGTGTGAAAATATCATAAATGGACCCATTGGGCAAGGAATCACTCGGAATATGGCCTCTCGGGCAGCCTCTCAATCACTCGTGACTCAGCTCTCGTCACTCAGTACTCACTCTCAACACTCAGGCTCATTAATATCTCATAATAGTAATAATCATAGTAACCATTCCAGCGTGTAGCCCGATCCGTAGTTTATAGTCGACTATGCTCACTGGGGTGTACAAACTCCGGAGGGGCTCCTACAACCCATGTGTCATATCGCTACGGCGCACAACCCAATCCAATATATATATCGCTGTGGCATGCAGCCCGATCCATATAAGTATTGTTACGGTGTTGTGATGACATTTTGGGTCATCACTTGTTTTAAAAGTAAATTCTGCATTCCGAGACCTTAAAAACCTCTTAATGTCTCACCTCAATTTGCGTGCACAGTCAGGGCACATAGCCAGAAAGCCATTATGTGAAAATCTGTGAAAAAAGATAAATTTTGACCTTAAAATACATTTAAGTTGACTTCGGTCAACATTTTGGATAAACGGACCCGGAGTCCTGGAGGGTCCGTGGAAAAATATGGGACTTGGGCGTATGACAGAAATCGAATTTCGAGGTCCCAAGCCCGAGAAATGAATTTTTAAAGAAAAATGTTTTCTAGAAATTTTCATGAGTTTTGGAAATGAAATGCATTTAGAATTTGATGGTATCGGGCCCGTATTCTGGTTTTGGAGCCCGGTACAGGTTTTATATGTGAAATAAGATGAGTCTGTGAAATTTGGTACGAAATGGAAGTCGTTTGAGGTAATTCAGACATGTACTTGTGAAAATTCCAACTTTGAAAGTTTTGAGATTCTTCTTAGATTTCTATGGTAAATTCGTTGTTTAAGAGGTTATTTTGGCGATTTGATCACACGGATAAGTTCATATGATATTTTTGAGTTAGTAAGTATGTTTGGTTTGGAGCCCCGAGGGCTCGGGTGAGTTTCGGTAAGTTTTTGAACTTATGAAAGTTGTAGGTTTTTGGCTGTTCAATGCACAAGGATTTTGTTCTTTGCGTTCGCGTGGTCCCACTCGCGAACGCATAAGGCAAATTTCCCAGGTGCCAGTTTTTTTCTTCGTGAACGCAAAGTCTGAGATGCGAACGCGAGGCTGGGGAGGATTGCCCTTCATGAACTTGTCCAGTCACCCGCGAACGCGTAAGGCTATTGGCCTGGGGGGGAGGGTTCAATATTTTTTCTACGGTATGCGGCCACTAACTCGTGAATGCGAAGGCTCGAGGAGTCAAAGCTCCATGAGCGTGAGCCTGAGATCGCAAACGCGAAGGTCACCTAAGATTGACTTATCGCAAACATGAAAGGACTATCGCCAACGCGATGAAGGCCTGTCCAGTGATTTTAAAACAGAAGCCAAATCGGGATTTAATCAAAATTTCATAACTTCTTCTTCCAAACTCCAAATTGGGCGATTTTTGAAAGAGAATTTCACCACCAATCCATAGGTATGTAATCTTAGACTCATTTTCTTCATTTTCCATTAACACCCATTAGATTTCTAGGCTTAAATCATGTTCTTAAGGGTAGAAAATTAGGGATAAATTTGGATAGAGTTAGGGCTTTTTGTATATTTGGGATTTAGACCTTGTTTTGGGGTCGAATTTTGGAACTAATTGTATATTCGGTCTCGTGGGTGAATGAGTGATCGGGTTTTGGTCCGAACCTCGTGTTTTGACCAAGTGGGCCCAAGTCAATTTTTGACTTTTTGGGAAGAATGATTGGAAAGCTATAATTAAGCATTGAAATTGGATTGTTTACCATTTATTGATGTTATTAAATCGATTATGTCTAGATATAATTGATTTGGAGCCGAATTCAAAAGGAAAAGTGGTGTTTGAGGCTTGAGTTGGCCATGGAAATTCGAGGTAAGTGTTTGGTCTAACTTTAGCTTGAGGGATTAGGAGTTGAGACTTATTTGCTATGTGCTAATTGTTGAGTACGACGTATAGGCATGGAGACGAGTATCTATACATTGGTGTCAAGCATACTCGTGAGTCTTGTATTGTAATTGTTATGACTCTGTTGTGGTTTATTGCGCTTCACATGTTATTATCATTATTATTCCCTTGCCGTGATGTTTGCTTTGGTATTATTGTTCCCTTGCCAGGATGTTTGCTTTGGTATTGTTGTTCCCTTGTCGGGATGTTGTATAAATATTATTGTTCACTTGTCGAGATGTTGTTTTATTGTTCTTGTTCCCTTACTGGAATCCTTTTGTGATTGTTGTTGATTAGTAACTGGGATCGGGCGGCACGCCGCCACGGAAATATATAAAATGGTAGCGGGTTGCATGCCTATAACAAGAAACATGAAATGGGAGCGGGTTGCACGCCTACAACAAGATATATGAAATGGGAGTGGCTTGCACGCCTGCAACAAGATATATGAAATGGGAGCGGGTTGCACGCCTGCAACAAGATATATGAAATGGAAACGGGTTGCATGCCTGCAATGAGAGATATATGAAATGGGATCGGGTTACATGCCTGCATTAAGAATACATGAAATGGGATCGAGTTGCACGCCTGCAACAAGATGTGAACTGAAAGTGAATCTTGCATTTGTTTTCCCTTATCCTTGTTAGTAACTGGATTTTGGTTCCTTATTATTTACCTTGATATTCTGTTGCTATCTTTTATTCCTCGGATCATGTTTTGTCCATCCCATCTCTAACTGTAATTATCTACTTTATTATTATGTTGTACATGATTTAACTGCACAGGTTTACTTAGTAGTCTGGTCCTAGCCTCGTCACTACTTTGCCGAGGTTAGGCTAGGCACTTATCTGCACATGGGGTCGGTTGTGCTAATACTAGACTCTATACTGTGTGCAAATACTGATATCAGAGTGCTTGGACCACAGTGAGGGTGTTGTCTTCAGTCCACACAGGCGACCCAAGTTAGTCTTACAGACGTCCGCGGGCCCTGGCATCACCTCCTATCCTTCCTTTATCCTATTTCCTTTACTCATTTCCGAAGCAGTGTGTATTTCATCTTTCAGACTTTGTATGTATTACTCTTAGATAATTTGTGGAGCTATGACACCAAATTCTAGGTAGAGTTGTGTTTAGACTTTCGGAGTTTGTATTAAGATTAATTATCAGATTTTGTCTTTCGCTTAATTATTTCGCTATTTGCATGATATCTACTCATCACTGATAATGGTTTAAAACTGGAAAAGGTTAAGTAATTAGAATGAATTGGCTTGCCTAACTTTCAACAATATGCGCCATCACGAATCCCCGAAGGTGGTAAATCCGGGTCGTGACAGGTGTGCAGCCTGATCCATAATATGTACATATAATATATTGTTGCTGTGTGTAACCCGATCCGTAATATTTATAATCCTCACCATTAGGTCCTCAACCTCTCTCAGTCATTAACCTTACAGCCACTCGGGCATAATAGAAGAATTCAGGGGAAACTCAGTCCAAACAGTCCTCACATTTAAAAAATAGAGTGATAAAATCTGTTTTAAAAAATAGACATGTAAAACATGACTGAGGATATGGTTTTAATCAAATAGACTGAGGGAAAACAGTAAAAATGCCCCTAAAGGTCTCAAAAAGGTCGGCACAAGGCCCCAAACATGAGATACAACCCATAATATAGTATAAACGTATACAACATGAGATATCATAAGATTTCCAACCAAGTACGCGGCTTAATAGCCGCTATGGGATGGACCAAGTCACAATCACTACCAGTGCATGCCCACACGCTCATCACCTAGCATGTGCATCACCGCATTGATCAAAACAATTCGAAATACCGGGGTTTTGTACCCTCAGTTCTAGATTTACAATGGTTACTTACCTCAAACCGGGTGAATTACTACTTCGCAATGCCTTTGTCTCTTGCCTTGGCCTCAACTCGTACTGAATCTACCCAAAATCAGAATCATAACATTAGAATATGCTAAAGGATCGAAGCCCAAGCGAAAATAATCAAATTATGCCAAAAATCCCAAAATTGGCCAAACACGACCCCAGACCCACATCTCGAAACTCGATAAAAGCACATCAACGGAATCCTTATCCTCCCATGAGTTCGTACATACCAAAAATACTAAAATCCGACCACAAATGGCCCCTCAAATCCTCACCCAAAGGTCTCTGATACCAAACCCTAATCTCTCAATTTTCTTCCTTAATTTCCACTAATAACATGATTAAATAATAGAAAAATGTTTATAAACGCAAATAATGAAGCTTAGGGAACTTACCTAACTGATTCCCTTCGATTTTCCCTTGAAATCACTGCCCTAGCTCACTTCCCGTCTTCAAAAATGGAGAACTTATCGCGAAGGAAACAATATATACCTTCTGGTCCAGGGATACCGCACCTGCGGCCCTTAACCGCTTTTGCGGTCCCGCTTCTGCGGTCTTGACCACCGCACCTGCGGTTTCCACTTAAAAGTCTAAATGCGTACCTGCGACCAAATAATAGCACCTCCGTCATCGTAGGTGCGCTTAGCACACCGCATCTGCGGCTCCTGCCCTTCACATCCTTGACCGCTTCTGCTGTCCTTTCCTCGCTTCTGTGGTATCGCAATTGCGGTCCCCAATCCGCAGGTGTGAAAACAACAGAAGCACGAAATTCTGCAGCTTCACCAAAAATTCCAACTCTCCGTCAACCATCCGAAACCACCCCGAGGTCCCCGGGGCCTCAACCAAAAGCACAAACACATCATATACCACCACCCAAACTTGTACAAATCTTCAAACACCTCAAATAACATCGAATCAACCAAAACACATCAGATTCAAGCCTAAATTTCCAAAATCTTCCGAATTACGCTTTTGATCAAAAGGTATACCAAACCACGTCCAAATGACTTGAAATTTTGCACACACATCCCAAATGACCCAACAGGACTAGTGTAACTCCCAGAATTCCATTCCGACCCCTATATCAAAATCTCACATATCGATCGGAAAACGCCAAAATTCCAATTTCGCCAATTCAAGCCTAAATCTACTTTGGACATCCAAAACACATTTCGATCATGCTCCTAAGTCACAAATCACCTTTCGAAGCTATCCGAACCATCGGAACTCACATTCGAGCCCTCTAACATACAAGTAAACATCCGGTTGACTTTTCCAACTTAAGCTTCCTCAAAAGAGACTAAGTGTCTCAAACCTTACCAAATCCTTTCCGAACCCAAGCCAACTGATTCGTTCATACATAGAACCGATAGACAAAGCAATAAAAAAGCAGAAATGGGGAAACAGAGCGGTAACTCATGAGATGACTGGCCGGGTCATCATATGTTCCCCCTCTTAAAAAACGTTCTTCCTCGAACTAGTCAAGAAACATACCTGAAGACTCAAACAGGTGAGGATATCTACTATGTATCTTCCACTTGGTCTCCCTGGTAGCCTCCTACACGGGTCGACCTCTACACTGCACTTTCACTTAAGCTATATCCTTTGATCTTTACTTTTGAACCTGACGCTCCAAAATAGCTGCTAGCTTAATATCATAAGTCAAATCAACGTCCAACTGAACCGTAATAAAATCCAAAACATGAGATGGATTCCCACTATACCTCCGGAGCATAGAAACATGAAATACCGGATGCACACTCGATACGCTGGGTGGCAAAGCAAGCTCATAAGCCACCTTCCCAATCCTCCGAAGCAACTCAAAAGGCCCAATGAACTGAGGACTCAATTTCCCTTTCTTCCCAAATCTCATAACACCCTTCATGGGTGAAACCTTCAACAGAACCTTCTCACCAACCATGTAGGACACATCTCGAACCTTCTTGACAGCATAACTCTTCTATCTCGACTACACTGTACGAAGCCTCTCCTGAATCACCTTCACCTTTTTTAAAGCATCCTACACCAAGTGTGTCCCCAATAACCTAGCCTTACCCAGCTCAAACTAATCAACTGAAGATCTACACCGCCTCCCATACAAAGCCTCATATGGGGTCGTCTAAATACTCGGCTGATAGCTGTTGTTATAAGAAAACTCTACCATCGATATGAACTGATCCCATGACCCTCCAAAATCAATGACACAAGCACGTAACATGTACTCCAATATTTGAATAGTTCGCTCAGACTGCCCATCCGTTTAAGGGTGAAAAGCCATGCTCAACTCAACCTGAGCACCCAACTCTCGCTGCACTGACCTCCAAAACGGTGAGGTGAACTAACTGCCCATATCTGAAATGATGGAAACTAGGACACCATGCAAACGAACAATCTCCCGGTTATAGATTTCTGCCAACCGCTCTAAAGAATAGGTAGTACACACAAGAATGAAATGAGCGGACTTGGTCAGTCGATCTACAATCACCCAAATAGCATAAAACTTCTTCAAAGTCCGTGGGAGCCCAACTACAAAGTCCATGGTAATCTGCTCCCACTTCCACTCTAGAATATCCATCCGCTGAAGCAAGCCACCTAGTCTCTGATGCACAAATTTTACATGTTGACAATTGAGACACCGAGCCACAAATCCCACAATGTCTTTCTTTATTCTTCTCCATCAATAATGCTGTCTCAGATCCTAATACATCTTCATGGAACCCGGATGAATGGAATACCTTAAGTTATGGGCCTCCTCCAGAATCAACTCCCGAAGCCCGTCCACATTGGGCACACATATCCGGCCATGCATCCTAAACACTCCATCAGCACCAATAGTCACATCTCTGGCATCATCGTGCTGAACTCTGTCCTTAAGGACAACCAAATGTGGATCATCAGACTGGTGCTCTCTAATGCGATCATATAAGGAAGACCGATAAATCGCACAAGCCAATACCCGACTGGGCTCCGAAATATCTAACCTCACAAATCAATTGGCCGAGGCCTGAAAATCAACTGTAAGAGGTCTCTCCCCAACTGGAATATATGCCACACTCCCCACACTCACCGCCTTTCAGCTCAAAGCATTGGCCACCACATTGTCCTTCCCAGATGGTACAATATAGTGATATCACAATCCTTTAGAACTCCAACCACATCCGCTGCCTCAAATTGAGATCCTTATGCTTGAACAAGTGTTGGAGGCTACGATGATCAGTAAACACCTCACAAGACACACCATACAGATAATGCCTCCAAATCTTCAATGTGTGAACAATGGCAGCCAACTCCAAGTCATGAACGAGGTAGTTCTTCTCATGGGGCTTCAACTGAGGAGAAGAATAAGCAATATCTCTACCCACTTGCATCAAAACACACCCAATACCCACTCTCGAAGCATCACAATACATAATAAATGAACCTGAAGCTGATGGCAAAACTAACACTAGATTTGTGGTCAAGGTTATCTTGAGATTCTGAAAGCTCTACTCACACTCATGCGACCATACAAATGAAGCACCCTTCTGAGTCAACTTGGTCAAGGGCGATGCGATAGATGAAAATTCCTGAACAAACCGACGATAATAGCCCGCCAAACCAAGAATGTTGTGAATCTTTGTGGCTGAGGACGGTCTGGTCCAACTCTGAACCCCCTCTATCTTTATCGGATCAACATGAATACCATCACTAGACAACACGTGCCCCATGAATGCCATTGAACTGAGCCAAAACTCACACTTGGAGAACTTTGCATAAAGCGTCTCCTACCCCAATCTCTGTAACACAACTCTCAAATGCTAGCGTGCTCCTCCTAGCTACGCGAGGACACCAGAATATCATCAATGAAGAATATGACAAATGAGTCGAGATAAGGCCGGAACACATTGTTCATCAAATGCATAAATGTTGCTGGAGCATTGGTTAACCCAAAGGACATCACCAAGAACTTATAATGACCATATCGGGTCCTGAAATCTATCTTAAGAATATCTGAGTCCCTGATCTTCAACTGGTGATAACCCAAACGGAGATCAATCTTGGAGAACACTCTCGCTCCCTGAAGCTGGTCGAATAAATCATCAATGCAAGGCAAAGGATACTTGTTCTTGATTGGTACTTTGTTCAATTGCCTATAATCAATGCACATCCTCATAGTGTCATCCTTCTTCTTCACAAATAGAACTGGTGCACTTCAAGGCGGAACACTAGGCCGAATGAACCCCTTATCAAGGACTTCCTGAAGTTGCTCCTTTAACTCATTCAACTCCGCTGGTGCCATACGATACGGCGAAATAGAAATAGACTGAGTGCCCAGAACCAGGTCAATACCAAAGTCAATATCCCTGTCTAGTGGCATGCCCGATAGGTCTACAAGAAACACATCGGGAAAATCCCTCACAAAGGGAGCAGAATCAATACTAGGAGTCTCTGCACCGACATCCCTCACAAAGGCTAGATACGAAAGAAAACCCTTCCGAACCATATGCTGGGCCTTCAAGAATGACATTACCCTACTGGGAACATAATCTGTCACACCTCGCCACTCAATCCGTGGCACACCCGGTATAGCAAATATGACTGTCTTAACATGACAGTCCAGAATAGCATGACACGGAGATAGCCAATCCAAGCCCAAAATAATGTTGAAATCCACCATACACAATAATAAAAGATCCACTCCTCCCACGAGTTCGTACATACCAAGAATACCAAAATCCGACCATAAATGGCCCTTCAAATCCTTACCTAAAGGTCTCTGATACCAAACCCTAATCTCTCAATTTTCTTCCTTAATTTCCACTAATACCATGATTAAATAATAGAAAAATGTTCATAAACCCAAATAATGAAGCTTAGGGAACTTACCTAATTGATTCCCTTCGATTTTCCCTTGAAATCACTGCCCTAGCTCACTTCCCGTCTTCAAAAATGGAGAACTTATCGCGAAGGAAACAATATATACCTTCTGGTCCAAGGATACCGCACCTACGGCCCTTTAACCGCTTTGGCGGTCCCGCTTTGGAGGTCTTGCCCACCGCACCTGCGGTTTCCACTTAAAAGTCTAAATTCGTACCTGTGACCAAATAACAGCACCTCCGACATCGTAGGTGCGCTTAGCACACCGCATTTGCGGCTCCTGCCCTTCACATCCTTGACCGCTTCTGCTGTCCTTTCCTCACATCTATGGTATCGCAATTGCGGTCCCCAATCCGCAAGTGCGGAAACAACAGAAGCAGAAAATTCTGTAGCTTTACCAAAAATTCCAACTCTCCGTCAACCATACGAAACCACCCTGAGGTCCCGTGGACCTTAAACAAAAGCACAAACACATCATATACCACCACTCAAACTTGTAAAAATCTTCAAACACCTCAAATAACATCGAATCAACCAAAACACATCAGATTCAAGCCTAAATTTCCAAAATCTTCCAAATTACGCTTTTGATAAAAAAGTATACCAAACCACGTCCAAATAACCTGAAATTTTGCACACACATCCTAAATGACCCAAAAGAACTACTGTAACTCCTAGAATTCCATTCCGACCCCTATATGAAAATCTCACATATAGACCGGAAAACGCCAAAATTCCAATTTTGCCAATTCAAGCCTAAATCTACTTTGGACATCCAAAACACATTATGATCATGCTCCTAAGTCAAAAATCACCTCCCGAAGCAATCCTAACCATCAGAACTCACATTCGAGCCCTCTAACATACAAGTAAACATCCGGTTGACTTTTCCAACTTAAGCTTCCTCAAAAGAGACTAAGTGTCTCAAACCTTACCAAATCCTTTCCGAACTCGAACCAACTGATCCGTTCATACATAGAACCGATAGACAAAGCAATAAGAAGCAGAAATGGGGAAACGGAGTGGTAACTCATGAGACGACTGGCCGGGTTATCACATGCTCCCCCTCTTAAAAAACGTTCGTCCTCGAATTAGTCAAGAAACATACCTGAAGACTCAAACAGGTGAGGATATCTACTCCGTATCTCCCAATCGGTCTCCCTGGTAGCCTCCTACATGGGTCGACCTCTACACTGCACTTTCACTAAAGCTATATCCTTTGATCTCAACTTTTGAACCTGACGCTCCAAAATAGCTGCTAGCTTTATATCATAAGTCAAATCACCATCCAACTGAACCGTGATGAAATCCAAAACATGAGATGGAATCCCAATATACCTCTGGAGCATAGAAACATGAAATACCGGATGCACACTTGATAAGCTGTGTGGCAAAGCAAGCTTATAAGCCACATCCCTAATCCTCCGAAGCAACTCAAAAGGCCCAATGAACTGAGGATTCAATTTCCCTTTCTTCCCAAATCTCATAACACCCTTCATGGGTGAAACATTCAATAGAGCCTTCTCACCAATCATGTAGGACACATCTCGAACCTTCTTGACAGCATAACTCTTCTGTGTCTACTGCACTGTACGAAGCCTCTCCTGAATCACCTTCACCTTTTTTAAAGCATCCTGCACTAAGTCTGTCCCCAATAACCTAGCCTCACCCAGCTCAAACCAACCAACTGAAGATATACACCGCCTCCCATACAAAGCCTCATATGGTGTCGTCTAAATACTCGGCTGATAGCTGTTGTTATAAGAAAACTCTACAATCGATAGGAACTGATCTTATTACCCTCCAAAATCAATGACACAAGCACGCAACATGTACTCCAATATTTGAATAGTTTGCTCGGACTGCCCATCCATTTGAGGGTGAAAAGTCATGCTCAACTCAACCTGAGTACCCAACTCTCGCTGCACCGACCTCCAAAACTGTGAGGTGAACTGAGTGCCCCTATCTGAAATGATGGAAACTAGGACACCATGCAAACGAACAATTTCCCGGATATAGATTTCTGCCAACCGCTCTAAGGAATAGGTAGTACACACACGAATGAAATGTGCGGACTTGGTCAGTCGATCTACAATCACCCAAATAGCATAAAACTTCTTCAATGTCCGTGAGAGCCCAACTATAAAGTCCATGGTAATCCGCTCCCACTTCCACTCTGGAATATCCATCCGCTGAAGCAAGCCACCTGGTCTCTGATGCTCATATTTCACCTGCTGACAATTGAGACACCCAGCCACAAATCCCACAATGTCTTTCTTCATTCTTCTCCACCAATAATGCTATCTCAGATCCTAATATATCTTCGCAGCACCCGGATGAATGGAATACCTTAAGTTATGGGCCTCCTCCAGAATCAACTCCCGAAGCTCATCCACATTGGGCACACATATCCGGCCATGCATCCTCAACACTCCATCATCACCAATAGTCACATCTCTAGCATCATCGTGTTGAACTCTGTCCTTAAGGACAAGAAAAAGTAGATCATCAGACTGGCGCTCTCTAATGCGATCATATAAGGAAGACCGAGAATTCACACAAGCCAATACCCGACTGGGCTCCGAAATATCTAACATCACAAATCGATTGGCCAAGGCTTGAACATCAACTATAAGAAGTCTCTCCCCAACTGGAATATATGCCAAACTCCCCATACTCACCGCCTTTCAGCTCAAAGCATTGGCCACCACATTGTCCTTCCCAGATGGTACAATATAGTGATATCACAATCCTTTAGAACTCTAACCACATCCGCTGCCTCAAATTGAGATCCTTTTGCTTGAACAAGTGCTGGAGGCTACGATGATCAGTAAACACCTCACAAGACACCCCATACAGATAATGCCTCCAAATCTTCAATACGTGAACAATGGCAGCCAACTCCAAGTCATGAACGAGGTAGTTCTTCTCATGGGGCTTCAACTGAGGAGAAGAATAAGCAATATCTCTACCCACTTGCATCAAAACACACCCAATACCCACTCTCAAAGCATCACAATACACAATATATGAACCTGAAGCTGGTGGAAAAACTAACACTGGATTTGTGGTCAAGGTTATCTTGAGCTTCTGAAAGCTCTCCTCACACTCATGCGACCATACAAATGAAGCACCCTTCTGAGTCAACTTGGTCAGGGGCGATGCGATAGATGAAAATTCCTGAACAAACCGACGATAATAGCCCGCCAAACCAAGAAAGATTTGAATCTTTGTGGCTGAGGACGGTCTGGGCCAACTCTGAATCGCCTCTATCTTTTTCGAATCAACCTGAATACCATCACTAGACACTACGTGCCCCATGAAAGCCATTGAACTTAGCCAAAACTCACACTTGGAGAACTTTGCATAAAGCATCTCCTACCCCAATATCTGCAACACAACTCTCAAATGCTCAGTGTGCTCCTCCTAGATACGCGAGTACACCAGAATATCATCAATGAAGAATATGACAAATGAGTCGAGATAAGGCCGGAACACGTTGTTCATCAAATGCATAAACGTAGCTGGAGCATTGGTTATCCCAAAGGACATAACCAAGAACTCATAATGACCATATCGGGTCCTGAAATCTATCTTAAGAATATATGAGTCCCTGATCTTCAACTAGTGATAACCCAAATGGAGATCAATCTTGGAGAACACTCTCTCTCCCTGAAGCTGGTCGAATAAATCATCAATGCGAGGCAAGGGATACTTGTTCTTGATTGGTACTTTGTTCAATTGCCTATAATCAATGAACATCCTCATAGTGCCATCCTTTTTCTTCATAAATAGAACTGGCGCACCCCAAGGCGGCACACTAGGCCAAATGAACCCTTATCAAGGACTTCCTGAAGCTGCTCCTTTAACTCATTCAACTCCGATGGTGCCATACGATACGGCGAAATAGAAATGGACTGAGTACCCAGAACCAGGTCAATACCAAAGTCAATATCCCTATCTGGTGGCATGCCCGACAGGTCTACAAGAAACACATTGGGAAAATCCCTCACAAAGGGAACAAAATCAATACTAGGAGTCTCTGCACCGACATCCCTCACAAAGGCTAGATACGAAAGAAAACCCTTCCCAACCATATGCTGGGCCTTCAAGAATGAGATTAACCTACTGGGAACATAATCTATCATACTTCGCCACTTAATCCGTGGCACACCCGGTATAGCCAATATGACTGTCTTTACTTGACAGTCCAGAATAGCACGACATGGAGATAGCCAATCCATGCCCAAAATAATGTCGAAATCCACCATATATAATAATAAAAGATCCCCTATGGTCTTCAGACCCCCAATAGTCACCACACAGGATCGGTGCACACAGTCTACAACAACAGTATCGCCCACCAAAGTAGATACATGAACAGGTGAAACAAGAGTCTCACGGGGCATATCCAAATAACGAGCGAAGTATGATAACACATAGGAAAAGGTGGACCGGGATCAAATAATACAGAGGCATCTATGTGGTAGATAGAAACAATGCCTGTAATCACGACATCTATAGCAGCAACATTTGGTCTACCTGGGAGGGCATAAAAACGAGCCTGACCACCACCCAATCGACCTCCCCCTCTGGGGAGACCCCTAGCTGACTGGCCCCCACCCCTAGCTGCCTGAGCGGGTGGTGAAATAACTGGATCTAAAGTCGACTGCTAACCCCTCTACTAAGACGGACCCTCAAGAAGACGAGGACACTGCCTCCTCATATGCCCAAACTCTCTACACTCATAACAACTCCCCGGTACGGGAGATGGGACAGAAGGGAACCCCTAGCACTGGAATGACCAGAATAACGACCACGCATGGAAGAACCCTGAACTGATGGAGTACGGGATGAACTCTCGGCTGGAAAGGCACTTAGTGTTGAATGGCCCTGATGAGAACGGTGAGAACCATGACTCGATGATGCCCCACGATAACCTAGGCGAGCTGATTGAGCCTGCCTGAATGGACGAGCTCTACCATGCTGAAACTGTCCTCTCGAAGGAGCACTACCAAAGCTGCCAGATCCCCGAGGCCTCTTGGCCTCTCTCTCCTCTTGATCCTAACGATGAACTGACTCAATCTCCCGAGCAATGTCTACAACCTCCTCTAAGGTATCACCAATCACCCTCTCTCTGGTCATGAGAATATGAAGCTGATAAGTGAGGCCATTAACAAACCTCATAATCCTCACTCTATTTGTTGGAACCAACCCGACCTCCTAACTCAGAGAACCACATCTCATACTGTGTCACAGTGATCTATCCCTAACGCAACTACTCGAACTGCCTGCGCATCTCCTCTCGACGAGACTGTGGCACATACTTCTCCAAAGAGAGAACAGAGAATTACTGCCAGTAAGGGGCACTGCACCAGCAGGCCTACGCCTCTCATAAGCCTCCCACCAAGTAAAATCAACCCTAGAAAACTAAAAGTTAGTAAATGCTACACCACTGGTCTCTAGAACACCCGTTTTACGAAGCATCCTCGCCCTCTACACCACTGAAAGTCGGAGGTTGAAGTCTACCAAACCTCTCTAGTCGATGTTGCTCGTCGTCCGGCATAACTGTTTACCATATACTCCTGAGCTAGTGCAACCGACTGGGCTGGAGGTGCCCCCTGTGTCTGATGTCCCTGCACAACATGCTCAAGTGTGCAAGTAATGGGAGTCTGGGTGCCTCCCCCGGCCTAAAAAGTAGTTGCGTCTGTAGTAACTGAGACCGCATGAGCCAAACTAGTACACACTAATAGAATCTGAGCTAAAGCCTCTTAAAGGCCTAGAATCAAAATAGGCACAACTGGTGCCTGCGCTGGTGCTGTTGTAGCGTCCACAACTGGGACCTAATCCTGAACTTGGGTAGCTAGTGGATCTGTAAGTGCTGCCCTAGCTGCTGTGCGGGCCATACCCCTATCCCTACCACGGCCTCGACCGTGTCCTCGGCCTCTAGTGGCTCTAGCTGGTGGTACAGGTGGTCGTCCATCCTGCCCGATAGCATGTGTTCTCACCATCTGTGAGAGAATGGAATAACATAAATTTAGTACTCGAATCAACAGATTCGCATTACAAGAATTTTAAGAATATGAAGTTTTTCCTAAAGGTTCTGCAGCCTTTCGAGGATAAATACAAACGTCTCCATACCGATCCGCGAGACTCTACTAAACCGGCTCATAACTCGCAAGACCTATATAACCTGGCTCTGATACCAACTTGTCAAGACCCCAAATACCTAGTCGTGATGTCGCCTATCACATTACTAGGCAAGCCAACCCAAACCATTAATTACAGCAAATTTCTTTTATAAAATCATTTTCTAACACGGTTTAAATCTCAATTTTCTTAAGGAATGAATAAAACAACTAAAAATGTGCGAAAATCAATAAAACATTAAACCAACATAGCTCCAACATCTAGTGTCACGAGTCTAGAGCCTCCAAATATACAAGTCTGATATGTCTAATATAAAACAAGTCAAATGAAGAAAAACAAGGATAAGAGGAAGAAAGCAGGGCTGCGGACACCATGCAGCTACCTTGCAGTCTCCAACAAACTCTGAAAATGCTAAAGACCCTCACTCTACCACTCGGGCACTTGGATCTGTACACAAGGTACAGCGAGTAACATAAGTACGCCAACTTAGTAAGTAACTAAAGTAAATAAAGTCTAAAAGCAGTGACGAGCAGTTAAAAGCATATAAAGGAATAAACAGCAGGATAGCAGATCAAACTTCACAGTTTAAAAACTAGTTTTGTCATAAAAACTTTAGTTTCAATCGGAATACTTGAAATCACTTACTTAGCAATTTTTCAACAGAGGCTTATTTTAAAAGAAGAGTGAAATCAGTGTGAAAATATCATAAATGGGCCACTTGGGCAAGGTATCACTTAGAATATGGCCTCTCAGGTAGCCTGTCAGTCAGTAGTGACTCAACTCTCGTCACTCAGTACTCACTCTCAGCACTCAGGCTCATTAATATCACATAATAGTAATAATAATAATAGTAACCACTGCGACGTGCAACCCGATACATAGTTTAAAGTCAACTATGCTTACTGGGGGTGTACAGACACCGGAGGGGATCCTACAGCCCAAGTGTCATATCGCTGCAGCACGTAGCCCGATCCAATATATATATCGTTGTGGCCTGCAACCCGATCCATATAACTATTGTTGCAGTATGTAGTCCGATCCATAATATGTACATATAATATATTACTACGGCGTGAAGCCCAATCCATAAGATTTATAATCCTCGCCATTAGGTCCTCAACCTCTCTTAGTCATTAACCTTACAGCTACTCGGGCATAACAGAAGAATTCAAGGGAAACTCAGTCCAAATAGTCTTCACATTTAAGAAGTAGAGTGATAATGCCAGTTTAAACAATAGACAGGTAAAACATGACTGAGGATATGCTTTTAATCAAATAGAGAGAGGAAAAACAGTAAAAATGCCCTTAAGGGTCTCAACAGGTCGGCACAAGGCCCCAAAAATGACATACATTCAATAATACAATATTAGCATCTACAACATGAGATATCATAAGATTTCCAACGAAGTACGAGGCTTAATAGCCGCTACGGGACGGACCAAGTCACAATCCCTACCCGTGCATGCCCACACCCTCGTCACCTAGCATGTGTCTCACCACATTGATCAAAACAATTCGAAATGTCGGGGTTTTGTACCCTCAGTTCCAGATTTACAATGGTTACTTACCTCAAACCGGGTGAATTACTACTCCGCGATGCCTCTGCCTCTCGCCTCAGCCTCAAGTCGTGCGAATCTACCCAAAACTAGAATTATAACATTAGAATATGCTAAAGGATCAAAGCCCAAGTGAAAATATTTAAATTATGCCAAAAATCCCGAAATTTACCAAACCCCACCCCTGGGCCCACATCTCTAAACTCGATAAAAATCATATCAATGGAAACTTTATCCTTTCACGAGTTCGTATATACCAAGAATACCAAAATCCGACCATAAATGGGCCCTCAAATCCTCACTCAAAGATCTCTGATACCAAGCCCTAATCTCTCAAATTTCTTCCTTAATTTCCACTGATACCATGATTAAATAATGGAAAAATGATCATAAACCCAAGTAATGAAGCTTAGGGAACTTACCCAACTAATTCCCTTCGATTTTCCCTTGAAATCACTGCCCTAACTCCCTTCCCATTTTCAAAAATGGAGAACTTAACAAAATTTTGCGAAGGAAAAAATATATACCTTCTGGCCTAGGGATTCCGCACCTGCGGCCCTTTAACCGCTTCTGTGGTCTAGACCACTGCACCTGCGGTTTCCACTTAAAACTCTAAAGTCGAACCTGCAACCAAATAACCGCACCAGCGGCATCGCAGGTGCGCTCAGCACACCACATCTACGGCTCCTGCCCTTCACATCTTGGACTACTTTTGTGGTCCTTTCCTCGCATCTGCGGCATCGCACCTGCGGTCTCCAATCCGTAGGTGCGGAAACAACAGAAGCAGAAAATTCTGCAGCTTTACCAAAAATTCCAACTCTCCGTCAACCATCCGAAAACACCCCGAGGCCCTCGAGACCTCAACCAAAAGCACAAACACATCATATACCACCACTCAAACTTGTACCAATCTTCAAAACACCTCAAACAACATCGAATCAACCAAAACATATCAGATTTAAGCCTAAGTTTCTAAAATCTTCCAAATTACGCTTTTGATAAAAAAGTATACCAAACCACGTCCGAATGACCTGAAATTTTGCACACACATCCCAAATGACCCAACGGAACTACTGTAACTCCCGAATTTCCATTTCGACCCCTATATCAAAATCTCATCCCTAGACCGAAAAAAGCCAAAATTCCAATTTCGCCAATTCAAGCCTAAATCTACTCTGGGCCTCGTTCCAATCACGCTCCTAAGTCCAAATCACCTCCCGAAGCTATACGAACCATCGGAACTCACATCCGAGCCCTCTAACATATAAGTCAACATCCGATTGACTTTTCCAAGTTAAGTTTCCTCAAAAGAGACTAAGTGTCTCAAACCATACCAAATCCTTTCCGAACCCGAGCCAACCGACCCGTTCACACATAGAACCGATATAAAAAGCAATAAGAAGCAAAAATGGGGGAAACAGAGCGGTAACTCATAAGACGACTAGTGGGGTCATCACAGTATTTTACCTGCTAACAATCCAAAAATCGAACTACATATGCAACAATGTCTTTCTTCATTCTCCTCTACCAATAATGATGTTGCAAGTTATGATACATATTAGCGGCGCCCAAATGAATAGAGTACCAGGAACTATGGGCCTCTTCTTGAATCAACTCACTAAGTCCATCCACATTAGGCATACAAATAGGACCCTGCATCCTCAAAACTCCATCATCTCCAACTGTAATTTGTTTGGCACCCCCGTGCTACACTGTGTCTCTAAGGACAAGCAAATGAGGATCATCATAATGTCGATCTTGAATACGCTCAAATAATGAAGAATGAGCGACTGTGAAAGCTAACACACGACTGGGCTCAGAAACATCCTACATCACAAACTGATTCGCTAAAGCCTGAACATCCAAAGCAAAGGTCTCTCACCGACCGGAATATACACAAGACTGCCTATACTGACTGGCTTTCTACTCAAAGCATCGGCCACCACATTGGCCTTCCCTGGATGGTATAAGATGATGATATTATAGTCTTTCAATAGCTCCAACCACCTTCGCTGCCTCAAATTTAGCTCCTTCTGCTTGAACAAGTACTATAGACTCTTATGATCCGTGAACACCTCAGATGACACACCATATAAATAGTGCCTCCAAATCTTCAACGCGTGAACAATGGTTGCTAACTCCAAATCATGAATTGGAAAATTATTCTAATGGATCTTGAACTATAGTGAAGCATAAGCAATTACCTTGTCATCCTGCATTAACACTGCACCAAGTCCAATACTAGATACATCATAATACACTGTATGTGGCCCTGAACCTGTGGCAAAATCAACACCGGCGCCATAGTCAAAGCTATCTTGATCTTCTGAAAGCTTGCCTTACACTCGTCAACAACCTGAACTGGGCACTCTTTTGGGTCAACCTAGTCATCGGGGTTGCAATAATGAAAACCTCTCCACAAACCGATAGTAATAGCTAGCCAAACCCAAGAAACTCCAGATCTTAGTAGCTGACGCAGGTCTAGGCTAGTTCTTGACTACTTCTATCTTTTTCGGATCCACCTAAATACCCTATGTTGATACAATGTGACCCAAGAATGTAACTGAACTCAACCAGAACTCACACATCAAAAACTTAGCATACAACTAACTATCTTTCAAGGTCTGAAAAACCATTCTCAGATGCTGCTCATTCTTCTCCCGGCTACAGGAATAGATCAAAATGTCATCAATGAAGACTATCATGAACAAAACCAAGTAAGGCTTAGACTATCAGTTCATCAAATCCATGAAGGCTGGTGGAGCATTTGTCAACCCGAATGACATCACCAAAAACTCGTAATGCTCGTACTGAGTTCGGAAAGGTGTCATCATATGCCCTAATCCTCAATTGATGGTAGCCAGATCTCAAGTCAATCTTCGAAAATACCTTGGCACCCTGAAGTTGATCAAACAAATCATCAATCCTCGACAATGGGTACTTATTCTTGATTGTGACCTTGTTCAACTACCAATAATCTATACACATCCTCATCGATCTGTCTTTCTTCTTAAAAATAACACCGGCACACCCCAAGGCGAGACACTAGGTCTAATGAAGCCTTTATCAAGTAGGTCTTGCAACTGCTCCTTTAATTCTTTCAACTCAGGCAAAGCTATAATATGGCGGAATAGAAATGGGCTAAGTGCCTGGAGCCAAATCAATGTAGAAGTCAATATCCCTATCGGGTGGCATACCCGACAGGTCTGAAGGAAATACCTTAGGAAACTCACAAACAACAGGCACAGAATCCATAGAAGGAACCTTGGCACTAGAATCACGAACATATGCCAAATAGGCCAAACATCCCTTCTCAACCATACGCCGAGCCTTCATATATGAGATAACCCTACGGGTGGAATGACCAGGCATCCCTCTCTACTCTAAACGGGGTAGACCCGACAAGGCTAAGGTTAGAGTCTTGGCATGATAGTCCAAGATAGCGTGGTAAGGTGATAACCAGTCCATCCCCAATATGACATCAAAATCAACCATATCCAAAAGTAACAAATCTACTCGGGTATCAAGACACCAATCATATTTATACATGAATGATGGAAACGATCTACCACAATAGAATTACCCACAAATGTAGACACATATACAAGAGCACTCAAGGAATCACTAGGCATGACCAAATACGGTGCAAAATAAGATGACACATAGGAGTATGTAGATCCTGGATCAAATAGAAATGAAGCATCTCTACTACAAACCAGAACAGTACTTGTGATAACTGCATCGGAGGCCTCAACCTCAGGCCTAGCTGGAAGAGCATAACATTGTGGCTGGGCCCCACCACTCTGAACTACATCTTTGGTACGACCTTCCGTTAGCTAGCCACCACCTCTAGCGGCCTAACCTTCACCTCTAATACCTCTACCTTCACCTCTAGAACTTATACCTCCCCATCTAGCTGGCTGAGTGAGAGGTGGAACACTAGATGCCTGAACCATGGCACGGGAACCCTGATGCTAAGAGCTGCTCGGTGCTCGAGGGCAAAATCTAGCAATATGGCTCATGTCACCACAATTATAACAAGCCCTTGGCTGCTGAGATTGTTGACCCTATCAGCCTGAATAACAACTCTGAAAACTTTGGAGCGGAGGTGCACTGATAGGAGCTGGTGGTGCACTATATGGCAACTAATCAGAATACTGCATATGAGAACCACGACCACCTGGTGCACCATGAGAAGCTTGAAGTGCTAAATGAAATTCCCTAGAAGGATCGCCCCTACCAAAATAATCCCTAGCTCCAGACAAGGCACCACTAAACCTGCCCGAATGACGAGGCCTCTTGTCAGTCCCCTAACCACTCCCCTATGATAGAACCATCTCAACTCTCCTGGCCATATTGGCTGCATCCTGAAAAGAAATCTCGCTTCCTGTCTCCTTAGCCATCTGCAATTAAATAGGCTGAATGAGTCCCTCAATGAACCTACTCACTCTCTCTCTTAGTGGGAAGTATAAGAAGAGCATGACGGGCCAAGTCAATAAATCTGGTCTCGTACTGAGTAACAGTCATAGAACCCTGCTGAAGATGTTCCAACTGTCTCCGATAGTTCTCCCTCTGATTGAAAGGAAGAAACTTCTCCAGAAATAGTTGAGATAGCCGATCCCAAGTCAAAGTCGGTGGCCCAGTTGGTCTACCCAAACAATAATTTCTCTACCAAGTCTTGGCGGATCCAAAGAGATAAAAAACAACAAAGTCGACCCCATTTGTCTCCACTATCGCCATGTTCCGTAGAACCTCATGACAACTATCCAAATAATCCTGGGGATCCTCAGAAGATATACCACCAAAAGTAGCAGTGAAAAGGTTGGTGAACCTGTCCAACCTCCATAAGGCATCAGTAGACATACCTGGCCCCTCACCGGTCTGTGCCACAACACCCGACTGAACCACTCCAACTGGCAGAGCTTCTAGAGTCTAAAACTAGGGAGCCATCTACTTCGGAGTGCGAGTAGCAGGAGTCTGGGCTCCTCCTATAGCATGAGAGATGGCTGGTTCTACAAGAAGCAAGCTTGCAAAGGCAACACTCTCCATAAGGCCTACTAGATGGACCAGAGCATCCTGAAGTACCGAGGTGGCGATGAACCTCTCTGGACCTGAGCTGGTCCTGGTGGAACTACCTGGGATGGAACCTCATCGTCAAACTCAACTTGAGGCTCTGCCGTTGGTGTTGTTGCTTGAGCTCTGTGTTGAGTCCTACCTCTGCCTCGGGCCCTAGCACGGCCTCAGCCTCTACCCCTCGCAGGAGTTGCTACTAGGGGCTTGGGCTGCTGGTCAGCTGATGAAGCGGTACATGTTCTCACCATCTATGAAAGAACAAAGTGGAAGTTCAATTAGTGTTGATAAACCAAGTCGCATGACAAGAAAGGATAGATGTAAAGTTTTTCCTAACTCTGTAGCCTCTAGGGATAAATACAAACATCTCTGTACCGATCCCTTAGACTCTACTAAGCTTGTCTGTGAATTGTGAGACCTAAGCAACCTAGAGCTCTAATACTAACTTGTCACGATTCGGATTTCCCACCCTCAAGATTCGTGATGGTGCCTACTCATGAAAGCTAGGCAAGTTGATTATTATGGATTCATTACCCTTTTTCCTTAACCTTTTTAACATTTATAAATTTACATGCAATCAACAACGAAATAATCATAATAAATAAAAATGCAGAAGACGAAATCTAACAATCTAACCAAATATGTCACAACCCAAACTGGAGGGCCATGACTAGCACCCGACCATACTTGCCGAGCACCAACGTACATTTTATCTAACCTTCTTTATTATCTTTTAGGGCTGATGAGATCAATATAAATGGTAGACATGGATCATGGACAACCAACCATAAAATATGATGGCATGAACATACATAACATGGGATGACCAGACAATCAAAAAACTATATATATATGGTACGAGCTACCACGCTACCATGAAAGTCTATACAACAAAAACCAACCGACAAGGCATACCAAACTATACATGAGTCGACACCTGTCTAAGAGCCTCTAAAGGAACATAAGTTCTGCAACATAGTCAGAACAGGACCCCGACATACCCATAACGTCTATAACAAAAATGCATACCAAGACCACGACATGCCTGAAGAAGGGATCTCGCCAATCACCACTAAACTAGACTGCCTACTATGGTGGGGTAGCTGCGCCTGCCTGTCTATCAGGACCTGCAACACGACATGCAGCGTCCACAAATAAAAGGACGTCAGTACGAATAAAGTACTGAGTATGTAAGGCAGGGAACCATAAATACGATCAGTAATGTAAGTAAGGATAGAGAATATACAAGTTGTAACATCTTAGTACCTCTGAGGCTACTGACATGAAATGCATGATACATATGTATAAATACATAAACCTTTAAAACATTCGCCTCTATGGGCATCATCATCATCATATCGTACCCGGCCATAATAGGCTCGGTAAAAATGTACCCAGCCATCATAAGGCTCAGTAGAATCGTACCCGGCCACGTGGAGCTCGGTAAAACCCAACTGATCAGAGGTTGCACAATAGGTGCCGTACGCGGCCAACTATAGCGTGGCTCGGTAGAGTAAAATAGATACATATATATAATGCATGCTCGACTCATGGAATCACATTCTAAACCTTTCGGAGTGACGTAAGGTCGGTATCCTCTGTACACGTTATTAGTACTAACTCTTCACTATGAACCTTATAATAATCAGGAAGTACCAACAACATTGATAACATAATAATAAGAGAAGCAACATTAACATCAATCGTTCCATAAGAGGGAAAACAATGCAAGTACTGCTAGCTTCTAAGAGTAGAGTATCTTGGAAGCTCGTTCATTACATTATGTACAATCGGAGTCGTGCAAAAGAAGGAAAGGGATAGCCTCACATAACTTGTATATACTTCCCCAATCACAATCAATGCAATTGTCACAACTCCTTAGTCTACAAAAAGAGAAACGATACTATCGTTATCATTTAAGCGTCATAACTATTATGTATCGACCACAACCTATTTTATGTTGAAACGGACAGCACCTCCCCTAGATATATGACTTCACACCATTAAAAATAATCACCAAACATCCCAAACAACATCAATAATAAACATATTGAGCCTCCCAAAATAGTCCAAGCACAGCCTAATCACTTCAAACATACGACGACCACCGTAATCGTGTCAAACGACCCGGAAATGTTACGAATAACTATCAGCCCACAACCCTACATATATATGGCGTTTCTCCACACCCTTACTCCTCCAAAACTCCACAAAACTGTAGTAAAATACGCAGCCCAACAGCAACACAAAATAGTCCACAAAACAATAACATTACTACCAAGCCTTTCGATATATATTTCTCAAGTTCTAGCTTCAATGGCTTAGCCGCAAATTGGATAATCTTAAATACATATATAGTAAGAGGTTACTTACCTTTATAAAGAAATAAAAACTCCAATTTGACCTTAAATTGCCATGAAATATCCCTCCAATGCTTCCACAACAACAAGAAAGTGAAACTAGCGATCAATTAGTGTTTTTCGGCACTAGAATCACTTTAGAAGGCTTAAAATCACCTAGGATTGATATTAATAACATGAGGGATTATTTACAGAACATAAACCCTTTAAAAAAACCTCCCACAAGAGCTGGAACAACACAAAAATGAGCAACAACAAGAAGAACAAGAGACTTACTAGCGCCACGGAATTCCCAACACTTGATTTGTGTTGTTTGTCCTTTTTTTGGGTCTTGAATCTTTAGAGAACCTTGAGAGGATGTTCCTAGGGTTATAAGGTCTGAAAATAGTGAGAAGAAATGACTTAAAACGGGTTGGAGTCATCCTATATAGGTCCAAATATCTTAAACCGTCTTAGTGGGCCCCATAGAGAGGTGCTTGGCGCAGTCTCGTGAAAACGCAAATATCTCTCTACTCCGAGATCGTATCGATGAACGGTTTAATGCGTTAGAAACTAGACTCATTGATATTTAATTTGGTGGGTAGATCACCCCGTAATTCCTTGTAAATTAGGAAGCGTAGAAACATTTGACCTAATGTTTAAGTAAAATTATGAACCTAAGTTGCTACAACTTTTGTTGACTTTTTTTTCATAACTCGTTTGACTTCAAGACTTATGATACGGATATTATATGATTCAAATACTTTAATACATGACCTTGAGTGTATTAAGAACCTCTAGGTTTACCTGAAAATACGAGTTACAACATCCTCGATTCGTTTAACTTCTAATACTTGTTAATCACCATTATACACCCTTGTATCACTTAAGACAAATAGAATTAACTTCTTATCATCTCAAAGGTAATTCCTTCTTGAATTTATGTTAACTAATATATGGCATGAACTAACGCGTGTGGATATGGGTTGTAACACCCTTCCCCCTTAGGAACATTCGTCCTCGAATGTAAGGGTTCATGGGGAGTTTAAATCATCGTGGATTCCAATGGAAATTTCCGATCAATTTTCCCCTATAAAATGGTCACTAGAAAAACTTGCAAGCAATTAAGCCCAACATATGGCTTCACAAGGCTACACAAAGCATTATGCATATTTACATTATCTATATATCACCATTTTGTATTAAGGAGGAGTATTCTCAAATTATTGCTTACCTCATAGAGCCGTTTCACCTTCCAATGTATCTTGTCTTCCTCCAGCATCCTTGTTATCTTCATTCTGGAATAGTTAAGGGTATTTAGACTTCATCTCCTCTTATGCTTCCCATGTCATTTGTTCCATATTTTTGTTCCTCCACAATACTTTGACAGAAGCTACATATTTTGTTCTCAGCTTGCGGACTTGTCGATCTAATATCACCACTGGCACTTCTTCATATGATAAGTCCTCTGTAACTTGTACATCTTTGATAGGGACGACTCGAGAAGGGTCTCCAATACATTTCCTCAACATAGATACATGGAATACCGGGTGGACAAATTCCAATTCGGATGGCAATTCTAACTCATAAGCAACCTGTCCAATTCGTCGAAGAATTTTATACGGCCCGATATACCTTGGACTCAGCTTACCTTTCTTCCCAAAACGCATAATACCCTTCATTGGTGAGATCCTCAGGAAAACCCAATCACCAACCTCAAACTCTAGATCACGACGTCGGACATCAGAATAAGATTTTTGCCTGCTTTGTGCCGTCCTCAATCGCTCCTGTATCACTTTCACCTTCTCAATAGCTTGGTGAATCAAATCTGGCCCATATAATTCTGTTTCACCGACTTCGAACCATCCAACTGGTGATCTACATCTTCTCCCGTATAGTGCCTCGTATGGGGCCATTTTAATACTGGAATGGTAGCTATTATTGTAGGCGAATTCTATGAGTGGAAGATGGTCATCCCATTTTCCCTTAAAATCTAGAACACATGCTCGTAGCATATCTTCCAATGTCTGAATGATATGTTCAGCCTATCCGTCAGTCTGCGGATGAAATGCAGTGCTGAGATTTACTTGTGTGCCTAAACCCTTCTGGAAAGACCTCCAAAAGTTAGCCGTAAATTGAGCTCCTCGGTCTGATATAATAGATATGGGCACACCATGAAGCCTAACAATCTCCTTGATATACAACTTCGCATAATCTTCAGCCGTGTAAGTTGTCTTCACTGGCAGAAAATGGGCACATTTTGTAAGTCGATCAATTATCACCCAGATGGAGTCAAACTTATGATAAGAGCGAGGTAATCCAATAATGAAGTCCATATTAATCACCTCCCACTTCCAGGTCGGAATCTCTATATTTTGAAGCAATCCACCGGGTTTCTGATGTTCTATCTTTACTTGTTGACAATTGGGACACTGGGCTACAAATTCTGCAATAGACTTCTTCATATTATCCCACCAATACTGCTCCTTGACATCATGATACATCTTTGTCGAGCCGGGATGGATGGAATATCGGGATTGATGAATCTCATTCATAATCTTCTCTCGCAACCCTGCCACATTAGGCACACACAATCGGCTCTGGTATCTCAGTGCCCCATCTTTTCCGATCCCAAAAGCCATACTTTTACACTGCTGAATGCTCTCTCTTAATCGTACTAAGATAGGATCTTCATATTGCCGTGTTTTTACCTCGGCTACCAAAGATGATTCTGATGTATTCTGTACAGTAACACCTCCGTCATCAGAGTCTAACAATCTGATTCTCATATTGGCTAGCTGATGAAGCTCTTTAATCAACCCCCATCTACCTGCCTCAATATGTACTAAGCTTCCCATTGATTTACGGCTGAGAGCATCTGCCACAACATTGGCTTTACCGGGATGATACAATATCTCGACGTCGTAGTCTTTCAATAATTCAAGCCACCTACGCTGCCTCAAATTCAACTCTTTCTGCTTGAAGATGTATTGTAAACTCTTGTGATCTGTGTAGATGTCAACATGGACGCCGTATAAGTAGTGCCGCCATATCTTCAAAGCATATATTACTGCAGCCAATTCCAAATCATGGGTTGGATAATTCTTTTCATGCTTCTTCAATTGTCTTGATGCATAAGCAATCACATTCCCACGCTGCATCAATACGCACCCCAAACCTATACCTGAGGCATCACAATATACCACATAACCTTCTGTTCCTTCAGGAAGAGTGAGCACTGGTGCAGATGTCAATCGATTCTTCAACTCCTGAAAACTACGTTCACAAGTGTCAGACCACTGGAATTTGGTAGCTTTTTGTGTTAACTTAGTCAATGGTGATGATATAGAGGAAAATCCTTCTACAAACCGCCTATAATATCCTGCTAGCCCTAGGAAGCTGCGGACTTCTGATGGTGTTGTAGGTCTCGGCCAATTCTTTACTGCATCGATCTTCTGAGTGTCGACACTAATACCCTCATCAGATATCGGTCGCATAAATGCGCACCCGTGTTTAGGAATGTATTATTATTAAAATCGTGCCTAAAGCGATTAGCGTATTATTATTTCTGGGTAAGACCGTGGAATTCACTAAACAGTCCATCCCGAATTCTAAATATTCAATTAAACATTTATTGAGGGCCCCGCAATTGGTGCATTTTATTGGGCGAGGCTCATCTCATTTTATTTTTAAAGGACAGTCCTAAAATGCCTACATTTTTCTCTTATTAAATTTGTCTCTACAAAATAAAAGAGAAAATGTCTTAATTTATTTACATGCTTGAGTTGTTATAGATGGGTTTCGAATATGATTCATAAAATCTGAAAATGATGCAAACAGGACAGTCCGTTGCCACTGCGGGCCCAGGCCCAACGTGTATGACATAAAACTAGACCTGGGCCGTCTTATTCACATGTTACTACCTAGTTACATTATACTAGGCAAGTTCTCAGTTTGTCAAATTTAAAAAAAAACTTAGCAATCTAATTTTAATCCTAGACCATTTACATGCTGAAATTAACCAATATTATTTAACTAAACAATATTCCTACCAAGTTCCTAAATGGCCTATTTGTTTGATTTTTTAACTAGACGGAGTTACTACACCATTTATTTATTTTTAGGTAATATATAGATAGTTCATCCGTTAAGCTATCGCCGGATATTCCACTATATATATTAAATAGCTACATGATTCTGATTTTTGCAAGCTAAATAATTTATACATACAAATAAAATTCAGAATATAATTAAATTAAATTTAGAATTTCAACTCTTCATTTTCGTATTCATGCTTCATATTTCGGTTTACAATAACCAGCGTGTCAGTTGTGTACCTGATATTGGAAGCAAAAGAAAAGGGAGATCAGCAGAAATTCAGTAGCATAAAACAACAGCAACCCCAGCAACCAGTAACAACCAGCAACGAGAAACTTAGTGACAGATTTTAAAATCAAGACAAAAATCCAGAAACACCAACAACAATCAACGGACAGAAGCAAAGGGAATCTTTTCAGATTTTGAAAGACTAGTTAGTGTTTAACCCTTAATTTCTGAATCCGTATATCAGAATATTTGGATTGTAATCAGGTGTATACTATTCTTCTTTTGAATTTCCAGAATGTTTTTCTTTTTATTTTCTGAAGTCTTAGTATTTTTCGGAATTTCCTCTCTCTTAAAATTTTCTTTTGTATTCTCTCTCTTATTCTTTCTATGTCTGTCACTTTTTTTTCCTAGTCTCTCCTCCTAAAATCTGATTCCAAACCTCTTATTTATATCTCATCCAAAACCCTTTAATCAATTAATAACAATCACTTTCTCCTACCAAACTCATTATCTTCCCACTCATCCCCATTTTAATCCCACTACATTAAACAAATATATCAACCCCACCCCATTACATCTTGTCCCCCATGCTTATCATAAACAATTACCATATTCCCCTCCACTACATTATGTCTTGTCCCCCATTTATATTAAACAATTATATCACCCACACCCCATTACATTTTGTCCCACATGTATAACATAAAGAATTACAAAAATATTTAATTACCAAACTACCCCTCCGACCTTATTGCAATTACCATCTTACCCCTGAACGTACTGCAATTTACCAAACTACCTCATCAGCTATAACCAATCAATTAATCAAACTCAACCAAAATATAGCCAATATGACCAATTTATACACAAATTCAAACAACAAATCTCATGAACACGATTTCTGAACCAATTCAACAACAAATCACATGAACACAAATTGAACAACATCAAATTAATGTGCATAAATTAACCATATTGGGACTTAGACTAAAAATTGATGAGCAAGGAAACAACAATATTAACAACACAATACATGATTCAAAATAAATCAACAAATCAAAAACCAAAACATAAACTCACATTAAATTACTGGATGAACTTCAAACAAAGAATAAACATGCATTAGATCCATATTAAATAACAAACATGACGGATTCAAATGATTTAAACTAAATCTAACAATATTAAAATTAAACTAACAATTTCTTCTACAAAAATACAAAATAAAAGCATATGAAATAAACTGAAAAACTAAATAATTAAAGTTCCATTTGAATCTGAAAATTAAATCAACAAAACATATGAACAAACTAAAAAATTATTTCAACGATGAACAAATAAAACAAGAATTGAATCATTTATCGATTTTGGATCCGAAAAATATCAAACAAAAATATGGACAAAATGAAACTTAAAAACAATCCACTAACCGGATCGAAATGACGAACAATGACTGACCAACGACGAACTCGTATGGACTGTTTTGACGACCCCAACCAAAACTCAAACAAACGACGACGAAGACGAATCTAAGAAGCAACTGAAGCAGCGATGAAGAAAATGTGAAGCAGCAGCAAACGGGTCAGTGAAGAAGACGCAGCAACTGGGGTCTGTTTGGATGTAGAGAAAAAAAGAAACAGTAGCAGCTGGAGATTTTCGATGGAGAAGATGAAGGCAGAAATAGCAGCAGTGGGAAGCATGTTTGGTGAAGGTCGACGAACTATTCGTCGTCGATGGAGCAGTGGAAACGCAGCAACAATGGAGGACAAAAAGCAGTAGCAATGGCGAAGAGAAAAGGACGCAGCAACAGCGACATGGACGACGCAGAAGCAGCTGGGTCCGTTTGGAGAACGGGGTCGGTTTTTCGAACCAACTGCTCAAACATGCTAGACACAGCAGGAGCAGCAGAAGCAAAAAAAAAAACGACGAGGGAGCTGAAGCAGCGATGGCTATGGTGGGTGGTCGTTTGGTCGGAGAAGATAAAGCAGAAGCAATGTCCGCCATGGACGAGCTTGATGAAGAAGATGAGACAGCAGCCATGGCTGCTCGGAGACGACGACGAGGTATGTATGTGTGTGCGTGGAGACAATGGAGGCTGGGCAGCCATGGGAGGGGTGTGAGGAGTTCGGAGAAGAAGAAGAAAAATGATGGGGGGGATGAGTTTAGTGTTTTAGGGTTTGGGTTTTTTTGTTTTTTTTTTGTTTTTGGTTTGTCAAAATGAAAAATGAAAATTAAGAGGGGTTGGGTATTGGGGTTATGGGGCGGAACAGGTCGACCCGGTTTGAAGTGGACCGAGTCATGAGAAGGTTGGACAATATTTGGGCCTGTGGCTTACAATTGAAGAAGTGGCTCAATCCGATTTTTTTTTGTATTTTTGCCCTCTTTTCTTCTTTTATTTTTCTAAAACTAAATTATAAAAATACTTAAACTATCATATAGAACTAAATTAATTTATAAAAGCGCAAATTAACTCCCAATAACAATTAACACACAATTAAGTAATAATTAAGCATGAAATTGTACAATTGGACATTAAATGCTAAAAATGCAAAAGATGCCTATTTTTGTAATTTTCAATTTTTGTAAAACAAACTTAATTACTAACAATTGTAGAATTAAATCTTAATGCAAAATGCGACATATTTTTGTATTTTTTTATTAATTTAACAAATAAACGTGCACAGACAAATATGCAAATAATTACACAAAAATACCACAAAAATTCAAAAAAATTGCACACCAAGGAAAAATTATTTTATTTTGAATTTTTTTGGGAGTAATTCTCATATAGGGCAAAAATCACGTGCTTACAGCTGCCCCTCTTTGCCCGAAGACATGAAGGGTTTTCGTGCAAAGATAAAGTGAGCGATTTTTGCCCATCCGAGTACTCCGTGTGAAGCATTTTTGTTTTTGAAAAAGATTTGACCGAACCTTTGCTTCAGAGGTTTCCTACATATCCTGGGGTAAACAGGAATCAAGTCAATGTAGTTCGGGAAGTTTTGGTAGCTGGGATTACCGTGGGACTACAATGTTACTGTTGTTGCATGCTATTACCACTGCTTACCGATCTCCTTATTACACCGTGCTTAAAAGAAAACAAGAAGCTAGGCTAGACTGCAATTTGTTCTTGTTGCCTTGCTTTCTTGTCTGCTTGCGTTTCTTCCGGTGCTTTTCTTCCGATGCTTTTCTTCCGAGACTTCTGGACCTTTGCTTTTCTGAATACCAGTTTTTATCATTTTGTTCGGTCCGATGGAGACATGGCTTTCTTCATTAAGCTTTTCGGCGGTTCCTCTGGGGATACGACTTTCTTCATCAGATTTGATATGCTGGGCATAATTTAATGTTCGCATGCCCTTTCTTTCAAAATGCGTTTTTTCTTCCTTTTGACACATGCACTTGAGTTTGTGCTACGACCTCTTGTTGCAACCTTCTGCTTCCCGGCGGGGTAATTGATTTCAAAATCTGAAGTACAAGACTAAAAAGTATTCCTCTCGTTATACAGGTGGGCGCCTGACTCCAACAAAAAACTTTGAAAAATAAACGTCTTTCCTCTCTTCAGGCGAGCTCCGAGATTTCAACAACTTTTAAAAATAAAACGCCTTTCCTCTCTTCAGGCGGGCTCCTGACTTCAAACAAACAACTTTTAAAATAAACGTCATTCCTCTCTTCAGGCGGGCTCCTGACTTCAACAACAACTTTAAAAATAAAATGCCATTCCTTTCTTTAGGTTGGCGAGATTTCAGCAACTTTTAAAAATAAAATGCCTTTCCTCTCTTCAGGCGGGCTCCTGATTTCAACAACTTTTAAAAATAAAACGTCATTCCTCTCTTCAGGCGGGCTCCTGATTTCAACAACGACTTTGAAAATAATCGCCATTCCTCTCTTCAGGCGGGCTCCTGACTTCAACAACAACTTTAAAATAAAATGTCATTCCTTTCTTTAGGTTGGCGAGATTTCAACAACTTTTAAAAATAAAATGTCTTTCCTCTCTTCAGGAGGGCTCCTGACTTCAAACAAACAACTTTTAAAATAAACGCCATTCCTCTCTTCAGGCGGGCTCCTGACTTCAAACAAACAACTTTTAAAATAAACGTCATTCCTCTCTTCAGGCGGGCTCCTCACTTCAAACAAACAACTTTTAAAATAAACGTCATTCCTCTCTTCAGGCAGGCTCCTAACTTCAACAACAACTTTTAAAAATAAAATGTTATTCCTTTCTTTAGGTTGGCGAGATTTCAACAACTTTTAAAAATAAAACGCCTTTCCTCTCTTCAGGCGGACTCCTGATTTCAATAACTTTTAAAAATAAAACGTCATTCCTCTCTTCAGGCGGGCTCCTGACTTCAACAACAACTTTAAAAATAAAATGCCATTCCTTTCTTTAGGTTGGCAAGATTTCAACAACTTTTAAAAATAAAACGCCTTTCCTCTCTTCAGGCGGACTCCTGACTTCAAACAAAGAACTTTTAAAATAAACGTCATTCCTCTCTTCAGGCGGGCTCCTCACTTCAAACAAACAACTTTTAAAATAAACGTCATTCCTCTCTTCAGGCGGGCTCCTGACTTTAACAACAACTTTAAAAATAAAATGTCATTCCTTTCTTTAGGTTGGCGAGATTTCAACAACTTTTTAAAAAAAATAAAACGCCTTTCCTCTCTTCAGGCGGGCTCCTGACTTCAACAACAACTTTAAAATAAAATGTCATTCCTTTCTTTAGGTTGGCGAGATTTCAACAACTTTTAAAAATAAAATGTCTTTCCTCTCTTCAGGCGGGCTCCTGACTTCAAACAAACAACTTTTAAAATAAACGTCATTCCTCTCTTCAGGCGGGCTCCTGACTTCAAACAAACAACTTTTAAAATAAACGTCATTCCTCTCTTCAGGTGGGCTCCTCACTTCAAACAAACAACTTTTAAAATAAACGTCATTCCTCTCTTCAGGCGGGCTCCTGACTTCAACAACAACTTTTAAAAATAAAATGTCATTCCTTTCTTTAGGTTGGCGAGATTTCAACAACTTTTAAAAATAAAACGTCTTTCCTCTCTTCAGGCGGACTCCTGATTTCAATAACTTTTAAAAATAAAACGCCATTCCTCTCTTCAGGCGGGCTCCTGACTTCAACAACAACTTTAAAAATAAAATGTCATTCCTTTCTTTAGGTTGGCAAGATTTCAACAACTTTTAAAAATAAAACGCCTTTCCTCTCTTCAGGCGGGCTCCTGACTTCAAACAAACAACCTTTAAAATAAATGTCATTCCTCTCTTCAGGCGGGCTCCTGACTTTAACAACAACTTTAAAAATAAAATGCCATTCCTTTCTTTAGGTTGGCGAGATTTCAACAACTTTTAAAAATAAAACGCCTTTCCTCTCTTCACGCTGACTCCTGATTTCAATAACTTTTAAAAATAAAACGACATTCCTCTCTTCAGGCGGGCTCCTGACTTCAACAACAACTTTAAAAATAAAATGTCATTCCTTTCTTTAGGTTGGCGAGATTTTAACAACTTTTAAAAATAAAACGCCTTTCCTCTGTTCAGGCGGGCTCCTGACTTCAAACAAACAACCTTTAAAATAAACGTCATTCCTCTCTTCAGGCGGACTCCTGACTTTAACAACAACTTTAAAAATAAAATGCCATTCCTTTCTTTAGGTTGACGAGATTTCAGCAACTTTTTAAAAAAAATAAAACGCCTTTCCTCTCTTCAGGCGGGCTCCTGATTTCAACAACTTTTAAAAATAAAATGCCATTCCTCTCTTCAGGCGGGCTCCTGATTTCAACAACAACTTTAAAAATAAAATGTCATTCCTTTCTTTAGGTCGGCGAGATTTCAACAACTTTTTTTTAAAAATAAAACGCCTTTCCTCTCTTCAGGCGGGCTCTTGATTTCAACAACTTTTAAAAATAAAACGTCATTCCTCTCTTCAGGCGGGCTCCTGATTTCAAACAAACAACTTTTAAAATAAGCGTCATTTCTCTCTTCAGGCGGGCTCCTGACTTCAACAACAGTTGAACATTGATAATCTTAAGAAAACTAAAAAAATGACTCCCCTTTTTTTTCAAATTTAAACTTCTTCTTTTTTCAAATTATCCGACTAAGATTTTATTATATTATCTTGGGAGAAAAATTCCATCGGACCAAGATTTTGACTCTAGGAGATAAATCGTCAAACTAGGTCCATTTTGTTGTGATCTTAGGAGAAAGATTCATCGGACTAAGATTTGATATCTTAGGAGAAAATTTCATCGGACTAAGATTTCTATCTTAGGAGAAAAATTCATCGGACTAAGATTTGGTATCTTAGGAGAAAATTTCATCGGACTAAGATTTGATATCTTATCTTGGGAGAAAAAATTCCATCGGACCAAGATTGTGACTCTAGGAGATAAATCGTCAAACTAGGTCCATTTTGTTGTGATCTTAGGAGAAAGATTCATCGGACTAAGATTTGATATCTTAGGAGAAAATTTCATCGGACTAAGATTTCTATCTTAGGAGAAAAATTCATCGGACTAAGATTTGGTATCTTAGGAGAAAATTTCATCGGACTAAGATTTGATATCTTATCTTGGGAGAAAAAATTCCATCGGACTAAGTTTTCTATCTTAGGAGAAAAATTCATCGGACTAAGATTTGATATCTTAGGAGAAAATTTCATCGGACTAAGATTGTATCGGGAGGGAAATTCATCAGATTAGGACTTTTTATCCTAGGAGGAAAATGTAAAGATCAATGATTTGAGAAACTTACCTTTGTAATTTCTTCTTTTCTTTTCTTTTTCCTTTGCGCTACTTTGTTCTTGCTTGCTGGGGATAATACCACTGGGGGAGTCTCCTTTCTTCCCCTCCTTCAAATTTTTTTTTATTTTCTCTCAACACTGCTGGGGATAAAAGTGTTATCTTCTTGGGATAACGTTGTTGAGGATAACACTGCTGGGGAATTTTATCCCTTCAAATCGATGCTTCATTCTTTTGGAAGCTGCTGGGGATGATAATGGCTTTTGCTTTTTCTAAACACCAGTTTCATCTCTTTGGTTCTGTCCGCTGGGGATACAACTCCTTTTATTAAAACTCATTATTTTCTTTCTTTTAACACTGCTGGGGATAACACCGGTTCAAAGACCACTTCCCTTGAGGCTGGTGTTATCTTTATTCTTCCTCGAATGGGTACCTGACTTCCAGAAAATTTTCTAAATGAAAGGAAAGTTTTCTGCCCCAGTTTGACAGTCTCCCTTATGGCATGCATTTCTGTCATCAATGCCATTTCCTTTACCTGTTTCAAATCAAACAAAATTTGTTAGTTTAAAACGCGGTGGTTGGTCATGATACTCCTACTGGGGATGGCTTTTCCCTTTCTCCTTCCCTGCTCTGCGTTCCAAAACTTGTTGGGGATGATATTATTTGCTGGGGATAATCCCTTTCTGCTGGGGATATCTTTCTTCTTTTGTGGCATAGCTCGGAAATTGGCATTTCCCCGACATTTTAGTCTAATATGAATTTCCCAAATCACGCTCACTGCTCTCCTTGCTTTGTTCACGGGCCTTGGCCTTAAGGTTTATAACCTTTGGTTTTGGCAAGGATATCCCTCTTGACACTCGTCAATCCTTTTGTCAATTCCCTTTTGCTGGGGATATCTTTCTTGACACTGGCCTTGCGCTTGTTCCTTGCTGACTATACCACTTGGATGTACTAGTCAGATCTCATCTTGCATAATTATAAAGCTGATGGCATATTTTGAAGTCAATTCTCACTTGTTCTGACCAGACAGACTCTACTGGGGAATTCTTCTATGAAAGGAAAACATAAAAGGGAACAGAATAAAAAAAACAAAGGAAAAAGATGACTCTTTAACAAAAGAAACTATAAATAAAAACCTATCACACGCAGATAACGACTCTAATGGTCATGACATGCACATGTGGCCTATCCTCCGCCATCAATCGTCTTTTAAGATCTTCAATTGGCAATTCCCCATCTGATTCTCAATCTTATTCGGCTTGTAGTGCCCGAAGGGTTTTCACTATCAAGCCTCTCTCGTTTTGGTTTTTCTCTCAGCTTTCATAGCCTTATGGTGTCCGTGAAGATTTTCACCGATAAGATCTCTCATTTATATCACTTTCCAGCTGGGGAGTTGGAGTGTTGCCGGTATGACTCTCTCTGCTGGAGATTAGAGTCCTTTCTGCTATGGAACAGAATGTTATGTTCACCGGTAAGACTCTCATTTGTCTGACTTGGCATCTTTTGAAGACTGATCAGAAGGTCTTTCTTTGGACCGTAATGTGGGATTTTGGATAGGTTTAGAAAGAAAGGGTATTAAAGGCTCGACAAAAAAACAAAATAAATTTGGTGTTCAAAATTACAACCTTCAGAACCATATTTGCTTACAACAAGCGCAACCCTTGCCCTAGTTTCTTGCTTGGGGATTATTTATTTATTATTTTTATTACACCATGACCGAGTCGTGAGGTGCCTACGTATCCTCTTTGAGGAATCAGGTCGAACGTAGTTCCCAATTCCCCTGTTTTCATTTGACTTTCCTTTGTTTTTTTTTTGTTATCATTTTTCTTTTCTTCTTTTTCTTCATTTTTTTTACCTGTCATGCTTGCGTTTTCTAGTCGTTTCTACTGATTCCGAACGAGGGGTACGAAAGAAAAACAATAAGGCTCAAAAGGGTTAACGAAGGATAAAGTGTTTAGGTAGCAGAACAAAATGCCTTCGTCATTCCAGTCTTCAAGACATGCCCAGTGCAAACAACATATTTAAACAAAGATTTGTAGCCTCTTCCGATGGTGCTGGACTTGACAATTATGTTAAACATTTGCTTTTTCATTTGTCATTTCTAAAGCACTGTTGGGCGAAACTCTCACTCTCATGAACGACCCTCATGCCAATTTGGCGAATCTTGCATTTAACAATTTTCTTTATGTTTTACTTTCCCCAGTTCCACATGACTCAGGCTCCAAATAATCTCAAACCGTTCTTATTTCTTTTAAATGCTTTGATCACCTTCCCAGGGTTTTATGATTAACTTTTAAGATTAGGCCCAAACTGTGTGCGCATGTCATGTCACTGGAATCAGCACTGAAAAAATGATAAAAGGACTAAACAAAAAGATGACTGGAAATAATAAAAGATTGGATTTTGTATTAGACTACCGGTGAAATGGTTTGAATAACAAAACAAACAAAAACAAACCAGAATAAAATCCTAAAACAACCTGGACAAACTTAAACAAACCGCTATGACAAAACGGAAAGATAAGACAGTTTGACACAAGACAATATCCGAATTACAACCCTAATAATCCGAACAACAGAAATGACAACAAAATAAGCCACCACAAGCTTCTCTCTTGCTAGCCAAGGAACGGAGCGTCCTCCCACTTTATCAAAATTGGCATCTTAGCAACTGAGCTTTGCATCAATATTGTCCAGACCATTTCCAACTTCGATATCATCAACCTTAGTCAACAATTCCCCAATAGGATTCGAGTGCTTCTGTCATCAGGCCTGATCCCCGCATGATGTGCAGGTAAAGGATTCTGCGCGATATTCTGGGTGTCATTGTCCGGCTTACCACAAACCAACCACCTTAACTTTCTTTGCGATTCAAAACAAAATAGGTTAGAATGGACTCAGTCGGTCCTCATTATTAACAACACCTTTTTTTTTTCCTTTTTTTTCTTCTTTTTCATTTTTTTCTTTTCTCTTTTTTTATTTTTTTTTTCATTTTTTGTTGTGGTCGAATATTATGGAGATTGCCTACGTATCATGACCCCGCATGAATCAGACCTTGCGTAGTTCGGACCAATAAAGATAAACAATAATAAACATTTTCTCAATTTTCATATTAAAACAAACTGGGTTTCAAAGGTTTGAAGATGACCTACAAACTCGAAAATCAAACAACCCACATATTCTAATAAAAAGATTTACAAACTCCAAAAACAAATGGCCAGCTTCCTTTCTCTGTTTGACAAATGCAACCGAACGGTTATTTTTGCAAACGTGGCCCCCTCCAAATTTCACATGAATTTGAGGCCGGGGAGGATTATTTTATGACACTTTACAAACTTGTTCATTCTTTTACGAAAATAGCCTTTCGACAACTAAAAGATACTCTGAGGCTATTTCGGCAAGAACGGTTTAAGACGCGGCCGAAGCTGGCTCGGCTTATATCGACCAAAATCCCAAACGGTATTCACTTGACCGCTGACTCTTTGTTTTTTTTCAAATTATGATGAAAACGTGGTGTTGCAAACACGGCCCTTCAGTGCCTCGGGGACGAAGATTTTTAAGGCTGTGTGGGTCAACTGGACCAAAATCCCTAAAAAATTGACCCAAGGTGGCTGTTTATACAAAGTCAGCCTTCCGGCGTCCCTTTCGGGAACATTCGGCTATTTTTAACAAAAATAGCATCACCCGACTTATTTATGACTCTTTTTATCATTTTTCAAAAATAGAAAACTCAACATTGCAAACACGGCCTTTCAACGCCTCGGGGACAAAGATTTTTAAGGCTGTGGGGGTCCACTAGACCAAATCTTAAACATGACCCGAAAAGTGGCTGTTTATGCAAAGTCAGCCCTCCGGCGTCCCTTTCGGGTATATTCGGCTATTTTTGACAAAACAGCATCACCCGACTTATTCATGACAAAATTAAAATTTTGACATATTTTTTTATTATTTATTTATTTGTTTTTTGGCTATTTTAGCAAAAAAGGAGGGGTTGGACCCGATGAGGGTTGCCTACGTATCTCATATCCGGTGAGAATCAAACCCGCGTAGTTCGGGCCATTAACTGAACTATTTTAAAACAGGATTTTTTTTCTTTTTCAGCAGTAAATAACAAAACCACTTTCAAAGCACGACTCTTTTCATTTTCAAAAAAAAAAAAATCTATTTTAAAAGTAAGACTCTTTTTTCATTGTCATTTTTCAGGGGAAGACAAACTATTTTCCTTTTTTATTTTTATTTTTTAAAAATAAGACAGAACAACGACTTTTTTTTTCTATTTTTCCTTTGCTTTTAATAAAACAAACTAATAAGACATTTTTTTTTATTTTCTCAAATTTTCGGCAGAGTTTTGACGATATTCAGGCATTGGTTTTTTTCAAAAATAAACAATCAATTCCCTAACCGCTATTTTTTCAATTTCAAAATATTATTCCTGATATTCAAAAGTCAGTCAACACACAAGCCCGAATCAAATAAATGCGCAAGTAGCAGCAAGTAAGATGCATCAGGATGGTCATTTTCATTTTTTGGTACACCTGTCCTAGACAGACCCAACCACTGTGTTGAGCCTCCAAAGTCAAATGCACGTGATGCAAACAAACGTTCCTACTAGGGATCCGACATGAAGCTGAGTTATTCTAAGTGAAAAACCTGAGACATATTGTTCTAGACCTGGCTTACCCAAGTGGACAGCTTGAGCCGGAGTGGGGGCAACGTACCGGGAGCACGAAAGTCTACCCGGCCTAGTTACTTGTCCCAACTTCGTCTTATTTGGTATGACTTCTAATAGAAAGGTGGGTCACGCGCACGTGTGCACCATAAATTCAGAGGACTCAGAAAGAAGAAGGGTTTCGTAGCAGTTTTATATACACAATTCAGATAATATTAAAGCGGTAAAAAGCAACATTTAGCACATTAAGCATAAACATGTAAAAATCAGATAATAAATAAAGCCAACTATAACAGTTATTTTAAGCTCGAATTCTTGAACCCTGAACCAGAGATTCTGGGTCCTTTGTCCCCAGCAGAGTCGCCAGAGCTGTCACACCTCCTTTTTCCGCCCCCGCGAGGGGTACAGGAGTTTTTTCCAATTAAAGGACAATCGAAACGGGATTTGTTTATTTATTTCAGAGTCGCCACTTGGGAGATTTAGGGTGTCCCAAGTCACCAATTTAATCCCGGATCGAGGAAAAGAATGACTCTATATTACAGTCCGCGAACCAGAAATCCGGATAAGGAATTCTGTTAATCCGGGAGAAGGTGTTAGGCATTCCCGAGTTCTGTGGTTCTAGCACGGTCGCTCAACTGTCATATTTGGCTTAAATATTTGATTTTTATACAATTATGAGCTCATGTGCAAATTTTTAACTCTTTACCGCTTTTATTATTATATTTTTAAAAGAATATGAACATCGTTTAAAAACATGTCTTTGGATGGCGTCACATAAAATGCACCCGCGATCTGGAATATATTTTTATTCAATATTTTGGGATTCGGATTTGGGTCGCATAAATGCGCACACGTGTTTAGAATGTATTATTATTAAAATCGTGCCTAAAGCGATTAGCATATTATTATTTCTGAGTAAGACCGTGGAAATCACTAAACAGTCCATCCCGAATTCTAAATATTCAATTAAACATTTATTGAGGGCCCCGCAATTGGTGCATTTTATTGGGAGAGGCTCATCTCATTTTATTTTTAAAGGACAGTCCTAAAATGCCTACATTTTTCTCTTATTAAATTTGTCTCTACAAAATAAAAGAGAAAATGTCTTAATTTATTTACATGCTTGAGTTGTTATAGATGGGTTTCGAATATGATTCATAAAATCTGAAAATGATGCAAACAGGACAGTCCGTTGCCACTGCGGGCCCAGGCCCAACGTGTATGACATAAAACTAGACATGGGCCGTCTTATTCACATGTTACTACCTAGTTACATTATACTAGACATGTTCTCAGTTTGTCAAATTAAAAAAAAAAACTTAGCAATCTAATTTTAATCCTAGACCATTTACATGCTGAAATTAACCAATATTATTTAACTAAACAATATTCCTACCAAGTTCCTAAATAGCCTATTCGTTTGGTTTTTTGACTAGACGGAGTTACTACACCATTTATTTATTTTTAGGCAATATATAGATAGTTCATCCGTTAAGCTATCGTCGGATGTTCCACTATATATATTAAATAGCTACATGATTCTGATTTTTGCAAGCTAAATAATTTATACATACAAATAAAATTCAGAATATAATTAAATTAAATTTAGAATTTCAACTCTTCATTTTCGTATTCATGCTTCATATTTCGGTTTACAATAACCAGCGTGTCAGTTGTGTACCTGATATTGGAAGCAAAAGAAAAGGGAGATCAACAGAAATTCAGTAGCATAAAACAACAGCAACCCCAGCAACCAGTAACAACCAGCAACGAGAAACTTAGTGACAGATTTTAAAATCAAGACAAAAATCCAGAAACACCAACAACAATCAACGGACAGAAGCAAAGGGAATCTTTTCAGATTTTGAAAACTAGTTAGTGTTTAACCCTTAATTTCTGAATCCGTATATCAGAATATTTGGATTGTAATCAGGTGTATACTATTCTTCTTTTGAATTTCCAGAATGTTTTTCTTTTTATTTTCTGAAGTCTTAGTATTTTCGGAATTTCCTCTCTCTTAAAATTTTCTTCTGTATTCTCTCTCTTATTCTTTCTATGTCTGTCCCTTTTTTTTTCCTAGTCTCTCCTCCTAAAATCTGATTCCAAAACTCTTATTTATATCTCATCCCAAACCCTTTAATCAATTAATAACAATCACTTTCTCCTACCAAACCCATTATCTTCCCACTCATCCCTATTTTAATCCCATTACATTAAACAAATATATCAACCCCACCCCATTACATCTTGTCCCCCATGCTTATCATAAACAATTACAATATTCCCCTTCACTATATTATGTCTTGTCCCCCATTTATATTAAACAATTATATCACCAACACCCCATTATATTTTATCCCGCATGCTTAACATAAAGAATTACAAAAATGTTTAATTACCAAACTACCCCTCTGACCTTATTGCAATTACCATCTTACCCCTAAACGTACTGCAATTTACCAAACTACCCCCATCAGCTATAACCAATCAATTAATCAAACTCAACCAAAATATAGCCAATATGACCAATTTCTACACAAATTCAAACAACAAATCTCATGAACACGATTTCTGAACCAATTCAACAACAAATCACATGAACACAAATTGAACAACATCAAATTAATGTACATAAATTAACCATATTGGGAACCAATCCTGGTTAACTTAGACCAAAAATTGATGAGCAAGGAAACAACAATATTAACAACACAATACATGATTCAAACTAAATCAACAAATCAAAAACCAAAACATAAACTCACATTAAATTACTGGATGAACTTCAAACAAAGAATAAACATGCATTAGATCCATATTAAATAACAAACATGACGGATTCAAATGATTTAAACTAAATCTAACAATATTAAAATTAAACTAACAATTTCTTCTACAAAAATACAAAATAAAAGCATATGAAATAAACTTAAAAACTAATTAATCAAAGTTCCATTTGAATCTGAAAATTAAATCAACAAAACATATGAACAAACTAAAAAATTATTTCAATGATGAACAAACAAAACAAGAATTGAATCATTTATCGATTTTGGATCCAAAAAATATCAAACAAAAATATGGACAAAATGAAACTTAAAAACAATCCACTAACCGGATCGAAATGACAAACAATGACTGACCAACGACGAACTCGTATGGACTGTTTTGACGACCCCAACCAAAACTCGAACAAACGACGACGAAGATGAATCGAAGAAGCAACTGAAGCAGCAATGAAGCAAATGTGAAGCAGCAGCAAACGGGTCAGTGAAGAAGACGCATCAACTGGGGTCTGTTTGGATGTAGCGAAAAAAAAGAAACAGTAGCAGTTGGAGATTTTCGATGGAGAAGATGAAGGCAGAAACAGCAGTAGCGGGAAGCATGTTTGGTGAAGGTCGACGAACTGTTCGTCGTCGATGGATCAGTGGAAACGCAGCAACAATGGAGGACAAAAAGCAGTAGCAATGGCGAAGAGAAAAGGACGCAGCAGCAGCGACATGGACGGCGCAGAAGCAACTGGGTCCGTTTGGAGAACGGGGTCGGTTTTTCGAACCAACTGCTCGAACATGCTAGATGCAGCAGGAGCAGCAGAAGCAAAAAAAAACGACGAGGGAGGTGAAGCAGCGATGGCTATGGTGGGTGGTCGTTTGGTCCGAGAAGATAAAGCAGAAGCAATGTCCGCCATGGACGAGCTTGATGAAGAAGATGAGACAGCAGCCATGGCTGCTCGGAGATGACGACGAGGTGTGTATGTGTGTGCGTGGTGACAATGGAGGCTGGGCAGCCATGGGAGGGGTGTGAGGAGTTCGGAGAAGAAGAATAAAAATGATAAGGGGGGGGGATGAGTTTAGTGTTTTAGGGTTTGGGTTTTTTGGTTTTTTTTTGTTTTTGGTTTGTAAAAATGAAAAATGAAAATAAAGAGGGGTTGGGTATTGGGGTTATGGGGCGGACCGGGTCGACCTGGTTTGAAGTGGACCGGGTCATGAGAAGGTTGGACAATTTTTGGGCCTGTGGCTTACAATTGAAGAAGTGGCCCAATCCGATTTTTCGTTGTATTTTTGCCCTCTTTTCTTCTTTTATTTTTCTAAAACTAAATTATAAAAATACTTAAACTATCATATAGAACTAAATTAATTTATAAAAGCGCAAATTAACTCCCAATAATAATTAACACACAATTAAGTAATAATTAAGCATGAAATTGTACAATTGGACATTAAATGCTAAAAATGCAAAAGATGCCTATTTTTGTAATTTTCAATTTTTGTAAAACAAACTTAATTACTAACAATTGTAGAATTAAATCTTAATGCAAAATGCGACATATTTTTGTATTTTTTTATTAATTTAACAAATAAACGTGCACAGACAAATATGCAAATAATTACACAAAAATACCACAAAAATTCAAAAAAATTGCACACCAAGGAAAAATCATTTTATTTTGAATTTTTTTGGGAGTAATTCTCATATAGGGAAAAAATCACGTGCTTACAATGGGTTGGATAATTCTTTTCATGCTTCTTCAATTGTATTGATGCATAAGCAATCACCTTCCCACGTTGCATCAATACGCACCCCAAACCTATACTTGAGGCATCACAATATACCACATAACCTTCTGTTCATTCAGGAAGAGTGAGCACTGGTGCGGATGTCAATTGATTCTTCAGCTCCTGAAAAATATGTTCACAAGTGTCAGACCACTGAAACTTGGTAGCTTTCTGTGTTAACTTAGTCAATGGTGATGATATAGAGGAAAATCCTTCCACAAACCGCCTATAATATCCTGCTAGCCCTAGGAAGCTGCGGACTTCTGATGGTGTTGTAGGTCTCGGCCAATTCTTTACTGCATCGATCTTGTGAGTGTCGACACTAATACCCTCTTCAGATATCACATGGCCAAGGAACGCTACTGAGTTCAGCCAAAATTCACATTTGGAGAGCTTAGCATATAACTTACGATCCTGAAGCGTCTGTAATACTATCTGCAAGTGGACCACATGTTCCACCTCTAAACAAGAATATACTAGAATGTCATCAATGAATACAATCACGAACGCATCAAGATAGAGCCTAAATATAGTAGTCATGAGATCCATAAAAGCTGTTAGGGCATTTGTTAGCCTGAACGACATCACCAAGAACTCAAAATGCCCGTATCTTGTCTGGAAGGTCGTCTTTGGAATATCCTTCTCCTTAACCCTCACCTGATGATACCCTGAACGTAAATCAATCTTGGAGAAATACTTGGCACCCTAGAGCTGGTCAAACAGGTCATCAATTCTTGGAAGTGGATACTTGTTCTTTATAGTAGACTTATTCAACTGTCGATAGTCGATACACATCCGTAATGACCCGTCTTTTTTCCGCACGAATAGGACGTGTCACCCCAAGGTGAAGTGCTAGGCCTAATGAAGCTCTTATCCAGCAAGTCCTTCAACCGAACCTTCAACTCTCGCAACTCTGCCGGGGCCATTCTGTATGGAGGAATAGTGATCGGTTGAGTGTCAGAAAACACATCAATGCTAAACTCAATCTCCCTTTCAGGAGGAAGGCCTGGGAGTTCATATGGGAAAACATCTGGGAATTCGTTGACCACGGGGATTGATTGTAAAGTAGGAGGTTTTGCCTCCGCATCCCTAACACGAACGAAATGATAAATGTAACCTTTTGAGATCATTTTCCTTGCCTTAAGATAGGAAATAAACCTACCTTTTGGTGTAGCAATATTCCCTTTCCATTCAATGATGGGTTCACCAGGAAATTGAAACCTAACCATCTTCGTACGACAGTCAACATTTGCATAGCATGAGGCCAACCAGTCCATTCCCATTATCACATCAAAATCAACCATTTCTAACTCAAATAAATTTGCCGAGGTTTGACGACTACAAATCATCACAGTGCAACCTCTATATACCCTTCTAGCAATCACAGAATCTCCTATCGGAGTAGATACCGCGAGGGGTTTACTTATCAATTCAGGTTCAATGCCAAACTTATTAGCCACAAAGGGTGTAACATATGATAATGTAGATCCCGGATCAATCAGCGCATATACATCATAATAAAACACAGATATAATACCTGTAACAACATCTAGAGATGACTCGAGATCCTGTCGACCTTCTAGAGCATAGGTTCGATTTTGAGCACCACTCGAACTCGGCACTGCACCTCTACCCCTACCATGACCTGTCGATTGCTGAAAACCCCATGCTGGAGGTCGAACTGATGAGGAAGAACCAGACACAGATCCAGTTGGCTGAGCCATACCATCACCTCCTCTGTTAGGACAATCTCGCATCATATGGCCAGGCTGTCCGCACGAATAGCACGCATCAGAACCTCGACGGCACAATTCAAAGTGGGCCTTGCCGCACTGATCACAATGTGGTGTTGGGGGTCTCATCTGACTAGTATCCCTGTGATGTTGTGAGCCAGATGACCGCGAACTCTGACCTGGACCAGAATAGGATCGATCATATCAAGGCCTCTGAAACCGTGGAGGAGCACTAGCTACAGGTGGCGCCGAACTCCTCGAAAACTATGGCGTGACTCTACCTCTGAAGTCATCAAAATACACTACAAATCTCGCCATCTTATGCTGGCCCCTATCCTGCTACCTAACTGCCCTCTGCTGGCGCTTCTAGGGTCTGGGCATAAGCTTGAATACGGGAAATATCCATGCCTTCCACCAAGAAGGTTGTCATACACTCATTTATCAGATGTGGTCCCAACCCATTCACGAACATATGCACCCTATCACTTATCTCGGCCACCATATGGGAAACGTACCTTGCCAAAGAATCAAACTGCATACTATACTCTCGCACACTCATATTACCTTGTCTAAGGTTCAAGAAGTTATCAGCTCTAGGTCATTATATCTCAACTGGCAAGTAGTGATGAAGAAAGACCTCAGAAAATTCCTTCCACACAGCTGGAGGAGCGTTCGGACCCCTGGATCTCTCCCAACTATCATACCAGAGAACCGCTAAATCCCGTAGCCGATAAGAAGCCACCTCTACTACCTCTATATCACTAACATGCATAACCCGCAGTGTACGATGAACCTGGTCAATAAAAGTCTATGGGTCCTCCTTGGGGTCTGATCCGATAAACACTGGAGGGTCTAAATTAATAAAATCACGAACTCTTGTACTAACTGGTTTATCAGCAGCACCTGTATTCTGCCTCTGAGCCTGAGCAGCTACCAAGCTAGTCAAAAACTGTAAAGCACTCCGCATATCTTAGTCTGTAGTGCCAGACGGAGGAAATAGAGGCGTTGGGTACCTCTGGAGGAGATGGAGTAGATGAGGTATGAGAGGGCATCTCACTCTAAGCCTTACTTTGTCTTGCTCTGGCTTGGGGCACCTGACTGGTACCCTCTTCCGCTGGTGTATCAAGTCGTCTACTAATCATTTGCTTCCTAGTCGAAGGCATCACTGAAAGAAAACAAGATGAATATTAGAGACGAACACTTATGACTCAACTCTATGCACAATCTAGATTCAGGACTCTACTAGATGTGAATATAGTAGAGACGGCTACACAAGGTGAATAGACTCAACTCTACGCACGATCTAGATTCAGGAAGAAAGTAACAACATCACTTAAAGAAAACAAGGTGAATATAAATGTGGCGTGCTACACATCCATAATCAATACTCTACTAGACACGGCTCATAGACAACCCCTAGGACAGACTTGCTCTGATATCAAGTTTGTCACGACCCAAATTGGAGGGCCATGACTAGCACCTGGCCATACTTGCCGAGAACCAACGTACATTTTATCTAACCTTCTTTATTATCTTTTAGGGCTGATGAGATCAATATAAATGGTAGACATGGATCATGGACAACCAACCATAAAATATGATGGCATGAACATACATAACATGGGATGACCAGACAATCAAGAAACTATATATATATGGTACGAGCTACCACGCTACCATGAAAGACTATACAACAAAAACCAGCCGACAAGGCATACCAAACTATACATGAGTCGACACCTGTCTATGAGCCTCTAAATGAACATAAGTGCTGCAACATAGCCGGAACAGGGCCCCGACATACCCATAACGTCTATAACAAAAATGCATACCAAGACCACGGCAAGTCCGAAGAAGGAATCTCGCCAATCACCGCTGAACTGGACAGCCTACTGTGGTGGGGGAGCTGCACCTGCCTGTCTATCAGGACCTGCAGCACGACATGCAGCGTCCACAAATAAAAGGACGTCAGTACGAATAAAGTACTGAGTATGTAAGGCAGGGAACCATAAATACGATCAGTAATGTAAGCAAGGATAGAGAATATACAACCTGTAACATCTTAGTACCTCTGAGGGCTACTGACATGAAATGCATGATACATATGTATAAATACATAAACCTTTAAAACATTCGCCTATGTGGGCATCATCATCATCATATCGTACCCGGCCATAATAGGCTCGGTAAAAATGTACCCGGCCATCATAAGGCTCGGTAGAATCGTACCCGGCCACGTGGAGCTCGGTAAAACCCAACTGATCAGTGGTTGCACAATAGGTGCCGTACCCGGCCAACTATAGCGTGGCTCGGTAGAGTAAAATAGATACATATATATAATGCATGCTCGACTCATGGAATCACATTCTAAACCTTTCGGAGTGACGTAAGGTCGGTATCCTCTGTACACGTTATTAGGACTAACTCTTCACTATGAACCTTATAAGAATCAGGAAGTACCAACAACATTGATAACATAAGAATAAGAGAAGCAACATTAACATCAATCGTTCCATAAGAGGGAAAACAATGTAAGTACTGCTAGCTTCTAAGAGTAGAGTATCTTGGAAGCTCGTTCATTACATTATGTACAATCGGAGTCGTGCAAAAGAAGGAAAGGGATAGCCTCACATACCTTGTATATACTTCCCCAATCTCAAGCTATGCAATTGTCAAAACTCCTTAGTCTACAATAAGAGAAACGATACTATCGTTATCATTTAAGCGTCATAACTATTATGTATCGACCACAACCTATTTTACGATGAAACGGACAGCACCTCCCCTATATATATGACCTCACACCATTCAAAACAATCACCAAACAGCCCAAACAACATCAATAATAAACATATTGAGCCTCCCAAAATAGTCCACACACAGCCTAATCACTTCATACATACGACAACCACCGTAGTCGTGTCAAACGACTCAGAAATGTTACGAATAACTATCAGCCCACAACCCTACATATATATGGCGTTTCTCCACACCCTTCCTCCTCCAGAACTCCACAAAACAGTAGTAAAATATGCAGCCCAACAGCAATGCAAAACAGTCCACAAAACAATAACATTACTACCAAGCCTTTCGATATATATTTCACAAGTTCTAGCTTCAATGGCTTAGCCGCAACTTGGATAATCTTAAATACATATAGAGTAAGAGGTTCCTTACCTTTATACAGAAATAACAACTCCAATTTGACCTTAAATTTCCATGAAATATCCCTCCAATGCTGCCACAACAACAAAAAAGCGAAACTAGCGATCAATTAGTGTTTTTCGGCACTAGAATCACTTTAGAAGGCTTGAAATCACCTAGGATTGATATTAAGAACATGAGGGAGTATTTACAGAACATAAACCCTTTAAAACAACCTCCCACACGAGCTGGAACGACACAAAAATGAGCAACAACAAGAAGAACAAGAGACTTACTAGCGCCACGGAATTCCCGACACTTGATTTGTGTTGTTTGCCCTTTTTTTGGGTCTTGAATCTTGAGAGAACCTTGAGAGGATGTTCCTAGGGTTTTAAGGTCTGAAAATAGTGAGAAGAAATGACTTAAACGGGTTGGAGGCATCCTATATAGGTCCAAATATCTTAAACCGCCTTAGTGGGCCCCATAGAGAGGTGCTTGGTGCAGTCTCGCAAAAATGCGAATGTCTCTCTACTCCGAGATCGTATCGATGAATGGTTTAATGCGTTAGACACTAGACTCATTGATATTTAATTTGGTGGGTAGATCACCCCGTAATTCCTTGTAAATTAGGAGAAAAACGTAGAAATATTTGACCTAATGTTTAAGTAAAATTATGAACCTAAGTTGCGACAACTTTTGTCGACTTTTGTTTCATAACTCGTTTGACTTCAAGACTTATGATACGGATATTATATGATTCAAACACTTTAATACATGACCTTGAGTGTATTAAGAACCTCTAGGTTTACCTGAAAATACGAGTTACAACATCCTCGATTCGTTTAACTTCTAATACTTGTTAATCACCATTATACACCCTTGTATCACTTAAGACAAATAGAATTAACTTCTTATCATCTCAAAGGTAATTCCTTCTTGAATTTATGTTAACTAATATATGGCATGAACTAACGCGTGTGGATATGGGTTGTAACAAAATACTAGTACAAAATTCCAATGTACAACTCTACCCAGAATTTGGTGTCACAATGTCACGGACTATCTACGAATATTACAAACATTGGTCTGAAAGAAAAGTAAATACAATCTATCTCTGAAGTACATAAAAACAAAATGGAAAGATGAAATGGGATGTCTAGGCCTGTGGACGCCTGCAGGACTACCTCGGGTCTCCTGATAGACTGAAGGCATGAACCTCTCTACGATCCAAATGCTCCAGTGTTGGGATCTAAATACAGTGCAGAGTGTAGTATCAGCACAACCGACCCCATGTGCTGGTAAGTGTTGAGCCTAACATCGGTGAAGTAGTGACAAGTCTAGGACAAGACTCCAAATAAACCAGTGCAGTTATATCATATACAAAAAATTAATAACAACAGAAACTACTAGTTAAAGATGTGAAGGGGGAACATGCCGCAGGGAATATCATGTACAAACAGAATTTTAGTAAGGAAGCATAAGGAACACCATAAATCAAATATGAGCAACAATAAGGAAAGGCAGTAACAAGTGCATGACATCATCCGTCGTGCTTTTACTCTCGTTCTCACCATAAGAATCAATATATTCGGCACGACATCACCCTTCGTGTTTTTACCTCACATAATCATGGCACGACATTATCCTTTGTGCATTATCACTCATATCATGGAACGCCATCACCCTTCATGCTTTTAGATTTATAATATCGGCACGTCATCACCCTTTGTTCATTAACAATCACTCACAAATATCATGCACGACATCACCCTTCGTGCTTTTACACTCGTCCTTACCCAAGCAACAATCACAAGGAAATTTGGGCCAATGATCTTAACGTCCTGGTAAGAGAAACAATATCATAATCCTCTTCTCTTTTCCACAATTACTTCACAACTCAATTCTCAACTTGATTCAATGCTCTACAATGTTCAGTTACCAAGAATACTTCTATAATCCTTGTTCACATTAGAAATTATCATATTAAGCATGGACAATACATAACGGAGTCACAACAATCATGGTATAAGACTAACGAGCATGCTTGATACCAATGTATAGATACTCGTCACCATACCTATACGTCGTACTCAACAATTAACACATAGCAAATAATACCCAAACTCCTATTCCCTCAAGCTAAGGTTATACCAAACACTTACCTCAATGCCACGAACACAATCAAGCCTCAACTACCACTCTACCTCTTGATTCCACCACCAACTCGCTTGTATCTAGCCATAATTTACTTAATAATATTAACAAATGCTAATTAAACCAATTCTAATGCATGAAAATAGGTTTTATAGTATTTTCCCCAAAATGTCAAAAATCGACCCCAGACCTGTTTGGTCCAAACCCGAAATTCGTACCAAAACCCGATTACACATTCACCCCCGAGCTCGGATATACAATTGGTTTTGGAATCTGATCTCAATTAGAGGTCTAACTACCCAAATTTCAATATTCCTAAGTTTTACCAAAAATTCCCAATTCCACTATGAAAACCCTAGATTCAAGGATGAAATCTTGTAAAAGAAGTTAAGGAGTGAATGAAATGAGTTAAAAATCACTTACCTGTGTTTGGGTAAGAAAGAATGTTTGAGAAATCGCCTATTATGTTTTAGGATTTAGAAAAAATGAAAAATGGCTGAAAAGTCCCGTTTATATATACCCCCTGTCAGACCCTCACCGATGACCGCATAAAAAGGACCGCAGTCGCGGAGCTCCACTGCGAAATATCGAGCGCAGCTGCGAAGACATGGCCTTTCCCACTACTGAGCGGGAAAATCCCACCGCGATCGCGAAGAACCCACCACGGACCGCGAAGCCTGGTTCAAAGACCTACAACTTTCTCTGAACCTACAACAATTACTTTCTAAGTCTAATTTCACTTCGTGGCCTATCCAAAACTCACCCGAGCCCTCGGAGCTCCAAACTAATCATGCACGCAAGTCTAAAAACATCATACGGACTTGTTCGTGCGATCAAATCATTAACATAACATCAATAACTACGGATTCAACCTCAAATTCATAAAAATTACTCAAGAACATTGAAATTACTATGTTCTCAACTGTACGCCCGATTTATACCAAATCATTTCCGATCTTTACCAAATTGCATAGATTCAACTTAATTAATATTTCAAATCTGTATTGGTCTACGGAACAAAGATACGGGCCTGATACCATTAATAACACACATCATTTCATTTCAAAAAGCCTTTATATTTTCAGCAACAATTTTCTTTAAAAATTCTTGTTCTCGTGCTTGGGACCTCTGAATTTGACTCCGGGCATACGTCCAAGTCTCATATTTTACTACAGACCCTATGAGACTATCGAATCACGGTTCCGTTTACCATAAATTTTGACCAAGGTCAACTTTAACCAATTTAAAAGGTCAATTTCAGAAATTTTCTTATATTTCACATAAGAGCTTTTCAAAAACGCGCCCGAACATACACTTAAGTCGAGGTAAGACAAAAAGAAGTTTTTAAGGCCTCAAAACATAGAATTTACTTTCAAATTGAGTGATGCCCCTCTTGGGTCATCACAAAATGACCAAGGGATAATGTCAGGATCGTGTTTGGGGGTCGAGGACCAAGTCTGGATGTCAAAAATCAAGTTTGGAGTCCTACTTTGAGAATTTTGCACTACTGTGGCACATGGTGCACTGCAGGAGTGTATTTTTGGCCGCCTGGCAGAAGTTGAGCTCTCTGAATTTCCCTACTAATGCCATGCATGGCACGTCGCCCCATGTGGCATGCCTGTGCAATATTTACAAAGTGAAAATCCCATTTTATGAATCAGTCGAGGCAGCAGTTTCAGCCTCAACATCCCAATCAGCCTTTTCTAGAAGATCTCATGAAGGCCTTCATTGTGAAAACTGATGAAAATATTTGAAGTACAAGGGGGAGCAATTTGTAATTTAGATAAGCAAGTGGGCCAGATTGCAACAATATAATCTGAGAGGGTTCCAGGCACCCTTATTGCTGATACTGAGTGAAATCCCAAAGAAACAGCGAATGTTGTAACCTTGAGAAGTGGGAAAGTGTTAAAACACCCCACCCCAATCCAAAAAGAGGTGACACTTGAAAAAGAAAGTGTGGAGCAGCTAAAAAGTGATGATGACCAAAAGAAGAAAGGCCCGATGAAAGCTGAGAAAAATAAGAGGGAAGAAAAATCGATAAAGGAGGAACATAAGGAGAGCAAGAATATGCCTGTGCTACCTTTCCCTCAAAAGATATGTAGAGAAAAGCTGGATAAGTAGTTTGAGAGATTTTTAGATGTGCTGAAACAGGTTCATGTAAACTTACCATTCACAGAAGTGCTTTCACAAATGTTTTCTTATGCCAAATTGTTGAAGGAGATCCTTACAAAGAAGAGGAAAATAGAGGACACTTCAGTGGTCAAGCTCATAGAGCATTGTAGTGCGATATTGCAAAATAAACTCACATAAAAGTATGGAGATCCAGGGAGTTTTACTATACCGTGCTCTTTAGGAATTGTTTTGATAAGTCTTTATGTGATTTTGGTGCCTCAAATAATTTAATCCTCTATCTATTTACAGAAAACTGGAGAAGGAGATTGGAGAGATAAGGTCTACACCAATATCATTGCAGCTCGCAGACCAAACAACTTTAATACCGGAGGGGATAGTGGAAGATGTGTCTGGTGGATAAGTTCGTATTTCTTGTGGATTTTATAGTGGTGAATATGGAGGAAAATAAGGAGGTTCCCCTCATCCTAGGAAGACCATTCTTAGCAACAGGCAGAGCGATTTTAGATATACATGAGAGAAAACTTACCCTTTGAGTGGGTGAGGAGACTGTGACTTTCATGAAAGATATAGAAAAGGGGGTGCAAAAAGAAAAATCAGTTGCGAGGGTTGAGTGGAAAGTGAAGGGCTCGAAAGAGAATGTTGCGGTAAGTGAGAAAGATAAGTGTGGGGTAAAACGGCTGAGAAGAAGCTGTCTGCATGGATGTGTGCATTAGTTCGGGTGTGAGAAATGGGGCCCGACTTCGGCTCAGACCCCGACTAGATGTTTAGGAAAGTTTTCGTTACATTATGATTTTGAATTGTGTGTCATGAGGACATGCCACAACTTAAAGTATGGAGTGGGGGATATTTATTCGAATGTATGTATATTAGTTTTCTTTTGCTTAGTTTTAGTAGTTGGAGATAGAAAATTTAAAAAATCATAATAAATTTAAATATTTTTATTTTTCCTAACGATGGATATCATTGATGGGTTTTTTGAGGGATTAAAGTCGAAAGAAAAAAAAAGATTTTCTTTTGTAGGTAGTATAATGATTCCCCCTTGGTTTTTCTTTGTGTCGCAGTTCTTTTTCAACGGACACAACGGACAAGCGTATGGTACGTATTTTGTGACATATGAATATTGTTTCTTAGAGTGAGCGAATTCGTTTTATTTTGAGTTCCAAATTGTTCTTAAATTATATTGTGTGTGGAGCTACTCTTCATTATTGTGTGAGGGCACCTGATTCACGAAGGAAAGGTAATGTCGTTGGCCTCTGTATTAGAGTAAATAAGCGGGTTATAGAAATGCATGGTGCTTTTGAGTCAAATCTTGAGGTGAGGATGTTACGATATTGTGCTTAATCTGTTTTAAATATTCGTGGAATGATGAGTTATGAGAGTTGTTGAAAAATGTTGTGTCTATATGAAGTGTAGTTTGATTTCTCCAGGAGGAGCAATGGTTTAAGTGAGAGGTGTTGATGGTAGGCTATAATCTCATACTTTAATCACTTATTACACTATAATTCACTACACTTTATTTGTGTTTGATCTTTAATTGGTGATATTTTGCACTTATTATGTATTTTATGCCTTATAGGAGTGGTTCCAAGTTATGTAGATGTTGTGGAGCTAATTTGAGCTATTTGGAGCTTTGAAGTCTGAGTAAAAGCCCAAGGGGTTAAGACGGGATCATGTTCGGGGGTCAAGGACCAAGTCTGGACGTCAAAAATCAAGTTTGGAGTCGTACTTTGAGAATTTTACACTACTTCGGTGCGTGGTGCACCGCAGTAGTGTAATTTTTTTATACCTGACAGAAGTTGAGCTATCTGGATTTCCCCCCGCTAATGCCCCGTATGGAGCGTCAGCCCATGCGGCGCACCTGCGCAAATTTTATAGGGTGAAAATCCTATTTCAGCTAGGAAAGGGTGATTCTTCTGGGCCCAACACTACTTAGTATAAATACATAGAAAAATATTATTTTTTGGACTTATGACATACTTTGGACCTAAGTAGGAGTTGGAAGAACACAAGCACACGGATTTCATCATTCCTTCATCACTCATGACCCGAGTTTGGATTGAATTTATGTTTTCCTATACTTTAATTTTATTTATGATGAATTGCTCCATATATAGGGAGTAGTTCCACTTGGTGTTTGATGGTTTTGATGTATTGATGTAATGACTCGACCGGTCATTTTGAGCTTTTGAACTTCGCTCGTTAGTTCTCAGGCATGTCTAGCCCCGTGTGATGTATTATAACTTATGTAAATCGTCGGTTTTGGTTTTCAGGGTCACCGGAATGAATTTTGAAGAACAATTCTCAATTTGAAGCTTAAAATTTGAAAGTTTTGACCAAGATTTGACTTGTTAGTAGATGGCCTTGAATTGGAATTTTTATAATTTGGTTAGCTCCATTAGGTGATTTGGGACTTAGGAGCATGCTCGGAATGTGTTTTGGAGGTCCGCGGAAGGTTTAAGCTTGAATTGGCGAAATTGAGATTTTGGTGTTTTCCGGTTGATCGGTGAGATTTTGATATAGGGGTCGGAATGGAATTCCAGAAGTTGGAGTAGGTCTGTTGTGTCATTTGTGACGTGTGTGTAAATTTCTGGTCATTCGGACGATGTTTGGTAGACTTTTTGATCGAAAGCGGAATTTGGGAGTTCTTGGAATTTTTAGGCTTGAACCCGATGTGATTTTGGTGTTTTGATGTTGTTTTGAGCATTTCTAAGGTTGGAACAAGTTTGAATGAGGTTATAGGATATGTTGGCATGTTTGGTTGTGGTCCCTAGGGGCTCATTTTGGATTGATTCCGTGCTATTTTTCCTTCATGTTTCACTGTTGTATTTTTGCTGGTATCTGGTGTCTTAGTTCTTCATCGTGTTCGCGAGGAAAATGTCGCGAACGCATAGTGTATTCTTATAGAAGCAGCAAATTGTTCTTCGTGATCGCGAAGTATGTCCTGCATTCACGTAGTGGTAGGGATGGACTTTTTATGTTCGCGTATGGGATATCGCGTTCACATAGAGTCGAGCTAGGAGCTGGGCTGGAGGACCTTTCTTCATCGCGTACGTGAGTCTTGGGCCGCGTTCGCGTAGTTTTGTATCCATGTGTTTATTGTGTTCGCGAGGATAGTGTCGCAATCGCATAGAGCATTTTTGATGGCTGGTGTTTTTGTTCATCGCGAACGCGATGGTTATCCTGCGTTCGCGAAAGAGGATGTCTGGGTAGAATGTATAAAAATCAATCTTCGCTATTTAAGCCCATTTATCACTATTTTTGAACGATTTTGAAGCTTTTTGAGAGGATTTGAAGAGGGATAACACCTAGAGGTAAGATTTTTGAACTTAATACTCGATCCTATGTTGATTCTTACTTGTTTAAACATGAAATATGTGAAAATTAAAGCCTAAAATTAGGGAATTAGGGCTTGAATTTGGAGAGTGTAAATTGGGAATTTGAGGGGGGCATTTGAGGTCCGATTTTGATGTTCTTGGTATGTATAGACTCCTGGGAGGATAAGGATTCTATTGATGAGATTTTTATCGAATTCCGAGACGTGGGCCAAGGGCCGGGTTTGAGCAATTTCGGGATTTTTTTATGTAAATTGGATATTTTCGAAAGGGCTTTGTTCTCTTAGCATATTTTAATGGTTATGTACTGATTTTTGTTAGATTTGGAGCATCTGGAGGTCGATTCGAGAGGGCAAAGGCAACGCGGGCTAGAGTTTGGATCGGATAGAGGTAAGTAATGATTGTAAATGTTTGTCTTGAGGGTATGAAACTCTGGATTTCACATCGTTGTGCTATATCAAGGTGACGCACACACTAGATGACGAGTGTGGGGTTATACACCATTGGGTATTGTGACCTAGTCTATCCCGAATGACTATTTTATCGCGTATTTCATTGAATACTAGGTCGGGCTGCACGCCGCTGCAGTGATAAACTGAATTATGATTATAAGGCCGAGGGTCTGATATTGTACACCACGATGTGGCTTGTTGATATGAGGCCGAGGGCCTATTGATTATTCCACGAGATAGCTTGATATTGCGCTTAGACCGTAAGGGACTCCTCCCGGAGTCTGTACACCCTAGTGAGCGCGGGTACCTAGTGTGTTATGTGATATAGCACGAGGGGCTGATGTTGTTTGGGTATTCTGAGTGAGTGATATATTGATTATGCCACGAGATGGCTTGTTATTGCGCTTGGGCCGTAAGAGGCCCCTCCCGGAGTCTGTACACCCCAGTGAGCGCGGGTACCCAGTATGAGATATGATAAAGCCTGAGGGGCTGATGTTGTTTCGTGTTATTGCCTGAGAGGCGGTTCTTGATTTATGTTATGCTTAAGGAACTGATTACAAGGGATTGTGAGGTAGCCCGAGGGGCTGGTTCTGTTGATATTATGCCCGAGGGGCGGTTTATGGTACATGTTTTAACCGAGGGGCTGTTTATATTTCTATTGTGTTTATTCTCTATTTTATCACTCGTTTGAAAACTATTTAAAGTTGTTTTAAAATGGGTTTTCGCTGAAACTGATCATGATTTACGAAGAAAATGATTTCTGTACTGTGTTGGAAATATCCTGCTTTTGTTGTAGCATTTTGACATGGTTTACGTATTTTCTTAATCCTCAACTTTCATTTACCTTTATTACTTACTAAGATGGAGTACTCATATTACTCCCTGCACCTTGTGTGCAGATTCAGGTATTTTCTGAACCCGGTAGCGGGTGTCGATTGCTCAAGAGGCAGAGTTATTGGAGTTTAGCAAGGTAGCTGTCTGGCATTCGCAGCACAACTTTTCTCCATCTTGCTTTCATCAGTTTCACGATAGGCGCCATCATGACTGGGTCTGTTTTAGGGTCGTGATAGGTTGGTATCAGAGCCTTTGTTACATAGGTATCACGAGTCATGAGCAGGTTTAACAGAGTCTCGCACATCGGTATAGAGACATCTGTAGTTATCCTCGGGAGGTTGCAGAACCTTTAGGAAAAACTTCACATTCTTGAATTCTTATCGTGCGTCCTTGATTCCGCTTGAAATGTAACTCTTTGAATTCCTTCAAAGCGTTCGCATGCGTGCATGAGCGCTCAGTATCATTTGTGCATTGATGGCTTGTGATTCCCTGATCGAGGGATGAGATGTGCTTTTCTGTGCGTTGATGTTGGGCCAGTCTGGAGGACTTAAGGCCAGGTTTTGCCTGCAACTTGAGCATCGAGGTGTTGATTGTGTGAGCACGTGTTTTTTATGAAATATATGTTTGGTAGTGTCTCTATTAGTAGAAGTGATGACTGGATGGCTATGTGACGAGTATGTTATGAATTCGAGATATATTCATATGATTTGTAAGCGACGAGAAGGGTCTGCTAGAGGATAGAAGAACTATTGGGTGCTTGATTTCCATCTTGATTTGAGGTATAGCCCCGAGTTATGGGTGTGTGAAGAATTTTTTCATATTTTCTAGTTGGGGGAGTGAAGTGGGTTTCGCGTTGTGATATGAGCTCAGACTTAGGAAGATTAAGTGACTACGTAATGTCTATGACGATGGAAGGGTATAAAGAGATGTTAGTTGAGGCAAAGCAAGCGGGTTATCTCCTGTAGAGTATTTTGAATGTCGTGTGATCCTTATGTGGTTTGTTGGAATGCCTCTTTTACCAGCGAAATGTATGTACTGCAATTTGAATTTGGGTTTCTTAAGAGAGTGGGCTTGACTACTACGAGGGCGAATGCGAGATTAACAGAAGATTTGAGGTGCTAGATGGTCTGTGTTGTACGAGCTTATGAAGGATTGAGTTTAATCTTACTATGGTATTATAGTAGTGATAGAGTATATGCATTATGAGTTATTGTGTGTTTTGATCTATCGCTTCGAGCCAAGTGGGGGATTCTGCTATTGTTTAGCTGGTTGCACGGTTATGTGCTATGTTGGTTTTAGTTTGAGGCGTACAGGTGAATTAGTTATGGCTTACGGAGATTGAGACCGAGGATGGATTGAGTAAAGGAAAATTTTGACAAAGGTTATATTATGCTTCATAGGTGTATAAGAATCACGGAATGTCTTGAGTGGTTATCGGTAAAGGATGTGTGGCGTATAGAGTAGGAAGTTGCGTAGTTGCATTAAGGTGAGGTTACTTCTGCGATGTCGGAGTGCTATTGGAGCATAGGTCGTCCGGCCCATTTGATCGGTCTAATTGCGATTTGAGTAGAGTGAATGACTCTCGAGAATGGTTCTAATGTTTTCAATATATTATGTGTAATAATTGGAGATTTCCAAGTTGTATAATTTGGCTAGGAACTGAGGTTTGCCTTGGAGGGCGCCAAAACTTTTATCATTTCTATATCAATTTTGGGATTCTGTATATCAGTATCAGGAAGGTAATGGCTTCGGATTCGCAGGAAGTCACTTCAGGGTAGGTATTTGGAATGTGGTCCATTTGGGAATATATAAGAGAGTATCCAGCGGCTTATGAGCCTTAGACGATGTGGTTTTATGCTTGGTCTCGTGTGGTGAGTCGAGGTTGAGGAATTGTTGTGTTATAACAAGAAGAAGTATCAAGTTGAAGGTAAATTAGAGGGAACTTGGATAAATGGGATAGCTTGGTAGTAGGCCGGATCGGCATGGTAAGGATATGATTAGTTCTTTGGATGCTTAAAGGGTAATGAGTTTCTACAGGTGTTTCGCGGAAATTCTCTTGGGTTTTAGTGACCTGCATAGCTTGGTTTGAGTTAGAAGGATTTAGTCCTAGAGGTTTAATTTTGTGCAAATGGAATTCAGAGAGTTCTTGATGGTTTTTACCACATTTAGAGAGGTATATTTCCAATTGGCGCGAGGAGCATGAGATGTATAGTGATTTTCTTCTAAATGGTATCAATGGAATGTTCTTAGCTAGTTAAGTACATAGTTACTTGTGGCTCTGAAAGGATATGAAGTTCTCATATTTATCCTAGGATGGTATGGTTTATGCGATATGTCGTGTAGAATTGAGATTTGCATGTGTAAGGTCACGTTTAAGATTTGAAAGGAAGGTCACAAATTCTTAGATAGCATGGGCAGTTTCAGAGGACTAGATAAATGAGATCACGGATAGGTGTGTCTTGCTGAGGGTATACGTTTCAGAAAAAAGGCAAGTGTTTGAGTTGAGGATACTTCAGTAGTATTGTGCCACTCTCTTGTTGGATCGACTGTTGATATTCGAGTTTGCTTGGTGGCACGGGAGAATTCTTAGAGTATATCTCGTGGAAAGATTGGGTATTAGAGATGTGTCATGTGTTCAGACAGCGAAGTTAGGATTGGATATGGTGATTCGCGTGCTGTATGGATTTAGAAACTGGGAGTTCTCATAGACAGGCTAGGTCGTGGTTGTGGACCGCGTATATCAGTCTTGTGTGGTAACTATTGGGGGTTTGGAGACCCGAGTGGATCTTTTGCTGCTTAGTAAGTTAGATTTTGATGTGATACTGGGTATAGATGGGTTGTCTCCATGTCGTGTTATTATGGACTATTGTGCTAAAGCTGCGGTGTTGGCTATGCCAGGGATGCCACGGATTGAGTGGCGAGGTTCGACGGATTATGTTCTCAGAAGGGTAGTTTCATTTTTAAAGATCCAGCGGATGGCTAGGAAGGGTTATGTTTCTTATTTGGCCTTCGTGATAGATGTCAATGTAGAGACTCCTACCACTGATTATGTTCTAGTAATGAGGGACTTTTTCGGACGTGTTTCCTACTGCCGATCATGTCGCTGAATATTGTTGTTGATTTCGGTATGGATTTGGTGTTGGGCACTGTATCGTATGGCATCGGCGGAGTTAGAGGAGTTGAAGGAGTGACTTCAAGAACTCCTTGATAAAGGGTTCATCGGAAGACCTATATGGATGGGTGTTCTACATCGAGATGGCTTTGTTGACTTCGAGTTGTATTGGTGAGGATGTGTTGATTCATTTGTTTTGAGCTATTAGTGCTCTGAGGTGATCTATGAGTTATTCTTCTGTGTTGTGAGGCGTTATGATTTGTTGGTTATAGGCATATATGGTGCAGTGTTATTGGGGTCTCTCAGTGGAATTTGAGCGAGAAGAGTATTAGGTATTGCTCGGTGGATGGCGCATCGGTTGTGGCCTTTCAGGTTTGTGTGATGTTATGTCAATTGCTTCGCCATTGTTATGATGATTTGTTTTGGTCCTAGACAACAAATTGTGCGTGGTTGTTGATTTTGAGCATAGTGACTTGAGGTGTTTCATGTGGACAAGTGTTTGGATAGAGTCGCGCATTGCAGCAAAGTTTTGTGGAGGAATGATCCTTCGTGTTAGATTCGTGTATTCTGGCTCTACGATATGTGATAGGTTCTCAGGATTGTGTGTGGTTCTACTGGTGAGATTGCGGTACAACTCTCTCACTTGAGTCATTCTCACGATTTGAGTACGTTCAGATTGTTTCTTATTGGTGCGCGGATTGCACGAGTTATAGCTTTATATTGTATTGATGTGTCATGTCACCATAGTAGTTGTGTTAGTATTAGATGAGATTGGAATCTAGAATGAATACAAACGGATTAGGTTTCAGCTTGTTGGGGGGGATAATGTCGATGTTCGACTCGAAAACTTGCCATGGTCCTTGCAAAAGGAGAAGTGGTTTCACGAATGGTTGATCTGAGAAGTGGTTATGACTTCCTACGTGTTTCATTTATCATTGGCAGTGTACGGAAATGTTGGGATGAGGCTTTATTTGATAAGAGGCTTATTATTGAAATTCGGATATTTTAAGCAACTGTTGTGATTAGAAGTCATTGATTCGAGCGTTTGAGTTGTGTGGTATATCATGTAATTGCATCCGAGGTTCCAGATATGGTTTGTTACAGCTTGTTCGGACTTATTTAGAGTATGGATGTGAGATTCTGATCTTGTAGATAGTTTTAGAAGTAGAAATGTGGTTCAAAGGTCTATGGGTCAGGTTGGATTGTGAAATTTCAGTTATATTGTGTTATCAGACATATATGAGATAGGGTGATGTGGGATCACCCCCGGGTATCTGCATGGTAAGGTTATAAAACGACTTGTTGGCTTTTGGAACAACTATGGGCACGTTCAAGGACAAACGTATGTTTAAGTGGAGGAGGATGTAATGACTTGACCGATCGTTTTGAGCTTTTGCACTTTGCTCGCCAATTCTCAGGCATGTCTATCCCCGTGTGATGTATTATGACTTATGTAAATTGTCGGTTTTGGTTTTTAGGGTAACTGTAATGAATTTTGAAGAACAGTTCTCAATTTGAAGCTTAAAATTTGAAATGTTTGACCAAGATTTGACTTGTTAGTAGACGACCTCGGATTGGATTTTTTATGATTAGGTTAGCTCCATTAGGTGATTTGGGACTTAGAAGTATGGTCGGAATGTATTTTGGAGGTTCGCGGAAGGTTTAGGCTTGAATTGGCAAAATTGAGATTTTGGCATTTTTCGGTTGATCAGTGAGATTTTGATATAGAGGTTGGAATGGAATTCCAGAAGTTGGAGTAGGCCCGTTGTGTCATTTGTGACGTGTGTGCAAAATTTCAGGTCATTCAGACGAGGTTTGGTAGACGTTTTGATCAAAAGCGGAATTTGGAAGTTCTTGATTTTGGTGTTTTGATGTTGTTTTGAGCGTTTTAAAGGTTGTAACAAGTTTGAATGAGGTTATGGGATATGTTAGCTTGTTTAGTTGTGGTCCCAAGGGGCTCAGGCACATTTTTAGATTGATTCCGGGCTAATTTTTCCTTCATGTTTCACTGTTGTATTTTTGTTGGTATCTGGTGTCTCAGTTCTTCATCGCGTTCGCGAGGCAAGTGTCGTAAACGTATAGTGTATTCTTATGGCAGCAGCAAATTGTTCTTCGCAATCGCGAAGTATGTCTCGCGTTCGCGTAATGTTGGGGAAGGACTTCTTCGCGTTCGGGTATGGGATATTGCATTCGCATAGAATTGAGTTAGGAGCTGGGCTGGAGGACCTTTCTTCATCGTGTACGCGAGTCTTGGGCCGCGTTATCGTAGTTCTGTATCCATGAGTGTATTGAGTTCGCGAGGATGGTGCCGCGATCGCATAGAGAATTTTTGATGGCCGGTGGTTTTGTTCATCGCGAATGCTATGGTTATCCCTTGTTCGCGAAAGAGGATGTCTGGGCAGAATGTATAAAAACCCATCTTCACGATTTTTACGCATTTCTCGCCATTTTTGAACAGTTTTGAAGCTTTTTTAGAGGATTTGAAGAGGGATTCAAGGGATAACATTGGAGGTATGATTTTTAAACTCAATACTCGATCCTATGTTGATTCTTACTTGTTTAAACATGAAATATGTGAAAATTAAAGCCTAAAATTAGGGAATTAGGGCTTGAATTTGGAGAGTGTAAATTGGGAATTTGAGGGGGGCATTTGAGGTCCGATTTTGATGTTCTTGGTATGTATAGACTCGTGGGAGGATGAGGATTCTATTGATGTGATTTTTATCGGATTCCGAGACGTGGGCCCGGGGGCCGAGTTTGAGCAATTTTGGGATTTTTATGTAAATTAGATATTTTCGAGTGGTCTTTGTTCTCTTAGCATATTTTACTAGTTATGTACTAATTTTGGTTAGATTTGGAGCATCCGGAGGTCATTTCGAGAGGGAAAATGATTGTAAATATTTGTCCTGAGGGTATGAAACCCCGAATTTCACATCGTTGTGCTATATCGAGGTGACGCACACGCTAGATGACGAGTGTGGGGTCGTGCACCATTGAGGTTTGTGATCCAGTCTATCCCGAATGACTGTTTTACCGTGTATTTGATTGAAAACTGTTTGTTATCATCATGTTTTGGGTTGAATGCCATATTTGGGCCTCGTGCCAACTATTTGGACCCTTAGGAGACTTTTACTGATATTTCCTCACTGTTTTAATTTTATATGTGTACTCAGTCATGTTATATTTTACTGATTTCATAACTCAGCCATGTTTACTCTGTTTTACCACATTAAATTATACTTTAAATGATATTTTGGGCTAAGCATCATATTTTACTGTTGCCCGAGTGGCTTATGAGATTCTGACTAAGTAAGGCCGAGGGCCTGTATTATGAGGATACGTTTTGGTCGGGTTGCACGCCGCAGCAGTGATACACTGAATTATGATTATGAGGCCGAGAGCCTGTGATTGTACGCCATGAGGTCGCTTGTTGATATGAGGCCGAGAGCCTATTGATTATGCCATGAGCTTACTTGATATTGCGTTTGGGCCGTAAGGGGCCCCTCCCGGAGTTTGTACATCCCCAGTGAATGCGGGTACCCAGTGTGTTATGTGATATAGCCCGTGGGGCTGATGTTGTTCGGGTACCCTGAGTGAGTGATATATTGATTATGCCACGAGATGTCTTGTTATTGCACTTGGGCCGTAAGAGGCCCCTCCCGAAGTCTATACACCCCCAGTGACCGCGGGTACCCAGTATGAGATGTGATATAGCCCGAGGGGCTGATGTTGTTCCATGTTATTGCCCGATGGGCGGTTATTGATTTATGTTATGCTCGAGGGGCTGATTACGAGTGATTGTGATGTAGCCCGAGGGGCTCGTTATGTTGATATAATGTCCGAGGGGCGGTTTATGGTACATGTTTTTCCCAATGGGCTGTTTGCATTTCTATTGTCTTTATTCATTATTTTATCACTCGTTTGAAAACTATTTAAAGTTGTTTTATAAAGGGTTTTCACCGAAACTGAGCATGATTTACGAAGAAAGTAATTTCTATACTGTGTTAGAAATATCCTGCTTTTGTTGTAGCGTTTTGACGTGGTTTACGTATTTTCTTACTGCTCCGATTTCATTTACATTTATTACTTACTGTATTGGAGTACTCACATTACTCCCTGCACCTTATGTGAAAATTCAGGTATTTTCTGAACCCGGTAGCGGGTGTCGATTGCTCAAGAGGCAGAGTCATCAGAGTTTAGCAAGGTAGCTGTCTGACGTTCGCATCACAACTTTTCTCCCTCTTACACTCATTAGACTGTATTTAGTACATTTTTAGACTTTCCGTTAGATTGAGATCTTAGTAGATACTCGTGACTTGTGACATCCCGATGTCGGGCTTGTATATTTTTATGCACTGTTCATTTTGACTTATATTTTGAAATATTTATTTAAATTAAAGGAGGAAACATGAGTCTTATTGATAAATGGTTAATTTGGAAGTTGTGTCGGCTGGCTTAGTTTCACGATAGGAGCCATCACGATCGGGTCGGTTTTAGGGTCGTGACAAGTGATGATTTTTTTGTGGATTATAACTCTACTTTTATGTATTGAATCCTTTTTTGATGAATTAATTTTTGCATTTAATCGAGAGAGACATGACTTGTGATATCTTTACATTATATTGTTGGTTAAGTTCATAGGTTCTTGTAATTAATCGAAAGAGGCTAGTCGAAACATTGATTAAATCTACTTAGTAGAATAACCGAAAGAGGTTTTCCTAAAGACCAATCCACTACGCATCCTCGCATATCTTCACGGGCTTAAATTGGTTCATCTTGTGAGGTTAAGACTTAATCGAGAGAGGAGTTTTTGCCGAACGTTTGAACTAATAATTCAGCAAATTCGAGAGACTCAGACGAACATTAGAAGAGAATTATCTAGAGTTAGATCCCGAATAATTATCTTGCACCTATCCTATCAAAACCTTATCTTCTCCTATTGATAACCTTCTCTGCTTATTCGTTGTTTTGATTGTCATTAGTCAATAACTTTAGATTCTTAGTCAATTTTAGTTAAACATTTTATAAATCTCAACTGTTGATCATCTTGGATAGTAATCAAGCTAGAAACTACGAGAATATTGTTTAAATTCAATCCCTGTGGATACGATATTATATTATACTATATTTGATTAACGAGCATAATTTATGTGTGTGTTTTTTGCTCGTCATACACCTAGGAGACATTCCTTTTCTATTGTACCCTTTTACAAGCTCATGACTTAGAATATTATTATTTGTGATCACCCTATTAGGCATAAATGCAGATTGAAAATTATTCACTACTATATCTATTACTCTATGCAATCTCCTAGTAAGTACTTTAGAGATGATTTTATAAAGCATTGTGCAGTAAGAGATAATCCTAAACAGTTTAATTGTAAATAAATTCTTAACTTTTGGGATCAAGGTTACTAAAGTGCAATTGATAACTTTATACAGTTTAGATGATTCAGAAAACTTAAGAATAGCTTCTGTTACCTTTTTTCTTATTATACTCCATGCTTTTTAAAAGAATAAAGAATTATAATTATCACACCCTGGTGCCTTCTTATTATCAATGTCTTAAAGCTTCATAGATATCCTGCCTAGTTACAGTTTCAGTTAGCTTCAGTTGTTGCTCCCTATTCAAAATTTGTCCATCCTTCATCACCTCTGGATTTATGGCAGGGATCCTTGTAGCTTTTGTCCATAGCAATTGCTTGTAGAATCCAAGAATTTCTTCAGTAATCACCTCTTCGTTATAAATTAATTGGCCATTTTCCTTTACTAGACTGTTTGTCCTATTTTGTCTTTATTGAAGCATAAGAAAAGGAAGTATTTGGATCCCCTAGCCTTAGCCATTGATTCCTATATTTCTATTTAGCTATACCTTCTTCTATAAGCCCCTACTTTTTCAGGTCCAATCTAAGCTCCCTTTCCACTTCCTACAAAGCATCTGAGCGTCTATGATCTCTCATATATTCTTATATTATCTGCAGGTAATCAATACTTTAACAATGGTTAGTGTTTAGTTTCCTTAGCTCTTGCTTAATCACCTTCAACTTTTTCCATATGCCATTCATACTCACACAATTTACTTGTTGCAACCTGTCACACCTCCTTTTCTAAGTAAGGAATTCTGTTGACCCGATGGAAGGTGTTAGGCACCCTCGAATCCCGTGGTTCTAGCACGGTCGCTTAAATTGCTATAATGGCTAAAATCTGATTTAAATACATGTTATGACTTATGTGCTTTTATTAAGTTTAAACCGCTTTTATTATTATCATATATTTTTTTTTGTATTTTTCTTATAGAATTGCAACGTCGTGAAAATGCATCTCGAACCACATCACAATCAATGCACCCGTAGTTGTTAACACATTTTGACTCCGTTGAGATTTGAATTTGGGTCACATAAATGCGCACCCGAATTTAAGGATGTAATTTAATTAAGTCGCGCCTAAAGAGTCTAACGCGTTATTATCTTTGGGGAAGGCAGTGAAATTCACTAAACAGTCCTTCCCAAATTCTAAGTATTTATTATGATCAATTATTGAGGGCCCCGCGATTTGCATTTTATTTGGCGAGGCTCGTCTCATTATTTGAAAGGATAAACCTACAGCGACTACATTTCTATTATGTTTGTCTCTAAAAAATAGAAGAAAGAAAATACATGCTAATTAAATTACATGCTTGGCCAATTCTGGCCTCTCATTAGTTATTGGATTAATTATTTACGAGGCGGAGAATCGTTTCGAGCCTTATTCCATGAGCGAGCATGCTTTTAATTCGCTAAAAGAGATTAACGTACAAGATTAATGAAAATGCTAAACTTACGCTAATTGTTCTTCAAGTTCGAATTTAAACTAACTTATTTAAACTAGATTAATGGAGCTAACTACTAGAAACTGCTACTAATGGGATTTGAACATGGTTCTATAGACTGCCTAACGGAATCAGATTTAATAACGTTAGCTCAAATGATGAAAAAGAAACTATATTACATTTGGCAAGATTAGAAACAGTACCTTATGTACAAAATATAACTAAAGATGAAGTCTAGTTATTGCTATACCAACTACTCGTGCATTTTACAAATTGTGTAATTATCATACATACAACTGAACCGCTATAAATCACAGTACCTAACAAACTAAGTTTCAATTTAAGCACAAGCTAACTAATATATTTTGCTATCGAGCTACAAACTAAGAATTACACAAATCTAACAACATTTATAAAGCTGTAAGTGCAGCAGCCAATGATTAAAACTCCTTCGCCTCTTTCATTTCATGCTTTTACTGTTACATCAGTGTGAAATTCAAAATATGTACCTGGAAATTGGACAACAAGAAGGAAAAGAGGAGTGATCAGTGCAGCAGCAGTGATAAATAACAAACAGCACCAGCAACACAGCAGTTTCAGCAACCAGATGCACCAGGAACACACTCAAACGAAGCCCGAAATGATTTGTGAAACCCAAACAGCAACAAACAACATGCAAAAGACTCAAAATGGACTTGAACTCAAACCAAGGTTGGACCAATAGATTGCATAGGAAGTTCCAACAAGGTGGAGTCAGACCAGAAGATCAATATCAGCTACTGGGGCTTTGAGCTGAACCAAAGCTCAATGGAATGATGTTTTATCTGCCCCCTTTTTTGTCAGCTATTTTCAGAACCTCTTTTAACTCTCAAAAAATGCCCCCTCCCCTTTGTTCTCTCTGTGATTTTATGTTGCTCAGCAATTCCCGAAAAGATGGTTTTTAGGGGGTGTTTTTGATGGCTGAAAACTCCCTTCTTCAGGGGTGTCCCCCTCTCTTTTATATATCCCCCACAGCCCCCCCTCTCAGCCCTTAGAGCACTTAGTCAATTGAAAACTAATTCTCCCATGTTATTCCCTCTGTTTATCCCACTCAAAACTCAAAAGAAAAGTATCCCCCATAAGATTCCCCTTACAGACCCTTTCTTTACTGCTAAAGTGGCATGTCCCTTATTCTAATTAGCAAATATGGGCAGCCTGAATATGCCCTGACAGCACATGCTGTCAAATTTGCTCTAATTCAATAAAGAAACAATAATGCACATGCTGCCCAAGAGTGCACATGCCATCAATTCAGACTCAACCCTGAACTACAGCTATAACCCAATCCTTAAATGACTCTTGGTTCAACTAATCAGACCATGAGTAGTTAAAATCAATTCTTAGCTAACTCAAACAATGGCTTAGTAAAATTAAAAAGCATGAGTCGGATTACTGTCATCCCAAGCTGAAACTAATTGACGACATACGTCGAATTGACTCCGCGAATTACAACACATACAATCAATAGCTAATGATCATAATCGAACAGTATTGAACAGGGGGTTCAGATTGCACTGTCAAAACAAGAAATGACCCTAGGAACTAATTAATCAATCGAAATTCATTTCAATCGATTACACTGTCAAACACATACACTCATCAATGAATAGCAAAAGAGATTCGACCAAATAAAAGGTCCGGGCAAGATGGACAGAACAGTCGACATAAAAATTCAAAATAAATCAACTAAACATTTGGACATATGAACAGACATTTAACTATAACAAAACAACAAAATGAACTGACAAGGAAAAGAAAAGCAGAAATACCTTAAAGGTTTGAAAAAATCAGAAGACCCTGTCTCGGATTTCGAATCAAAACTTCTTTTGGGGTTGAACAGACTTTAATCGAAGTGTTCTCAACTGAGAACACTTCGATTAAGGTCCATTAGACCCTAATCTTCTCGTTCAAACGGACAAAAACTCGGACTCAGGACTTCTAGGGTTCCTATGGCGGATTTGGGATTCAGGTTTTCCTGGTTGGATTCAGACCAAACCAAGCCTGGTTTGGTCACGATGGAGGTCAGGGGAGTACCTGGCATAGATTTGGGGGGGTTTGGTGTAGGTCGTGGTTTGGTTCGAATCTTCAAATGAAGATTCGAGAATCTAGGGATCGATTCGAACTAAACGGTTGGTGGATTTGGATTCAGGGTGGTTGAGTGGTCTTAGGGTGTTAAAATGGTGGCCGGCGGCATTGATGCCGCCGGGTTTCAAACGGGAGGGGACTAAGGCGGCTAGAGTTTCGTGGGGTTTAGGTCTGGTGAGGGAGACGACTCAAGGGAGGGGGGTGTTCGGATGGGGGCGTGGGGTAAGGTTTTGGGCTTATATAGTTAGTGAGTAATTAGATCCTGGCCGTTGGATGAAGTGAGATTGAGGGCCAGGATCTTTTAACTAATGAGGAACGATGTCGTTCCAACTGAAGGGGGTTGGGTTGGTCCGGGGTTGAACGGGTCGGGTTTAAACAATGGGTATGGATATGTGATCTTGGCCGTTGATCATTCTGAGATCAACTGCCCAGATCAAATATGATTAGAACGACGTCGTTTGGGTGCCCCTGAGGCCAACCAAACTGGACCGGGCAAAGGCAATGTTTTTGGGCCTGATTTTGGGTCCAATTTAATGGCCCAATTCCGATTTTAAACTCATTTCTTTTTCTTCTTTTAATTTTGATTTAAATGAAATTCCTAACTAAAAAATGTAAACTCAAAAATACAAAATCACACAAATATTAATTAATATTCAAACAACAAGTATCACTCATATTAAACATATATTATTGTATTTTGTTTTGACAAAACCAAACAAATCACAGACAAAACTACAGCTAACTGCCAAAAGTGCCACGTAAAATTCAAAAAATTGTACAACAAAACCATTTGTTTTATTTTTTGATTTCTTTTGGAGTAATTTCCGTGAAGCAAAAATCACGTGCTCACAGCTGCCCCTCTTTGCTCGAAAACACAAAGAGTTTTCGTGCAAAGCTAAAGTGAGCGGGTATGAACGATTTTTTCTCGTCGGGTACTCCGTGTGAAACATTTCTTGAAAGTATTTGACCGAACCTTTGCTTCAGAGGTTTCCTACATATCCTGGGCTAAACAGGAATCAGGTCAATGTAGTTCGGGAAATTTCGGTAGCTGGGACTACCATGGGATTGCAATGTTTGTTGTTACTGCCGTTGTTGTTGCCACTACCTCTTTACTGACCTCCTTATTACAACCAAAGGAAATTGAAACTGAACTAGCTACTTATGCCTGTCAACCACTAGTTACAAGATTCCTATCTATAATTATTTTGCAACTTGATCATGGGTCTTAGCTGATTCTGCTTGTATACTTCGATCCGAATCTTGATGCTCGCAAGTTGTATGTGCTTGTTTATTTCTGCAGTATTGAGTGAAACGGGATTGGCGGAGCTCGGGACTTTGATCAAATTTTGGAGCGATCCGCCCTTTGTTTGTTCCAATATCTCGGAACATCTTCTTTTTGTTCTTTGTTTCTTTTCTTTATTCTGGATTGAGACTTATCCCGTAGGTCGTCTCGATCCATGCGCCTCGAGGTCAGACCTGCTGAGACAAACAAAACAAACGAACGAAATTTTTCTGCCCCAGTTTCACTAGGAAAATTTCGTGAGTTAATCGCCATAAAAACTTACAGAATTGATGAGGGGATTGGAAAACTCTAGTCTACAAAACATAACTCTAGTCAGGGATTGGAGCTCTAATGTCGCCAAAGGTAAAAATGCACAACTCAAGGATTGGAGCCCTAATGTCGGCTAAATGGAAAACTGCTCAACTCAGGGACTGGAGCCCTAATGTTGGCTAAAAAGGAAAACGCTCAATTCAGGGGTTGGAGCCCTAATGCTGGCTAACAGAAAAATGCTCCGTTCAGGGGTTGTAGCCCTAATGCTGGCTAACAGAAAAATGCTCAGTTCAGGGGTTGGAGCCCTAATGCTGGCTAACAGAAGAATGCTCAGTTCAGGGGTTGGAGCCCTAATGCTGGCTAACAGAAAAATGCTCAGTTCAAGGATTGGAGCCTTAATGCTGGCTAACAGAAAAAATGCTCAGTTCAGGGATTGGAGCCCTAATGCTGGCTAAACGGGAAAAAATGCTCAGTTCAGGGATTGGATCCCTAATGCTGGCTAACAAAAAAATGCTCAGTTCAGGGGTTGGAGCCCTAATGCTGGCTAAAAGAAAAACGCTCAATTCAGGGGTTGGAGCCCTAATGCTGGCTAAAAGAAAAACGCTCAGTTCAGGGGTTGGAGCCCTAATGCTGGCTAACAGAAAAATGCTCAGTTCAGGGGTTGGAGCCCTAATGTTGGCTAACAGAAAAAATGCTCAGTTCAGGGGTTGGAGCCCTAATGCTAGCTAACAGAAAAATGCTCAGTTCAGGGGTTGGAGCCCTAATGCTGGCTAAAAGAAAAATGCTCAGTTCTGGGGTTGGAGCCCTAATGCTGGCTAAAAGAAAAAAGCTCAGTTCAGGGGTTGGAGCCCTAATGCTGGCTAAAAGAAAAACGCTCAGTTTAGGGGTTGGAGCCCTAATGCTGGCTAAAAGAAAAATGCTCAGTTCAGGGGTTGGAGCCCTAATGTTGGCTTAAAGAAAAATGCTCAGTTCAGAGGTTGGAGCCCTAATGTTGGCTAAAAGAAAAACGCTCAGTTCAGGGGTTGGAGCCCTAATGTTGACTAACAAAAAAATGCCCAGTTCAGGCGTTGGAGCCCTAATGCTGGCTAACAGAAAAAATGCTCAGTTCAGGGGTTGGAGCCCTAATACTGGCTAACAGAAAAATGCTCAGTTCAGGGGTTGGAGCCCTGATGCTGTCTAACAGAAAAATGTTGGGGATTCTAACTGACCCCTTTTTTTTGAGTTTTCTAGTAAAATGTAAGAGAGAATTTTGGGGAAACTTCCCTTTTGAGTAGATTCCTTATTGCCACGCTGTTTCTTGCATTCACGTATTCCTTTTCTTTTTTCTTTTTTTCTTTTTTTTTTTTGGGCGACCCCTGCTTCTTGCAACGGTTGCTTTGGAGCACACCTGTTTCAATTTTCCAAACAAAAAAACAATTGTCAGTTTTGAAAAAATGGTGGTTGGTTCGGTGACCTTGATTGTTCCAATTGCTTTGTCGCGTTCTTATTTCTGTTGAGAAACTCTTCCATTGATTGGATTCACAGGCGAATCCCTTTTTGACTGCTCAGACTCGCATTTCCAGATTTTGTGATGATTTGCCCGTGTAAGGCTTTGGTTCTTCCATCCCATTCTGCTTGGGGATTTCTAGTGGGGATTTTTATTGGGGAGACTCTGTGGGGATTTGTATAAGGCAGACTCGTTGGGGAATTTTACAAAGAGAGGCTCTGTGGGGATTTTTACAAAGGGGGACCCTGTGGGGATTTGTACAAAGGGGGACCCTGTGGGGATTTGTCGTTTTTTTTTGTGTAGGTGTGGCTTCACTTTGAAAGCAACCAACATCATGATCAATCGGGACTGGACAGACGTACCACTTGAAGCGGGGTATTTACTTCTTACTAACGGAGCTCCGTGAGACTGGTCCTGCCACGTATTCTTTCCAGTATATCTGAAACTTGGGGTTAAAAATGAAAGGGATTCAAAGAAAAGTAAAAACAAAGAACGAAGAAAGCAAATTTTAGAAGAGAAGTGTCTCTTTCGGGACAAGAAAGACTTATCTGAGGGAAACATGCTGAATTTAAATTGACATGACATGTTTTTTGGACTGGACGCCTGACCTTCACGAACTTGTATTTCCTCATGAACCAAAGCAGATCTATGTTTCCAAACCGGTGGAATTTTGCCAAGACTTTCTGATGCGGAATTATCTTTTCGGCCGACAGTGCCCTTTGCGGGTTTTCGCTAGTCGACCTCTCTCATTTCTCTTCTTGCTATCCCTTGATAGCACTGTTCGCGAGTTTTTGCTAAACAAGCTCTCTCATTTTCAATTTCTATACTCCCGTCGCCTCACTGTGCCCGAAGGTTTTCACCGATAAGACTCTCTCGTTTTATTTCTCTCAATTTTGAATGTACTGGCCCCAAATCATGCTATCTCTTGACTCCCCCTACCTTTGGTAATTGATCCGAAGGACTTGTGCTTGGTAAAAGAATTGTAGATGAGACTACAACTTCTAAACCATTTGTTGTGCCCCGGTTTCAATTTCAGGGTAAATTGGATTTTATTTTGGTGTGACTGAACCCCAGAGAGAGGCTGCCTACGTATCCTTTCGAAATCAAGTCAGACGTAGTTCAGGCTCAATTAATGTTTTTTTTTCGATAGGTAGCCGAAGAAATGTAATTGGCTCAAAGGGCTTGTAGAGAGAGTTGATAGTGTTTGGGGTAGTGGGAATAAATCCTCCATCATCTCACATGTGCCAAAATATCACCGAAGCAAATTCAAACATAGTACCTTTTGACTGCATCCGCATTCACTGCTGTTTCAGGATCATTTCCTTCAATATCACCCAGATACAATGCTCCTCTTGGCAATATCTTCCTGATGATGTATGGTCCTTTCCAATTAGGAGCAAATTTTCCCTTCGCTTCCTGGTGATGTGGCAGAATGCGCCTCAATACCAATTGACCCACTTCAAAATTCCTGGGTCAGACTTTCTTGTTGTAAGCACGGGCCATTCTTTGTTGGTACAACTGCCCGTGACAAACCGCAGCCATTCGTTTCTCGTCAACCAAAGTCAACTGCTCCAATCGAGTCTTAACCCACTCACTATCTTCAATTTCTGCTTCGACAATGGTTCGGAGCGAAGGAATTTCTACCTCTGCTGGTATCACAGCCTCAGTCCCATAAACCAACAGATAAGGGGTTGCTCCTACTGATGTGCGTACTGTGGTGCGATATCCCAGCAATGTAAAGGGTAACTGTTCATGCCATTGTCGGGAATTCTGGATCGTCTTCCTCAAAATCTTCTTGATGTTCTTGTTTGCTGCTTCAACAGCGCCATTGGCCTTGGGCCGATAAGGAGTGGAATTCCTATGCGTTATTTTGAACTGTTCGCATACATCCCCCATCAAGTGACTATTCAGGTTTGTCGCGTTATCTGTGATGATAGTTGCAGGATTACCAAAACGGAAAATAAGATTTGAATGCACAAAATCCACTACAACCTTTTTAGTGACCGACTTGAGAGCGACAGCCTCTACCCATTTCGTGAAGTAGTCGATAGCAACTAATATAAATTTGTGTCCATTTGAGGCCTTTGGCTCGATCATACCAATGACGTCCATGCCCCAGGCAACCAATGGCCAAGGTGCAGACATGGGATGCAATTCCGTGGGAGGTGCATGAATCAAGTCACCGTGCACATGACACTGATGACACTTTCGAACGAAGCTAAAATAGTCCCTTTCCATGGTCATCTAGTAATAACCTGCTCGAAGGATTTTCTTTGCCAAAACATACCCGTTCATGTGGGGCCCGCACACTCCTGCGTGTACTTCATGCATGATCCTTCCCGCCTCCTCGGCGTCAACACATCTTAGCAGATTGAGGTCCGGGGTCCTTTTATACAATAACTCGCCGCTCAAAAAGAAACCGCCTGCATGCCGCCTAATGGTTCTCTTTTGATCTCCAGTAGCATGTTCGGGGTATTCTTGTGTCTTCAAGAACCTCTTGATATCATGGTACCATGGTTGTGTACACGATCCTGCCTCGATTACGTTGCAGTAACCGTGTCTTTCCCTGATTTGGATTTCCAATGGATCGACGTGGGCATTGCTTGGGTAGGGTAGCATTGAAGCCAAGGTAGCAAGTGCATCCGCTAGTTCGTTGTGACACCGCGGGATGTACCTGAACTCTATTGACTTGAAACGCTTGCCGAGATCCTCCACGTGCTGTCGGTAAGGAATAAGCTTGACATCCCGAGTTTCCCATTCACCTTGGGCTTGCCGGATAATCAGGTCAGAATCCCCCATAATCAATAAATCTTCAACATCCTCGTCGATCGCCATATGCATGCCCATGATGCAGGCTTCATATTCAGCTGTATTGTTTGTGCAAAAGAAACGCAGTCTAGCTGTAGCAGGATAGTGCTGACCAGAGGGCGAAATCAAAATTGCCCCGATTCCTACACCTTTGGCGTTTACGTCCCCATCAAAGAACATCTTCCAAATATGAGCGTTTTCCTAGACTACTTCTACGGTGTTTATTTTTTCATCCAGAAAATAAGTACTCAACGGTTGGTATTCCTCATCAATCGGGTTTTCGGCTAAATGATCTGCTAACGCCTGGGCTTTCATTGTCGTGCGGGTGACATAGACTATGTCAAATTCAGTAAACAAGATTTGCCACTTGGCCAGTCTTCCAGTAGGCATTGGTTTTTGAAATGTATACTTCAAAGGATCCAGCCTGCTTATAAGGTAAGTAGTGTGAGCTTGGAGATAATGTCTCAATTTTTGAGCAACCCACGTCAAAGCACAACACGTTCTTTCCATCAGAGTGTACTTGGCCTCGTAGTCGGTGAATTTCTTGCTCAAGTAGTAGATCGCTTGCTCCTTCTTTCCGGTTATGTCATGTTGCCCGAGGACGCAACCGAAAAAATTTTCCAAGACTGTCAGATACAAGAACAGAGGTCTTTCTGGCTCTGGCGGGACCAAAACTGGGGGATTTGAAAGATATTCTTTGATTTTGTCAAAAGCTTCTTGACACTCAGCCGTCAATTTGATCGCTGCATCTTTCCTCAATAGCTTAAATATGGGCTCACACGTGCTAGTCAGCTAGGCAATGAATCGATTGATATAGTTTAACCTGCCCAACAGACTCATCACGTCTTTCTTCGTTCTTGGGGGAGGTAGATCTCTGATAGATTTTATCTTTGTTGGATCTAATTCGATACCTCTCATGCTTACTATGAAACCCAAAAGCTTGCCAGATGGGACTCCGAAAGCGCATTTGGCTGGGTTCAGCTTCAAGTCGTACTTCCTCAGTCTCTCAAAGAATTTCCTCAAGTCTTGGATATGATTGTCCCGCGTCCTAGACTTGACTATCACGTCATCCACATACACCTCTATTTCTTGATGCATCATGTCATGAAAAATGGCAGTCATGGCCCTCATGTAAGTTTCCCCAGCATTCTTCAGACCGAATGGCATAACTCGATAGCAATAAGTGCCCCAAGGTGTAGTGAAAGCAGTCTTCTCGGCGTCTCCTTCATCCATCAACACCTGATGATACCCAGCGTAACAATCTACGAAAGACTGGATTTCATGTTTGGTGCAATTATCAACAAGGATGTGGATGTTGGGTAATGGGAAATTGTCTTTGGGACTCGCCATGTTCAAATCTCGATAATCCACACATACCCGAGTCTTCCCATTTTTTTCGGCACTGGAACTACATTCGCCAACCACGTGGTGTACTGGACTACCCGAATTACTCCCGTTTTCAGCTGTTTGGTGATCTCTTCTTTAATTTTGTCACTGACATCAGTTTTGAAATTTCTTTGCTTTTGTTGAACTGGAAGAAAATCAGGGTGAATTGGCAATTTATGAACCACTAGATCAACACCTAATCCCGGCATGTTATCGTATGACCAAGCAAACACATCTTTAAATTCAAAAAGGAGTTGAATTATCGCATCTCGCATTTTCTCGTCCGTGTGAATGCTTATTTTGGTCTCTCGGATTTCTTCAGGAGTTCCCAAATTAACCGGTTCAGTGTCATTCAGATTCGGCTTAGGTTTATTCTCAAAGTGTTCCAATTCTCGATTTATCTCCCTAAAAGCCTCTTCTTCGTCATATTCTGATTCTTGGTTCATTATTTCACAATTAAACAGCTCGTTGTGATCTGGGCGTGAAGTCCGCAAGCATGTCATATTATTTAAAGTCGCATTATTATAACTGAAAGAAAAGATAAAGGAAAAATAACAAAAATCAGAACAAAGGAAAAATGAGAAAACAATGATTTTTATTTCTTGGAATTTGGAAGATAACAATGTTTATATTTCAGGAATTCAAAACAACAACTGAAGAGAAAAACACCCAAGTTATATCCTGGGGATAACTCGTGATGCAGGAAAGGTGGCAGGACAGGTCTACCCGGACTCTTGTCTAGTTGGGAAGGGTGTGGCCTCCCAGTTTCGAAGCTTGGCATTTGGCCCCATATATAGCATCTCAGCGGTGCTTGTGCCTTCTCCCGGTTGAACCATGTGAGCTTCGTAGAGCATTTCTCTCATTGCCCCCATATCTCCTCGATCTCTTCGGCCGTGAAAACCTCATCGTCTTCTTCTTCGATGTATTTCGGTCTGACGAAAGTCTCGTACAAATCTGGCAATGGACGAGGCAGTTTCCAACCCTCATTTTTCCTCTTCCTTGCCCACTCTTCATCCTTTGGAGTGGGTTGAAAACCTATCCCAAAAAGTTTCTTGGTGGAAGGCAGGGTGATGAGTTCCGTTATTCCTTGAAACGTTCGTACGATCCCTTTCCCTGGCCTGAATCCATGTCGGATCATTTCTTTAGCCACCATGATTGAGGCGTTGGACAAGAAAGGTTGGGGGCAAGGTCTTCCTTCTTCATACTGCTCTGCTAGCACAACTTCGAAAGCCTGATAAACCGTGTGCTCGCTCCCTTCCCTTGATTCAAGATATGGGATGGATGGGTCCCGATAAATAGACTGTTCGTCTTCTCTGTGGACCACAATTTCCCGATCTTTGTATTAAAACTTCACCATTTGGTGAAGAGTGGAAGGTACAGCCCCTGCCGCATGAATCCAAGGTCGGCCGAGGAGAAAATTGTAAGACGTATCCATGTCAAGCACCTCGAAAGTTATTTCAAACTCCACTGGTCCTATAGTCAACACCAAGTCTATTTCCCCGAGGGTGTCCCTCTTGACGCCATCAAAAGCCCTTACACAGACATTATTGGGGTGGATTCTTCCGGTCCCAATTTCCATTCTCTACAGTATGGAGAGCGGACAAATGTCAACACCTGATCCTCCATCCAACATTACCCGCTTGACGTAGTAGTCTTCGCATTTAACTGTCAGATGTAAGGCTTTGTTGTGAGCTACTCCCTCTGGAGGTAAGTCGTTCTTGCTGAAAGAAACCTGGTTAACGGCGAAGAACCTCTCCGTCATTCATTCCAGTTGTTCGACTGAGGTTTCAATTGGTATGTATGCTTCGTTTAGGATCTTCAGCAAGATCTTTTGGTGTTCGGCTGACCTCATCAGCAGAGATAGCATGGACACTTGATCGGGACACTTGCGTAGCTGATCCACCACTTCGTAGTCTGGCATTTTCATCTTTTGGAAGAAAGCTTCCGCTTCCTTAATGCTTACAGGCTCCTTGGGTGGGAAGCGTTTCCGTGTGGCGTTGTTTAACTCTTGAGTGTTCGAATACCTTCCAATGAAAGTATTCTCCGGAAGTTCTCCCATGACTTCTCTGCCTTTGTACGTAACCAATGTTCTTTGATAGTTCCATGGTACTGCGGACGGGTCTGTCATTGGCTTCTGTGGCACGCGTCCGATAACCAGTGGCTCATTCAGCCGAGGTGGTTGAATCGTCCCCCGGACCACATAGGCCCCTTTTGGTACGTACATTGGTTTTCCCCTTTTGACTTCGAATCTCTGCGGCTTCTCTGCTCGTCCTCGTGGAACGTAGAGAACTTCATTCCTTACAGGCACCGTCGTTACTGTCTTTGTCTCGACCTTCTCTTCGGGATCAACCTTGATAGCACTAGCCTTCTTTTCCCCTTTCTCTAGCTTCGGGGTGGTTTTAGGCTTTTTCCCTGCATCAACGATGGCGATTATAGCTTTTAAGGCAGGAACAAATTCTTTGTCCTCACAAATCATTCCAATCAACGGCTCGTTATTGTGAGCGGGCAACGGATTGTTAGTCACATTTGGGACCTCCTCGTCCCTCAGTACTATCTTCCCCTGCTCTATCAAGTTCTCAACTGCCCTTCTCAAAGTCCAACAATCATTTTTATCGTGCCCTTCTTCTCCTGAATGATAAGCGCACCTAACACCGGCTTTGTAAGCAGGTGATGTCGGATTGTGCCTTATCTGAGGGACTGGCTGTAGGAAACCCATCTGGACTAGCTTTGGGAACAAAGTAGAATATGGTTCACCGATGGGTGTGAAAGTCCGTCTTCTAGGTGGTTCCTGAGGGCGGAAGTTATTTTGAGGGGGTTGTGGATTATAGTGGTTCTGGTAGGGAGGCTGGTTTCTAGGAGGTGGAGCTTGGCCTCGATTGGCTTGCTGTGGTGGATGGACATAGGGCTGGGTATTCATGACCATGTAGGGTTGAGGAGCATAAGTCACATTTTGGTGGGGGTAGTAATGCTGTGGGGTTTTTTCTGGAAATCGGGGCCTAGGATTACGATATTCCCTCACTTCTGATGCTGCCATGGATGTTTCTTCCTTTTTCTTTCCTCTTGCCATCCCTCCGGTCCCGCTTTGGACGGCTTGGGAGGTTGCCCTTATGGCTGCTTGACTTAAGATTCTACCCGTTTTCAAACCATTCTCTACCATCTCCCCGATCTTGATCGCTTCCGCGAAAGGCTTTCCCATGGCTGACATCATATTCTGGAAATAGTCTGATTCTTGAGCCTGGAGGAAAGTAATGACCATTTCTATCTCGTCCATGGGAGGTTTTACCCTTGATGCCTGCTCGCGCCATTTAATGGCATATTCTCTGAAACTTTCCGAAGGTTTCTTCTTCAAGTTTGACAGAGAATTTCTGTTTGGTGAAATGTCAATATTATACTGAAATTGTCTCACAAAATCTCTGGCGAGATCATCCCATATATGCCATCGAGATATGTCTTGGTCCATATACCACTCTGAGGCTATTCCTATCAGACTTTCCCCGAAGTATGCCATTAATAATTCTTCTTTGCCGCCGGCTCCCCTCAATTGGTTGCAATACTTCTTGAGATGAGCAATGGGGTCGCCGTGCCCATCATACTTTTCAAACTTTGGTGTTTTGAAACACACAGGTAAGTGCACGTGAGGGAACATGCATAGATCGGTATAGGAAACACTCTTTTGCCCGCTTAAACCCTGCATGTTTTTCAAACTCTGCTCGAGGCTCCTCATTCTTTTTGCTATCTCATCTTGTTCAGCAGCTTTGGGGTTTTGATCCTGCCCAGGTGCAAACTCGTATTGAAGTTGTTGAGGATGAGTGTTGGTGGTGAACCGAGTTGGTTCTAGTGAGAAGGATGGTGCTTGAAATGTGAATGAGGATGAGTCAAAATTCGGCCTGTGTGTAGCGGGTTGTGCCACGATTGGACAGGGAGGTGCAGTGAATATGTTCATAGCTACATCTGTTGTTGACATCCGAGGATAAGAATCAGAGGGTGATCCAGCAGAGTGGGCTGAAACGGCCGGGTACCCGAATGGGGTAGTTGGATAGCTTATGGGGACGTTGGAAGTCCCACTTGTCCTGGAGAACAACTCAGGGAACCCAGGGATTATACTTGGTGGCTCTTTTCCGTTATTCCAATAATCCAACATTTCCAACATGTGGAGCCGCAGGATTCTGTTTTCCTCAGCAGTTGCTAACTCGGGCGTCAGGACGGCCGAGATTGAACTCTCCTCAGAGACAGGAATTGTCGGCAAAGGGATTTCTGAAGACATCTCTATGCTTCCCTTTGATCTTGTGAAGTAAGTGTGAATACTCCCTCTCAACTTAACAACGAGTAACTGAACACTCCCTTTCGACCTCGTGAAGTATGAATGTGAGGCCAGACCTCCACCAAACCAACCACCTTTTCTAAAAACCTGAAGGACTCAACAGCAAACAAACGGTTAGTTCGAAACAAATAACAGATAGGTAATCTCACGTTGGGGCATGATGCACCTATACAGTTAAGTGAATTTCTACATGTTTGCAACAAAGACATGCGTCATTCCGGCTTTCTCTTAAGGCTTCCCTTTATTTATCATTTTTTTGTTTATTTATTTATTTTATTTTATTTTATTATTTCCTATCATTATCGTTTTCATTATCTGCAGTTAAAAATGTCACCGGATCCGATGAGGATTGCCTACGTATCACGATGCTGCGTGAATCAGATCATTACGTAGTTCAAAAAGAGGAGTGTAAAAGAAGCACACATTCTATTACTGAAACAATCTATTACAAACTAACATTTTCGAAAAAAAAGGGAAAATAACAAGCCTTGAAAATAGTATAGACTCAACAGACTAATACACCCTGATGCGAAAAGACGGACAGACTCGACCTATGAATACATTAAGGTTTCGAGAATTGGCGCCCGCGGAGCATCGTTCGGCCTCGCCGCGGTCTTAGGTGTGAGGTCCCTTTCAAGTTGTTCCAGCTCATGCATGGTCTGCTTGACATAAATCATCACTGCCGAGAGAACAATAATGCTGGTCATGTTTTCACATCGTAGACACCTTCTGATGATGGCATGGGCAATGGTCTTAATCTTATCCCTGGTTTGCCTCTTTTCTTTGAGTAGGTGCTCTATTTGATCATTACGGGCTGTCATAACTCGAGAATCCTGGAGGCATTGATTTTGCCACTGCTGAATTTCTACTTCCATTTGGGCTAAGAGCTTGTAGCAATGTCTATTTTCAACTCCAAGGGTTCGGGTTTGCTCAACCGCTCTGCCCACCTTTTCCTTCAGATTGGCAATGGTTCGCTCGTGATCCCTTTCCAACTGCCATAGGTGCTGGTTACGCTTTTCTGTTCTTCTTGCCCAGTGTGCTTCGAGTCCTGCTATGGTATTTTTCGACTCACTCCGGCATTCCCCAATTTCCATCCTTAAAGCTTTTATCAATCGTTCATCTAACCGGCTCCTTTGCTGGTTATCAGCATCTATCCTCATTTGTTTGATCTGGGACCTGAGCACCTCGTTTTCCTGGGTCAACCTGTTCTTTTCTCCCAGATTGGTAGCAACTTGCACGTTGTGCTCATATTTTAGACCTTCACCTTGTTGCTTCAGTTTGCCGATTTCGGCACGATAGCCTCTTTCTTTTGCCAACCAATCCCACTGCTTTTGCGATGATACAATGAAATTCAGGATGTGGGGTCTTTTAGCCGGCCTTTCGTGTTAAAGTTCTCTTCTGTACCATGCAAGGTAACCTGGCGCCATTTCACTTTTGGCCCGATCCTGCACACAAGTATCCGCTTTCAATATTGACATTCATTCCAGATCTGGCGGATTTTTGCTTCAGGAAATTGTCCGTCAGGCTAATCTCAATTGTTTGAGCACTAAGATCTTCCTCGTGTGGCACTATCTGGCATCTTCCGAATTGTCTCAAGACTCGGCAGGGCGCGTAAGGTTGAATGCTCTTAAGTCCCATAAGCAGAAAGCGAGTTCTAGTTGCTGGCATATACATGACCTCATCAACAGGCAACCATCCCAGCGTCCATTGTATTTGGCTGGCAGTGAGAGTCTGAAAGAATGAAGTCCACGCCACAACTCCTTTGGGCAGACTGATCTTTTTGGTTCTCGTGTAAGACTCTTCAATGCAAGTTTTCTTCGAGGAACCATGGCTCAAAAGCTCGGAACGATGGCAGAGATGTTCAGTCATCCATATTTGTAGTAGCAAGTTACACCCTTCGAAGAAATTCCCCCCGGCTTTGCAGGTTGTGAGAGCTCGAAAGATATCAGATACCACCATAGGCGTGAGTGTACTATCATTCTGAGTGAGCAAAGTACTGACGGCCCCGGATATTTTCAGATCAATATTTCCGTCTTTCCTCGGAAATACCAGAAGGCCCAAAATGTTATCATGAAAGCCACTCGTTTGTGCTCATCCCACTTCTGACGACTACCTTTGTTGCATAGCTTGTTAGTCGGATTATTGAATCCTCCTACATGACCATACCTGTCGTATATGAAGCATGGATTACAAAAACCCGCGACCAAATCTGGGTTATGGACCGTTCTGGGTATTTTTAGTGAGTCTAGATATCGATGTACCGTGACAGCTCTTGGGGAAACCAGGTATTTTTGCCTTAATGGAAGTTCAGCATTTCCGATGTACCTAGCCATTTCCTCCAGAGTCGGGGTGAGTTCAAAATCGGAGAAGTGGAAAACATTGTGCGCTGGGTCCCAGTAGGTGACCAAAGCTCTTATGATATCTCCTCGAGGCTGGATTTCCAATAAACTCGTGAGACCTTTCAGATATTTCTTGACCTCATCTTGCCCTTCAGCACCTAGATCATTCCACCATAGTCGTAACTTGACAGGGATTTTAGTCATTATCGAAAAGTGTTCATTTTGCATTGTGCTCATCCTGCACATTTATTAAGGTGACTTTAAGGAAAAATGATTTGACTCAAAAATATTTTGACTATATATATTTTTTTTTAAAAAGAAGATCTAATTTTCGAACATGCCTTTCAGCACTTCGGGGATGAAGATTTTAAGGCTGTGAGGGTCAACCGATCAAAAACTCTAAAAGATGACCGAAAGTGGCCGTTTTATGCAAAATCAGCCTTCCGCCGTCCCTTTCGGGAACATTTGGCTATTTTTGACAAAAACAATCACTTGATTTATTTATGACTCTCTTTTTTAGTAATGAACCAACATGGGGAACACGGCCTCACAGAGCCTCGGGGACGAGGATCCTAAGGCTGTTGGGCAATTTGGTCAGAAAAAAATAAAAAAATAAAAATGACCAATAATGGCCGTTTGTGCAAAGTCAGCCTTCCGGCGTCCCTTTCGGGAACATTTGGCTATCCTTGACAAAACGGCATTACCCGACTCATTCATGACGAAATTAAAATTCTAACATTTTGGCTACTTTGAAAAGGGGAGGTTGGACCCGATGAGGGTTGCCTGCGTATCTCATACCCTGTGAGAATCAAACCGGCGTAGTTCGGGCATGATCAAAATAGAGTAAATAAACTAAACCCCTTCTGAATACAATCTTTTAAAGAAAAGGAAAAAATATTTTTTTGGATTTTTATATATTTTTTATTATTTTTGAAAAGAGATGAAGACTAAAGAAAAATCTTTTTAAGGAAGTATTTAAACTTCTTTTCACTTTTTTTTTTTTGAAATTTCGAAAATCTTTTTAAAGAGATACTACAAATGAAACGATATTTTTTTGAATTTTGAATTTTTCCATTTTTTTTACTTTTAAATAAATACCTTTTTTTGGGTTTTGAAAGTGATTAAAAGGGAAATTTTTTTTATATGTTTTCTTTTTTTATAAATCAAACTAAAAGACAAATTTTGTTTTCATTTTTTTTTCTTTTTAAAAAAAAAAAAATCCGGCGAGGTTTTGATACTACTTGGACATTGGTTTTATTTTTCCAAAAAATAAGTAATTATCTCCCTACGCTGCTATTTTCTTTTTTTTTTTTTAAAGTTTTTTTTTAGAAACCGGTCAGCATGCAGAACTGAAGCAAATAAATGCGCAAAACAAACGGGATGCAGCAGGATAGTCTTTTCATTTCAAGTTGCATGTCCTAGACGGACCCAACCCCTGTGTTGAGTCCCCTATGTCAAATGCAACATGATGCAAATAAGCGTTCCTACTAGGGATCCGACGTGAGGTCTTGTTATACTAGGTTTATAACCTGGGTGTATGTTCTAGACTGTGTACCCGAGCGGACAACTCGAGTCGATGAGGGGGCTACGTACCGGGGACCCACGAGATCGTCCGACTTTGTAACTTGTCCGGCCTCTTTCTTATTTTAGGTATTGACACTAACAGAATAGGGAGTCTCGACCAGCGAGCTTCTCCCCGGAGGTAAGAAGAGAAGGGTTTCGGCATAGTTTATATACAGTTCAGATAATATCAAAGCGGTAAAAGACAACATTTAGCACGTTATGCCAAAACATGTAATAAAGATCAGATAATAAATCCAAATATAACAATTATTCTAAGCTCGAATTCTGAACCCTGAACAAACGTTCTGGGTTCTATTCCCCAGCAGAGTCGCCAGAGCTGTCACACCTCCTTTTTGTGCGCCTGCCCCGAAGGGTAAAATGCGCGCGGGAGTTTTTCCAATTTAAGTGACAATATTCGAAATGGGATTATTTATTTAATTCAGGGTCGCCACTTGGGAAAGGTTTGGCTTTTGGTGTCCCAAGTCACCGGTTTATCTTGAATCCCAAATCGAGGAAATTTTGACTTTCCAAATGAAGTCTGCGAACCAGAAATTCTAAGTAAGGAATTCTGTTGACCCGAGAGAAGGTGTTAGGCACCCTCGAATCCCGTGGTTCTAGCACGGTCGCTTAAATTATTATAATGCCTAAAATCTGATTTAAATACATGTTATGACTTATGTGCTTTTATTAAGTTTAAACCGCTTTTATTATTATCATATATTTTTTTGTATTTTTTTATAGAATTGCAACGTCGTAAAAATGCATCTCGAACCACATCACAATCAATGCACCCGTAGTTGTTAACACATTTCGACTCCGTTGAGATTTGAATTTGAGTCACATAAATGCGCACACGAATTTAAGGATGTAATTTAATTAAGTTGCGCCAAAAGAGTCTAACGCGTTATTATCTTTGGGGAAGGCAGTGAAATTCACTAAACAGTCCTTCCCAAATTCTAAGTATTTATTATGATCAATTATTGAGGGCCCCGCGATTTGCATTTTATTTGGCGAGGCTCGTCTCATTATTTGTAAGGATAAACCTACAACGACTACATTTCTATTATGTTTGTCTCTAAAAAATAGAAGAAAGAAAATACATGCTAATTAAATTACATGCTTGGCCAATTCTGGCCTCTCATTAGTTATTGGATTAATTATTTACGAGGCGGGGAATCGTTTCGAGCCTTATTCCATGAGCGAGCATGCTTTTAATTCGCTAAAGGAGATTAACGTACAAGATTAATGAAAATGCTAAACTTACGCTAATTGTTCTTCAAGTTCGAATTTAAACTAACTTATTTAAACTAGATTAATGGAGTTAACTACTAGAAACTGCTACTAATGGGATTTGAACATAGTTCTATAGACTGCCTAACGGAATCAGATTTAATAACGTTAGCTCAAATGATGAAAAAGAAACTATATTACATTTGGCGAGATTAGAAACAGTACCTTATGTACAAAATATAACTAAAGATGAAGTCTAGTTATTGCAATACCAACTACTCGTGCATTTTACAAATTGCGTAATTATCATACATACAACTAAACCGCTATAAATCACAGTACCTAACAAACTAAGTTTCAATTTAAGCACAAGCTAACTAATGTATTTTGCTATAGAGCTACAAACTAAGAATTACACAAATCTAACAACATTTATAAAGCTGTAAGTGCAGCAGCCAATGATTAAAACTCCTTCGCATCTTTCATTTCATGCTTTTACTGTTACATCAGTGTGAGATTAAAAATGTGTACCTGGAAATTGGACAACAAGAAGGAAAAGAGGAGTGATCAGTGCAGCAGCAGTGATAAATAACAAACAGCACCAGCAACACAGTAGTTTCAGCAACCAAATGCACCAGGAACTCACTTAAACGAAGCCCGAAATGATTTGTGAAACCCAAACAGCAACAAACAGCATGCAAAAGACTCAAAATGGACTTGAACTCAAACCAAGGTTGGACCAATAGATTTCATAGGAAGTTCCAACAAGTTGGAGTCAGATCAGAAGATCAATATCAGGTACTGGGGCTTTGAGCTGAACCAAAGCTCAATGGAATGATGTTTTATCTGCCCCTTTTTTTGTCAGCTATTTTCAGAACCTCTTTTAACTCTCAAAAAATGCCCCCTCCCCTCTGTGATTTTATGTTGCTCAGCAATTCCCGAAAAGATGGTTTTTTAGGGGGTGTTTTTGATGGCTGAAAACTCCCTTCTTCAGGGGTGTCCCCCTCTCTTTTATATATCCCCCACAGCCCCCCTCTCAGCCCTTAGGGCACTTAGTCAATTGAAAACTAATTCTCCCATGTTATTCCCTCTGTTTTTTCCACTCAAAACTTAAAAGAAAGTTATCCCCCATAAGATTCCCCTGACAGACCCTTTCTTTACTGCTAAAGTGGCATGTCCCTTATTCTAATTAGCAAATATGGGCATCCTGAATATGCCCTGACAGCACATGCTGTCAAATTTGCTCTAATTCAATAAAGAAACTATAATGCACATGCTGCCCAAGAGTGCACATGCCATCAATTCAGACTCAACCCTGAACTGCAGCTATAACCCAATTCATAAATGACTCTTGGTTCAACTAATCAGACCATGAGCAGTTAAAATCAATTCCTAGCTAACTCAAACAATGGCTTAGTAAAATTAAAAAGCATGAGTCAGATTACTGTCATCCAAGCGGAAACTAATTGACGACATACGTCGAATTGACTACGCGAATTACAACACATACAATCAATAGCTAATGATCAGAATCGAACAGTATTGAACAGGGGGTTCAGATTGCACTGTCAAAACAAGAAATGACCCTGGGAACTAATTAATCGATCAAAATTCATTTCAATCGATTACACTGTCAAACACATACACTCATCAATGAATAGCAAAAGAGATTCGACCAAATAAAAGGTCCGGGCAAGATGGACAGAACAGTCGACACAAAAATTCAATATAAATCAACTAAACATTTGGACATATGAACAGACATTTAACTATAACAAAACAACAAAATGAACTGACAAGGAAAAGAAAAGCAGAAATACCTTAAAGGTTTGAAAAAATCAGAAGACCCTGTCTCGGATTTTGAATCAAAACTTCTTTTGGGGTTGAACAGACTTTAATCGAAGTGTTCTCAACTGAGAACACTTCGATTAAGGTCCATTAGACCCTAATCTTCTCGTTCAAACGGACAAAAACTCGGACTCAAGACTTCTAGGGTTCCTAGGGCGGATTTGGGATTCAGGTTTTCCTGGTTGGATTCGGACCAAACCAAGTCTGGTTTGGTCACGAGGGAGGTCAGGGAGTACCTGGCATGGATTTTGGGGGGTTTGGTGTAGGTCGAGGTTTGGTTCGAATCTTCAAATGAAGATTCGAGAATCTACGGATCTATTCGAACTAAACGGTTGGTGGATTTGGATTCAGGGTGGTTGAGTGGTCTTAGGGTATTAAAATGGTGGCCGGCGGCGTTGATGCCGCCGGGTTTCAAACGGGAGGGGACTAAGGCGGCTAGGGTTTCATGGTGTTCAGGTCTGGTGAGGGAGACGACTCAAGGGAGGGGGGTGTTCGAATGGGGGCGTGGGGTAAGGTTTTGGGCTTATATAGTTAGTGAGTAATTAGATCCTGGCCGTTGGATGAAGTGAGGTTGAGGGCCAGGATCTATTAACTAATGAGGAACAGTGTCGTTCCAACTGAAGGGGGTTGGGTTGGTCCGGGGTTGAACAGGTCGAGTTTAAACAATGGGTATGGATATGTGATCTTGGTCGTTGATCATTCTGAGATCAACGGCCCAGATCAAATATGATTAGAACGACGTCGTTTGGGTGCCCCTAAGGCCAACCAAACTGGACCGGGCAAAGGCAATGTTTTTGGGCCTGATTTTGGGTCCAATTTAATGGCCCAATTCCGATTTTAAACTCATTTCTTTTTCTTCTTTTAATTTTGATTTAAATGAAATTCCTAACTAAAAAATGTAAGATCAAAAATACAAAAATCACACAAATATTAATTAATATTCAAACAACAACTATCACTCATATTAAACATATATTATTGTATTTTGTTTTGACAAAACCAAACAAATCACAGACAAAACTACAGCTAACTGCCAAAAGTGCCACGTAAAATTCAAAAAATTGTACAACAAAACCATTTGTTTTATTTTTTGATTTCTTTTGGAGTAATTTTCGTGAAGCAAAAATCACGTGCTCACACAACCAAGCATCCTTTACCATATCTAGGAAGTCTACATGATTAGCGATGAAGTTAAAGAATTTGAATGGACTTTACCCTTTCCCAAAACTATTTTGCATTTTAACACATAAAAGGTGTGATCAGAAAATAGCAGATCCGTAATCGTTCTTCTAACAGAGGATTGGAGTCCATCCATTCTACATTTACCAAAACTCTATCTATTCTGCAATGGAGTTGACTATTTGTCCAAGTGTATTGCCTTCCAACAACTTTTATTTTAGTCATACCAGTGGCACTTAGGAAATCTCTTAAGCCTTTGATTTTATTTTGATGAATAGGACACACATTGAGTATGTCATCCATGTTTAAAATTGTATTGAAGTTTCCCATCCATGTTACCTGTCCAACTATATTTTGCCTTCCATGCTTCTTTATGTCCCCTACTATACGTAAATCATAGACTGCAGTGAATGCAAAACTCACATTGTTACCTAGCCTACGGATGTTGCTATGTACAAGTTGGGATTGCTTATAATCACACGTTATTGCACACAAATAGGATCCCAAAGAATCTTAACCCTTCCTTCAATATCAGGTTCATAGTTTGTACATCTCCACCATCTGGGTACAAACTTATTCATAATCTTTTAAGCTAGAGCCTATTGTACTTTGTGTTTCCAGTATAACTATCAAATTTATATTGTTCTCTTGCAAAAACACATTCAACATCGGGTGCTTATATATCTTATTTATTCCCCTTAGATTTCAGGTGACAATCTCTATAGATGAGATGGGCCAGGTGGTAGTCCCTCCTTCTTAATCAAACTTCACTATCTTCTATCCTGTGGTCCAGCTACAATCAGCCCATTACCAGTAATAAGTGGCTTAAACACATTTACAGTAGTACCCCACCATCTGATTTACTCTTCACCTCTTTCCATCTTGCTTCATTGACTTGTATGGTTCGTAGGCTAGTTATCTGCTCTCCTCCTATTTTTGAATAGTCACTAGTAGCATCAAGCAAACTACACTATTGTCCCACTATTTTATTTGATTGTTTCACATCAATTTCGAGGGGTTTTTATTAGCAGTTAAATGTATTTCCCTATTGACTGATTATCTGGCATGCTTATTGGCATCTCATTTTACTTATTTCCTCTAACATGCCTTTCTTGTTTAAACTTCTTGTGTTTTATATCTAACTGGCTTTGGAGGATTCTTCTGTTTCTTTTGCTGGTATTGTTGTCCCATATTGAGAACAAACAACAGCAACAACAATCCACTATAATCCCATTATTGGTGTCTGCGGGTAGTGTGTACGCAGATCTTACCCCTACCCTAGGGTAGAGAAGCTGTTTCCGATAGACCCTGGACATTCCTCCCTCCAAGAATTCCCCACCTTGCTCTTGGGGTAATTCGAATTCACAACCTCTTGGTTGGAAGTGGAGGATGCTCACCACTGGAGCAACCCATTGAGAACAAACAATTGAAAAAATAGGTCTCCATTCATATGTTATTATTTGATCAAAGGATTTCCCTGTTGGATCTTGGACACACACGGTCTCCGGCATGTCTCTTGTGATATCCATCTCAATTACTCTTGCATATGAAATCCATTCAGCTTTTGTAGTGCAATCATGATAGGCATACAAAGGGATATAAAGTCCACTACCAATCCTACTGCGGGTTTTCATATTCCAGCAATTTAGTGGTAATTTTGGAAACCTTACCCATACTGAGGTATTTTTCAGCACTTCATCATTAAAACTAGAATTAATTGTCCAACCCCTTGTTATATTACTATTAATTATATGAGGCCCAGAATACAGTGCAACATTCTTGTCATCCATACTAGTAAAACGAACAACAAAATAACCATCGTTATTGAAGTATACCTTTATTTGGTTTAGCTACGAAGTTCCACTGAGATGAAATGAAGTGCTCAATAGCTCCAATTATTGGTGTTTGTCCCAATACATACAGTATAATTGCAAAGTCCTTTATTAAGTTTCATCATCGAGCTCATCTTGCACCTATTTAACCAAAAAAATGTGCATTCCGGTCAAAGCTTATTTTTAGAAGTACTTGAGCTACTAATAATCAAAAAATTCTATATTCTCTCAGAGATAAGAAAGGAAATAAGAATATGAAATAGCAAAGTAATTAATAGAAAGCAAAAGTGACTGTTGATTGAATCTGCAACTCTTCAGCGGTTTTTAGGGCTTTTCGGCAGCTGCATCAGTCACAAAGTGACTGTTTTCATTATGAAGTTGTCACGACCCAAACCGATGGGCCGTAATGGGCACCCGGTACCTTACTCAACTGAGTACCAACGTAACGTATCTTTCTTATTACATCATCGTATACACATGACATACGGGCCTAATAGGCCAACATAATCATTTATAAACTTAAAACATAGGCCGGCAAGGCCGTACAATCTTTCACGTACATGACATATGTCTACAAGCCTCTAAGAATACATAAATATCATAATGGTCGGGACAGAGTCCCGCCATACCAACAATACACGTCTAAATCATATTAACAAAATAAGCAACTCCGAAGCAAATGGAGCGCATCAACATCTTCCGCTGAGCTGATAGCTTACTTGGAGTGCTCTCAACCTGTCTATCGGGACCTGCGGGCATGAAACGCAGCGTCCCCAAGCAAAAGGGACGTCAGTACGAAAAATGTACCGAGTATGTAAGGCACATAAATAAGTACATAAGAGACATCGAAGAAATATAGAGTAATTGACTCAACCTGTAAGTCTGGATAACTCTGTAAATCATAAATTACTTTTAACAACATGCATATGCGTATGAATGTCATGTCCTACATAGGTACATGTTTCATAACATCATCAGCCTCTGAGGGCATCCCATCATATCATATTGGCAACTATGGGCAAAATCATCAACGTATACCAGCTGATCAGGTGGTGGTGCATATATAACACCATAAACTTTCCCATATCCCATATATATTTATATACATACATATATACGTGTATATAATACCATCTGGTCACGGGTCGATGTACATGAATGCAATGCATAAAAAGTACCTTAATAAAATATTTCGAAATGTCATAAGACCATTTTGGCTTTGAGTAATATCGTAAAGTAAACTTTTTTCAACTTTCGTATTTTTCTAAGACCCATGAACAGATGATAAAATATTATGACACATGGAAATTAAAGAAATAGATATCTCTAATACTTCTATGAATAGAGTCATTTATGGAATTCGTGCATTTGCACGTTTTGTTCGTATCGTATGGATCATGTCAAACAAAGAAGGGATAGTCTTAACATACCTGTTATTTGAACTATTTGCACGAAATGAAGCTTTTGCTCCTTTGAACTTTAACGAAATTCATTCTTGGACTCTATAAAATTGGAACGAAATTCTTTCTGCTTGTCTAGATTTTAAGATGTTAGTCCTTTTAGTCCAAATCAAGAAAGCTAATATACTGATCCTTCCCGTTTTCTTGGAATGAATTGAAAAAAATCTTAATTTTGCTATTGTTTGTCTTTTTAATGGAATGAATTGGAAATACTTGTATTTGTAATGGAATGAGTTGGAAATACTTGTAATGGAATGAATTTGGAAGACTTGGAACAAAATCACCTTTCGGTTGTTCCTAAGTCTTTAAGTAGTAAGAATGTCATATTGTTTCTTGTTTGATCAAATGAAGCCCAACTTCCTCAATGCCTTACACACAATTCAATCAAGACTGTGAGTCATTTACCTTGAATATGGGGCTGCCACCTCATGTTATTTGATACTTATCTAATATATCCCCCATTAATTAGGTAATGTCTCGTTACCTGGTAACTAACCAATTACCCGCAAAATGGAGAGTTATTCCCACTTACTTGAAATATTACTCACTTTTCACATACCTTATACACCTTACTATTATGGTCATGTAGTACCTTGTATGGTACTAGTGCATAAATACGGAGTATTTTAGCTCGAGATGTATTTTGTCCCAACATGCCAAACATGGACGAAAATTCATTTTCTTTGACGTGTTCCCCCTTTCACCTTTACTAATCACTTGTAAAATAGAATAATCCTTATAATATCCAAATAATCTTTTCCTTGGACTGATGTCAATACCTTCCAACAAATTTAACGTACAATACTTCAAGGTGCAACATCGTCGTAACTTAATACTGCAAAGTGTGACATCACCATAATGTAATACTGTTGGGTGCAACATTGTCGTAACTTAATACTGTGAAGCATAACATCACCGTAATGTAATACTGCAAGGCATAATATCATCATAATATATTAATGCAGGATGTAACACCATCGTAATATATTAGTGCAGAGGGTAACATCATAGTAATATATTACTGCAGAGCATAACATCGTTGTAATATAATACTATGGGACGTACTATCGACGTAATATTGTGGGGGCGTAATAGAAGTTTCCATCATGAACCCCTTCATATGACGGTTGCTTCTTCGAATTAATACCTCTTTATGCCTTTGCTTTCACGAAAACCTTCAATATGTAGTATTCTTCTTCCATAATAGTTTTTGTTCATCAGGTCGTATTATTTTCTTATACATCCATGTCTTCTCCAAATCCCTATCATCGTAGAGTAGTTATAATAGATGAATTTCCCCTTTTATCTACTCCTATTAGAAGTAGAAGAGGTGGCAGATTACGTAGTTTAGGGTCTTCGTCTATTCGTGGTTCACCTTCTCAACCCAGTGTTACTCCCCCTTCGCCTTCTAGAACTAGGGCTTCTTCTTCTCATAGATCTTCTGCTAGAAGTAGGGATTCCAATGAACCTCTTCGAGAACCTACTGTTGATAAGACTGTCCTCACTGAACTTACTTCTATATTGATCGAGAATCAATTAGAAATCAAGTTACATATATGACTTTCCATGATCGCGTTGATGTTTACCCTTCCCAGATTATTGAGGGCTTGATTTCTCTTGTGCGATGTGAATGATATTGGAAATGTGATTTCCCAATTTTAGTCCCTAATGCAAATCAAAAGATGACCTCATACAAAATTGGTTATTCCTTTGTTTATACATATCCCTTTACATTAGGCTTCATACCACCTATTGATCCAGTCATTATAGAATTTTGCCATTTCTTTAATGCTTGCTTAGGACAAATTGGCCCTATTGTATGGAAAGTCGTCACATGCTTAAGATACTTGTCGAATTTGGCCTCTTTACCTTTTACCTTTTATCACTTGATTCATCTATATTCCCCCAAGTTGTTTTGTTCTTGGGTATTTACTCTCGTGGCAAGGAGTAAAAAGATTTTGGTTAGCCCTGAAGATTATAAGGATCGTGGGTGGTATGCCTGTTTAATTACTGCTCCCACAAAAGGTTTAGTGGGTGAAGAGAACATGCCTTTTCTAGAAAAATGAAACTTTGCACTTACATTTTTTTAATCTTTTTTCTTCTTTTTCTATTGAAGAAACAAGAACTTACAATCTCATGACTGTATATTTTTTCCTTTTTCAGCAACCATAGAAGTTATTGAGGAGATTCCAAACTTCCGTTGTTGGGCAGGAAAATTTTTGGTTATTACTACTATAGAAGGAAGGTCTTGGAAGTACCTTTCTAATAGGTTTGGTTGGAAAGTGAAGACTTAACACGACCCAAACCAATGGGCCGTGAAGGGCACTCGGTACCTTACTCAATCGATTACCAACGTAACGTATCTTTCTTATTACATCATCATATACACATGACATACGAGCCTAATAGGACAACATAATCATTGATAAACTCAAAACATAGGCCGACAAGGACGTACAATCTTTCACGTAAACGACATATCTACAAGCCTCTAAGAATTCATAAATATCATAAAGGTCGGGACAGAGTCCTGCCATACCATCAATACACATCTAAATCATACTAACCAAAAAAGAAACTCTGAAGCACATGGAGTGCACCAACATCTTCCACTCAGCTGATAGCCTACTTGGAGGGCTGTCGACCTGTCTATCGGGACATGCAGGCATGAAATGTAACTTCCCCAGGCAAAAAGGACGTCAGTATGAAAAATGTACCAAGTATGTAAGGCACATAAATAAGTACATAAGAGACATGAAAAAAATATAGAGTAATTGACTCAACCTGTAAGTCTAGATAACTTTATAAATCATAAACTACTTTGATCATCATGCATATGCGTATGAATGTTATGTCATGCATAGGTACATGTTTCATAACATCATCATCCTCTGAGGGATATCATCATATCATATTGGCCACTGTGGGCAAAATCATCAACGTATACCAGCTGATCAGGTGGTGGTGCGTATATAATACCATAACCTTTCCTATATCCCATATACATATATATACATACATATATATGCGTATATAACGCCATCTGGTCATGGGTCAATGTACATGAATGCAATGCATGAAAAGTATGTTAATAAAATATTTCAAAATGTCAAAAGACCATTTTGCTTTTGAGTAATATCGTAAAGTAAACTCTTTTCAACTTTGTATTTTTCTGTTACCCATGAAGAGAAGATAAAATATTATGACACATGAAAATTCAATAAATAGATATCTCTAATACTTCTATGAATAGATCCATTTATGAAATTTGTGCATTTGCACATTTTGGTCCGTATCGTATGGATCATGCCAAAAGAAAGAAGGGATAGCCTTAACATACATGTTCCTTGAATTATTTGCACGAAATGAAGCTTCGACTCCTTTGAACTTGAACGAAATTGATGCTTGGACTCTATAAAATTGGAACGAAAATCTTTCTGCTTGTCTAGATTTTAAGACGTTAGTCCTTTTTGTCCAAATCAAGAAAGCTATTCTACTGATCCTTCACGTTTTCTTGGAATGAATTGAAAAAAAAATCTTAATCTTGCTACTATTTGTCTTTGTAATTGAATGAATTGGAATGGTTGAAAATACTTGTATTTGTAATGGAATGAGTTGGAAAGTCTTGTAATGGAATGAATTTAGAAGGACTTGGAACAAAATCACGTTTCTGTTGTTCCTAAGTCTTTAAGTAGTAAGAATGTCATATTGTTTCTTGTTTATCAAATGATGCCCAACTTCCTAAATGCCTTACACGTAATTCAACCAAGACTATGAGTCATTTACCTTGAATATGGGGCTGCCACCTCATGTTATTTGATACTTATCCAATATATCCTCCATTAATTAGGTAATGTCTCGTTACCCGGTAATTAACCAATTACCCGCAAAATTGAAAATTATTCCTACTTACTTAAAATATCACTTACTTTTCACATACCTTATACAACTTACTATTATGGTCATGTAGTACCTTTTATGATACTAGTCCATAAATATCGAGTATTATAGCTCGAGCCGTATTTTACCCCAACATGCCAAACTTGGACGAAAATTCATTTTTTTCGACTTGCTCCCCCTTTCACCTTTACTATGTGAAATTTCTTAATCCTTATAATCTCCAAATAATCTTTTACTTGGACTGATGCCAATTACATTACGACAAATTTAACATACAATACTTCAAGGTTCAACATCGTCATAACTTAATACTGCAAAGCGTTATATCACTGTAATGTAATACTACTAGTTGCAACGCTGTCGTAACTTAATACTGCGATGCATAACATCATCGTAATGTAATACTGCAGGGCATAACATAATCGTAATATATTACTGCAGAAGGTAACATCATCATAATATATTACTGTAGAGCATAACATCGTCGTAATATAATACTACGGGACGTACTATTGACGTAATATTGCGGGGCATAACATTATTCTCCCCTTTGGAACATTCGTCCTCGAATGTTGACTGATGCCCTTATCATTTTCGTAACTTATAGCTCTTGTGAATACCTTAATACTCTTCTTGCCATTTAAGCAGTTGCTCTATGAATAAATCCAAAGTCTAGGGTATTCCCCGCTTTAGTCTTTTTGCTCATATCATGACCTGTGGTCGAAATTTTCCTAATCATGCAACTGTTGTTACCTCCTGTCATGCAGCCTGTATGACCCTGGCTTTGTAAGTGTACTTATGCGATTCATCTTTCCTTTTTTCCTTTTATCTTTTAGTCAATCTCTAGGACTTATTTTGTATATACAAGGCTTAATAGGATGCCTCTCTGGGCATCTATAGGTAAACTAAAGTTCTTTGCTCGATATTTTATCGAATTTATGAATATTGCTATATCTTATTTCATAAAATGGCTTATCGATTTGTATGGCTTTACTGCATCTAATTAGGTTAGTATGCCATCTCGCTTTCTTTGATTTTTGTCGTTACTGAGGTCTGCGATCAAACTCCAGGTTACTTTTGTTACTTATTCTATATGCATAAGGCTAAGTCCTTTAATGCTTCCTCATTACTGTTCATCTTAAGAATGACAACCTAATCTCAGCTCATACTTTGTGACTTTTTTCCATCCATTATGATTCGTCTCAATATTGTTCTATAGTATACCATTGATAACTTGAAACTTCTTACGTAATACCTTGCCACTAGGGCTTACATTGCATCGACAAATATTTGAAGTGATTTCCATAATCGTATTTCATAGCATCGCAATGGGATTCACCCTACGTGGGTATTTTAATCTTGTGCAACTCATGAAATCCCCATCTCATCATTTTTTTTCTATTTTTGTTTTCAAATCATTACTCAATCGAAGGCCCAAACGTTATCCTTTCCTTATCACAATTACACCCTTATTCCATTAATAGGGCAACATTCCATTCCTTCTAAATGCTATTAGTCTTAGACTCCTTCGATTTCATTAAGGCTATAGTGAGCTTTGTATAACATAGAGAAATAGTCTGCTCTTGTTATTTTCATGGCCTTAATCCTAAAGACTTATCCATTCTCATCACCTTTTCACTTGCCTTTCCTCATCCTTACTCATGTTTCCTTAAAACTTTGTCTCTCTACCATACTTTAGCTTGCGACCTATACATATCCATTTATACTACTCGCAAATTTCCTTCAACTTGCTTGCACCATAGATTTCCTTATGTTATTCTGGAACGTAAAGTGAGACATCACATCATCTCCAACTTTTCTCTACTTTCTTAACTAGATCTCTCAGTGCTTAGAAACTATAGGCTGGAATACATGCCGTTGACAATGCCGTTATCATTCTCGGTTATTGGATCCCCATACTTATAGCCTTCTACCCGAAGTACGGACTATTCACGATCTTCTGCCTTTGAGTATCTCGTACGTTGTTCACCTTTACCTTACTTACCTTAAGATCTCGCATCGTATCTTCTATCTCTTTCCTGACCTCCCTTCCACCTAGGTGTAATTCACCTCTATAACTTGAAGCTCTATTTAATACTTTCACCTCTGGTGCATACACAATCCGTGGGAGTTTCATAATGACTTCTTATGAGACTGGTACCCTTCTAACTGGATTTATCGTAGAGCCCTTATAGAACATAGTTGTTGTGCTATCTCTCTTGCACTTCTAATATTAAGATTGATTCTACTATGTTCTCAATCATGTTTCCTATAACTTTTGGGTCCAATAATCAAACTCCTGATTTACTTTGTTGATGTAATGCTTTAGTTTCCTTCTTCTTCTGATCGACCTTTATGCTGGCTTAAGTTATCTTCCAATCTGCGGCTCATGGTAATTAGCCCTCCATGAACACTATGGAATATCCATGATACAATATTCTAACAATTCATTTCTTTATCTATGATTTGGGTTCAATTCTTTCTTTTAACTTATACCGGAATCTTTTATGGTTGTATGATTGTCAACATATATGTTGTATGGATAATACTCCAAACTTTTGAGTGTATCCATAATGTACTAACTCTAGATCATTAATCGAATAATTCCTTTCGTTCTATTTTAGCTTTATTTCAACGTAAGCTATTACCTTTGCTGGTCTTTCTGCCCCCTTGTTGCATTCATACTTAGCGTATCATAGTGCCCACACATGCCAGAGTTTTCGTGCACCTCATATGATCTCAAATATTACTTTTAATTTTACTCCCCATTCATTAGTCATGGTAAATGCCACTTTCCTTTGGAGTGCTATAATGTTTTTGTGAGACTGTTGTTACACGACCATTTCCTCTTTAGGTCGTTGTACCATGTTTTAGGATCTTATTTGCACTTACACTTAGTGTAAATTGCTGATGATAAAATTGGTAAAAACAGTTTCACACTTGATTATCCCGTTTAAAATAACTAGTAATAATTTCTGCACATGATTAGAATAACATGCTCTTAGGGTAAAAAAGCTCCAACTGTCTTAACAATTCTGAATAACTGTTGTATACTGCTTACGCCTAGGCAAGCCTTAGGTAATTACTTAAATAAACTGGAACTGCCTTTGTTTCATTATCAACTGTTAAAAGTCAGTAGACAAACCTGATTCAGACTTCTTTTCTGAGTAATGTAATAAATCTGGTTCTGATGTTATCACTTAAACACCTTGCTTTAGGATTTTAAATTCAGACCTTAATTGTGTATAAGTTATGTTGTCTATGTGCACTATTTACAGAGGTATACAAGAGCCTTCTACTTGCTTATATGTTTCCCCCTCTAAGTGCAGTCTTACATGTTTTTGTATGTTGCCTTAGTATTTTTTGCCTTTAAACCTGAGGGTCTACCTAGAGCCTCTTTCTTATAGGAATAGGAGTCCTAAATTCCTCCGGGGCTGATAAGATTGGGACGGATAACACCATGCAATAGAGGTCGAGACCAAACCTCGCTTTAATTACCATCACGGGGCGGGAAATGGTAGATATGGATATGATGACCGGTGCGCTAATACTACGTGTATCCCCTCTTTTGAGAAGTGTCATACCGGGTATTGCATTGATGTGATCTATATTACAAACAAACCTAGGACACCCCCTTTACATTCATAAGCATGCTTTATATTGTAACCTTTTTTCAAAATTTCGCCTTTCAATAATCGTTTCCAAATGCTTGTGTATTTAAATCCCTGATTATTTGAGCCCTACTCATTTATTTGCTAATTGCACAAATTCACAAAAACCTGTCTGGCCGGGAACCACACTAGTGGATCCTGAGGGGTGCCTGACACCTTCCCCTTGGAATAATTTCAAGCCCTTACCCTGTCTCTGGTTATCAAACATAGTTAGAAATGAACTTTATGGGTGCCCTAATGCACCATAAAATCTTTAGGTGGCGACTCTTCAAAAATGCAGACCTCGTTCCCAAAAGAAATGAGTTGTCCCATACCCAAAATGTCATGACCCCTATTATCGTAGAAGGGGAAAAAGGGGGCGCGATAGTGAGTACTCCAACTTAGTGAGTAATAATAATAAATGAATACTGAGCGATAACAAATCATGTAAAAGCACATCAACATGCTATAGAGAAGCAGTATAAAACTAGTAAAAGAAATAAAACAGTGAAAATATGTAAAAACACTTAGTTTAGAAGAAGCTTCTTTAATACACCTTTTTAACAGTTAAACAATTAAATGAGAAGTAGCTAGAACAGATAAACACCTAAAAATCCGCCCCTCAGGCACATTGTCAACAAAATCCGCCCCTCGGGAAATATCATGGAACAACACCAGCCCCTCGGGCTATATCTCATATCACAATGGGTACTCGAGTTCACTGTGGGTGTACAGACTCCGGGAAGGGCCCCTTACGGCCCAAGCACAATATCAAGTCATCTCGTGGCATAATCAGTAGGCTCACAGCCTCACATCAACAAGCCACCTCGTGGCATACAATCTCAGGCCGTCGGCCTCACAATCATAAATCAGTGTATCCTCACAAAACAGGCCCACGACCTTACTCAGTCAGAATCTCATAAGCCACTTGGGCAACAGTAAAACATGATGCTCAGCCCAATTTATCATTTAAAATATCATTTAATGTTTAAAAACAGAGTAAACATGGTTGAGTTACAAAAAACAGTAGAATATAGCATGACCGAGTACAAGTATAAAGTCAAAACAGTGATGAAATATCAGTAAAAATCCCTTAAGGGTCCAAATAGATGGCACGAGGCCCAAATATGGCACTCAACCCAAAACATGATGATAGCAAATAGTTTTCAATCAAATACGCGGTAAAACAATCATTCGGGATGGACAAAGTCACAATCCCCAACGGTACACGACCCCACGCTCTCCATCTAGCATGTGTGTCACCTCAATATTGCACAACGATGTGAAATCCTGTGTTTCATACCCTCAGGACAATATTTACAATCATTACTCACCTCTATCCGGTCCAAATCTCTAGCTCGTGATGCCTTTGCCTCTCGAATCGACCTCTAAATGCTCCAAATTTTACCAAAATCAGAGCCAAACCATCAAAATATGCTAAGGAAATAAAGCCCACTCAAAAGAAATCAAATTACATCACAAATCCTGAAATTGGCCAAACTCGGCCCTGGGGTCGGCGTCTCAGATTCTGATAAAAATTACATCAATAGACTCCTTATCACTCCCCGAGTTCAGTCATATCAAAAGCATCAAAATCCAACCACAAACGGCCCCTCAAATCCCAAATTCTAGGTCTCCAATTTCAAACCCTAATTCTTCAATATTAGGCTTAAATTTCATGATTAATTAGGTAGAATTCACATAAGAATCGAGTATTGAGTCCATAAATCTTACCTCCAAGTGTTCCCCCTTGAATTACTCTTCAATCCTCTTCAAAAAGCTCCATAATCGCTCAAAAATGATGGAGGTTAGCCCCAAAATCGCGGACAAATGGCTATTTAAACATTCCGCCCAGGCATTAAAAGTGACTTTGACCAAATTTCCCTCTTTCGCGAACGCGACCACTACCTCACGAACGTGATGACTCCACAACTCAACCTTCACGAATGCGGCTCCTCTTCTCGCAAACGCGATGCCCAATGGCCCAGCCCTTCGCGAACGCGAAGGCCAAAAGTCCAACCTCACCTGCTAACCCTTCCCAAACACGAGGGCCCACTCGTGAACGCGAAGGCCAAATGTCGGCAACACCCAATAGCATATTTCTATAACTTTCCAAAACATGAAATAATCCGATTGACCACCCAAAACTCACCCGAGGCCCACGGGACCTCAACCAAACATTTCAACATATGCCATAACATCGTTCAAACTTGTTCCAATCTTCGGAATGTTCAAAACAATATCAAAACACCCAATTCGCATCGGATTCAAGCCTAAGAATTCAAAAATCTTCTAAATTATGCTTTTGATCAAAAAGTCTACCAAACTATATCTAAATGACCTCAAATTTTGCAGATACATCCCAAATGACACAATCGAACTACTGCAACTTCCGGAATTCCATCCCCTATCTTAAAATCGCACATATCAACTGGAAAACGCAAAAATTTCAATTTCGCCAATTCAAACCTAAATCTACTCCAAACCTCCAAAACACATTTCGACCACGCTCCTAATTCCCAAATCACCTCCCGAAGCTATCCCAACCATTGGAACTCACATACGAGCCCTTTAACACATAAGTCAACATCCGATTGACTTTTCCAACTTAACCATCCTCAAAAGAGACTAAGTATCTCAAACTTTACCAAAACCTCTCCGAACCCGAGCCAACCAACTCGATCACACATAGAACCGATAAACCAAGCAATAAGAAGAAAAAATGGGAGAAATGGAGCGGTAATTGATGAGACGACTGGCCGGGTCATCACAATGAATCACCCAATTTTGCATTAAAAGGAGAGTTGTATGATGTTTTAAAGTTTTGAAGGAAGTCGGAATATTCCTGAATTGTTTAAACTAGAAAAATTAGCAATGGCAAAAAATATCATTTTAGCACCCAAAACTCGTTCTGAAGCTCCCAGGCACAAACCATTTATTCATTTCAATCATAAATCATGCTAAAATCTTGTTCGTGCACACAAGACTTTGAAAAGAGGTCGTCTTGACCTGATATTGACCGTGGTCAAACTCCAAATCCTTAACTTAACTAGTCTCTCAACCAATGATCCAAAATATACCCGAGCCCCTCGAGATCCTATCCAATCATACCAACAAGTACAAATAGATTTATCCTAACTTAACCAAAGGCTCAAAATATCCACAGGAACATCACAACAAAGAATCGAGTCTCAAACCGAGTATAATTATTCTTAAGTTGTTAAATCTCCATTCCTTCAAAAGAGTGTTCGAATCACACCTACACACTTTGGATTACTTCTAAACTTTACACATAAGTTCAATTCAACTATATATACCTATCCAAAGTCTCGGAATACCAATTGGAGTCCAATAACATCAAATTTAACTCTTGGTCAAACTTATGAACTCTTAGGTTCTTCAAATTGTCAACTTTCAACAAATAGTGTCACTTTCTTCTAGGAACCTCAAAAATCGAATCTGAACATACGTACAAGTTCAAAATCGTCATATGAACCTATCAGAATCGTAAAAATGCGATTCCAGGTCCATTTACCCAAAAGTCAAACCTTGGTCAACTCTTCCAAGTTAAAGCTTCCAAATTAAGAGTCATTCTTCCAAATTAATCCTGAACCACTTGAAAAATAAAACTGACCATAGACGCAAGTTATAATCATCATATTAAGCTACTCAAAGTCTCAAATCACTGAACTAAATGTTAAAGCTCGAAACGACTAGCCTGGTTATTACAATTGCATATTATACGTCTTAGGTTTGCTGATTATCTCCTCATGTTCAGTAGAGGAGATGTTGTTTTAGCTCAACTTCTTTACTATTGCTTCAATTATTTCTCTGAGTCTTCAGGACTATGAGAAAATCTTTGTAAGATCTTAGTGTATTTTGGAGGTGTTGATAGATAGGAAATTTTAAAATTTCTTGGATTTACAAAAGAGGACATACCTATTATATACCTTAGTGTACCATTGAGAACTAAACGATTATCCATTATGCAACGCTAATCTTTGGTAGACAAGATGCTGGGTAGAGAGACTTCTGGGTTGCTAGACATATATTCTATGCTCGGAGAGTTCAATTAATAAAGAAATTCTCCATACAAACTTTCAGGTCCCAAAACTTTATAAATCATTCAGTTGATTAAAGCAACATGTAGGACCTTCTTATAGACTAGAAGTGTTGAATTGTCAAAAAAAACCTTGTTGGCTTTAGGATAAAGTATGTTGGCCAAAATCAGCAGTGGACTACAATATTATGAATGTGAGATTATGGAATAGAGCTGTTATATGCAAGTTATTGAACTTTATACACGAATAAAGACAAGTTGTTGGTTTAATGGGTCCATATATACCATGGTAATAAGAGTGAGATTTGGGGGATTTGCAAAGGTTCCGTGGAGGAAATTGAATTGTAACAAACATACTTCTCGAAATTGGTTTTTTATTCTAAATATGGTTGTATCGGGTAAGTTTAATACCAAAGACAAGCTAGCAAAATAGGGTAGTATAGCTAAATAGGAATGTAGCTTCTGTAAAGAGCGGAATGAGACCATTACACATCTCTTTTTTATTGCAATTACTCTATTGAATTCTTGGGGAAAATTATTTTGTAGAAAGGGTTAATACTTGTGATGACATTGCAAGTAGAACTGCACTAAGCTGGAACAAAGATGAAAGGCAAGACTATCAATATTGAGATCTACAGAATGGCCTTTGTATGCCATGTATATGATATTTGGCAAGAGAGAAATGTAAGGGATTTTTAGAGTAACCAGAGAAGTGTTGGGATGATTACTAGATAAGTAATTCAATATATATTTAGTAGAGAAAGCATGAAGCATGTGCTTATCAGAAGACTTGAAAGCTTAAACTTCTACCCGTAGTGTATTTATATTGATAGGATTATACACTAGCTTTGTTGTAGAGTGAAGTTTTGTAACTTCTGGTGTAATAACTCGGCCAGTTATTTTGTGTATTTGAGCTTCATTTCCCTACTTGATGTTTCCCGTATGCTTGTTTGTTGTTTTGTGATTTGGGGAGATGGTTGGCTAGGTTCCGAGAAGGTTTGGGAGTGGATTGGAACATTTAGTTCCATTGTTGGAAGCTTAAGTTATAAGAATTGACCATGGTTTGGCTTTTGTGTAAATAACCTCGAATTGGTGATTTGATGGTTCCAATAAGTTCGTATGGTAATTTTGGACATAGGTGTATCTTCTGATTTTGATTTGGAGGTTCCTAGGATGTTTTGGCCATATTTGCTAAATGTTGGCAATTTGAAGGTTTAGAAAATTCCTAAGTTTTACTGGAAGTTGATTTTGATGATAGTGGATCGGGTTAGCATTCCAGATCTTTGAATAGAATATTTTTTGCTCTTTGGATCTTGTGTGAAATATTTGAATATAATCCGAATTGGTTAGGCTTCAATCAGATGATTGGTAGGAAGTTCTTGAACTTAAGAGAAGTTCAACTATTGATTTGATCTTTGATTTGTTGATATGATATTATCATTTGTGTTTGGAGTCTTTGAATACGTCCAAATACTATTTATAGTCTTGTTGGTATGACTGGACGGGGTCTCGGTGTCTTTACTAAGTTTCAGACAACCCAGAAAATGTTTAGAAGTTGCTTATTTTGTTAGTGTCTAGTATTCATCCCATTCACGAGAGGAGCCTCGCATTCGCAATGATGGATTTGGTGCCGGGGAGGATTTTTTCTTCACGTTTGCTCCTGGGTGGCCTCATTCGTGATGAATAGTGTGTTGGTTCTTTGCGTTTGCGCAAGGAGGGTAATATTCGTGATGTAGAGTGGGAGCTGGGGTCTTTGGCTTTCGTGTTCGCAAGGGCTTGGTCGCATTTGCGGAAGGCTGGGGTATTTGACTTTCATGTCGTGATGGCTATGTGGCATTCGCAAAGTATGTTTGGGCAGAGCCAGATTTTATGCTTCGCGAGCGCGAGACACGTGCAGCGTTCTCAAACAATACTCCTGGACAATGCATTTAAGTGTTGAATTTTGGAATTTTAGCCTATACTTTCATAGTTTGAACCCTATTCTTTAGGAAGGGGGATTTTTCTTGGAGATTATCATACGAGACTTTAGAGTAAGTAATTTCTACTCATATTTATATTATTTCAAGAATCTACATGGATTGTTAACACCCAAAATATCGAATTTTGAGGTAGATTTATGGGATTTTCCTGCAACTTAACAAAGTAAAATTTTGGGGTTTGAGCTATGATTTAGACTTAGGTTTAGAATCTAAACACATATTCCCTCGAACCTTCTTTACGCTGCCTTCTTTGTGGAAGCCCTTAGGTTTATCTGGATGTCTGAATTCTATGGTAAAGGATGTTGTAATAATAATTGGGCCATGAGAAACTCTTTTACGTATTGCAAAAGAAAGGACCTACTAATAGAGCTGGCGGGGAGGGGAGGCCATAAATGTTATCAGGTCAGAGAAAGGCATGACCGTAAGTTGACCCCTTTGAAAACCTATTACTTTATAAGGATTTGTTTTGTGCGATATGCCGAAGACTTACTACTAGAATTATGCAATCTGTCGAATTTCTCATACAAATGCAAAAATGTATCGTACCCAAGCTATGGTGATTGCTAGGAGATTGGAGTGTATTCGCAGGCAGGAGAGAAAGGATAAGGAGGCCAAGAATCCCCATTGTATTGGAGGATTTGGTGGTGCCCGTTATGGGGGGGCAGGGCCGTCATAATAGAGGCTATGTTTGTCGACTAGTTTAGTCAACACTTTAGGTTGCACGCGGTGCTCCAGCTAGCCATGGATTTAAGAGCACCCATATCGGGCAGTCATCCTTCAGTTCACCTCCTGCGCATCGTTCTTACTATCATTTTTCCAGTCGTCCAGGGCAGATCCCAGTAGCCATGTCCATAGAGAGCTTATTTTGAGTGTGGCGGTGTAAGGCACATGAGGAAAGATTGTCCTAGGCTAAGATAAGTTTACCTCAATAGGGTACCCAAGCTATGATTCTCATGCCAAAATCTATTCCACCTATATAGCCAGTTAGAGGAGGGGGAGAGGCAGGTAGAGGTCATCCTAGAGGGGGAGGCCATGCCTATTATTGTGCTTTCCTTTGTAAAACTGAGGTAGTCGCATCACATGCAGTCATGACATGTATTGTTCCAGTCTGTTATAGTGATGCTTCAGTATTATTTGATCCGAGCTCTAATTATTTGTTTGTGTCATCCTCTTTGCATCGTTTTTGGAAATGTCTCGCAATTCTTTAGGTATTCTTGTTAATTGTCTACACCCATTGGGATTTTGTATGGTGGATCGTATCTATCATTCTTTTGTGGTTACAATTAGGGGCTATAAGACTAGGGTTAATATGTTTTTTCTTAATATGGTGGAGTGTGGTGTGATTTTGGGTATGGATTGGCTATCTTCATACCATGATACTTTGTTTGTCACGTTAAAACAAAAACATTGGCGATGCCGGGGTTGCCAAGGTTAGAATGGAGGGGTTTGCTTGATCATATTACTAGTAGAGTGATTTCTTTCCTGAAGGCTTTACGAATAGTTGAGAAGGGATATTTGGCATACTTAGCATTTGTTAGACATGTATGTATTGATATTCCTATGGTTGATTCAGTCTCTGTAATGAGAGAGTTTCCAAATGTGTTTCTAGCAAATATACCGGGCATGCCATCCGATATGGATATTGATTTTGGCGTTGATTTGGCACGGGGAACTCATCCCATATATGTTCCACTGTGTTGCATGGCTCTAGTAGAGTTGAAGAAAATAATGAAACATGTAGGGGTTTCTAGATAAGGGTTCATTTCGCCGAGCATTTCTCCTTGGGTTGCACGAGTATTATTTTTGAAGAAGAAGGATTGTTCCATGATGATATTCATTGATTATAGGAAATTGAACAAGGATTCCATTGAGAACAAGTATCTACTACCTCGTATTGATGATTCATTTGATCAGCTTCAGGGTGTTAGGGTATTTATAAAGATTGAATTAAAATCGAGGTACCATCTGTTGAAGATCAGGGCTTTGGACATTCCTAAGATGGTTTTAAGGACCAGTTATGGCATTATATGTTCTTGGTGATGTCTTTGGGCCTGACTAATGCCCTAACAACATTCATGCATATGATGAAAAATATTTCAAGCCTTATTTGGATTCAATTTGTTATTGTGTCCATTTATGATATCTTGGTATATTCCCGTAGTAGGGAGGAGCATGGGAAACATTTGAGGATTGTGCTTTAGATTTTGTGAGAGAAGAAGTTATAAAGTATGTTCTCCATGTGTGAGTTCTAGTTGGATTCAGTAGAATTCTTGGGACACATGGTGTCTAGTGACTGGATCAAGGTGAATTTTGAAGAATATTGAGGTGGTTCAATGTTGTCCCTAATCTTCTACAGCCACAAAGATCAGGAGTTTTCTGGGTTTGGCTAGTTACTACCATTGCTTTGTGGATGGGTTCTCATTTATTGTAGCTCCATTCACCAAGTTAGCTCAGAAGGGCATTCCATTGATGAGTACGAGGAGAACGTTGAGAAGCTCTAGACTGCTTTGACTACAACTACAGTTTTGGTGTTGCCTTCAGGATCGGGGCTGTATACGGTCTACTGTGATGCTTCACACATTGATTTTAGGTGTATGTTGATGCATTATGGTAGGATAATTCACTACGTATCGTGCCACTTGAAGTTTCATGTGGTTCATAATTTAGAGTTAGCAACTACTGTGCACACGCTCAAGATTTGGAGGCATTACCTATATGGCATGCCTTGTGGGGTTTACAGTAATCACTGGAGTCTTCAGCATTTGTTTAGGATCAGAATTGAGACAGCGGATATGGGTGGAGTTGTTGAAGGAATATGACATCACTATTTTGTAACATCCAGGAAAGGTTAATGTGGTAGCAGACATCTTGAGTAGACAGGTGGAGAACATGTGAGTATCAACACAGACATCTCTCACAAAGGCTAGATATGCCTTGCACCTATTCTCAACCATCCATTGTGCCTTCAAAAAGGACCAACCCTACTAGAAATATAATCCAATGTACCTCTGCACTCCAACCGCAGTAACCCGGGCATAGCCAATGTCACAGTCTTGGCGTGACAATCCAGAATAGAGTGATAGGGAGATAACTAATACATGCCCAATATTACGCCAAAGTCCACCATACTGAGTAGCAGATGATCAACTCTGGTCTCATAACCCCCGATAGTGACCAAACACGATCGATAGACACGGTCCAACAATAGAATCTCCTACCAGCATAGACACATAAAAGGCGCACTCAAAAAATCATGGGATATATACAAACATGAATCAAAGTAAGATGACACACGAGTATGTGGAACCCAAATCAAATAAAATTGATGCATCCCTATGACAGACCAAAACAATACTTCTGATGATAGCATTTGAAGCAGGCACCTCCATCTTGCTAAGAAAAGCATATAAATGAGCATGTCCTCCCCGTGTAGGGCGACCTTTACCCGCCTGACCTCCACTTCTAGCTAGCGGTGCAGATGGAGCGCCAACTATGGCCTGTGAACCCTGTGCACCTTGTGGAATCTGTGGAGCCTATGTAGCCTATGGAGGTGCACCCCTTTTGAGTCAGGGACAGTTCCTCACCATATATATGGTATCATCACACATGAAATAAGCTCTCGGTGGGTGCGGCTGCCGAAAATGACCCTAGCCTGATCGACTAGACTGACCGCTGAAGGTACCCCGTGCAGGAGGTACTGGAAAGTGGTTGTGCATCGTGGGCAACTTGAGACCTCAGAATAGTCAGAGTAATGCTTGTAGATGGAAGTGTTGAATCAACTAGGCGTCCCGCATAGCCTCGGCCATGATGAGATGAAACTTATTGTGGGTACCGCTAAATCCTTCATAATCTTGAGGCCTCTTGGACACCCTCTCCTGGCCTCGCATACGCTCCAACATGCGAGTGATCTCCACAACAATCTGAAACAGAGTATCCATCTCCAACTCTCAAGTCATACTAGATCTAATACTTTAACTAAGACCCTCGATGAATCTATGAACTTGCTCTCTGACTGTAGAAAGCAAGACAGGTGCATGTCAAGACAACTCGTTGAATTTGATGGCATACTCTGACACTATCATAGTCCCCTAGAGAATCTACTCAAACTCTGTGAGCCATGCATCCTGGAGGGTCTGGGGAACAAACTCTCTCAAAAACATATTTGAAAATTGAGTCCAAGTGAGTGGTGTGGCATCAGCTGGCCTAGCCTCTTCGTATGCCAGCCACTACCTAAAGGATTCTCTTGACAACTAAAATGTAGTAAGGAAGACCTTGCTCACCTCTACAATTCCCGTGGTGCAGAGAATACGGTTACTTGTCTAAAAAACCATGCGCATCTTTAGTAACTTCACCACTGTAAGTAGGAGGGTCAAACTTCTTGAACCTCTCAAATCTCCTCTACTCCTCCTCAGATGCCTCTGGCCTAACCTCCGGTTGACTTGGAATAACGGACTGTGCTGGCATAACTCCCTTAACTTGATCAACATGGACTAGCTACTCTAGAGTATGGGCTGCGGGAGTCTGAGCTCCTCCCCCAGCCCAAGAAGTAGCTGGAGCAACTAGCATCAATCCCGTCTGAGCTAAAGTACTGAACATGCTCAAGAAGTGTGTTAATGTCTCCTGGATATTGGTAGTAGTAGGCGTCTCAAGTTTTTGGCCCCAACCGGAGCTACGGGTGGCTCCTCCGTCGTTTCTCTAGCAGGTGCTCTGGCTATGGTACGTGCCCTTCCTCGTCCTCTACCATGGCTCTGGCCTCTCGCACCTCTAGTAGGGGGCATGGTTGTCTGATCATCTGATCAAGCAGTGTGTGTCCTCACCATCTTGTTGAGAATAGAAAGATAAAGGCTTAGATTTTGAAACCAACAAAACTCTACAATAAGAATCAAAGAAATGGAATTTCCTAATAGTTATGTAGCCTCTCGAAGATAAGTACAGATGTATTCATACTGATCCGCAAGACTCTACTAAACTTGCTTATGACTCATAGTACCTATGAACCTAGAGCTCTGATATCAACTTCTCACAACCCCAAATTCTCACCTTAGGATGTCATGATAACACCTAGTTTCTAAGACTAGGTAAGCCTCACATACATTGAGAATTTATCAGAGCTAACAATTAAGATGATAAATTAAATTGATAAGTATCATAATGAAACCGAAACAGTACAATAGTCACAATATACACAAAATCGTTGGAACTGAGTCATAAGCTTTACATATATACACTAAGGATCTCTAATACAATATTGTTTTGATATGAACTAAACACTAGAAAAGACAATAGCAGAAGGTGACTCCGCGGCCTACAAGCATCAAGCATGTATACCTTGAACTCTCCAAAATAACTAAGTCAACTCACTAGCATATGGCACAAGTAGAAGTACCTGGATCTGCATGAAAAAATGTGCAGAAGCGTAGCATGAGTAAACCACAATGATATCCAGTAAGTATCAACTCTAACCTCGGTAGAATAGCGACAAAACCAGGTCATGACACCTACTAGACATAGGCATCTGAACAGAATATTAATGTAATCTAATATTAGAAAGTAAAGGAATAAGTGACAACAAATAGAATGACGATATAAGGCCAGCAATAGAACTAAGGCAATAACTGACAACAAGAATGAAGATATAATTAGAACAACAAGAGATCAAATACAGTCAAAAATACAAGTAAAATGAATAATTGAATTTCAATAACCGTTCAAATCAATAAGCATTTTTAACGTGGAATGTACAACAAGAACCACAACCGAGTTACCACACCTCATATTTATATTTAAAAGTCACAATCACAATCTTCCTTGTGTCGCCGCGTGAGCCTTGCATTTATTTTTAAAATAGTTTTCTCGAAATAGTTGCACGTGCTTTAGTCCCCCTATCTCACCACGTTGCTTCAAGTAATTCCCTTACTAGAAACACATCTATAAATCCCACATTATTTCTCCGCAGGCACATCAACCCCTAGACTTATATTGTCGCTTGCTCATCAATATCATAACAAAATAATTAACTCGCACCACACGTGCCCATATGTCACAACATTTACAAAAAACAACAATACCAATATCATCACAACACATAGCCCACAGCTCAACCACAACGTGTACAAAATTCTCAATAACAATAAAATGAATGGAAATAACTCAACAAGGAAAGGTATTTCAATAACCAACAATTACAACTACTAACGTGTTAATAACCCTCAACTACTATAACTTCAATACTCAACAATGAAGGTATTTCCATGAAATGACAACTTCAAACCCTAAGGCATAACATAAGCATAACAATAAAAGGGACAACAATAAATAGAAAAAAAAAACTAAATGCATGAGAATAAAGCAACAGTAGAAGGAATAGCATGTAACCACAACTACAAATAAATGAATATAAGAGTAACCTCGACAGTGGAAAACTAGAACATGTAAGAACAACTTCAAGTAAAGCATGTAAGAATAAACTTGACAACTAAGATATAACAAATAGTAAAAACCTCAATTTTTATGCTTATAAGTGACCTAAGAGTCTAAAACAGTCAAAAACCACATATAGGCCCGTTTACACACTCATCATCTCATGTACATGTCTTCCACATAAATCAAGTAGCACAATCAAACCAAATCCTAAGGGGTAGCCCCCCCCCCACAAAGTTAGGCAAGATACTTACCTCAGCTAGGCAAAATCAATACTCAAAAATAGCTTTTCCCTTAAATTTGCCTCCGCACGGCTCAAGTCTAGATTAAAATGACTTAATATCATCAAATAATGTAAGAGAAACCAATGACAGTTAATAAAGTTATGATCTTTATACAATTTTCCAAAAGTCAAGAAAAGTCAACCCCGGGCTCGCCGGTGAAAACTCGGATCAAAGGATAGATCTCGACTACCCATAACCCCATTAGTTTATATATGTGTTTTGTTTTCAAATTTGAGTCCAGTTTGTCTCTCAAATCCCAAATTTTCACTTTTCAAAATATAGACAAAATTTCTCTTAGATTCTCATGAATTTGATGTTAAATCTCATATATAATCATGTAATATAATTGCAAATTAATTCAAATAACTTACGCAATGATTATATATAAAAATACCTCTCCAAATTTCCTCATACCGAGTCTATGGTTTTAAATTGAGAGAAAATGAGATCAAATCCCATCTTTCCAGCCCTTTTGTTCAGGTGCGGATGCTGTATTTTTATCCTAGGTTCACAATTGTAGACCCTCGAAATTACGAAGAATCACTCGTAATTGCGGCACCTAGCAGTCTAGAGGGATGCTGCAAATTGGACACTGGCTTTGCATTTGTGAAGCCTATTCCCATTGCAAATGCAACCAATTAGTCCCAATTGCGAAACTACCCAGCCTTGCCTACACTTCACAAATATGATCAAGGTATCGCAAATGCGACACTTGAGACCCCTCTGCTACGATCGCAATTGCGATACTGGTGCTCAAAATTGCGACAACTGGAGCTCCAACACACCAGCAAACCTGAACTAGCTCAAAACCATTCTGAAACACATTTAAAACTCATCCGAGTCTTCGAGGCTCCAAACCAAACATCCACATAAGTCTATAAGCATCATAGGAACTTGCTCACACTATCAAAACACCAACACATTATCTAGAACTACCAATCAGATATCAAAATGCATGAAATTCAAAAGAAAATACAAGAACATCTAGAATCACAACCAAGCGTTTGAATCCTATCAAACCAACTCCTAATTATACCAAATTTTGTAGACAAGTTTCAAATAGAAAAACTGACCTATTCCAATTCCCAAAATAAAATCCGAACATTATAGCCATAAAGTCAACCTACGGTTAAACTTAGGGAAACTTCTAAACTTGAAATTGCCAACTTTCGGCAAAATAAGTCAATCAACCTAGGGACCTCCGAATTCAATTACGGGCATACGACCAAGTCCAAAATCATGGAATGAACCTTAGGATACCTCCGAATTCATTTTCACATAAGTCAAACCTCGATTATCATTTTTAACTTAAGCTTCTAAATTAAGAACTAAAGGGTCCAAATCAACCCAAAATCTTTTCGGAATAAACCTAACCACCCCCACAAGTCATAAAACCACAAATGCACATGTGTAAAGCATCAAAAAGGGAAACGAGGCTCAAATACACAAAATGATGGGTCAAGTTTTACAAAATGAAAATCAAAGGCGGACGACATTATGGAAGTGTAGTATATAATTTTTAGCACTTTTTATTTTTTTTGTTTTTATTCGGAGGGGACAATTTTGAACCTCTTTTATGTTTATTTTATTTTTTCCCGCAATTAGAGTATTTTTAAAAGCCAACCAAATCAAGTATGCAACTGTGTCTTTCAAGGGACTTAGGAAATACTTAATATCTTCTCCCCAAGTAAAATAAATCCACCTACCTAGAATCTTATTGGTGTATGCCAGTCATCTTAGAGTCAACTGTGTATTGAATGAAAATTATTTTTTAAAAGAAAAGGTGACTTGGCATACCAAAATATTATGTCAAGTGGCGACTACAAAAAGTAATGCCGCTTTCAAATTTGAAAACTCTTTTGAGCTCTTAAAAATACTTTTATCTTTTTTAAGGGGTAAAAAAGGGTGTGACAGTACTATGAGGATGTGCATTGATTTTAGACAGCTAAACAAGGTTAATATCAAGAACAAATATTTATTACCTCGTATTGATTGATTTGTTTGATCGGTTTCAAGGTGCTAAGGTATTCTCAAAGATTGTCTTAAGGTCGGGTTATCAGCAAGTGAAGAATAGGGCTTCAGATATCTTTAAGATAGTGTTTAGCACTTGCTATGGCCATTATGAGTTCTTGGTGATGTCATTTGGTTTGTCGAATACTCAAACGATGTTCATGGATTTGATGAACCAAGTGTTTAAGCCTTATTTGGACACTTTTGTGTTACTATTCATTGATGACATCTTGATTTGCTCTCATTGTAGGGAAGAGCATTAGTAGCATTTGAGGATTTTTCATCAACATTGAATGAGAAAGATTTTATATGCTAAGTTTCCTAGGAGTGAGTAGCATTATTTGGATTCAATTGCATTCCTGGGTCATATTGAGTCTGGTAATGGTATCAAGGTTAACCCCAAGAAGACTGAGGTGGTTCAGAACTTGCCTATACTTAATTTAGCTAGAGATATTAGTAGTTTCTTGGGTTGGGTTGAGTTGGGTACTATTGTTGTCATTTTGTAGAGGAATTTTCGTCATTGCAGCTCCATTGACCAACCTAACTCACAAGGGTATTCCTTTTAGATGGTCTGATGACTGTGAAGAGAGCTATCGGAAGCTCTAGGTTTCTTTGACTATAGCCCCGATATTGGTATTGCCTACAACATCAGGGCCACACATGGTATTTTGTGATGCTTTACTCATTGTTCTTAGTGTGGTGTTGATGCAAAAGGGTAGAATGATTGCTTATGCATCACTAAAGTTAAAGCCCCATGACAATAATTATCAAGTACATGTTTAAAATAGGGAGCAATTATGCATGCACTCATGCTTTAGAGGCATTACTTGTATGATGTATCATGTGAGGTTTATACTGACTATCGTAGTCTTCAGCATTTGTTCAAGCATAAGGACTTAAATTTGAGGCGGTAGCGATGGCTTAAGTTGCTTAAGGATTATAATATCAATATCTTGTATCATCCCAGCCAGGTGGATGTGGTAGCGGATTCCTTGAGTAGAAATACAAAGAGTATTGATAGTTTGGCACTTATTTCTGCTGAGGAAAGGACTTTGGTTATGGATGTTCAAAATTTAGCCAATAGATTTGTGAGATTGGTATTTCTAAGCAGAGTTCTTGCTTGTGTTTTTGTATAGTCGTCCTTGTTTGAGAGCATTAAGGCTCGCTAGTATGATGATCCTCATTTGTTAGCGCTTAAGGACGCGGTGCATTGAGGTGGTTCTAAGAAGGAGTTTATTGAATATAATGGTGTTATGTGACTTTGGTGTCAGCTTTGTGCTCCTAATGTTGATGGTTGGAGGGAGTTAATACTTTAGGAGGCTCATAGTTTGCATTATTCTATTTATCCAGGTGCAACGAATATGTATTGTTATTTGAAGCAGCACTATTGGTGGCAGATGATGAAGAATGATATTGTTGGACATGTTTCACGATGTTTCAATTGCCAGTAAATTAAGTGTGAACATTAGAAACAAGTTGTTTTGACTTAAAAAATGGTTATACCGGAGTAGAAATAGGAATAAATCATTATGGACTTTATGGTAGGTTTACCATGTACCTTGAGGAAGTTCAATACTATTTGGGTCGTTGTGGATAGGCTGACCAAGTTCGTGTATTCTATTCGGATGTTGACTGCTTATACTTTGAAGAAGTTAGCTCAGATTTACATCCGGGAGGTAGTTCATTTTCACAGATTATTGCTATCATTATAGAATGTGGTACGTAGTTCAAATTTTACTTTTGGAAAGCCATTTAGCAAGAGTTGGGTATGCAGGTTGAGTTTAGCACAATATTCCACCAGTAGAAAAATAGTTAGTTTGACCGGACTATTTAGATTCTTGAGCACATATTGAGAGCTTTTGCGATTGACATTAGAGGTCATTAGTATCAGTTCTTAGCTTCGGCGGAGTTTTCTTACAATAACATTTATCAATCCAACATTCAGATGGCTCCACATAAGGCTTTCTATGATAGACAATATCGTTCTCATGTAGTTGGTTTGAGCCTAGTGAATCTAAGTTGTTGGATATAGATTTCTTACATGATGTTTTGGAGAAGTTGACGTTAATTCAACAACGATTCGGACGGCACAGAGTCGAGCAAAAAAGTTATGCAGACAAGAAGGTTCATGGTCTGCCATTCATGGAGGATGAGAATGTACTTTGGAAAGTTATGTTATTTAGGGTATATTTGGTATTTCATGTTTTTATGCTCCGTAGGTAAAATGAAGATAAGTCACATGTTTTGGACTTCCACAATATATATATATATATATATATATATATATATATATATATATATATATATATATATATATATATATATGTGTGTGTGTGTGTGTGTGTGTGTGTGTGAGATTTGGTCAATGAAGAAGAGTTAGTAGCTCTTTTTGATAGGTAGGTCAAAAGTTTGAGGTAAAAGGAGATCGCTTCGGTGAAGGTGCTTTAGAAAGGACAACCGAACAAAGAGTCTATTTGGGAGGCCAATCAGATATACGTAGAATATATTCATACCTTTTTAGCAATTCAAGTACATTTCTAAACTCGTTCGAGGGTGAATGTTTGTTTAAGAGGTGGAGAATGTAGCGACACAACTAGTTGTTTTGGAACTTCTAGTCGAAAGTTAGAATTTTAAACTTAAAAAAGTTTGAGATTCTTAGTTTGATGCTTGATTCTTGGTTTCAATGTTTTTCTAGTGTTTTGAGCCTCTGACAAGATTGTATAGCACACATGGACTTGTTAGGATGATTGGACTGGGTGTTGGTGGTTTAGATGAGTTTCAATGTGATTTAGTCGCATCTCGGATTGAGGTTGGATTGTTGGTTTTCTACTGCACAACGGAGCATCACAATTGAGGAGTTTTGTCTTATGAACGTGTAGGAGTGGTGAGAAGTCCTTCTCGATCATGTGTGGTTTAGTCATGATCGCATAGAAGTATTGGCCGAGGGAAGTTATTATGTGCTTCACGAATGCATGGTGAAGGGTCGCGATCGCATAGGTTAGGGAGCTGATGCATCACGATTATTTGATGATTGGTTGCAATCATGGAGAAGGATGGCCGACAACATATTTGTAATGATTGTGTGGGTTGGCTATCACAAACGTGTAGAGCATTTCGCCAGTAGGGCTATTTATATTTTGGGAATTCACTCATTTTCACGTTTTTTGAGTTTCGGAGAAAGTAAGAGGAGATTTTGAAGAGGGTTTTAACTTCAATCTCGAGTGTTAGTAATTCTTACTTGGATTTGATCATATATCTTAATTTCACATGAACTTCTACACCCAAACTATGAAATTAAAGAGTGAAATTTAGGTATTTTTCTAAAAGTAAAAAGAGCTTATCTTGAGGCTTTGAATACCAATTTGGATTCGGATTTAGAAATTAATCATATATTTTGTCTTGGAGATTATGAGTAATTGGTATCTTGTCTTAGACTCGAGTTTCATCATGTGGGCCCAGGGTGACGTTTGTTGGCTTTTGAGATTTAATTAAAGATGTAAGCTTTGTTGTTTGAAATTAATTTGTATGAATTTGTTTGAACTTGTTAAGTATTGTTTGGCTGGACTTAGAGCGCTCGGAGGTCACGGATAGAGGGAAAGGTGTGCTTTGAGGCTAAAGCTTGTTATAGAAAAGGTAAGTCCTAATCTTGGTTTGAGAAAAATGCCTTAGGAAAGGACCTCATTTGCTAATTTAAATGTGTTAGGGTAACATATATGCGAGATGGAAAGTGTATATGCAGATGTTATAATTTATTCATGCCCGGGATAGACCTTAGACTTCTTTGTGGCTTGTTTGGTTGCATGATCTTCTTGACATATACTTTATTTGACTATATGACTACGTGAGCCTATTATTTCATGCTAGAAATCATATTTAGGCTTATGACATGTTATTTGGTTATGACGCGTTATTCTTGAGATTGTTGACATATTTGATTAGCGGTAGTCATACTTTATATCATGTACACATACATCCGCATCTTTATTAATTAAGTCTTTGTGCATCTTATTTGTTACATCTTGAGCATATGCACACATTCTTGGTGGTGGTGATCCTAATAAGGATTGATATTAATTATGGCACATTTGGACATTATGAGCAGGTTGATATTGATATGGCATGAAGTTTAGGCCATGTAGTTATTGTTATGACATGAGATTTTTACCGTACGACGTGTGGATATGGATCCATCCCTCTAAGGTCGCCCTCCCATGTTTATATCTTGGTGACTTACACGTAGAGTTTGTGAGACACTGATAAGTGTCAGTTTGTGATGGTATTGATTGATGAGTTGTGCACATAGGTGGAAACTTTGATCTTTTAAATAAATTCTTTATGTCCTGCCATGCATTCTATATGCTTTCCGTGCATATCTTCTAATATGCTACTTGATACCCCAGTTATATGCATTCGATTTGATTGGCGAGGTAGAACGATCATGTCTTAATCTCTAATTCATGGTATATTACATTGCTTTGCTTTGTATATGCATGAACTGTACAGGTCCTCGCCACTACTTCACCGAGGTTAGTCTTGATACTTACTGAGTAAATATTATCTTTGTACTGATATTATACTTCTGCATACTTTGTGCAGCTTCTGGCATTGGCACTAATGGATCTCTGGAGGGTGCCTGTAGCTGACTCATGAGACATGAGATAGTGCTGCTTGATTGACCGCAGACCCTTGAAGTTACATTCTTCTTATTATTACATTGTTTATCTTATTTCAGATAGTACTCTTGTAGTTTGTGAGACTAACTTGTACAGTTGTACTTCATCTTAGTAGCTTATGACTTCGTACTCTGGATTTTGGGAGGTTGTTATTTTCTTTTCATATTTGGTTGATGGTTTGAGACTTATTTATGTTTTATCTATATTTTCTTAGTGGATAATTCTTGCTTGTCTTGCTTTAGTTGATTATGTTTGTTGGCTTATCTAGCCTAATGGGGTTAGGTACCAGCACGACCATTGGCGAAACTCTGGAGTGTGACACACTTACCTTAACATCGTAGATTATAAGCTTTTTCAAAATCTCTCAAACCCAAGCTCCCGACTCTCCAAAATAATAGAGCATGGACTAATATCACGAAATGAGACTATTTATACAAAGTACAACAAAATTTCCTGGGGAGGGGAGGCACCCGTGCCTACAACACCTTTGGTAGGCGCGACTCTAGGTGTGCTGCAACCAATACCGCACCTAGGGTGGGTGCATTTCCAGGCGCGTTGGACCCTAGATGGCTGCACCAGCAAACTTTTCAATTTTGCTCTAATTCTTTCCGAAAACATCAAAACTCATCCAACCCGCCGGAATTCCTCTAAACAATCCCAACAACTCCAAAATATTATATGAACCTATCCAAAGGCTCGAATATTGAAATAAAGAGGAAATGTCGATCAAATGCAGTAGAGGTTCATTTTCTTAATTTTGAAACATAGGATCTAAAGTATTGGTTAATTATTAAGTATCAAAACTATGTAATAAGATATGCCGATATTTGAATTATAAATAAAAACACTGACGTAGAAAAAAAAGTAAATATTATAACCTTTAAAAGCTTAGAGAAAGAGGGTGTTGATACTTCAAAGGGAAAAATAGATATTACTTTGGAACAGGAGGGAAATGATTTTATCTATTGTCAAAGATTTGAGGAGTCATGTGCTTTTAAAGACAAAGTTGGTGGGGAAGAAATGCTTTTACCCGAAAAAACTGGTTGCTTCTTTTAATCGATTTTATTTTTTAATTTATCTTTATTGTCATTCTTGTCCATAAACTTCTAAGGACCAAGGTTGTTAAACTACATAACAAGCTCAAAAATGGCTTGAAATTAAGATGGTAGCACTATTCCAATTTATGTAGGCAATATATACTTTAGCCTCGTGTCATTCAAATTCAGTGCCTTAAAATACCTCTTTGAGAAGTGTTTGTACCTGACAATTAAAAACTAGTTGAGAAAAAAAAAAGTGAAATAAGGAAGATTAGTGGACAGCTTTGTTATCGTCAAATGACAATTTTATAAGCGTGACAATCTTTTGCACCAGCAGTCTTCACCACCCTCACCCCTAAACGAGTCTGGCTGTCTTTCTTGGACTTATGCTGTCATCTTAAATGGATAAAATTATGAAGGTCAACTTATCAGGGATAGCGTTTATGGTACCACAATAACAATAGCAATAGCAGCCCAGTGAAATCTCACAAGGAAGGTATGGGGAGGGTATGATGTACGCAACTTTACCCCTATTTGGCCAAAAGATGTTAAATCCTTTGATTAAATCAATCTTATGATTAGAAGAAGGGTGAATCTCAGCTAAGAATAATAAAATCTAGATCAAGTGAAAAAGGAAGTAAGCAAGACGAATGATGTTAGCTAACATGTTGGAATCAATTAAATGCTCATTAATGCGACAACTTAAATACGCAATCAATCTAGATAAATGTAGTCGGCGAAGAAAGGAAATAAGTATGAGATGATTGTGGAATCTTTGGTTCTTATCAGTATCGTATAATGATGTATGTTTAGGTTGTGTAATCAATGAAAGAGGTTGCTCTTGTATTTTTTTCTCAGATGAATCTTTTACAAAGTGTTCTTTTATCTTTTTTTATAAAAAATATTCGAAAAGCATATTCTTACTGTCTCCTACTAATTTTACACTACCGTTGACATCTTATCTCGACTGACCGCTCCTGGTCGTCGTCCTTTATCACGACGATCATCAGATATTGTGTCACGATAACCTTGTTCCTCGTCCTATCTGGTAACTGTTGTAGTTGCCAAATTTGGACCCATATAGTTAGTCTCTCCGCTTGTTGAGGTTATGGCCATGTACGTCCTCGATAAGCAGACATCGCCTATACCCGCGGAGAATTTTGGTTGTTGAATTACACCGGTTTGACCAGGAAAGAAAGAGTGGTGCATTCCACGATATCTTGGATGGTGTAGCTTATCGGGAAATGACGTCACTCCCACGTGCGTCATCATCACGCGTCTTCCCGAGGTAGAGACTGATTGCTTGTCGCTTTGATTTTGGTGCCATTGGCAGCCTTCTACTTCGCTTCTAGCACCACCCAACCCTATAAATAGGTGAAGGTTTTGTTTTTTCAATAACTTTTAGCCATTTCCTTTCTTGTGTGTGTATTTTCTTCTTTGGTCATCTCTTCTTGGGTTTTCAGCTCTGTTTTCTTGATTTCTCTTCTCATCTTTTCCGTTCATCATTCTTTGTTTTGCGTTTTACCATCATACCTTCTACCATTAAGATGCCTAGAACGCATCGGTCACGCGAAGAAATTTCTGACGCTACCCCATTATCCATGGCACCTAATTCTGGTGGTGAGGATATGGCTGTGGAGGAGGGGGACAACTTTCCCATCATGGAGGAAATACTCCCGAGAAACCCTATGTCCCGAAATGATTTTCACAAAGAACATGCCTTTTTCCTCATTCTGGTGGTTTCTGAAACCGAGCAGGCTCATATAGATGACTTTCGGTCTACGTACGACATTCCTCCCCATGTTGAGATGGTTCCGGCTAGGAGGGACTTTGTGGAGGTCCATAGACCGGCATATTGTGCTTTTTACGTATATCCCTTTTGTGATCAGCCACACCCTCTATCTCCTTCCATTGGCGGAGGAATTTTGTCGGTTCTACGAGGTTAGATTAGAGCAGCTATCTCCTTATGCGTATAAGATTTTTCTAGTACTGACGAAGTATGCGGAGTTGGCGGGGTGTGAAATTGTCCTTCGTCACCTTTTACATTTGTGTTCCCCGAGTTTTCATAGGGGCACTATGATACACTTGAGGCATCGCGGACTAGGGGTATGGTGGTCAAAACGGACGACTGGGGAAGTCGCAAATTTTGGCACAAATACTTCTTCATTAGAACCGAGCACCTGGTGTCGGACCCAACTGGATTCCCAGAGCGGTGGAATCATAACCGTAGGTGTTGGTACTCGTTGTTTACTTTCGTTCTTTCCTATTTTGCACTTATTTATAACTTTCCCGTGTAGTTGTGAGGCGTATACCTCGTCCCATTATCGTTATCGAAGACCGGGTAGCTCGCGTACTTCCTTATGTGGCGGGGACTCGAGATTGGCCTGCTTTCCTTAAATGCTTTGGGCTGAAAATTCCATCTGATATGTGTTCCTTTTGCTTTAACCTTTTGCTATTTGCTGTCATTTATTGATACGACCTTTTCGTGATGATAGGTCGTAAGGCTTCCAAGAAGAAGTCTCTAGTCCCAACATTTTCTCCAGGCCATCGCATCAACGGGGATAAAATTTGCCTTGGCCGAGTCTGTCCGAGGAGGCCGTGCTGAATCCGTATCGGCTAGAGACACTTCTCGTGATGTCGTTGTACGGGAAGAGATCTCCTCTCGACCCATCTATAACCTCATAGATGAGCCCTCTAACAGGGACGAATCACCGTCGAGGAAGAGGAGAAGGGTAGAGCTTTGGAAGGTCGTCGTCTTCGATACTGGAAAGAACAGAACTGATGTTGCGGGAGCGACGTCTTTACCTAGGTTAGGCACAGGTGTTGTTCTTATGGCAGATGCTATTTTGGCAGGGAGGTCCCTGTCAGCACATGAATTTTGCCCTACATGAATTACTCCCATAAATTCAAAACGAAATAATTTCTTTCAGTGTTTGCAATTTTGAGGATTTTCGTGGCATTTTCTGTTAATTGTTTGCATTTTTGTTGGTGCATTTTAATTAGTGAAAAATACAAAAATATGTTGCGTCTGCATTCAGGTTTAGTTTTACATTATAGTATTAATTGACAAATTATTTATTTTATAAAAATGGAAAAAATCACGAAAATAGCTTATTTTCGCACTTTTAATTTTAATTTTGAATTTTGGTAGTTTTTCCTTTAATTTGGTTTTTAATTATTTGCAGTAACAATTATTAGGGTTAATCAATTTAATTTGGTAGGATAATTTGGTTTAGGATTTAATTTAGGTTTTAATTTTAATTTTGGAAAAAGGAAAAGAATTTTAAAGAAAAATGAATTTTAAAAAAAGAAGGGAGAAGAAAAGAATGGAAAGGGATCAAATTTTTGGGCCAAATTAATTAAACTCCCCAGGCCCAAAGCCATTTCCTCATACCCGTCCAACGTATCCCAAAACCCGTCCAACCCGTTTCAAAACCCCTAGTACCATACGACACTGTTTCATTAAGCTTGATCTAGGACGTTGATAATGCCTAATCCAACGGATCAGACCTGGGGGGCTTAATATATATATGTCCAAATGCTACCCTACCCCCCCCCCCTCATTTCATCGTTCCAACACCCCGTCCTCAGAAACCTGCCCTCAAACCCTAGTAGCCGCCCCAAAATCCCACCACTGTCCGGTGGCGGCGCCACCTCCAACCACTCCCAAAATAACACCCCATGACCATCAAGAGCCCCTCATTCCAAATCCCCACTATGTTTGCCTCGAATCAAACCAGAACGATTCAAATCTTTGAAGGAAGGTTCGGCTAAAAACCCTATCTCCTCTAAAACTTCATCATCTTGGCACCCCAAACTTCCCGTTCCCTCCTCATACCAGATTCCCAACAGGCTTCCTAATAACCTATGTTTACTGGTCGGAATTTCAGATCCATAACTCGAAAGACCCGGTCTTCCCCAATATGGTCACTCAGGTCTCTCTGTTTCAGTTTCTCTTTCAAGGTTGAGACCCCCAGGAGTCCTTTATCTCACAAAGACTTAGCCGAAGCCATGCAAGGTTGGGTCTACTGGAAGAAATTATTTTTGTTGGTCAAAGCAAAGTTGAAATCTAAAGGGGCTTGAAATTATTTCTCAACGGCTTTCCTTGTTCTTTCCTTTCTTTTTGTCCATGCCTTCTTCCTTTGTCCCTATTAAAGATTGAGTCCAATTTGATCTCTGCGTTTTGGAAAAAATTGATTGTTGAAACTCTGTTTTAAGATTAGTTTCTTAAGTGCCTTTAAAATCGAGTTGTTTTCAGAGTTTTGTTTTTATTTTGTTTTGTTTGTTTGAAATTGCTTAGTTTGTTAATTAGTTTAAATAGCTTAATTATCTTCCTACTTATTTGTGATCATCAAATTAGTCATTCTGCCGGGTTCTGGTAAGTTTTTTTTCTTTTGAATTTGTTTTGGTTTCACTTTGCCATTTGTGCTCTGAGGACAATACAAACCTCGTTCTAAGAGAGTCTTCTTTGGCCTGAATTTGAGGCTATGTCTTTTGAGACATTGAGCCCATTTGGGGACCATAGCATACACCCGTTTGACCCAGATTGGTCTTCAGGGTAAAAATAGGGTGCTAGGAGGGTAGTTTAGAAAATAAGATATAAGGAATCTTTAGTGTAACTGATTTGGAAGTTTCTAGTGAGGGTTTCTCTGTGAATTTCAGACTTTTAACAATATAACTTGAGTAACAAGCCAATAAGGGAGGGACTTTTAAGCTAAAAGAAGATTTTAAAAAGGAACTAAAAGGTGAATACTAAATTGTTTAGGCTGCCCTATTTACTTGCCTATAAAGGCATCATTTCTTGCCTGGGGGAAGAAGATTCAGAGATTAAAAAATCCAGAAAATACAAACGGTTGATTTTTTACTGTTTCATTGAACTTTTTTTAGTGATTTTTGAATCTTTCAATTTCCAAACAACTTTGATTTATCTGAGGGTAAAAATGGATTAGAATTGCGATTTTGGAAAATTCTGGTTCAAGCTTTTGGTTGGGTTTACTATTCTACTGAATGCCTGGAGTTGATTTCACTATCTTGACTGTTCAAATCTGGGTTTAGCTGATTCTGTGGTGATGCTTCCTATTTGATATCTCGGTTGCATCTTACTACTCCTTACCTATTCTTCTTTGTCCATTTACAGGTACATTTTTTGAACTTTACCCAATGTGAAATCCAATTTGAAGAGGGAAATGAAAATGAAGTTAAGAATTGATAATAGTTCTATCTGCATTAGTTCTATATAATGTCTATTTTCGTTATTTGATTCTTGGCATATGCTAGGTAGTTTTTATTCTGAATATTCGAATTCGTTGAGTTGTATTAGATTTGGGACTGTTATAAGACTTGGAAATAACCTGTTAACCGAGTTAAATTTAGGACAGATGCATTCTTGGGGAATCTTGTGATATAAATGGTATTGAGATTTGTTTGTTGAATAGCTCACTTAAGTTTTGATAACATGTTAATTGTGTTAGTTTGATCATGTACTTATATATTATTTTGGCATAATGTTATCCATTGGATTTCGTGGGTGTTGGAATTATGTTTAATGGGGAAGAATTGGTCTAGAGTATTCTAATAATAGAAGTAGGTGTCAGTTCATTTTGCTGCTGGTTGTGAACATGCTTAGTTTAGATTAGTTTTTTCAATTCAAAATGTTTAGTTAGTGGGCTAAAACTCGGAAGCATTAGTCTATTTTTGTGTTAATTATGAACATGTTTGAGTTAGATTTGTTGTTTGCCAAATCATAATGATTAGTTGATAGTTAAAATTCAGAAATAAAGGGTTAGTTTCATTTCATGCTTCACCGAGTTGCTTAATTGAAGTGTAAGCAGTTAATTGTACATTGAGCATTTTTGCTGAGAATGGTTGGCCATCTCAGGCTTGAATAATTGAGATTCAGAAGTGGGAGGTCAATTCCATCTTATGTTTCATGTAGTATCTTGAATTATTTACAATCAATCCACTGTGCATAAAGGGAGAGTTTGAACTTGGGCCTAGTGATGGCCCAGTTAATGAGATCAGGGCCATTAATTCTGATGTTTTGCATGCGTAGAGAATCGATCCGGAGTCCCACATCTGTTGATGTCCATTCTCTACGACTTGGGGCTTGTGTTGGGCCTGTATCAGGGCAGGCCAGGTCTTTTGGCAGTAGGCCTAATCTTCCGAGCCCAATGCTCTTTAATTCCACTCGCTCATCCTACCTGATTGTTGCTCTATTAGTTTTAAATTGATCCGAAATTTTAGGCTTAAAAGTGTTGATAATTTTGTCCTTTAATTAATTTAGTTCACACTAGTTACATTACGAGGTAAGCCATATTGGATAATATAAGTAGTTTATGGCCCTCCAAAGTTTAATTCAAATTCCCTTTTAGAATTGGAATTGAGGTGCACCGCGCTAAATAAAATCTCAAATGCGCAACTCACATTTAATTATTTTTCTTAAATCCTTAGAACTCGAGGCGTTCCATTTAGCAAATTTTCCATGGCCCTCGCAATGTTAAAAACACGTAGTCGCTTTAGGCGCGTAATTTTAATAATTAACTTCCTTAAACTCGGGTGTGCATTTCATGTGACCCAAATCCAAATCTTGACAATGTTAAATAAAATATGTCGTGGATCGCGGGTGCATTTCATGTGGCGTGATCCAAAGGCGTATTTTGTATAACGTTGAAATCTTCTTAAAATGAATTAAAAGCGGTTAAAGGTTTAAAATGGCATCATAGGTTAAAACGTGTTTCTAAAATCAAATAATTAAGCTGAATATAACAATTAAGCGACCGTGCTAGAACCACGGAACTCGGGAATGCCTAATACCTTCTCCTGGGTTAACAGAATTCCTTACTCGGATTTCTAGCTCGCGGACTGTTAAACAGAGTCAATTTTTCCTCGATTCGGGTTTTAAAACTGGTCACTTGGGACACCATAAATTATCCCAAGTGGCGACTCTGAATCTTTAAACAAACAAATCCCATTTCGATTGTCCTTTAATTGGAAAAACTCCCTTGTATTTATACCCTTTACGGGTGTAGGTAAAAGGAGGTGTGACAGCTCTGGCGACTCTGCTGGGGATCGAACCCAGAATCTCTGGTTCAGGGTTCAAGAATTCGAGCTTAGAATAATTGTTATAGTTGGCTTTATTCATTATCTGATTTTGTTACATGATTTGGGCCTAATGTGCTAATTGATTGCTTTTACCGCTTTGATATTCCGGGAATTGTATATAACTATTGTGAAACCCCTCCTCTCTCTGAGTTTTCTAAATCATGAAGAAGTGTGCACTTCGTGTGACTTCTTTTCTGTTAGAGTCATATCCCAAATATAGAACGAGGTTCGGACAAGTTGCAAAGACGGTGAAACTTCTGTATTCCCGGTATGCTGCCCCCTCGGCTCGAGCTGTTCGCTCGGGTAAGCCAGGTCTAGAACAATAAACCCAGGTTTTGAACCTAGTATAGTAAAACCTCTTGCCTGATCCCTAGCAGGAACGTTTGCTTGCATCACGTGCATTTGACTTTGGGGACTCAACACAGGGGTTGGGTCCGTCTAGGACAGATGCACCCGAAACAAAAAACCATCCTGATGTATCCTACTTGCTACTTGTGCATTTATTTTCTTCGGACTTGCATGTTGATCGACTTATGAATATTGGGAAAAGTTAAGGAAAGAGAAATAGCAGTATGAGGGCTGAAGAGAATTAACCGCTTCTTCTAAAAAACCAATGTCCAAATAGTGTCGAAACCCTGCCGAATTTTTTAGAAAATAAAAACAAAAAAAAAAAAGAGGAAAACCAAAAGTTGGTGTTTTCAAAAATAGTTTTATTTGCCAATGGAATGAAAAACAGTCATTTTTAAATAAAAAGTAGTTTGTTATATTTGCCTGAACTACGTCAGTTTGATTCTCACAGGGTGTGAGATACGTAGGCAACCCTCATCGGGTCCAACTTCCTTTTTGCGAAAGTAGTCAAAAGAACAAAAAATTTACTTTAATTTGAAAATAACTAGGGTGATGTCATTCTTGTCAGAAATAGCCTAATGTCCCTAAAAGGGCGCTGGAAGGCTGTTTTTGCAATAATAGCCACTTTTGTCACTTTTAAAGGTTTTGGCTGGTTAGCTGACACAGCCTTAAAATCTTCATTTTTGAAGTACTGAAAGGCCGTGTTGGCAAGGCCGAATGTTTTGTGGAAATTTTGAAAAATGGTCATTTCTCTTAAGTCAAAACGTGTCATGGTTTTCTTTTAATTAAAATCACCTTAATAAATGTGCAGGATGAGCACAAATCAAAATGAACTTTTCTCAGTCTATGAAGAGATCCCCTTGGAGCTACATATGTGGTGGCATGATTTGGGGGGCGACAACAGGAAAGTTGTGACAAAAGCATTGGCGGTCTTATTGGGCTTTTGAAGGTCAAGCCTAGAAAAGACGTGATTGAAACTTGATACCGTTTTGGGACCCAGCACACAATGTGTTCCACTTTGCGGATTTCGAACTAACTCCTACGCTAGAAGAGATAGCAGGCTATGCCAGTTTTGAAGGGAATCTCAGAAGTCAATACCCAATAGCACCAAGAACAGTGACCCCCCATAAATTTTTGGACTTGTTAAGCATCAGTCAGGATACCGAGACGGAAATCTGGCCAAAGGACTTTGTACCTTCTACTTTCTGTATGGACGTTACGGGAATCCCCGTAGCTTCAAAACGCTAGATACTGGTCTTACTTATGCTGGAAATCAAGACAAGTGGGAAGCTCGGAGAGGATTAGCTTTCATAGTGACGTTCTTGGGTATCTTGGTTTGCCCGAGAAAAGACGGGAACGTAGAGATGGGGCTAGTAGGGATAGCCGACTTTATGATGAAAAAGGCAAATGGGACTATAGTGTCGCTAATCTTGGCAGAAATTTACCGAGCTCTCACTCTCTGTCGAGAAGGAGCGAAATTCTTTGAAGGGTGCAATATGCTGTTACAAATATGGATGGAGGAACACCTTTACCACCGTCCTGGCTACTTGAATTGTGGTATGACCGGCCTTGAGTTCATTGAAAAACATGAAAAGCGAGTAGAGGGTTATGAGTTTCCGGATGGTACGGAAGCATGGCATGCTCATTTGAGATCTTTGACCGCAAATAAGATCGAATGGACATTCGGGTGGCTCTCAGTCAATGAAGCAATCTATATGTCGGCTGAGGTGTGTTTCTTGTTGTTGATGGGTCTTTAGAGTATCCAGCCTTATGCTCCGCACAGAGTCTTACGTCAGTTAGGCCGATACCAGACCATCCCACACAATAAAGATTTGAGTCGGCAAGCCATTGAGTTAGATCCAAAAGCTGCCTTCCCAGAAGAGAAAGTGCGTCGGATTTGGCATCAGTACAGATTGTTAGGGCCTAATACTCAAGTACGAGACCTATCCAGATGCGAGGTGGAGCTTAGTTACACTACTTGGTATGGTAAAAGATCATGAGATCAATATGAACCTGACATGCTCGCAAAGAGGCCCCATATCAAACAATTTACCGATGGAGCATAAGTGCAATAAGACTAGCTGACCAAAGAAAACGAGTACAGGGCTACCATAAGCAAATTGGAAAAGCAAATCAGAGAACTTCAATTCGAGAATAGCTTGCAAGTCACAGCGGATGAAGGAGAAAAGAAAAAGCTAGCCAAAAAAAATGAGGCCGTTCAAGTTCAAATTCAGAAAATGAAAGTAGCGGCAGAAAATCTAGCCCGAAGCAACAGAGATGAAAAACTCATAGCTAACCTGAGGCAGAAAGTAAATGAGTACAGTTTTGATTTGAATAAAGCAGAAAGTAAATTAGCCAAGGCTCGAATGCAATTGGCTAAAAATGCAGATGAAGGAGTACGCCTAATTAAGCAATTGAGAGAAAGGTACGACGATGAGGTCGCAGGGTTAAAGAAAAGGGTCATCGCCACGGAAAACAAAATGATCAAACAGGCCAAAGACTTCAAAGTTGAAAGGGAACATTGTTATACAGCATTGGCACGATTAGAAATAGATTTGCAACAACTTCAGGAGAAAAATCATGCGGCTGAGAAAACTTTGAAAGCCAGGGCCCAACAGATTGGGCGTTTGTTACAAGAAAAAGGCGCCATAAAAGAGAGAATTAGAAACATTGCTGACTACATCGTTATGAAGTGCCAGATCTGTGAGGATATGACTCGCACTACCTTCTTCGCAGCAGTAATGACATTTGTTAAATAGATAATGAGTGACTTGGATCGACTTAAAAGGGAGCTTGCATATAGGCCTGCGACGAGACTGAATGATGTCCCGCGGGCACCAGGAGCATTGATGTATTCATGATTTTTTTGCTTGAGTCTGCATTTCCCTTTTATTAGTGTCTGTCAGCCATGTTGAGTTTGTATCTTCTTTCTGCTAGAGCCTGGCAAGTTGTATCTTCTTTCTCGCCAGATCCCCATTTTTCCACACATCACGCACAAACCTACACCCAGCCGCTCGCTCACTCACAATGGCGTGCGCCAGCTCCACAAAACCCATACCAAGCTCTACAAAATAACTACCCAACCCCAAAAGCCCACAAAAATCCTCCTGGAACGGGTTTTCGACCCAACCAAGCCTTTAAGAATGAGAGGTTGAAGAAGCAAAAGACTTTCACTCCATTGGGAGAATCGTATGCTAGCCTATTCCATAGACTAAGACAGTTGGGTATGTTGAATCCGATCGAGGCTAAATTGTCGAATCTCTCTCCCAGAAATCTTGACCGCTTGGTGAGTTGTGAGTATTGTTAAAGGGCCCCAGGAAATGACACAGAGAAATGCCGGAAATTGAAAACAGCCATTCAAGAACTCATTGACACCAATCGGATTGAGGTCCAAGCTCTGGAGGCGCCCAATATCAATCAGAATCCCTTGCCAGCCCATTATGAAACAAATATGATTGAGATAGTGCATAGGGGAGGGGAGCCTAAGAAGCCTTCGCAAACCGTCATGATGATTCGGGCTAGTGAATCAAGGCCATTTGAAAAGTCAACAAGTAAGAAGTCTGTGATCAAGTTGAACAGGGAAAATACTGAACCATCTGTGGAGGTCAAGAAGGGGTCCTCAAGTGATGTTGCAGGAACACATGAAAAAGCAAAAGTGGTTGTGCCAAGAGTGACGAATAAGCATGTGGTAATTGTGAAGGGCTCCCCCACAGATCCTGTCGTTATCAAATCGGTAACTCAATTATCGATAGTTGACAGCAAGGCAGTCCCATAGGATTATAAATGAGTGACCGTGACTTACAAAGGGAAAGAGGTTAAAGAAGAAGTGTGTGAGACTCATGGTTTGACTCGATCGGGGAGATGCATTGCCCTCGAAGAGTTGAGAAAAGCTAAGACCTCAAAAGATAATCCAGTGTTGGTGAAGAAAGCAGTGACTAAGGAAGAAGCAGAGGAGTTCTTGAGAAAAATGAAAGTGCAGGACTATTCCATTGTGGAGCAGTTGAGGAAAACACCGGCTCAGATTTCATTATTGTCATTATTGATCCATTCCGATGAGCACCGTGGAGCTTTGACGAAGATCTTGAACGAGGCTCACGTTCCTGACAATATGTCAGTAAACCACTTGGAAAAGATAACTAACAAGATATTTGAGGTAAACAAAGTCACTTTTTCTGATGACGAGTTGCCCGTGGAGGCTACCGAGCACAATAGAGCCCTCTATCTGATAGTGAAATGCGAAGATTTCGTGGTTACTCGGGTACTGGTTGACAACGGGTCTAGCGCGAATATTTGTCCTCTCTCCACATTGAGCAAGCTTCAAGTGGAGGATGAAAGAATTCACAAGAACAGTATTTGCATTTGGGGATTCGACGGTGAAGGGAAAGATTCAGTCGGGGACATAGTGCTTGAGCTCACAATAGGGCCAGTTGAATTTACTATGGAATTCCAGGTGCTCGATGTGGTTGTTTCGTACAATCTGTTGCTAGGACGACCTTGGATTCATGCGGCCAAAGCGGTCCTGTCGACTCTGCATCAAATGGTCAGGTTTGAATGGGATTGACAGGAAATTGTTGTACACGGCGAAGATTATTTGTGTGCGCCCAACGGTGCCATTGCTCTATTCATAGAGGTTGACGATGACAAGGGACCATGGGTTGATTAAGTTTTCGATACAGTATCGGTAGAAAAAATTCCGGAAGGAAAATGTGTTCCAACTCCAAAGATGGTTGTTGCATCAGTCATGGTAGTCGTTGAAATGTTGAAAAATGGTTTCGTACCGGGAAAGGGTTTGGGTGCATCTCTGTAAGGTATTGTGCAGCCAGTTTCTCTTCCAAAGAATATGGATACTTTTGGTCTGGGGTTCAAGCCCACAGTCGCAAATGTGAGAAGAGCTAGAAAAATGAAACAGAGAGCATGGGCATTGCCAAAGCCAATCTCGCGTCTATCCAGATCATTCGTCACACCGGGTATCAGAAAGCAACTGCTATCAAAGGTTCTCGGACCACTGATTGGTGCCGATGGAAACTTGGAGAAGGGGTTCGAAAGGTTATTCGTCGAGGTTAACATGGTTCAGGTTGGGGAAGGGTCCAGCAGGGCAGATGTTCAATTCGTGGGACCACGTGCAAAAGTCAACAATTGGGAAGATACTCCTCTTCCTATCCGGAGGGAGTATTGGTAGTGGGTTTTGATTTTCTTTTGTTGTCTGGATTATTCAAGGGTCTGTAATTCAGATATTATGTTCCGTCCAGTTGGATGTGCTAAAACCCTGTTATCTTTAAATTCAATGAAATACAATTGTTCCTTCTCCTTCATTCTTCTAATTTTATTTTTGTTTTCTTCTTTTGTACAGTTCTTTTTATGATGATATCAATGACATGACATGTATAGGGAATCTTCGGCCCAACTTTAAAAGTCAATCTAACTCTGAATAATAATACAAGAAATTGAGTGTGATGACGAGTTGGAATTTGACGATGGTGAGGCTTATGAAGAAATTAGTAAAGAACTAAGTCATTTTGAGGAAAAGCCCAAACCTAATTTGAACGGTACAGAAGCAGTTAATCTAGGGGACCAAGATAATGTCCGCGAAACTAAAATAAGTGTACATCTGGAACCTCACCTCAGGGAGGAGATAATTAAATCACTGTTCGAATACAAATATGTTTTTGCATGGTCCTATGATGACATGCTGGGTCTGGGCACTGACTTAGTGGTTCAAAAGCTGCCCACTGACCCGGCATTCCCTCCTGTCAAACAGAAGCTGAGAAAGTTCAAAACGGATATGAGTGTAAAGATCAAAGAAGAGGTCACCAAGCAGTTCGATGCCAAAGTCATTCGGGTCACCCGGTATCCCACCTGGTTAGCCAATGTTGTGCCAGTACCGAAGAAGGATGGAAAGACCAGGGTATGTGTTGACTATCGGAATCTCAACAAGGCAAGTCCAAAAGACAATTTCCCGTTGCCGAACATCTATATCTTGATTGATAATTGCGCCAAGCATGAGATTGGTTCTTTTGTGGATTGTTACGTGGGTTATCATCAGATCTTAATGGACGAGGAAGATGCAGAAAAGACAGCATTCATCATGCCGTGGGGAACGTATTGCTATCGGGTCATGCCATTTGGCTTGAAGAATGCTGGGGCAACCTACATGAGGGCAATGACAACAATATTCCATTATATGATACACTAGGAAATCGAGGTGTACGTGGATGATATGATCGTGAAGTCTAGAAAGCAGTCTGACCATGTCAGGGATCTGAAGAAGTTCTTCCAAAGGCTTCGCATGTACAATCTCAAGCTTAATCCTGCAAAGTGTGCTTTTGGGGTGCCGTCTGGAAAGTTGTTGGGGTCGTAGTCAGCAGCCGGGGCATTGAACTAGATACATCGAAAGTCAAGGCCATCCAAGAATTGCCACCTCCGAGGAACAAGACCGAGGTGATGAGTTTGTTGGGGAGATTGATTATATCAGCAGGTTCATCGCGCAGCTCACGACAACCTATGAGCCAATCTTCAAACTATTAAAGAAAGACGTTGCAGTCAAGTGGACAGATGAATGATAGGAGGTATTTGATAAGATAAAGGGGTATTTGTCAAATCCACCCATATTGGTCCCGCTAGAACCAGGGAGACCTTTGATCCTATATTTGACAGTTTTGGACAATTCATTCGGCTGTGTATTGGGTCAACATGGCATTACTGGCAGAAAGGAGCAGGCCATCTATTATCGTACGAGGTTAAGTACACTCAGCTTGAGAGGACATGTTACGCCCTAACTTGGGTGGCACAGAAACTGAAACATTATTTGTCATCTTACACTACCTACCTCATATCTCGCTTGGATCCATTGAAGTATATCTTTTAGAAGCCTATGCCCACAGGGAGGCTTGCAAAGTGGTAGATCCTGCTCATAGAGTTTGACATTGTCTACGTTGCTCAAACTGCAATGAAAGCACAGGCCTTGGCGGACCATTTGGCCGAGAACCCGGTTGATGAAGATTATGAACCTTTGAAAACTTATTTCCCTGATGAAGAAGTGATGCACATTGATGAGTTGAAACAAGTCGAGAAGTCGGGGTGGAAACTTTTCTTTGATGGGGTTGTAAATATGAAGGGCATAGGGATAGGAGCAGTACTTATTTCTGAAACAGGACAGCACTACCCTGTTACGGCTCAGCTTCGTTTTTACTGTACCAATAACATGGCTGAGTACGAAGCATGCATTCTGGGTTTGAGGTTACCTGTAGATATGGGTGTCCAGGAAGTCTTGGTCTTAGGTGACTCGGACCTCCTGGTGCACCAAATTCAGGGAGAATGGGAAACACGGGATTTGAAACTAATACCATACAGACAATGTTTACATGATCTTTGTCAACGGTTTCAGTCGATAAAATTCAGGTATATCCCAAGGATCCATAATGAAGTTGTTGATGCTTTGGCTACTCTAGCGCCAATGTTACACCATCCAGATAAGGCTTATGTGGACCCTTTGCAGATTCAGGTCCGTGATCAGCATGCTTACTGTAATATGGTAGAAGTAGAACTTGATGGGGAGCCATGGTTCCACGATATCAAAGAATACCTCCAGATGGGGGTATATCCGGTATAGGCCATAGGTGATCAGAAAAGAACAATTCGACGATTGGCAAGGGGATTTTCCTTCAGTGGAGGGGTGTTATACAAAAGAACTCCAGATCTTGGATTGCTAAGATACATAGATGCTAAACAATCCACAGTTATCATGACTTAGGTACACTCCGGAGTTTGTGGACCGCATATGAGTGGGTACGTTCTGGCAAAGAAGATTTTCTAAGCAGGTTATTACTGGCTCACTATGGAGCGAGATTGCATCAGTTTTGTGCGCAAGTGTCATCAGTGCCAGATGCACGGAAATTTGATTCATTCCCCACCATCTGAACTGCATACCATGTCGGCACCATGGCCCTTTGTTTCTTGGGGCATGGATGTCATTGGGCCAATCGAGCCAGCAGCATCAAACGGACATAGGTTTATCCTGGTAGCCATTGATTATTTTACCAAGTGGGTTGAAGCGAAAACTTTCAAATCTGTAACCAAGAAAGTAGTGGTCGATTTTGTGCATTCAAATATCATCTGTCGGTTTGGGATTCCAAAGGTAATCATCACGGACAATGGCGCTAATGTAAACAGTCATCTGATGACGGAGACATGTCAGCAGTTTAAGATTATATATCGCAATTCCACCCCATATCGCCCTAAGGAGAATGGAGCAGTCGAGGCAGCTAACAAGAATATAAAGAAGATACTTTGAAAAATGGGGGAAGGTTCTAGGTAGTGGCATGAAAAGTTGTTGTTTGCATTGTTGGGTTATTGCACTACTGTCCGTACTTCAGTAGGAGCCACTCCTTATTTGTTGGTGTATGGCATGGAGGCAGTAATACCCGCAGAAATTGAAATCAAATCCCTTCGGATTGTCGCTGAGGCAGAAATTGATGACATTGAATGGGTCAAAACCCATTTGGATCAATTAAGTCTGATTGATGAAAAGAGATTAGCAGCAGTGTGGCACGGCCAATTGTACCAACAGAGAATGGCGAGAGCATATAACAAGAAGGTACGTCCACGAAAGTTCGAAGTGGGTCAGTTAGTGTTGAGACGTATCTTGGCTCATCAAGTTAAAGCAAAAGGGAAGTTCGCCCCAAACTAGCAGGGGTCATTTGTTGTAACTACAGTGTTGTCCAATGGCGCATTGTATTTGACAGATGTAGAAGGGAAATGTGTAGAAATGGCTATCAATTCCAATGCAGTCAAAAGATACTATGTATGATTTCTTCCTTTGATTGTACTTGTTTGTATTTGGCATATTTTGAAGATTAAAATGACGAAGGCGTTTTGTTCTGCTATCTAAACACTTTATCCTTTGTTACCCCCTTTTGAGCCTTATTTATTTTCTTTCATACCCCTCTTTCGGGATCAACAGCACAATTTAGAAACACAAGGGCGGAGGATAAGTAAGTGAAAAGAAAAATAAAGAATGAACAAAAAAGGAAAAGGGAAAAGAAAAGAAAAGAGAAAAGCAAAAGGAAAAAAAAGAGGAAAAAGAAGAAAAAAAGAGAAGAACAACAGAAGAAAAAGAGAGAAAGAAAAGAAAGAGAGAAAATAAAATCACAACAACAAAGTAATTTTTATGACATGAACTACGTTCGACCTGATTCCTTTTAAGGATACGTAGGCAGCCTCACAGTTCGGTCTCATAGAAACAAAAATCCAAAAGTCCCCAAGCAAGAAACTGGGGCAGAAGTCGTGGTTGTTGTGGGAAACCTGATTCCGAAAGTTGTAATTCTAACCCATTTGAATTGTTTTGAGCCTTTTATACCCTTTCTTCCTAGCCCTGTCCAAAAGCCCACATTACGGTGTAAAGAAAGACCTTCTGATCAGTCTTTGAGAAATGTCAAGTCAAGTAGGAAAAGGTAATTCAGGTCGGGGGCAACACTCTGGTTCAAGCAATGAGGGAAATAAAATGAGAGAGTCTTATTGGTGAAAATCCTCACGGGCACCGTAAGGCGATGGGAGTTGAGAGAAATTAAAATTAGAGAGTCTTATTGGTGAAAACCCTCATAGGCACCGTAAGGGCGAAAGTGAGTTGAGAGATGAACGAATGAAAGAGGTATGCTGGTGAAAATCTTTCAAGGCGTCGTAGGATGAACAAGGTCAAGGATTGGGTAAAGTAATTAGGTCATGGAAATTTTGGGGCAACGAAGTACGGCAACTGAAAGTTGATTGGTTGGACAGATTGGGCCGATTAATCCGAAATGCATGTCATGATCATTGGTACCAGCTGTTCCACTCAGATAAGTTTCTTTTTCTTTTTCCTTTTGTAGCAGTCATCTGGTTTTGGATTCTTCTTATCTTTAACCCGCAAAGTCATTGCATTTCATTTTCTTTTGGGTATTTATCTAAAGATGTTTCAATGTTAGTCTTGTTCAAATCAAGTGAAAAGGATTTCAAAGCTCACTACCAACTTCCAAAATTGCAAAGCACGGAGTGGTCAAAGAATACTAAGGATAACATGATGTAAGAGAGGGGTACAAGGAATCACCGGAAGTTTCATCGGTGGAATGGATTGGTAATGTCATGGGAGATACAAAGGTTCAGATAAAAAGGTCAGAGGTAAAACAACAGCATGGGTATAGAACACTCAGTTCGTCAAAGGTCATGGGGTGTGAAAGTCAGTCAGAAAGTCAAAGCGGTTCGAGGCCAGTTCGTGGAGGCCAGTCAGAACAAAACAATGCAGCGGAAAGATCTTCAGAAAGAATGCCATCAGCTAACCACCATTTTAAACTGACAAATTTTCTTTGATTGAAACAGGGGCAGAAAAGTTCGTTTGTTTCAGAGGAACTCTCCGTGGAGAAAGGCAGTCACTGAACAGGTTTGATTTAAGAGTTTTCAGGACCCTCCTGGAAAATGGGACCTAGTTTAAAGTTCAGAAATAGCATAATCTAGAATAAATGTATCCCAAAGGAATATAAGTTGGATTAGAAGTTTACAGGTTCGAGATAGCATTCAATTAGGAGTTGCCAGGACCCTCCTAAATAATGGGACTTAGTTTAAGATTTCAATTAGATAACAACATTTAGCATAAGTTCTGCTGCAGTGTAGTATAATTCAGCCATGAAAGTTGTCACCCTTGAGATAAAATTTGACTTTTGATTTTCAGGACCCTCCTGGATAACGGGGAGTAGTTTAAGGACCCTCTTAGATAGCAAGATTTAGCAGAAGTCACACCTGTAGAAGATATAACTTAGATCTAAAATTGTCGTTTAGTTAAGAGTTGTCAGGACCCCCCCCCTGAATAATGGGACCTAGCTTTCAAATTCTTAGTAATACTTGGTAATATGATTTAGTTTTACACTCGCATCTGCGCCCAGTCACCAAACTGGGGGCAGAAAAATTTCCTCTGTTTTGTCATTTTGTAGAAGTCAGGAGCCCGCCTGGAGAGCAAGGAATACATTTCAAGTTGAACTCAGGAGACCGCCTAGAGAGCAGGGAATATATTTCAAGTTGAAGTCAAGATCCCGCCTAGAGAGCAGGGAATACTTTCAAATGCAGCAGTCAGGATCCCGCCTGGAGAACAAGGGAGTACCATTTAAATTCTAGTTTTCAAATTCTTTATTTCGTCTAAGTTGAAGTCAGAAGCCCGCCTGGAGAGCAGGGAATGTCTTCAAATGTAGCAGTCAGGAGCCCTCATGGATAGCAGGGAATACTCTCAAGATGAAGTCAGGAGCCCGCCTGGAGAACAAGGAAGTACCATTCAAGTTTTAGCTTTCAAATTCTTTGTTTCGTCTAAGTTGAAGTCAGGAGCCCGCCTGGAGAGCAGGGAATACATTTCAAGTCATCAGTCAGGAGCCCGCCTAGAGAGCAGGGAATACATCTCAAGTTGAAGTCAGGAGCCCGCCTGGAAAGCAGGGAATACTTTCAAGTCAGCAATCAGGATCCCGCCTGGAGAACAAGGGAGTACAATTCAAGTTTTAGCTTTCAAGTTCTTATCGATATTTGGTAATGTGATCTATTTTACACTTACATTTGTGCCCAGCCACCAAACTGGGGCAGAAATTTCTTCCTTGTTTTGTCTATGTTGCAGTCAGGAGACCACCTGGAGAGTAGGGAATACATTTCTAGTTAGCAGTCAGGAGCCCGCCTGGAAAGAAGGGAATACATTTCAAGTCAGCAGTCAGGAGCCCGCCCGGATAGCATGAGAATACATTCACGTTTTGAAGTCAGGAGCCCGCCTGGAAAGCATGGGAATACATATCAAGTTCAGCAGTCAGGCACCCACCTGAAGAAGGGGAAAACATCTCAGTTTACAATTCAAGGTGGCAACAAACGGATGTTTCCGAGAGAATGGAGGACAACAAGGCAATAAGAAACACAAGAGCGAGCTATAAGATATAGATAGGACTTTTTGTAATCCATATATCATAGTCTAGTCTAGCTTCTTGTTTTATTTTGACATGGTTTAATAAGGGGGTTCAGTAAGCAGCAGCAGCAGCAACAGTGGAAGCTCAGCTTCATAGTAGTCCCAGCTACCAAACATTCCTAAACTACACTGACCTGATTCCTTTTTAGCCAAGGATATGTAGGCAACCTCAGAAGCAGGGTGCGATCAACTTTTTCAAAAATGCTTCCCACGGAATATTCAAACGGGCAAAAATCGCTCGTATTCGCTCACTTTATCTTTGCACGAAAACTCTTCGTGTTTCCAAACAAAGAGGGGCAGATGTGAGCACGTGATTGTTGCCCTACATGAATTACTCTCATAAATTCAAAACGAATTAATTTCGTTTAGTGTTTGCAATTTTGAGGATTTTCGTGGCATTTTCTGATAATTGTTTGCATTTTTGTTGGTGCATTTTAATTAGTGAAAAATACAAAAATATGTTATTCAGGTTTAATTTTACATTATAGGATTAATTGACAAATTAGTTATTTGATAAAAATGGAAAAAATCACGAAATAGCTTATTTTCGCACTTTAAATTTTAATTTTGAATTTTGGTAGTTTTTTCTTTAATTTGATTTTTAATTATTTGTAGTAACAATTATTAGGGTTAATCAATTTAATTTGGTAGGATAATTTGGTTTAGGATTTAATTTAGGTTTTAATTTTAATTTTGGAAAAAGGAAAAGAATTTTAACGAAAAATGAATTGAAAAAAAAATGGAGAAGAAAAGAATGGAAAGGGATCAAATTTTTGGGCCAAATTAATTAAACTCCCCAGGCCCAAAGCCATTTCCTCATACCCGTCCAACGTAGCCCAAAACCCGTCCAACCCGGTCCAAAACCCCCCAGTACCATACGACGTCGTTTCATTAAGGTTGATCTGGGCCGTTAATATTGCCTAATCCAACGGATCAAAACTGGGGGGTTAATATATATATGTCCAAACGCTACCCTACCCCCTCCCTCATTTCATCGTTCCAACATCCCGTCCTCATAAACCTGCCCTCAAACCCTAGTAGCCGCCCCAAAATCCCACCACCGTCCGATGGTGGCGCCACCTATAACCACCTCCTAAATATCAACCCATGACCATCAAGAGCCCCACATTCCAAATCCCACTCTGTTTGCCTCGAATCAAACCAGAACGATTCGAATCTTTGAAGGAAGGTCTGGCTAAAAACCCTATCTCCTCTAAAACTCCATCATCTTGGCACCCGAAACTTTCTTTTCCCTCCTCATACCAGATTCCCAACCGGCTTCCTAATAACCTCTGTTTACTGGTCAGAATTTTAGATCCAAAACTCGAAAGACTCAGTTTTCCCCAATATGGTCACTCAGGTCTCTCCGTTTAAGTTTCTCTTTCAAGGTTGAGACCCCTAGGAATCCTTTCTCTCACCAAGACTCAGTCGAAGCCATGCAAGGTTAGGTCTACTGGAAGAAATTATTTCTGTTGGTCAAAGCAAATTTGAAATCTAAGGGGGCTTGATATCCGTTCGTCCTTTTAAGTAAGTTTTTCTCAACGGCTTTCCTTGTTCTTTTCTTTCTTTTTGTCCATGCCTTCTTCCTTTTTACCCTCTTCAAAAGATTAAGTCCAATTTGATCTCTGCGTTTTGGGAAAAATTGATTGTTGAAACTTTGTTTTAAGATTAGTTTCTTAAGTGCCTTTAAAATCTAGTTGTTTTCAGAGTTTTGTTTTTATTTTGTTTTGTTTGTTTGAAATTGCTTAGTTTGTTAATTAGTTTAAATAGCTTAATTATCTTCCTACTTATTTGTGATCATCAAATTAGTCAATCTGCTGGGTTCTGGTAAGTTTGTTTTCTTTTGAATTTGTTTTGGTTTCACTTTGCCATTTGTGCTCTGAGGACAATACAAACCTCGTTCTAAGAGAGTCTTCTTTGGCCTGAATTTGAGGCTATGTCTTTTGACACATTGAGCCCATTTTGGGACCATAGCATACACCCGTTTGACCCAGGTTGGTCTTCAGGGTAAAAATAGGGTGCTAGGAGGGTAGTTTAGAAAATAAGATATAAGGAATCTTTAGTGTAACTGATTTGGAAGTTTCTAGTGAGGGTTTCTCTGTGAATTTCAGACTTTTAACAATATAACTTGAGTAACAAGCCAATAAGGGAGGGACTTTTAAGCTAAAAGAAGATTTTAAAAATGAACTAAAAGGTGAATACTAAATTGTCTAGGCTGCCCTATTTGCTTGCCTATAAAGGCATCATTTCTTGCCTGGGGGAAGAAGATTCAGAGATTAAAAAATCCAGAAAATACAAACGGTTGATTTTTTACTGTTTCATTGAATTTTTCAGTGATTTTTGAATCTATCAATTTCCAAACAACTTTGATTCATCTGAGGGTAAAAATGGATTAGAATTGCGATTTTGGAAAATTCTGGTTCAAGCTTGTGGTTGGGTTTACTATTCTATTGAATGCCTGGAGTTGATTTCACTATCTTGACTGTTCAAATTTGGGTTTAGCTGATTCTGTGGTGCTGCTTCCTGTTTGATATCTCTGTTGCAGCTTACTGCTCCTTACCTATTCTTCTTTGTCCATTTACAGGTACATTTTTTGAACTTTACCCAATGTGAAATCCAATTTGAAGAGGGAAATGAAAATGAAGTTAAGAAATGATAATAGTTCTATCTGTAGTAGTTCTATATAATGTCTGTTTTCGTTATTTGATTCTTGGTGTATGCTAGGTAGTTTTTATTCTGAATATTCGAATTCGTTGAGTTGTATTAGATTTGGGACTATTATAAGAGAAATAACCTGTTAATCGGGTTAAATTCAGGACAGATGCATTATTGGGGAATCTTGTGATATAAATGGTATTGAGATTTGTTTGTTGAATAGCTCACTTAAGTTTTGATAACATGTTAATTGTGTTAGTTTGATCATGTACTTATATATTAGTTTGGCAGAATTTTATTCATTGGATTTCGTGGGTGTTGGAATTGTGTTTAAAGGGGAAGAATTGTTCCAGAGTATTCTAATAATAGAAGCAAGTGTCAGTTCATTTTGTTGTTGGTTGTGAGCATGCTTAGTTTAGATTAGTTGTTTCAATTCAGAATGTTCAGTTAGTGAGCTAAAACTCAAAAGCATTAGTCTATTTTGGTGTTAATTATGAACATGTTTGAGTTAGATTTGTTGTTTGCCAACTCATAATGATCAGTTGATAGTTAAAATTCAGAAATAAAGGGTTAGTTTCATTTCATGCTTCACCGAGTTACTTAATTGAAGTGCAAGCAGTTAATTGTACATTGAGCATTTTTGCTGAGAATGGTTGGCTATCTCAGGCTTGAATAATTGAGATTCAGAAGTGGGAGGTCAATTCCATCTTATGTTTCATGTAGTATCTTGAATTATTTACAATCAATCCACTGTGCACAAAGGGCGAGTCTGAACTTGGGCCTAGCTATGGCCCAGTTAATGAGATCATGGCTATTAATTCAAATAATTCTGATGTTTTGCATGCATAGAGACTCGATCCGGAGTCCCGCATCTGTTGATGTCCATCCTCTACGGCTTGGGGCTCGTGTTCGGCCTATATCAGGGCAGGCCAGGTCTTTTGGAAAAAGGGCCAGTCTTCTGAGCCCAATGCTCTTTAATTCCACCCGCTCGTCCTACCTGATTGTTGGTCTATTAGTTTTAAATTGATCCGAAATGTTAGTCTTAAAAGTGTTGATAATTCTGTCCTCTAATTAATTTAGTTCACACTAGTTACATTACGAGGTGAGCCATATTGGATAATATAAGTAGTTTATGGCCCTTCAAAGTTTAATTCGAATTCCCTTTTAGAATTGGAATCGAGGTGCACCGCGCTAAAATAAAATCTCAAATGAGCGGCCCACATTTAATTATTTCTCTTAAACCTTATAACTCGAGGCGTGCCATTTAGCAAATTTTCCATGGCCCTCGCAATGTTAAAAACGTGTAGTCGCTTTATGCGCATAATTTTAATACTTAACTTCCTTAAACTCGGGTGTGCATTTCATGTGACCCAAATCCAAATCTTGACAATGTTAAATAAAATATGTCGTGGATCACGGGTACATTTCATGTGGCATGATCCAAAGGCGTCTTTTGTATAACGTTAAAATCTTCTTAAAATGAATTAAAAGCGGTTAAAGGTTTAAAATGGCATCATAGGTTAAAACGTGTTTCTAAAATCAGATAATTAAGCCGAATATAATAGTTAAGCGACCGTGCTAGAACCACGGAACTCGGGAATGCCTCATACCTTCTCCCGTGTTAACAGAATTCCTTACTCGGATTTTTAGCTCGCGAACTGTTAAACAGAGTCAATTTTTCCTAGATTCGGGTTTTAAAACCGGTGACTTGGACACTATAAATTATCCCAAGTGGTGACTCTAAATCTTTAAACAAACAAATCCCGTTTCGATTGTCCTTTAATTGGAAAAACTCCCTTGTATTTATACCCTTTACGGGGTGTAGGTAAAAGGAGGTATGACAGTCCCCCATGACCGAAGAAATATATTAAGGGGGGATCTGTACAATCTGCTGAGGGTGGCGCATCATCTACCGTCAAAGGAGGCGGAGTTGAGCATGTCGAGAACAACGGTTCTGGTTCAGATGTCGACCCAAAAGATGTGTGAGCTTATTTGTAGCGGCATACTCACGTAGAGGTGAGGTCGGAAGCTCTTGATCGACACATAGTCATCCCCGTGAACTATGATTTGTTGCTGAATTGCAAACGGGCAGCAACGGCATTTGCCACTTTATGTGCTACTTTCGAGAGCATGATGCTTAAGGAAATGAACGATGTAGACCTATCGCGGAGCATTTCTGGCATGGCTCTTCGGGTAAGAGCTTTTCTCTTCTCTTTGTTTCTGGGTTCGTTTTCTATACTTAATCCCTTCCTTGTTTTGTATTTGCTTTGCATACTAGACCCTCATCATGGACGATGAGCGCGATCAGAGGGACAAGCGGAGGACGGCCATTTTTGGAAGAGTGGCCAACAAATATAAGGAGTATCGTACCAAACATCGTGCATTGGCCGACCTCTTCACTCAGGAAAGAGATTTTCAGTTGTTTTGTGACGGACTCAAGCAGAAGGAGAAAAAGTTGGCACAGAAAATCGAAGAGCTGAAGGAGAGGGATGAAGACCTGATGAAGGCCATTGCCCGATGCAGCGAACATGATGTGTCTCTTAAGGCCAAAGAAGATGAACTCGAGATGAGTAAGGGGTGATAGCTGAGAACGCCGACCTTCAAGTGTAGAATGCCGCCTTAAGGGTTGAGCTTAACAGGAGGGCGGTGGAGGCTGTCGACCTTAGGGGTGAGCTGAGCGCTAAGGCTGATAGGTTGGCCTATGTTGAAAGGGATAGGGCGGCTGTCATCTCAGAGGTAGTGGCTTTGGAAGATGCCCTTCACGTTTGTAGATTAGAGCGAGACAAGAAGGCGGAGGCATCTGCGCTTGAGACAGCGAGGTTTGAGGGATGTATCCAAGATCTGGAGGCAGAGTTATCCGTGTTAAATGATCAAGTTGTCGCTTTGAAAGCAGAGAATGTGCGACGGCAATCACAACCTTCTACTTCTCATGCTTCGCCCGACCCTGTCATGCCACGAGATTTATATAAGATGTGGGTTCATGTCGAAGCTCAACTTAATGTGTATAAGTCTCTTCATGACGACGAGAAAGTGTCTGAGACAGAACTTCGAGAGGTGCGTATTAAAGCACGTGCCGCTCGTAAGGGTGTGGTTATGACCCCGGCACACCTGGCAGAGATGATGTTGACTATGACGATGCGGACAAGCTCGCCTCCGATTCTTGGTACAATGAGGAGTATGTCACGGGGGATGATGTGGCATAGGACTTGGTTGTATTTATTTTTGTTTTGCTATTTTGTGGGGGCGTCCTTGAGCCATTTGTACAAAACTTTGTAACATATCAGCTGTAATGAAGCAGTTAATTTTTGTGGTATACCTCTGAACTATTTTCTTTTTGTGTGTTTTTTCGTTGCGCGGGGTCTACCCAGCCTTGCGTGATATTTTATTATAATCCGAGCGACGTCAGATGTTAAGTACTCTGTGTGATGTCGACTATTAAATGATTTTAGCAAGGTCGAGCTCTTCCCTTTGGCGACAGCATTTGTCGTAAGGGTGTTATTTTGAGTAAATGTCGAAATGTTAACACATTGCATTTCGAGCAAGGTCAAACTATTGTCTTTAGCGACGCCCTTTTCCGTAAGGATGTAATTTCGAGTTAATGTTGAAATGTTAACCCGCTGCGTTTCGAGCAAGGTCAAACTCTTGCCTTTTGCGATGGCCTTTTCCGTAAGGGTGTTATTTTGAGTTAATGTCGAAATGTTAACCCATCGTGGTTCGAGCGATGTCGAATTCTTTTTCTTTGGCGACGGAATTAGCCATATGGGTGTTATTTCGAGCAAATGTCGAAATGTTAACCCGTCTTGGTTCGAGCGATGTTGAATTCTTTTTCTTTGGCGACGACCTTAGCTGTAAGGTTGTTATTTGAAGCTAATGTCGAAATGTTAACCCGTCGTGGTTCGAGCGATGTCGAATTCTTTTTCTTTGGTGACGGACCTAGCCGTAGGGGTGTTATTTTGAGCTAATGTCGAAATGTTAACCCGTCGTGGCTCAAGCGATGTCAAATTCTTTTTCTTTGGCGATGGCCTTAGCCATAGGGGTGTTATTTCGAGCTAATGTTGAAATGTTAACCCGTTGTGGTTCGAGCGATGTCAAATTTTTTTTCTTTGGCGACAACCTTAGCCATAGGGTTGTTATTTCGAGCTACTGTCGAAATGTTAACTCGTAGTGGTTCAAGCGATGTCGAACTCTTTATTGCGAAAGATCGATGGAGGTTTTCTTTTACTTACTGGAGTGTCGTACATGTTAATTTCATTCGTATGTTGGAGATGCATGTTGATTTCATTCATACATTGGAGGTATATGTCGATTTTGTTCATACCTAGAAGTTTCCTCATACATTGGAGATACGTGTCGATTTTGTTCATATATTGAAGTTTCCTTGTATCTAATCCTTCATTACTCGGCCTGGGGATGCCATCGGCAGGGTGGGCGATGAACTACACGTTGAACTTCGAGACGTCAGCCTCATCGCCTCATTAAAAACCTCCCCAAGAAAACCCGATTGGGACAAAACCCGGGTGAGGGAAAAAGAGTACGACTTGGGTTGTGGCGTCTTTCAGAAGCGGAAGTATTTGAGATGGGCGACATTCTAGTTGTTTTGTAGTAGTTTTCCTTCCATTGTTTCTAGTTGGAATGCTCATTTGCTTGCTGTTGTTGTGATTTTATATGGTCCGTCCCAGTTGGTTCCCAATTTTCCTTCATTTAGGTCTTTGGTTGCTTGTGTTTTGGCTTTGAGGACGTAGTCCCCGACTCGGAGTGATCGTATTTCGGCCTTCTTGTTGTATTACCTTTCTGCTTGTTGTTTTTGGGCTACCATCCTTATGTGAGCCATATCCCTCCGTTCTTCCACTTCATCCAGGTCTTGTATTCTGTTTTCGTAGTTGTTTGGTCCACTCTAATTGGAGTATCTCAAGCTAGGTTCTCCGACCTCAACAGGTATAATGGCGTCAATCCCATAGACTAATGAATATGGCATTTCCTCAAGCTTTTTCTTTAGTATATTCAATATTATTTTGTTGGAGGACTCTACTTGACCGTTTCCAGTGGGATGATATGGCGTGGAGAGCATCCACTTGATGTGCCATTTTTCGAAGAACTCGGTCATTTTTTTCCCAATGAACTGAGGTCCATTGTCACAGCTGATTTCTTTAGGGATGCCGAAGTATGAATGCGATGACTTCCTGTTCGCGTATTTGGGTGAACCCACTTGTTTCAACCCATTTGGAAAATTAATCAGTTATAACCAAAACGAAGCGTATCTTACCTCGCCCTACTGGGAGGGGTCCGACGATATCCATTCCCCATTTTATAACGGCCATGGTGAAGTAACAGAGTGCAAGAGCTCGCCCGCTTGGTGTATCATAGGTGCGTACTTTTGGCATTGCTCACAATTCTTAATGTAATCCACGGCTTCCTTTTTCATAGTAGGCCGGTAGTATCCTATACAAATAAGGCATCTGACGAGGGCTCAGTTGCTTGTGTGGGCAATGCAGTGGCCCTCGTGTACTTTTTCAAGCACACGCCTTGTTTGATTTGGTCCAAGGCATTTTGCCAAAAGGCCACCGAACGTCCTTTTGTAAAGGTTATGGTTTATGAGGCTGTACCTAGCCGCTTGTATTCGAAGCTTTTTGGCTTCTTTTTTGTCTTGTGGGAGTGTTCCCTCCTACAAATGTGTTATGATGCAGTTGCGCCAGTCCCAAGTTAAATTTATAGAATGTATCTTGACTCGGTCTATTGATGAGTGGAGGAGGGTGACCACGTTTTCCTTGGTGATATTTTTAGTTGTTGCGACCAGTTTGGCGAGACCATCTACTTTGATGTTTTGCGCCCAGGGTATCTGGTCGAATCAGCATTCGTCGAATTCTCGTAGTAGCTTATGGAATTCTCTCTGGTATTTCTGTAGCCTCTGCTCCTCGATTTGGAAAGTCCTAGTAACTTGGTTGCACTATACTTGAGGGCCAATTTTAGTCCTACATTTACGGCCTTATACTCGGCCTCATTGTTAGTCATTTCGGGACACCGTATGAATTGGCGAATCACTTCGCTCGTTGGGACTTCAAGTACGAGTCCCAATCCAGATCCCAACGCATTAGTTGCATCGTCGGTGTAGAGGACCCAAAGGTCGGGTCCCCCGGGGGAGGCACAAAGCACTTTTTGCTCAACCTTGGACAGTATTTCTATACTGAAGTCGGCGACGAAATCGTCGAGTACTTGCGACTTTATTGCAGCTCGCGGTTGATATGTTATATCATGCTCGCTTAATTCTATGGCCCATTTGGCCAATCTACCCGACAGTTCAAGTTTGTGCATGATGCTCCTGAGGGGAAAAGTCATCACCACCTTTATGGGGTGTGATGCTCTAAACGTCAATACCACACAAGAGGGGGTGATTTGTGTGGTACCCAATTTTCGCTCTAGAAGAATCTGGTTCTTCTAGGTATTCTAACTACTACTGTTTGCGGAATAATAAGTACATAAAATAAATAACACAGAGATTTTCACATAAAAAACACCTGGCTCAAAAGGTGAAAAACCACGATCTACTACTTAGTAGGATTTTTCCAAACTTCCACTAATATCACTAAGCCAAAACACCATTTACAAAAATTCTTTGTAAACCTAGTATTAACTCTAATCCTGTTGTAGCACACAGCCTAAACTGTTGCGAAAACTTCAAGTTAGCTTATAACTTGAACACTCAAAGTACCTAATACTCGAACTAGAATAAGAAAAAGAACACAATCGAACTGGTTCTTGTATCTCGTTCAAGTAGCTTCAGGAGTGCACACTCAAATGTCACATAAATTGCTTGCAAAATTGCCTTGCTCTTTTGCTTTCAATTTAGTTTAACTTCTGCATTTGTGCAATACCTGTAAAAGAGATCAATCACTGTCATTTAATAGGTTAGCAATCAAAGTTTGATTGGGACTCAATTGCTGATCTTCTATAGTAGTTGAGTCCTTGAAGATCTCAAACTCCAACACTATCTTTTATCCGGATTGTGTTCTCTTCATATAAGGAGACCTTCTCCCCTTATCTAATATGCAACCTTTTCGATCATATCACAAGATATTGTTGATGACTTATCTTCTTCACGCTCATCTCCTTCACGTACATCTCACATGTTTAGATCAAGACTATGCTTCACCAGATGGACATGGTCCATGACTGAGTTCATTTTTCATTCTTCAAAACTTTACCTATTCCTGGGCCAACAAATTCCCCCTTTCTGATGATAACAAACTCTGTGCTTTTTACTGATCAAAGAACCTGTAAGAACTCAGCTTAACCATCAACACTAAACTTAGAAAATTTACTTATCATCAAGGACCAGGTTAATTAGGTTATAAATATCACTTATTTAAGAATAATGTGTAAAGCACAATATCTCTTCCCCCTTTTGGCATCATCGAAAAGTTGCATACACAGTGTGAATTCCAGATTTTAATAAGTACTCATGACCACTGGGCAACTGCAAGTGAAAACATGGTGCAATTATCAATAATCAACAAACATATTTAAACTATTAAGGTCAGAATCATCATAGAACAAGAGAAAACAGTTGTTGTCATTGATCATGATATGTTTCCATTAATAGTCCACAAAAAGAAAGAAAAACTTTCAAAACATGAGCAAAAATAGAAAAATCCCTAATCCGGGTCACTGGGGTTCACTGGGGGTATTAGATAGGTTCAGAAGACAAGTGCTAGGAGACCTAAGGCTTGGAGGAACTAGAGGGTTGAGTCTGGAGAAGGTTCAGCATATTCTGAAAGATTCCATCACTTTTCTCCTTTTCTTTTGCTAGCTCAGTTCTAAGGCCATCCCTCTCAGTTTCCAATTCAGCCACACGATCCTTGAGCCTAGCAATTTCAGCATCCTTAGTTTTGCATTCCTGAACCAAAGTCCTAACCTTGCTGTTGATGGGTGTCTTCAGAGATGAACCAGGTTCAACTGGGATGGCATTGACTGGATAGTCACAAGCCAGAAGAGTCTTAATGCCAAAATGTTCCTTGCTTGATGCCATTTCTCATTTCTTCAAAGGCACGTTCAGCTTGTCCAGAGTCCAGAACAGTGGTCAGTATGAAGCCATATGGAGTAGCATGAGCCTTGGAGCCATTTATGACCCTGTCTAGCAATTTTACAATGAGAGCAGGCCAGTTGATCTTCTTTGCTCTCTCAAGGCACTCCATAAGAACTAGGTCCATATAATTTGCAGTATGTCTTCTCTCTTGTCTGGGCAGTAGGCACTTATTGACAAACTCAAATACAACCTTATGATCAGCCCTCATCTCACTTTTCTGCACAACCCTGACTTCATTCACATTCTCTGAATCACAGAATCTCTTGGTGATCTCAAGAGCAGTAGGTAGGGAGTCCAGGCATGGCCATCTTTGCCTAGTGTAGTCATCAAACCCTTCAGAGGGTATATCCAGAATTTCTCCAAGTTTCTCAGCATCAAATTGCACTGGGAATCCCTTCACCAAGCTACTGACAACCCCCTCCTTTACAGCAATATTAGCCATGAACTCAATTAGTTCATTTCTGGCTAGTCTCCTGTCTATCTGAAGGACCATGTTCTTCCAACCTTGAGCAGCTAAAGAGTCAACCAACCTCATCATCCCTGGTTCCACCAGGTCTTTCAACAATCTACCTTTCAAAAAAATTCTCCTGCCAAAGATGACAAACTTGTCATGTTCCTTCTCAGATTCCTCTTCTTCTTCTTCTCCACTCTACTCTTCATCATCTGAAACTTTTGCTTGTTTAGCTTTCACTGCATATCTTGTCATCTTGGCTAGTGAGGGTTCAGCAGACACAGGTATAGAAGAAAACTTTTTGGAAGAAGTCTTGAACTTTTTAGGTTTTGGTGTAGGAACCTCCACTGTTGTACCCCTTTCTTAATGGACCAGTTCCATCTCCTCTTCCTCTACAACCTTAGAGGATTCTGCAACCTTTACCTTTCCCTTCTCCATTTTCTTTTTCTTTCTTTATTCTAGAGCCTTTTGTAAGTCAGCTTCACTTTGTTTTACCCTGCTTCTTATGGCTCTTCCATTAGGCATTGAAGAGGCAGTAGGTTTTGGGGATGAAGTTTTTCTTTTCTTGGATGGCCTGGGAACATTTGGGGCTTTTGGTGTGGTAGCTTTGCGTTTCTTTGGGTCATAACTTGCCCCAATCTTTCTCAGTAGATCATCTAGGGTCTATGCAGTAGATGAAACGAGTTTATCTCTCCTTTTGCTCAGATGAACCAACCCCTCAGCAGCCTCCCCAGACCCACTTCCCCCTGACTTCATGCCACTCTCTTCTAACCTCTCCTGTGCAACCCCACATGTAGCAAGAACTACTCCCTTCCCATTTTCCCTCTCTTCACCACATGCACCCTCTCTCTCGTTTTCTTTTTCAGACTTATTTTTACCTCCACTCCTACTCGTCTCAGCCAACTTAACATCCCTAATGGGTTCAACTAGAACAAACCTAGTTTTTAATTTTTCAATAACAGATGAACTTACCTCAGTAGGGAATTCTTGAGTCTTCTCAGAGTCAGAAGACCCATGTCCATCTCCCTCAGTTGCGGATTGAAAAGATTCATTCTCAGAGCTAGAATCAGAATTTTGAGCTGGGCTTTCTTTCACTGGGCTAGCTTTCAACCTTTCGTTTAAAACCTTCCTCAGAGCCCCAGATGCTACAGTTTTTCGGTCAAGCATTTTCTGCTTTCAAAACCTAGGTTTTGGAGATTCACTAGGTGGAGTAGTTGAGGATGAATTTGAGGGAGAAGGTGGAGGAGTGGTTCTAGGATGATCTTATGGGTTAGACATGGTTGTTGATTTCTTGAGAGAATTTGGGAATTTTGGAGAGGAGGGAAATTAGGATTGAAGATAAATTTTTGACGGTTTTAGAATTTTGAAGAGGGCTGGAGATGTGATGTGTATTTAAAGAGAATTAGACATTAATTAGGTAACGGCAGCTTTTTCAGGGGTCAAATAGAAGTCTAATCAAACTGAAATTCCAGCATTTTAATGATAGATTTGGCTTCCTTAGATTTTTGGCAAAAATCGCGGTTTTAGAGTTCAAAATAGAAGAAACTGGTTCAATGCTTCAACGGATAGAATTTTCTAGGAATTTGGCAAATATATGACTTCTGCTCATGATTGAATTGTTAATCTTTCTAACTGTGCAAAGTTTTGAAAACATACCTGAGCTATCATATGAACTCATATTGATGAACCAGGTTCTTCATTTAGAATTCTCTTGAACATGCCTCAAATGCCATAATAGAAAAAACTTTGTAAGAGATCAGTGAGTCATATATACACATGTCACAGGAGTATACTTATTAAAGTATGAAACTGAGTAAGAATTAATCTAGATATTTACACAAAGTTAGAATATTCCTAGCTAAATTTTTTTTTCATTGTGTATTCTGAGCTGGGCCTATTAGGTGATCTTAATCATCCCTAATTCGAACCTGTTCCTTTTAAAGTTTTCTCTACTTAGTGGTTTAGTGAAGATGTCAGCAATTTGCTTATCAATAGCATAGAATTCTATAGAGATCAAACCTTTCTCAAAGTTATCTCTTAAGAAGTGGTGCCTAACATCTATGTGTTTAGTCCTCTTATGATGAAAAGGGTTCTTTGTCATACTTATAGCACTAGTGTTATCACAGAATATAGGAATGCAACCAACTTCAATGCCAAAATCTACCAGTTGTTGTTTGATCCATAGCAATTGAGCACAACAAGAGGCAGCAGCAACATACTCAACTTCAGCAGTGGATAAAGCCACTGAATTTTGCTTTTTAGTAGCCCATAACACAAGACATGAACCAAGAAAATGTGTCATACCTGAGGTGTTTTTCCTATCCACTAGAAAACCTGCATAATTAGCATCAGCATATCCTACTAGATTGAAATTACTTTGGGGTACCAAAGACACAGATCAGTGGTGCCTTTCAGATATCTTAGTATCCTCTTGATAGCAGTCAAGTGAGACTCCTTTGGATTTGCCTGAAAACGGGCACAAAGGCCTACACTGAAAACAATGTCATGTCTACTGGCAATAAGATACAAGAGTGAACCAATCACACCCCTATATAATTTTTGATCAACTGATGAACCAGGTTCATCAATGTCTAATTTAGTGGCAGTTGCAATGGGTGTGTCTTTCTTTTGATTCTTCCAATTTAAACTTTTTGATAAGCTCTTTTGCATACTTCTGCTGATGGATCGTGGTTCCATTTGGACTTTGTTTGATCTGCAAGCCTAAGAAGAAGTTAAGCTCACCCATCACACTCATTTCAAACTCACTCCCCATTAATTTTGCAAAGTCCTTACTTAGCTTATCAGTGGTGGCCCCAAATATTATGCCATCAACATATATTTGTACCACAAGGAGATCCTCACTTTTTTTCCTTAAGAATAAAGTACTGTCAATTTTACCTCTTTTGTAACAATGCTCTAGTAGGAATTTGGACAGTCATTCATACCACGCTCTTGGGGCCTGCTTGAGTCCATAGAGAGCCTTGTCTAACTTATACACATGCTCAGGACATTCTTTGCTCTCAAACCCTGGAGGTTGTTTTACAAACACTTCTTTTTTTAGGTAACTATTCAGGAAGGCACTTTTGACATCCATCTGATGAAGAGTGAATTCCATGTGTGTTGCAAAGGCTATGAGGAGTCTTATTGCCTCTAATCTTGCAACTGGAGCAAAAGTCTCATCATAATCTATGCCTTCCTCTTAGCTGTAACCTTGGACCACCAGTGTTGCCTTGTTTCTTGTATCGGTTCCATCTTCATCAAGCTTGTTTCTAAAAACCCATTTTGTGCCAATAACTGATCTATCCTTGGGTCTTGGAACTAGATGCCAAACTTGACTTCTCTCGAACTGAGTGAGTTCATCTTGCTTTGCATTCACCCAATCTGCATCCTGCAAAGCCTCAACAACATTTTTAGGCTTAATAAGAGATAAAAAGGCATCAAAAGCACAAGAATTCTTTAATTGTGATCTAGTTTTGTCTCCAGATGTTGGATCAGTGATAATGTTCTCAATAGGATGAGAACTTTTATACTTGTGAGGTTTCACAACCAACTGGTTTCTGCTAGATGTTTTTCCCATATTCTGTTGCTGAGGAACAGGGTCATGAACAAGTTCATTTAGGGGATTTATTTCAATTCCTCCTTGATTAGTTCCCCCTGTCAGGTTACCCTGGATAGAAGAACCTATTCCATCACATGTTCCTTCTTTTGGTGCCACTTTGACTTGTGTTGAGGCTTCAGTCAGATCCTTTACCAATCCAATGGCGTCATCTTCGTGTTCATGTCTCTCAGAAAGAATGTTAGTTTCATCAAATACTACATGTGCACTTTCTTCTACACACAAAGTTCTTTTATTGAATACTTTATATGTTTTGTTATGTGAAGAATATCCCAAGAATACTCCCTCATCACTTCTGGGATCAAACTTACATAGGGAGTCTTTTCCATTATTGTGCACAAAGCACTTGCAACCAAATTCCCTAAGATGGGATATATTTGGTTTTCTCCCTTTAAGTAACTCATAGGGAGTCTTCTCTACAAGAGGTCTAGTCATGCATATATTGATAATGTAACATGCAGTGTTTACAGCCTCTGCCCAGAAGCTATGGGGCAGTTTACTAGAAAGATGCATAGTCCAAGCCATGTCTTCAAGAGTCCTATTATTTCTTTCAACTACTCCATTTTGTTGAGGTGTCCTAGGGGCAGAGAAGTTATGATTTATACCATTTTCATCACAAAATTCAGAAAACTTAGCATTCTCAAATTCAGTTCCGTGATTAGACCTAATTGATGCAAGTTGATTTCCTAATTGTTTCTGAGTTTTTCGAACAAAGTCAGTAAACATGTCAAATGCTTCATCTTTAGATGTTAGAAACAGTACCAAAGTAAATCTAGAATAGTCATTAACAAGTACCATTACATACTTCTTTCCACCTCTACTCATGGTTCTCATTGGACCACATAGATCCATATGGACTAGTTCCAACGACTTGGTTGTGCTTATCATTTTCTTGCTTTTGAAAGATGATCTTACCTGCTTCCCCCTTGCACAAGCCTCACAAACTGTCTTTCTTGAACTTGATGTTAGGTAAGCCTATCACCAAGTCCTTAGAGACCAATTTGTTTAGCTGATTCAGACTGGCATGACCAAGTCTTTTATGCCACGGGAGGGGATCATTATCCAGCACACTTAGGCAGGTTAGTTCATTTTCTAAGAGAGTGGACAAATCTACAATATAAATATTGTTAACTCTTTTTCCCTGCAAAGCAATCTTGTCAGTGGTAAGATTAATCACAAAGCATTTAGTAGAGGTGAACGCCACAAGGTTATCTCTGTCACACTGTGACACAATGATAAGGTTGTATTTGAAGTCATATATCAAGTAGACAATCTCAATGGAGTGAGTCTATCTCACATACATTTACAACCCAATAATCTCACCTTTCTTCCCATTTCCAAAGGAGACATTGCCTCCCTTTAAGTCCTTAAGTGAAAAGAATCGGTTCTTGCTTCCAGTCATATGGTTTGAGCAGCCACTATCCATGTACCATATTTGGTTGCTTCCCTTCACTTGGACCTACAAAATGAAATCAGAGGTTAGTATTAGGAACCCAAACTAGCTTGGGTCCCTTTCTATGGGCAAAGGGATAAATCAGATTCCTTCTAGCCCACCCAGGTAGCCTATTTTTTCTTGAACAAAAGTTTTGTTCTTTTGACTAGCCTTCTCTTTTGCATTACATTCATTTTTGTAATGGCCAGTCTTGCCACAATGTGTGTAAATTTTATTTTCAGGAAGAGTGAGGTACTTGCTTTTAGGATCTCACTTAGATGTTTGAGTTCCATAACCAAGTCCTCCTTTGTTGCTATTGTGTGATGTTCGTGTAGCCAGAAAAGTGCATCAAAAGCCTTGTTCCATTTGCAAGTTCTGTCTAGTTCATGTTTTACCTTCCCTTGATCTTCTTTTAGTACTCTCATCTGCTCATCTTTCCTGTATAGCTCATCCTTCATTTTTCCTAAGTTTTTTTCTAGGGTAAGATGACTGTGATCAGCTTTCTTCTTTCCTGTTCCTAGTTTAAGTTTTAAGTTGTCAGACCTAAATTCTAGGACACTAATGTCAAGTTCAAGAACCTAGTTCTTCAACTCAGTATTTTCACTTTCACTCTCATTAGCCATAGACTCTAGATTTTTGCACTTGGCTTTAGGATCATACATTCCCTAGACAGCTCTTCCTTTACTTTGTTAATTATCTCAAACTCATCAATGAAATCCTGCAATAGCTCAGACAACCTTTCTTTAAACAGGAATTTAATCTTGTCTTTGAGATGAAGAATACTTACCTCTTGTTCATCATCTGATTCTCCTATAGCCATAAGAGCTTGTTCATCTCCAGCTTCATCTTCTGAGTCCTCATCTGATGTTTCTCCCTAAGCAGCAACCATAGCCTTTGTTGATCCTTTGTTCCTTTTTGGTTGAACAGGTTCCTTCTTCATGCTCCTTCGTTCAGCTCTTTCCTTCCTCCACTCAATTTCCCATTGAGGGCAGTTCTTGATCATGTGATCAGTCTTACCACACTTGTAGCAGCCCTCATTGGTCTGTTTCTCAGGAGCCCTTAGTTTGTTGAAGGTTGTACCTCTTGAAGAACCCTTTCCTCTCATCAAGTAATTTTTGAAATGTCTAGTGATCACAACCATTTCATCATCCTCCAGATCTGAACCTTCAACAATTCTGAGAGCCAGACTTCTTTCCTTCTTGGGTGCATCCATTTTCATGGTCTGCCTTCTCAGTTCATAGGCAGTAAGGTTTCCTATTAGTTTATCCAGCTTGAGGGTAGCAAGTTCTTTTATTCCTGAATAGTAGTGATTTTGTTTTCCCAAGAGACTGGCAGAACCCTGGTCAAAATCTTCTCAACTTTGTCTTCTTCGAGAATAATCCTTCCAAGAGATTTAAGTTCATTTGTCAGTGTGGTGAACCTTGTATACATCTCTTGGATGGTTTCTCCTTCCTTCATGGTGAAGTTCTCATACTGGGAGTACAGCAGTGTTCCTCTGGACCTCTTCACTTGAGGTGTTCCTTCATGAGCCACTTGCAGAGTGTCCCAGATTTCCTTAGCAGTAGTACAGCTTTGAATTCTACTATACTCATCCTTAGCAGTAGTACAGCTTTGAATTCTACTGTACTCATCTGGACCTAGTGCACACACAAGCCATTTCTTGGCCTTGGCATTTTTCTCCCACTTCTTCAGGTCTTCAGTAGTGCAGTCAGCCCTTGTCCTAGGCACATCCACTCCTTCAGCATTCTTCTTTGTAGTTTCTAGAGGACCATTAGTGACTATGTCCCAGAGCTCATAGTCTTCTCCTATGATGTGATCCCTCATCCTGTTCTTCCACCAAGAATAGTATTGACCTTTGAAAGGTGGAAGCCTAGTAGTGGATTGCCCTTCCCAGTTCCCACTGCACTCATGTTGATCTTTTCCTAAGGTGTTAGCCTCTTCAAGGATAACCCGCTCTGATACCAATTGATGTTCTAAACGTCAATACCACACAAGAGGGGGGTGATTTGTGTGGTACCCAATTTTCACTCTAGAAGAACCTGGTTCTTCTAGGTGTTCTAACTACTACTGTTTGCGGAATAATAAGTACATAAAACAAAAAACACAAAGATTTTTACGTGGAAAGCACCTGGCTCAAAAGGTGAAAAATCCACGACCTACTACTCAGTAGGATTTTCCCAAACTTCCACTAAAATCACTGAGCCAAAATAATATTTACAAAAATTCTTTGTAAACCTAGGATTAACTCTAATCTTGTTGTAGCACACAGCCTCAACTGTTGCGATAACTTCAAGTTAACTTATAACTTGAACACTCAAAGTACCTAATACAATTGCTTCTATGAAAGCTAAAAGGTACAACTTTAAACCACCTACTACAATTGAACTAGAATAAGAAAAAGAACACAATCGAATTGGTTCTTGTATCTCGTTCAAGTAGCTTCAGGAGTGCACACTCAAATCTCACATAAATTGCTTGCAAAATCGCCTTGCTCTTTTGCTTTCAATTTAGTTTAACTTCTACGTTTGTGCAATACCTGTAAAAGAGATCAATCAATGTCATTTAATATGTTAGTAATCATATTTTGATTGGGACTCAATTGATGATCTTCTATCGTAGTTGAGTCCTTGAAGATCTCAAACTCCAACACTATCTTTTATCTGGATTGTGTTCTCTTCATATAAGGAGACTTTCTCCCCTTATCCAATATGCAACTTTTTCAATCAAATCACGAGATATTGTTGATGACTTATCTTTTTCATGTTCATCTCCTTCACATGCATCTCACATGTTTAGATCAAGACTGTGCTTCACCAGATGGACCTGGTCCATGACTGAGTTCATTTGTCATTCTTCAAAACTTTACCTGTTCCTGGGACAACAAGGTGACACTGAAAATATGGTCTAAGCTTCCGTGAAGCTATGACCAATGCCAAAGCCAATTTTTCAAGGTGGGGATACCTCGTTTCGGCATCAACTAAGGTTTTGTTGATATAGTAAATCAGAGAATGCGTACCTTCATTTTCGCGGACCAAAACTGTACTTACCGCGACTTCGGAGACGGCTAGGTAAAAAGGGAGGCATTCACCTGGATCTGCCTTGGCGAATAATGGCGGCAAGGACAAGTATGTTTTCAATTTTCTTAGGGCGTCGACACTTTCTAAATTCCACGGGTGCTTGTTATCTTTCTTTAGCACATTAAAAAATTTATGGCACATATCCAATGACCGTGAGATGAACCTTGACAGGGCGACTATTCGACCTGTCAATTCTTGTACCTGTTTTTTGCTGGTTAACATTTCCGGTATTTTCTTGATGGCCTTAATCTGATCTGGGTTGACCTCAATGCCTCATTGTGACACCAGAAAACCGAGAAATTTGCCCAAGTTTACACCGAAGGCACATTTTTCGAGGTTTAGTTTCATAATGTACCGCCATAGTATGTCGAAGGCTTCCCTCAGGTGATCGATGTGGTCTTCTTTCCTTTTTGACTTAAACAGCATGTCATCGATGTAGACTTTCATTGTTTTGCTGAGTTAATCTTTGAACATCTTGGTGACTAACCTCTGGTACGTCGCCCCTGCATTCTTTAGTCTGAACGGCATGACTCTGTAGCAGTACATTCCCTTGTGAGTGATGAAAGTAGTTTTCTCCTACTCCTCTTCCTCCATGAGGATCTGGTTGTAACCCAAGTAGGCATCCAAGAATCTTAGCAACTCGTGTCCCGCTGTTGCGTCGATGAGTTGGTCGATGTGTGGCAATGGAAAGGAGTCTTTTGGGCATGCTTTGTTTAGGTCTGTGAAATCAATGCGCATCCGCCATTTTCCATTTTTTCTTCACCATGACCACATTGGCGACCCACTAGGGATGTTTTCACTCTTGGACAGAGCCATTGGCGAGCAGCTTATCGACTTTTTCACTGACGGCTTCGTTAATTGCGGCATTGAACTTTCACCTCATTTGTCGCACTGGAGGGGGTCAACATTCAGTTTATGTGTGACGATCTCTTTCGGGATGCCTAGCATATTTGAATGGGAGAAGGCAAACGAATCGGGACTGTTAGTTAAGAATTTACGAAACTTACCTGGTTCCAAGAGATTGTGCCCGATACAAGCCTTTTTTGTGCTGCCATTGATGTCTAGTTGGACGGGATCGAGATCTTCTATGGTCGACTCGGAGGCTTCCATGATGTTGGGATCCTTAATAACGTCTGCCTGTATGTCGAGTTTGGTTCCCCACATCGCTGATTGCTATGCTTTCGCGCTTTCTACTTTTAGTTGTTGGGTATGTGCGCAATCCTGAGCGATGCAATAGCATTCTTGTGTGGTGCATTGCTCGCCTAGGATGCTAAATACCCACCATGGAGTAGGAAACATGATTACTTGATAGAGACTTGACGGGACTGCTCGCATGGCGTGTATCCATGGGTGCCCTATGATAGCATTGTATACCGTATCTTGGTCCATGACGTGAAACGTTGTTTCCAGGATGACTCCTCCAGCTATAACGGGTAGCACTATCTCTCCAGAAGTTCGCTCGACTGCAATATTAAAACTTGTTAGTGTTATGCTACGCGGTATTATTTTATCTTCGAGTCTCATCTGTACGAGGACTCGAGGATGGATAATACACGGGATGCTTCCGTCATCCACCATTATTTTTTTTACATCAGTATGTGCAATACGTAAAGTGATAACAAGAGCATCGTAGTGAGGGAAAGACAAACCGTCAGTATTTGATTTATCGAAGATGATAATATCTTTGAGGTCATTATACCTTTCATGAGTGATCGACCGTTTGAGTTTGTGTGTAGTGATGAACTTTACATGGTTGATTGTTGTGTCATCGCCTCCGCCGATGATCATCTGTATGGTACGAGCGGGAGAGGGCAGTTTTGGAGGTCCCTAGGGTTGTTTGCGCCTGCGGTCAAAGTTAGCTCGTCGCTAATTTAGCATTCTTACTACCTCCTGCCGCAGACCTATGCAATCCTAGGTTTTATGACCTCTTTCATAGTGGAATTCGCAAAGAACGTTCGACTTCCAAGTGCTCGGGTCGGACTTCATCTTTTGTGGCCATTGTACCTTTGTGCCGAGCTTCTCTAGTGTGTACCCTATTTTTGAAGGAGAAACACAAAAATTGTGAGCGGATAAGAGTGGAGGCATACCTCTTTCGTTTCGGTATGGCGCGGTATGTCGAGGAGGGGGATCTGTGTGCCGCGGAGGAGGTGGGATGGATGTCCTGATGCTAATGCCTTTCTCGGCCGAGACGGGGTCCCAACTAATCCCTTCGACCATCGTTGCGACAATCTTTCCGTGATTTAGCTTGAACTGATGTCAGCCGTTGGATCGAGCCATTGAGGTCGTCCTTGTCGGCCCTTACCTCAGCGTAGTAGGCGTTGTGGATTTCTTCCCAAGTAGTGTGAGGGTATTTCATGAGCCTGCTTAACAGTTTTCTGGTCGCTCTCGACCCATTCCTGCTTAACCCATTCTGGAAGGTTGCTACCGCCATCCCCTCTAACACATTCGGCAAGCTCATTCTCACCCTGTTAAATCGGGCTAAGAAGTCCCTGAGTCCCTCGATGTTCATCTACCTAACAGCGAATATGTCGTTTACCCAGCTCCCACCTTTTTAGCTCTTGCATGAGCGGTGACAAACTCTTCCGCCATTTCTTCAAATGTTGCTATTGACTGTTCTGGTAGTTGTGAGTACTAGTTTAGGGCTCCCCCCTATTAGGGTTTCGCCGAATTTTTTCAGTAGCACCGATGGTACTTGTTCTTTCGAGAGATCATTGCCTTTTACGGTTGTGACGTAGTAGATGATATGATTTTCTGGGTCTGTAGTACCGTCATATATCTTCAGGTATGGTGGAATTTTGAAGGTTTTTGGAATGGCGTGGGGGCTGCTTTCTCGTTGTATGGTTGCTCGATGAATCGACCAACGTCTCGTTTTGGCAACAACTTTGGGGCGCCTGGTATTTTGTCGACCCTTTCGTGATGCTCCTTTCTCTGGTAATGGAGTGCCTTATTCTTATTTTTCATTTCCTCCATTTTCTTCAAAATGGTTGCGAGTGCATCATTACCTGCGTCAGCAGTAGTATGAGTGTTCCCTGTGCGGTGGGCATCTTGTTCGCCAGTGACTGTCGTGACATCTATGTGTGCAATGTCTCTATTCTCCCTTTGAGCGGGTTTATCAAGTATGTTGTTCGGAGTACTTCTTAACTGCTCTTCTAGTAGTCTTTTTACTGCCGGTGGCGCCTCTGTTGAAGAGTAAGTGAATCAATAAAGTAGTAGATAGCAAAAACGAGGGGTAATTCATAAGATCAATGAAGTTGTATGAAACCCAAGGAGAATGTAGTTCACTCATGAAAACTTGTACCAATAACCATGTTACGTACTCTGCTACGTAAAGTTCCTCCATCTCAAATTAGACAAGGTAATGTACTTTTTGTCTGTTCCAAAATAAATGACATATTTTTAAATTTGAAAATAATTTAATTTTAAACTCTTTATTTTATGCATTTTATCCTTAATAAGAAGCTTTTATAATCACAAAAATGTCATGGCCCCACAAAAATTTTACCCTTTAAGCTTTTAAGACCACAAGTTTCAAATAACTTTTTTTCTTAAACTCTGTTCCGGATCAAAGTACCTCATCTAAATTGAAACGGAAAGAGTAAGTTGTAACAAAGAATTATAAGTTGATGAACTGACCTACACGTCATCAAGGAAGATGTATGCAGTTGCAATTAGAGATCAGGAGGATATATAGATAGCTTGAATCCGCTGCTTTTAATATAATTACCTTCCAAATTAGCTTGCTTGAGTTTCTTGGTTTGGATATCACGTGCACATTTTGCTCCTAATTTGGTGGTGATGTTCAGTTCCATCACTTGGAGGCTGCGTACATCCGTCAGGCCAAGGGGAATTTCTGCAAGTTTTTCACACAATACAAGAACCAGACGCTTCATTCTAGGAAAGTTATCAGCTGAAGCATGCCAGGCTGCTAAATCTGTTCTCTGAATCCACAAGACCTGAAGGGAACCAAAACCACCAACTTTTGGCTCCCAGTACTCTCCCTTAAATGCATTTTCTTTCAGTTTTAGAACTTCAAGGTACTGCAATTGTCCAAGTATAGATATATCATGATCCCAGTCCAACCAAGCATTTATTAACGTAAGCTGCAACTTCCTTGGAAATATGTATGCTGGAGGAAGGTGTAGTGGTATCCGGCCTATTTAACCAACATCATTAATTAACTTAAAACTTTCAAGGCACTCTAGCTTCTTAACATTGTTGAATAGTGCAGACTCGTTTGACTCAAGAAGCATACCTATGTTGCCACGAATGCCCAACTTCTTCATATTTGGAGCCCTAACAAACACATCTTCCGAGCAACTTTCAGATGCAATTGTCGAAAGAGTTTGTAAGGGTTGGTTTACCAGGGCAGCTTTACTACTTTTTGGGGCACGTAATATAGCAGAAGCATTAGTGTGAAGATGCCTCAGTCGTGGCATGTTCAATATGTCTGCTTCAATGTCAAGAGTCCTCTGTTGTGTGTCAACAATAAGAGTTTGCATGTTCCAAAGCCCTCCCATTTGTCTAGGAATGATCTTGAGGGAGTCGCTTGAGAATGCTATATATCTCAAATGATATAGCTGGAAAAACTCCTTGGTAAAGCGATTAAATGTGAGGGATTCTGCATCCAACACCCTTAGTAGAGGAAAAGCTTTCAGGATATTTGGAATATCTCTAGCAGGCATCTCCAATTTTTTTGATGGAAAGCTCAAGAATGACCTGACATGTTCACCAAAAGGTTTCGTAGAGATGAATTGTAAAATAGAGGAATGAATGCATAAGCGATGGTACGTTGCTAGCTCTTGTTGTCCAAGAGCAGATTGCCTAATATCAAGACTTACTTCTTGGAAAACGTTTTCCTCCATCGTCGCCTCATGCCTGCAAAATTCGTGCAACATATCATGAACACGACATGTTTTAATTTGGCCATCAGAAGTTCTCTACATTACCATCACCAAGTTTTTGTTGACAAGATCATTCAAGTAATCCTCTGCCTTACATTCAAGAGTTAAGCGTCCATTGTACTAATGAAACCTTCCGCGATCCATAAACGGATCAGCTTCCAAGCAGGGATCTCAAAACCTTTAGGAAATGCACCGCAATACAAGAAGCATGCCTTCAAGTCACAAGGCAAGCGATCATAACTCATTTGCGCCAGCTTTTTACAATTCTCCGGTCTTTATTTATGAGGTGCTCAACAACACTTTGATCTACTTGCTCCCATTCTCTTGTTGTTTTACCATTACCAATTTACGCCCCTGCAATCACCACAATTGCAAGGGGTAATCCCTCACATTTTTTGGCTATATTTAGTCCGTACTGTTCCAACTCAGAAGGGCATTTATCCTTGTGGAATACCTTCTTTTCCAGCAACTCCCAACCTTTACTATCAGTTAAACATTTCAACTTATGAGGATCATCATTGCAATACTTAGCTACAATGTAATCTCAAGTGGTCAACAACACTCTATTACACTTGTTGTTATTCGGGAAAGCAATTTTGAGACGATCCCAAGCTTCTCCAGACCATACATCATCCAAAACAATTAGATATTTTCCTCCCCTTCCCAAAAAAATCACGCATTACTTGAGCCAAATTATCATCAGACATATGAGAATATTGTGTAGTATTTCGCTTGAATTTACTAATAATGTTGAGAAATAAGTCCCTTCTCTTGTATGACTGTGAAACATAAACCCAAATGCGAGTGAAGAACTCAAACTCAACTGTAGCATCCTTGAATATCTTATTTGCTAGTGTCGTCTTTCCAATACCTGGCATACCAACGACTGGAATAACCTTTAAATTGTCTGATCTTTCAAGAAGACGATCAATTACCTTCTTGGCCTCCTCGTCAAAGCCAACAACGTCATCTTCCTCAACCACAGGAGGCTTTTAAGAGAACATTGAATTGTCATAATATTAGATTTAAGAAGCCAAATAACACTGACAACAAATAAAAGTTAATGTGCTTCAATTACTAACTAAGAAAGACATGCTTCTGTCTTTAGAAACTTGAAAATAACTTGGTAAAGGTAATGGATTCTTAAATGAGATCGAATAGTCTGACAATTGTGACAATCCTAAATGAATAGTTAATTCATACAATGTTTATGTAACTAGCTTCAAAGAATTTGTTAAAGCCATGTGATTGACATGTTTAAAAGATTGTCAATATGCAGGTTTTATAGGCCCTCTTCCTATACCATCGATTGAGTTCCTACTCGCTTTTTTGCTCTCCTATGCGAATTACTTTTTCAAAATATTATGAATTTTAAAAGTTTCACTAACTATTTTTTTCCAGTAACGATCCAGCCGGTCGTTTAGATTATTCTAGCCTTGTTCCCCTATTTATTGCTTCCTCTATGTTCAATTGTGGTTATGCGACTTGCCGGGGTGGTTAGTTTGGTTTCGGGTGAGTTTTAGAGTGAGTTAGGCTAAGTCCTAAGGTTGAAAGCTTAAGCTGGAAGAGTTGACCTTAGTTTGACTTTTGTGTAGATGACTCTAGAATCGAGTTTTGATGGTTCTGATAGCTTCGTATGGTAATTTTGGACTTAGGCCTATGTCCGATGTTGATTTGGAGGTCCGAAGGTTGGTTTGGTGCTTTTTGGTAAACATTGGAAAATTGAAGGTATGAAATGTTGACTTTATTCCTATCGGGCTCGGATTATGATTTCACGAGTTGGTATAAGTCTACTGTATCATTTGGGACTTGCATGCAAAATTTGAGCTCATTTGGAGTTGGTTTGATATGATTCGGTGTTGTTTTAGAAGTTGAATGTTCATTGGTTCTATAGACTTGAATTGGGGTGAGATTCGTAGATTTGATGTTGTTTGATGTGATTTAAGACATCAAGTAGGTTCATGTTGTGTTTTGGAACTTGATGATATGTTTGTACGGGTCCCAAGGGCCTCGGGTGTGATTCGGATTGAATCCTATTTCATTTTGGACTTGGAGGATTTTGATGCCTGCTGAAGTCTGGTGCATTCGCACCTGCGCAATTTGGGTCGTACGTGCGGCGCTGCAGAAGCGGTTGAATGGTCGCAGGTCTGCAAACGCAGAAGGGAGCAATGCTCCACAAATGCAGAAGATAGATTTTGATGGGGGACCGCAAGTGCGGTATTTATGCACAGAAGTCGACGCGCAGATGCACCTTTGGTCCGCAGAAGCAGAACTGCAGAAGCGACGTGTGGTCCGCAAAAGCGGAAATTGCTGAGTCTTAGTGAAGCCGCATCTACGATGGTTTTCCGCAGATTTGGAGTCACAAAAGCTACAATTTGTCTGCAGGTGTGGAAAGCCTGCGCAGAAAATTGATGAAATCGAGGGTTTATTTCATTTTTCATATTTTGAGTTATAGAGCTCGTTTTTGGGCGATTTTGGAGAAACTTTTCAAGGATTGGATTGAGGTAAGCATTTTTTACTCGATTTTGTTCATTAATCATGATTTCATCATTATTTTTATTATTTAATTAGTGATTTGAGTTGGAGAGATTGGGAATTTTTGTGAAAACTTTCCTAAACCATAAATTGTGGATTTGAAAGTCAATTTGAGGTCGAAATTGGATAATTTTAGTATGGTTGGACTTATATCGGAATGGATGTTCATATTTTTGAGTTGGGTTGGGTTCCGAGGTGCTAGCTCAGGGTTGACTTTTTTATTTTCTTTAAAGATTGAAACTTTATTACCGAAATTGCTTCCTATGCCTTGTATTCATGGTAATAAGTTATTTTGACTAGATTCAAGCCGTCCGGAGTTAAATTTTCGCGGAAAAGGCTTCTTAGTGGATTGATTTAGCTTGCTTGAGATAGGTATCTTGTCTAACTTTGTATGGAGAAAATAGCCCTTAGGACTTGGGTTGATTTGTGTTATTTGTATTATATGAAAGACGCGTACACGAGGTGACGAGTGTGTACACGTGCTTATGTGTGGTATTTTTACCGCATTAGACTCTTTGTCTCTTTCATGCATTTAATTAGAAATCGTAATATCATGTTATATCTTCCATTGTTAAATTTCTCTCGCATTCTTTACTTGATGTTGTTATCACATGCTCTATTTATTATTGTCAAACATGCTTTTATATGCTTTAATTGATGTTGTTATCTCTCTTATCATCATGTGCCTTTTTAATTGTGGAGTTATTCTCATTTGAAGTTATCATTCCATGATGTCTCTTCGTGTTGAATTATTCTCATGTATTTAGACGTAGTTTCTATTTCATACTATCTTTTTCGTTGCTAAGCTTATATTATACAATCGAGTTGGAAGTTGTCTTTCTTGGGAATGCTTTCATTTTGAGTTATTGAAGTTGAAGTTATGAAAGCTATTATCACATTGAGGTTGAAGTTATTGATTATTGAGATATCTTTCCTTGTTGAGTAATTCTCATTCATTTTGTTATTATTGAGATTCTTGTTCACATTGTAGTTGAGTCGTGGGCTATATGTTGTGGTAACTTTGGTATTATTGATTTTGGCAAGTTGTGGCATATGGGCACTTGTAGTGCGAGTTGTTATTATGTTGTGTTATTGATGTGTTTGTGGCGGTATAAGGATAGGGGTTAATGTGTATACGGCGGCATTAGGTGGGATTTATGTATGTATTGCTAGTAAGAGAATTACTTGAAGCCACGCGGCGACATATGGGGGCTAAAGTGCATGTAGCTATTTCAAAAAAATATTTTCAAAAATATCTAAGTGTAAGGGTCACGCGACGGCATAAGGAAAGCTTGTGATTTTAAATTGTGAATTGTGGATATGAGGCGTGGTACCTCGATTGTGATTCTTGTTATACTTTCTATGTTAAAGAGGTTTGTTGGTTGAACAGTTTTGTTATCTCTCCATTTGCCTTACTAGTATTTGTCTGTATTGATTTCTTGTTGTTCTTATCATGTGTTCACTCCTTGTTGCCTTTATTGCTTTAAGTTCCATGGTTAGTTTACATTATTGAACTGCTTTATTATTATTCACTTCCTCGTCTTCCATTATTTAACTATACTATACTTTATCCAGTTTTCTAGTCCTAGTAGAGTCTTGACCTGGCCTCATCACTACTCTACTGAGGTTATACTTGATACTTAGTGGGTACCGTTGTGGTGTACTTATGCTACACTTCTACATATTTTTGTGCAGATCCAGGTACATCTGCTCGTGTCGGATGCCATTAATCCTTCAATTATCTTTTCGGAGACTTCAAGGTGTAGCTCGACATCTGTAGGTCTTGGAGTTACCTTGTTCTATTTCATTACTATTGTTTATCCTTTCATCAAACAATGTTGTATTAGAGATTTTAGTACATTTTTGTAGAGCTTATAACTCAGTTCCGCTGGCTTTGGAGATATTGTTACTGAGGTTTCCGCTTTGGAAATATTTTGACCTTTATCGGTTTATTTTATTATCTTAGTTTATTATTTCTGTTAAGCTATTCATGAATGTTACATTTACCTAGTCTTAGATATTAGGTGTCATCATGACTACCTTAGGTGGTATTTTGGGGTCGTGGCATGTTGGTATCAAAGCTCTAACGTTCATAAGTGCTACGAGTCATAAGCAAGTTTGGTAATGTCTTGCGGATCGGTGCATAGACGTCTATACTTATCTTCGAGAGGCTACGAGAATGTTAGAAATATTCCACTTTGTTGATTCCTTATCATGCAAATTTGTTGATTTAGAAATCATAGTTTTTGTCTTTCTACTTTCTCATAGATGGTGAGGACACGCACTACTGAATCCGATGATCAGATACCCATGTCCCCTACTAAAGCTGCGCGAGGCCAGGGCTAAGGCAAAGGTCGAGGAAAGGCATGTGTTGTAGTTAGATCACCTGCCCGAGCAGCGACTGAGGAGCGACCAGTAGCTCCGGTTCGGGGACAGGCGCCTATTGTCACCCCTACACTTGAGGAGACCTTAGGATAGTTTTTGAGCATGTTGGCACTCTTGCTCAGGCGGGATTGATTCCCCTTGCACTAGCTACATCTCAGGCTGGGGGAGGAGCTCAGAATCATATCGTCTGTACTCCAAGGCAACGGGTTCATTTTGATTTGGTCCCGGGATTTATGCCAGTGCAACTTGTTATTCCGTTTTAGCTCGAGGTTAGGGCGGAGGAATCTAAGGAGGAGGAGTTGAGTCTTGAAAGGTTCAAGTATCACCCTCCTACTTATAGTGGCACAACTACCGAGGATGTGCAGGGCTTTCTAGAGAAGTGCCACCATATTCTTTGCACCATGGGTATTGTGAAGACGAGCGGATTTGCCTTTACTACATTTCAGCTATCAGGAGCAGCCTACAGGTGGTGGCAGGCTTACGAGGAGGGTAGGACAGGTGATGCAGCCCTTCTCACTTGAGTTCAGTTATAAGAGATATTCTTGAGAGAGTTTGCTCAGAGTTTGAGCAGATATGTCAACGGACTATGATAGTATCAGAGTATTCTATTAAATTCAGTTGTCCCGACATGCACCTACCTTGGTTTCTAGAATGAGAGAGCGAGTCTGCAGATTCATCGAGGGGCTCAACTATGATATTAGATTTAGCATGGCTCGAGAGTTTGAGACGGATACTCCGTTTCAACAGCTGGTGGATGCCACACAGAGGATGGATGGTATGCAGGGCCAAGAGAGAGAGCGGAGAGAAGGAGGCCAAGGCCTCGAGGTATTAAATAATTTAGTGGTGGCCACGCTATAGCTACAGCCCTACATGGTAAGGCATATGTGAGTCCCACCTGGTCCACAGGGTTCACAAACTATGGTTGCTGCTCCAGCTGCCGCCCCACCTGCACCGCCTGCAAAGGATGGAGGTCAGGCAAGTAAAGGCCCTAGAAGAAAGGCCAGACCCTTTTTATGTTTTTCCGGATAGGACATAGGTTGTTGCTTCAGATGTTGTCATCACAGGTACTATTTCGGTCTGTCACAGGAATGCCTCATCTTTATTTGATCCAGGCTCCACTTACTCATATGTGTCATCTTACTTTGCTCTGTATTTGGATATATCATGTGACTCTTTGAGTGCTCCTGTATATATGTGTCTGCGTCTGTGGGAGATTCCGTTACTGTAGACCGTGTTTATCACTATTGGTGGTTATGAGACCAAAGTTGATCTATTGCTACTCAGTACAGTAGATTTTGATGTGCTCTTGGGCATGTACTAATTGTCGCCCTAACATGCTATTTTAGACTATCACTCTAAGACCTTGACATTGGCTATGCCATGTTTGTTGTGGTTGGAGTGGAGGGGTACATTGAATTATACTCCTAGTAGGGTGGTATCCTTTCTAGATGCACATCGAATGGTTGAGCAGGGGTCTGATGCATACCTAGCCTTTATGAGAGATGTTAGTGCTGATACTCATATCGTTAAGTCAGTTCTGGTAGAGAGGGATTTTCTAGATGTTTTTCCAGCAGACCTATCGAGCATGTCGCTCGATACACATGTCGATTTTTGTATTGACTTAGTATCGAGCACTCAGCCCATTTTATTCCACCATATTATATGGCACCTATAGAGTTGAAGGAATTGAAGGAGCAGCTTCAGGAATTACTTGATAAGGGTTTCATCTGGCCGAGTGTCTCGCCTTGGGATGCTTCAGCTTTGTTCGTGAAGAAAAAAGATAGTTCTATGCATATGTGTATTGATTATAGGTAGTTGAACAAAGTTATAGTCATGAACAAGTACCTATTACCATGCATTGATGACTTATTTGACTAGCTTCAAGATCCTAGAGTGTTCTTAAACATTGATTAGAGGTCAGGGCATCATCAGCTGAAGATTCGGGACTTCGATATCCCAAATACTGCTTGAGTTCCTAGTTATATCATTTTTGTTGGCCAATGCCTCAGTATCATTTATGCACTTGATGAACACTGTATTCTAGCCATATCTCGACTCTTTCATCATTGTATTCATTGACGACATCTTGGTGTATTCCCACAGCCAAGAGGATCAAGAGCAACTTTTGAGGATCGTGCTCCTGACATTGAGGGAGAAGTAGTTATATGCAAAATTCTCAAAGTGTGAATTTTAGATTGATTCGGTGGTGTTTTTGGGTCATGTGGTGCCGAGTGAGAGGATTAAGTAGATCTAAAGAAGATTGAAGCAGTTTAGAGTTGGCTTATACCGTCTTCAACTAGTGAGATCTAGAGTTTTCCTGGTTTGGCCAGCTATTATCTCTGTTTTGTAAAAGATTTCTCGTCTATTGCTGCACCTTTTACCAGATTGACTCAGAAGGGCAATCCATTAAGGTGGTCCGACGATTATGGGGAGAGCTTTCAGAAGCTCAAGACTGCCTTGACCACAGCTCCAGTTCTGATTTTGCCTTCAGCATCGGGTTCATATACGGTTTATTGTGATGCTTTGCAGATTGGTATTGGGTGTGTTTTGATGCAAGAGGGTAGGGAGATCCGTTGTTTTTTGGGTTTGGCGAGTTATTGTCATCGGTTTGTAGAGGGGTTCTCATATATAGCAACCTCGTTGACCAGATTGACCCAGAAGGGTGCCCCGTTCAGATGGTCAGACGAGTGTGAGGCAAGCTATCAGAAGCTCAAGACAGCTTTGACTACGGCACCGGTGTTGGTGTTGCCCACAGGTTCATGGCCCTATACAGTATATTGTGACACATCCTGTATTGGACTTGGTGCGGTATTGATGCAGGGTGTAAAGGTTATTGCATATGCTTCACAGCAACTAAAAGTTCAGGATAAGAATTATTCAGTTCATGACTTGGAGCTGGTAGCCATTGTTCACACGCTGAAGATTGGGAGGCACTATCTATATTGGCGTGTCATGTGAGGTTTTCACGGATCATAAGAGTTTGCCGTATTTTTTCAAGCATAAGGAGCTCAATTTGAGGCGGAGGAGGTGGTTGGAGCTATTGAAAGACTATGGACAAGGATTTGACCTACGAGGAGGAGTTGATAGCTATTCTAGATCGGCAGGTTCGTCAGTTGAGATCGAAGAGTTATCCTTCGATTCGAGTGTAGTAGAGAGGTCAGCTTGTTGAGGCAGCTACCTGGGAGTCCGAGTCCGATATGCGGAGCACATATCCCCACCTTTTCACCAGCTCAGGTACTCTTCTATGTCCGTTCGAGGACGAACGATTATTTTAAATGGAGAATATGATGACCCAAAAGGCCATCTTATGTTTTAGAACTCGATTCCATGTTTCGACACCTTCAAAACCTCATTTTATCCCTCCTCGATTTGTGTGTGCAGTTCGAGCATGTTTTCGAAAAGCTTTTATGTTGAAAGTTGATAAAAATAATAATGTTTACCTTTAAAAGTTGATTTAGTTGACTTCGGTCAACATTTTGAGTAAACGGACCCGGACTCGTATTTTGACAGTCTCGATGGGTCCGTATCAAAATATGGACCTGGGGTTATGTCTGGAATTAAATCCCGAGGTATCTAGCTCGAGATATGAATTTTTGATGAAAATTGAAAGACTGAAAATTAAATTGTTTTAAGATTTTGGTTAATGTTTGATATTGTTAGTATCGGGCCCATATTTTGGTTTCGAAGCCCGGTACATGTTCAAAATAATATTTATACCTTATCCGTGAAATTTGGTGAGAAAAGGAACTAATTTGACGTGATCCGAATGTCTGGTTGTGAAAATAGAAATTTCAAAGTGTTCTTAAGAATTTTATGTGATTTGGTGCTAAATTTGTAGTTATAGATGTTATTGTGGCGATTTGATCGCATGAGCAAGTCCGTATGATGTTTAAAGACTTGTGTGCATGTTTGGTTTGGAGCCCCGAAAGCTTGGGTGAGTTTCGGATAGGCTACAGGGTGTTTTGGACTTGGAAATCTGGTGTGAGAGTGTTGTATCTGGTGTCTGTTGCATTGTGCTTCGCGATCGCGAAGGGGAAACTTGGCGGGGGAGGATTTTACCCTACGCGAACGCGACACTAGTGTCGCGAACATGGAGTATTGTGGGGGATTGCTCTGCGCGAACGCGACCGGTCGACCGCGTAGCTTTAGATAGGCTGGTCAGGTGACCTGGGAAGCTCTACGCGAACGCGAGCCTTGTCTCGCGAACGCAAAAGTGAGGCGGGATAAACCTTTGCGAACACGTAGTGCCTCCCACGATCGTGTAAGTCCTTACGAGGCTGCTCTTCGCGCATGCGATGAACACTGTCGCCCAGCACTTAAAACATAAGCAAAAACGGGAATTGGCCATTATTTCAAAATTTTCAAAACTAGAAAACCTAGAGGCCATTCTCAAGAGACAATTTCTTCCCAAAGTGTTAGTAAATGATTCTAAACTACTTTTTTCAATTACCCATTACATTTCATGAATTTTCAACCTAAAATCTAGGGATTTCGTGGTGGAAATTGGGGGTTTGGGTAGAAATAGAGATTTTTGTATATTTGGAATTTAGATATCGATTTAAGGTCGGATTTCAAAACTAATTACATATTCGGGCTCGGGGGTGAATGGATTTTGGTCCGAACCTCGAATTTTGACCAAGCGGGCCTGGGGTCGGTTTTTGACTTTTGGGGAAAAAGTTTGAGAAACCTAAATTTATGTATTGAAATTGATTTCTTTAGCAATATCTGATGTTATTAAATTAATTATGGCTAGATACGAGTGGTTTGGAGGTAGAATCTAGAGGAAAAGCGGTATTTGAGCAGTGAGTGGCCTATGGATAGAGGTAAGTATTGTGTCTAACTTTGACTCGAGAGATTAGGAATCATTGACTTAATTGCTATGTGAAAATCCATATGAGTGGCATATAGGTGAGGTGACGCGTACCTATGCGCCGCCAATTTATTTGGTTTGCCTGTTTTCTTCTCGTTCTTATTATATTATCTTCCCTACCTTAACTGCTGCATGTTTTACTGGTATTTCCATGCTTAATTGCTACTTATCAGACATTGTTTTTCATTGTTGAAGGTATACGTTACCCCATAGTTTCATTGTCTCATATTATTGGCTTAAGCTGGTTATCGATGTTTTATGACATATTTTGGATTGGTTTCGCTGAGTAGTATTATTTGTGTGAAGTTTCATAATGTACAAGCTTTCCGTTTGCTTTGGTTTGAGGTTTAACTATTGTGAAGAGTTTTGAGTTATATTGTGAAATTTCTGTAATTATTAAGTAATTGATGCTGATATGGTAGGATCAGGTTGCGCGCCGCAACAGGAGGAATAATGGTGATATATTGAGGAGGAATAAAGGTTAAATGCTATTATACGATGGGATCAGGTTGCACGTCGCAACAAGAGGAATAAGGGTGGATTGATCTGGAGTAATAAGGGTGAATATTCATATTGATATTGATATATGGTGGGATCGGGATGAGCGCCTCATCAGTTTATATGTTTATGTGTCTTTCTTCTACTGTGTAAGTTATTCGGTAGCTTTGCATTTCACTTAAGGATTGGTTATAGCTGGATACTAATAAGACACTTGAGTTCTGTATTCATTCCTTGCAAGTCACTGCTTTATTTTGTCTTGTCCTTATTTCTACTTTTATTTTACACTGTATGCAGGTTATATTGTAATTGCCCCGCCGTAGCCTTGTCACTACCTCGTAGAGGTTAGGCTTGGCACTTACCAGTACATGGAGTCAGTTGTACTGATACTGCACTCTGCACTTCCTGTGCAGATTTTGGAGCAGGTAGTGGCTGATCGAGAGGTCGAGTGCAGATATTTTTAGCTAGGAGACTCAAGGTAGTCTTGCTGGCGTTTGCAAGCCTTGGCGTCCGCAAGCCCTGGCGTCCCCTTCTATGCTCCTACATTTACTGTTTTTACTTCCCTTCATAAGCAGTTGTATCTTCTTTCGAACAAATGTTTGTAGCAAATCTTAGTGTGTTCGTGGATTGTGACACCGGATTCTGGGTAGTAATAGCAATAGTATTAGTAATAGTATATAAACAAATAGGTTATTTACTTACTTCCGCATTTGTTTCTACTTGTTTTAGCTTGTTTACTTTTAATCACCGGAACGTAAAGAAATTGGTTAATAATACCCTAACGTTGGCTTGCCTAGCAAATTTGATGTCAGGCGCCATCACTGTCTCGATGGTGGAAATTCCGGATCGTGACAACAAGGCTAGATTGGTTGTCAAATATTTTAATTCGAAAAGGGGGGTTGATTTTGATAAAATCTTTTCTTCAGTTGCGAAGATGTTATCCATTCAAGTTGTTCTTGGTTTGGCTGCAAGTCCAGATTTAGAGCTTGAGCAAATGAATGTTAAAACTGATTTTCTCCATCATGAATTCGATGAAGAAATTTATATGGAGCAGCCATAAGGTTTTGAAGTCAAGGGAAAAGAGAATTTCGTTTGCAAGTTGAAGAAGAACTTGTATGGTTTGAACAAGCTCCTAGGCAGTAGTACAAGAAGTTTGGTTCTTTTATGAGTCAACAAAGCTTCAAGAAGACTTCTTCAAACCATTATGTTTTTGTGCAAAAATTCTTTGATGATGACTTTATTATCTTATTATTTTATGTTGATGACATGCTTGTTGTTGGTCATAATGCTTGCAGGATTCAGAAGTTGAAGCAAAGAGTTGAATAAGTCTTTTGCTATGAAAGACTTAGGACCAGCAAGACAGATTCTTCGCATGCAAATAGTCCGTGACAGAGAGGCCAAGAAGTTGTGGAAGAAAAATAAATTCAGAAAGTACTTCACAAATTCAACATGGATAAAGCTAAGATTGTAAGTACATCTTTAGCTATGCACTTCAAATTTAGCACGAAGCATTGTCCTTCTAGTGATGATGAGAAGGAAGATATAAAGAAAGTTCCTTATGCTTCGGCTGTTGGCAGTTTGATGTATGTAATGATTTGTAGGTCTAAACATATTGATATGAGATATCATTGGATTAGAGATGTGTTGATTCTAAGTTGCTTGAACTCGAGAAGATTCACACCGATAATAATGGTACGGATATGTTGACTAATGCTCTGCGAACAAGGAAGTTTGAAGTTTGTTGCATGAACCTCGGGATGGCAGTCTCCTCTACATAATCGGGAGGGAAATTGTTGGATTTTTTGGCTTTTTCCATTCCTATGTGGGTAAATAAAATAGCTTTTGGACTAAGCCCACTTTGCCTTATAGCCCACTAATGTCAAGACATATAAATATGACCTATTTTAGATTAGAAACATAACAAGAGAAAAAACATAAGGGTGCAGCAGTGTGAGAGAGAAAAGTGTGTTCTTTTGCTTTAGAAAATTCTGCTCAGACAGTCCGCTTCAATAACTCGTTAACCGTTGGATCGTGCTCAAATTTGAACTAGCAGTTCTTAATATATGGTTCTTAGGGTTCCACAGTGGAAATTGGATTTGGAAGCCTATAACTTTGATTTTGGAGACGTGAACAGTAGCTCATTTTTTGGGTGATTTCTCTCTTCTTCTTTTTTTTTTGTACTCGCATCAATCGCTATTAATTGTTAGAGAAACAGTGAAACACCACCACAATTTGGTTGGCAAATTAAATACCTCATGCTAAGTCAAATTTTAGTAGTAGTAGAGATTAAAATTACATTAATCAGATGACAAAAGTAACCAACAAAGTTAAACTTTGTCCATTCTAAATTAATACATCCCATGCATAACGAAATCAAAGCGCACGACATAAAGGTCAGAAAAACAGTACAGCGGAAAGCAGACTACATAAGTGCTCGATATCAAACAAGATAACGTGTAGTTTCCCCTCCCCCCCCCCCCAACCCAACCCCAAAAAGAGAACCAAAGCATTGTCGCCTTTGTTGAAGAGTGAGTGAATCAATGAAGTAGCAGATAGCAGAAACGAGGGGTAATCCATACGATCAATGAAGCTGTATGAAACCCAAGGAGAATGTAGTTCACTCATGAAAACCTGTACCAATAACTATGTTACGTACTCTATTACGTAAAGTTCCTCCATCTCAAATTAGACAAGGTAATGTACTTTTTGTCTGTTCCAAAATAAATGACATATTTTTAAATTTGAAAATAATTTAATTTTAAACTCTCTATTTTATGCATTTTATCCTTAATAAGAAGCTTTTATAATCACAAAAATGTCATGGCCCCACAAAAATTTTACCCATTAAGCTTTTAAGACCACAAGTTTCAAATATTTTTTTTTCTTAAACTCCGTTCCGGATCAAAGTACCTCATCTAAATTGAAACGGAAAGAGTAAGTTGTAACAAAGAATTATAAGTTGATGAACTGACCTACACGTCATCAAGGAAGCTGTATGCAGTTGCAATCAGAGATCAGGAGGATATATAGATAGCTTGAATCCGCTGCTTTTAATATAATTACCTTCCAAATTAGCTTGCTTGAGTTTCTTGGTTTGGATATCACGTGCACATTTTGCTGCTAATTTGGTGGTGACGTTCAGTTCCATCACTTGGAGGCTGCGTACATCCGCCAGGCCAAGGGGAATTTCCGCAAGTTTTTCACACGATACAAGAACCAGACGCTTCAGTCTAGGAAAGTTATCAGCTGAAGCATGCCAGGCTGCTAGATCTGTTCTCTGAATCCACAGGACCTGAAGGGAACCAAAACCACCAACTTTTGGCTCCCAGTACTCTCCCTTAAATGCATTTTCTTTCAGTTTTAGAACTTCAAGGTACTGCAATTGTCCAAGTATAGACATATCATGATCCCAGTCCAACCAAGTATTTATTAACGTAAGCTTCCGCAACTTCCTTGGAAATATGTATGCTGGAGGAAGGCGTAGTGGTGTCCGGCCTATTTGACCAACATCATTAATTAACTTTAAACTTTCAAGGCACTCTAGCTTCTTGACATTGTTGAATAGTGCAGACTCGTTTGACTCAAGAAGCATACCTATGTTGCCACGAATGCCCAACTTCTTCATATTTGGAGCCCTCACAAACACATCTTCCGTGCAACTTTCAGGTGCAATTGTCGAAAGAGTTTGTAAAGCTTGGTTTACCAGGGCAGCTTTACTACTTTTTGGGGCACGTAATATAGCAGAAGCATTAGTGTGAAGATGCCTCAGTCGTGGCATGTTCAATATGTCTGCTTCAATGTCAAGAGTCCTCTGTTGTGTGTCAACAATAAGAGTTTGCATGTTCCAAAGCCCTCCCATTTGTCTAGGAATGATCTTGAGGGAGTCGCTTGAGAATGCTATATATCTCAAATGATATAGCTGGAAAAACTCCTTGGTAAAGCGATTAAATGTGAGGGATTCTGCATCCAACACCCTTAGTAGAGGAAAAGCTTTCGGGATATTTGGAATATCTCTAGCAGGCATCTCCAATTTTTTTGATGGAAAGCTCAAGAATGACCTGACATGTTCACCAAAAGGTTTCGTAGAGATGAATTGTAAAACAGAGGAATGAATGCATAAGCGACGGTACGTTGCTAGCTCTTGTTGTCCAAGAGCAGATTGCCTAATATCAAGACTTACTTCTTGGAAAAGGTTTTCCTCCATAGTCGCCTCATGCCTGCAAAATTCGTGCAACATATCATGAACACGACATGTTTTAATTTGGCCATCAGAAGTTCTCTGCATTACCATCACCAAGTTTCTGTTGACAAGATCATTCAAGTAATCCTCTGCCTTACATTCAAGAGTTAAGCGTCCATTGTACTGAATGAAACCTTCCGCGATCCATAAACGGATCAGCTTCCAAGCAGGGATCTCAAAACCTTTAGGAAATGCACCGCAATACAAGAAGCACGCCTTCAAGTCATAAGGCAAGCGATCATAACTCATTTGCACCAGCTTTTTACAATTCTCCGGGTCTTTATTTATGAGGTGCTCACCAACACTTTGATCTACTTGCTCCCATTCTCTTGTTGTCTTACCCTTACCGATTAACGCCCCTGCAATCACCACAATTGCAAGGGGTAATCCCTCACATTTTTTGGCTATATTTAGTCCGTACTGTTCCAACTCAGAAGGGCATTTATCCTTGTGGAATACCTTCTTTTCCAGCAACTCCCAACCTTCACTATCAGTTAAAAATTTCAACTTATGAGGATCATCATTGCAATGCTTAGCTACAATGTTATCTCGAGTGGTCAACAACACTCTATTACACTTGTTGTTGTTCGGGAAAGCAATTTTGAGACGATCCCAAGCTTCTCCAGACCATACATCATCCAAAACAATTAGATATTTTCCTCCCCTCCCCAAAAAATCACGTATTACTTGAGCCAAATCATCCTCAGACATATGAGAATATTGTGTAGTATTTCGCTTGAATTTACTAATAATGTTGAGAAATAAGTCCCTTCTCTTGTATGACTGTGAAACATAAACCCAAATGCGAGTGAAGAACTCAAACTCAACTGTAGCATCCTTGAATATCTTATTTGCCAGTGTCGTCTTTCCAAGACCTGGCATACCAACGACTGGAATAACCTTTAAATTGTCTGATCCTTCAAGAAGACGATCAATTACCTTCTTGGCCTCCTCGTCAAAGCCAACAACGTCATCTTCCTCAACCACAGGAGGCTTTTAAGAGAACATTGAATTGTCATAATATTAGATTTAAGAAGCCAAATAACACTGACAACAAATAAAAGTTAATGTGCTTCAATTACTAACTAAGAAAGACATGCTTCTGTCTTTAGAAACTTGAAAATAAATTGGTAAAGGTAATGGATTCTTAAATGAGATCGAACAGTCTGACAATTGTGACAATCCTAAATGAATAGTTAATTCAGACAATGTTTATGTAACTAGCTTCAAAGAATTTGTTAAAGTCATGTGATTGACATGTTTAAAAGATTGCCAATATGCAGGTTTTATAGGCCCTCTTCCTATACCATCGATTGAGTTCCTACTCGCTTTTTTGCTCTCCTATGCGAATACTTTTTCAAAATATTATGAATTTTAAAAGTTTCACTAACTATTTTTTTCTGGTAACGATCCGGCCGGTCGTTTAGATTATTCTAGCCTTGTTCCCCTATTTATTGCTTCCTCTATGTTCAATTGTGGTTATGCGACTTGCCGGGGTGGTTAGTTTGGTTTCGGGTGAGTTTCAGAGTGAGTTAGGACACTAAGTCCCAAGGTTGAAAGCTTAAGCTGGAAGAGTTGACCTTAGTTTGACTTTTGTGTAGACGACTCTAGAATCGAGTTTTGATGGTTCTGATAGCTTCATATGGTAATTTTGGACTTAGGCCTATGTCCGATGTTGATTTGGAGGTTCGAAGGTTGATTTGGTGTTTTTTGGTAAAAGTTGAAAAATTGAAGGTATGAAATGTTGACTTTATTCCTATCGGGCTCGGATTATGATTTCACGAGTTGGTATAAGTCTATTGTATCATTTGGGACTTGCATGCAAAATTTGAGCTCATTTGGAGTTGGTTTGATATGATTCGGTGTTGTTTTAGAAGTTGAATGTTCATAGGTTCTATAGACTTGAATTGGGGTGCGATTCGTAGATTTGATGTTGTTTGATGTGATTTAAGACATCAAGTAGGTTCATGTTGTGTTTTGGAACTTGATGATATGTTCGGACGGGTCCCAAGGGCCCCGGGTGTGATTCGGATTGAATCCTATTTCATTTTGGACTTGGAGGATTTTGATGCCTGCTGAAGTCTGGTGCATTCCCACCTGCGCAATTTGGGTCGTACGTGCGGCGCTGCAGAAGCGGTTGAATGGCCGCAGGTGCGCAAACGCAGAAGGGAGCAATGCTCCACAAATGCAGAAAGATAGATTTTGACGGGGGACCGCAAGTGCGGTATTTATGCACAGAAGTGGACACGCAGATGCACCTTTGGTCCGCAGAAGCAGAAGTGCAGATGCGCCGTGTGGTCCGCAAAAGCGGAAATTACTGAGTCTTAGTGAAGCCGCATCTGCGATGGTTTTCCGCATATGTGGAGTCACAGAAGCTACAATTTGTCCGCAGGTGTGGAAAGCCTGCGCAGAAAATTGATGAAATCGAGGGTTTATTTCATTTTTCATATTTTGAGTTAGAGAGCTCGTTTTTAGGCGATTTTGGAGAAAATTTTCAAGGATTGGATTGAGGTAAGCATTTTTTACTCGATTTTTTTCATTAATCATGATTTCATCATTATTTTTATTATTTAATTAGTGATTTGAGTTGGAGAGATTGGGAATTTTTGTGAAAACTTTCCTAAACCATGAATTGTGGATTTGAAAGTCGATTTGAGGTCGGAATTGGATAATTTTAGTATGGTTGGACTTATATCGGAATGGATGTTCAGATTTTTAAGTTTGGTTGAGTTCCGAGGTGCTAGCTCAGGTTTGACTTTTTTATTTTCTTTAATGATTGAAACTTTATTACCGGAATTGCTTCCTATGGCTTGTATTTATGGTATTAAGTTATTTTGACTAGATTCAAGCCGTCCGGAGTTAAATTTTCGCGGAAAAGGCTTCTTAGTGGATTGATTTAGCTTGCTTGAGGTAAGTATCTTGTCTAACTTTGTATGGAGAAAATAGCCCTTAGGACTTGGGTTGATTTGTGTTATTTGTATTATATGAAAGACGCGTACATGAGGTGACGAGTGTGTACACGTGCTTATGTGTGGTATTTTTACCGCATTAGACTCTTTGGCTTTTTCATGCATTTAATTAGAAATTGTAATATCATGTTATATCTTCCGTTGTTAAATTTCTCTCGCATTATTTACTTGATGTTGTTATCACATGCTCTATCTCTTATTGTCAAACATGCTTTTATATGCTTTAATTGATGTTGTTATCTCTCTTATCATCATGTGCCTTTTTAATTGTGGAGTTATTCTCATTTGAAGTTATCATTCCATGATGTCTCTTCGTGTTGAATTATTCTCATGTATTTAGACGTAGTTTCTATTTCATACTATCTTTTTCGTTGTTAAGCTTATATTATACAATTGAGTTGGAAGTTGTCTTTCTTGGGAATGCTTTCATTTTGAGTTATTGAAGTTGAAGTTATGAAAGCTATTATCACATTGAGGTTGAAGTTATTGATTATTGAGATATCTTTCCTTGTTGAGTAATTCTCATTCATTTTGTTATTATTGAGATTCTTGTTCACATTGTAGTTGAGTCGTGGGCTATATGTTGTGGTAACTTTGGTATTATTGATTTTGGCAAGTTGTGGCATATGGGCACTTGTAGTGCGAGTTGTTATTGTGTTGTGTTATTGATGTGTCTGTGGCGGTATAAGGATAGGGGTTAATGTGTATACGACAGCATTAGGTGGGATTTATGTACGTATTGCTAGTAAGAGAATTACTTGAAGCCACGCGGCGACATATGGGGGCTAAAGTGCATGTAGCTATTTCAAAAAAAATATTTTCAAAAATATCTAAGTGTAAGGGTCACGCGGCGGCATAAGGAAAGCTTGTGATTTTAAATTGTGAATTGTGGATATGAGGCATGGTACCTCGATTGTGATTCTTGTTATACTTTCTATGTTAAAGAGGTTTGTTGGTTTAACAGTTTTATTATCTCTCCATTTGCCTTACTAGTATTTGTCTGTATTGATTTCTTGTTGTTCTTATCATGTGTTCACTCCTTGTTGCCTTTATTGCTTTAAGTTCCATTGTTAGTTTACATTATTGAACTGCTTTATTATTATTCATTTCCTCGTCTTCCATTATTTAACTATACTATACTCTATCTAGTTTTCTAGTCCTAGTAGAGTCTTGACCTGGCCTCATCACTACTCTACTGAGGTTATACTTGATACTTAGTGGGTACCGTTGTGGTATACTCATGCTACGCTTCTACATATTTTTGTGCAGATCCAGGTACATATGCTCGTGTCGGATGCCAGTAATCATTCAATTATCTTGTCGGATGTCAAGGTGTAGCTCGACATCTGTAGGTCTTGGAGTTACCTTGTTCTATTTCATTACTATTGTTTATCCTTTCATCAAACAATGTTGTATTAGAGATTTTAGTACATTTCTGTAGAGCTTATAACTCAATTCCGCTGGTTTTGGAGATATTGTTACTGAGGTTTCCGCTTTGGAAATATTTTGAGCTTTATCGGTTTATTTTATTATCTTAGTTCATTATTTCTGTTAAGCTATTCATGAACGTTACACTTACCTAGTCTTAGATATTAGGTGTCATCATGACTACCTTAGGTGGTATTTTGGGGTCGTGGCATGTTGGTATCAAAGCTCTAACGTTCATAGGTGCTACGAGTCATAAGCAAGTTTGGTAATGTCTTGCGGATCGATGCAGAGACGTCTATACTTATCTTCGAGAGGCTACGAGAATGTTAGAAAAATTCCACTTTGTTGATTCCTTATCATGCAATTTGTTGATTTAGAAATCTGAGTTTTTGTCTTTCTACTCTCTCATAGATGGTGAGGACACGCACTGCTGAATCCGATGATCAGATACCCATGTCCCCTACTAGAGCCGCGCGAGGCCAGGGCTAAGGCAGAGGCCGAGGAAAGGCATGTGTTGTAGTTAGATCACCTGCCCGAGCAGCGACTGAGGAGCAACCAGTAGCTCCGGTTTGGGGACAGGCGCCTATTGTCACCCCTACACTTCAGGAGACCTTAGGATAGTTTTTGAGCATGTCTGGCACTCTTGTTCAGGCGGGATTGATTCTCCTTGCACTAGCTACATCTCAAGCTGGGGGAGGAGCTCAGAATCACATCGCCCGTACTCCAAGGCAACGGGTTCATTTTGATCTGGTCCCGGGATTTATGCCAGTGCAACTTGTTATTCAGTTTTAGCCCGAGGTTAGGGCGGAGGAATCTAAGGAGGAGGAGCTGAGTCTTGAGAGGTTCAAGTATCACTCTCCTACTTATAGTGGCACAACTACCGAGGATGTGCAGGGCTTTCTAGAGAAGTGCCACCGCATTCTTTGCACCATGGGTATTGTGAAGACGAGCGGATTTGCCTTTACTACATTTCAGCTATCAGGAGCAGCCTACAGGTGGTGGCAGGCTTACGAGGAGGGTAGGACAGGTGATGCAGCCTTCTCACTTGAGCTCAGTTATAAGAGATATTCTTGAGAGAGTTTGTTCCCCAGGCCCTTCGCATGGCGCATAGAGTTTGAGCAGATGTGTCAACGGACTATGATAGTATCAGAGTATGCTATTAAATTCAGTTGTCCCGACATGCACCTACCTTGGTTTCTACAATGAGAGAGCGAGTCTGCAGATTCATGGAGGGGCTCAACTATGGTATTAGATTTAGCATGGCTCGAGAGTTTGAGGCCAAGGCCTCGAGGTATTAGAGAATTTAGTGGTGGCCACGCTATAGCTACAGCCCGACATGGTAAGGCATATGTGAGTCGGCCAGTTCATTCAGCACTTCTAGTTACTAGAGTGCTCCGGCTACTTCTAGGTCTTAGGTTGCTCACTATGCACAACCACTTTCTAGTGCACCTCCTACTTGTGGTGCCTTCAGTGGACAGTCTAGCCGACCACGATAGAGTCTATTTCAATAGCCATGCCCACTGAGAGCTTGTTTCGCGTGTGGTGACACTAGGCATATGGCGAGGGACTGCCCCAGACTCAGGAGGGGTACACCTCCATAGATTACCCAGGCTCAATAGATTCCATATGGTCCACAGGGTTCACAGACTATGGTTGCTGCTCCAGCTGCCGCCCCACCTGCACCGCCTGCAAGGGATGGAGGTCAGGCAAGTAAGGGCCCTAGAAGAGAGGCCAGACCCTTTTTATGCTTTTCCGGATAGGACATAGGTTGTTACTTCAGATGCTGTCATCACAGGTATTGTTTCGGTCTGTCACAGGAATGCCTCATCTTTATTTGATCCGGGCTCCACTTACTCATATGTGTCATCTTACTTTGCTCTGTATTTGGATATATCACGTGACTCTTTGAGTGCTCCTGTATATGTGTCCGCGTCTGTGGGAGATTCCGTTACTGTAGACCGTGTTTATCACTATTGGTGGTTATGAGACCAGAGTTGATCTATTGCTACTCAGTACAGTAGATTTTGATGTGCTCTTGGGCATGTACTGATTGTCGCCCTATCATGCTATTTTAGACTGTCACTCCAAGACCTTGACATTGGCTATGCCAAGGTTTGTTGTGGTTGGAGTGGAGGGGTACATTGAATTATACTCCTAGTAGGGTGGTATCCTTTCTAGATGCACATCGAATGGTTGAGCAGGGGTCTGATGCATACCTAGCCTTTATGAGAGATGTTAGTGTTGATACTCATATCGTTGAGTCAGTTCTGGTAGTGAGGGATTTTCTAGATGTTTTTCCAGCAGACCTATCGAGCATGTCGCTCGATACACATGTCGATTTTTGTATTGACTTAGTGTCGAGCACTCAGCCCATTTTATTCCACCATATTATATGGCACCTATAGAGTTGAAGGAATTGAAGGAGCAGCTTCAGGAATTACTTGATAAGGGTTTCATCTGGCCGAGTGTCTCGCCTTGGGATGCTTCAGCTTTGTTCGTGAAGAAAAAAGATAGTTCTATGCATATGTGTATTGATTATAGGTAGTTGAACAAAGTTATAGTCAAGAACAAGTACCTATTACCATGCATTGATGACTTATTTGACTAGCTTCAAGATCCTAGAGTGTTCTTAAACATTGATTAGAGGTCAGGGCATCATCAGCTGAAGATTCGAGACTTCGATATCCCAAATACTACTTTCAGGACTCGATATGATTACTATGAGTTCCTAGTGATATCATTTTGGTTGGCCAATGCCTCAGTATCATTTATGCACTTGATGAACACTGTATTCCAGCCATATCTCGACTCTTTCATCATTGTATTCATTGACGACATCTTGGTGTATTCCCACAGCTAAGAGGATCAAGAGCAACTTTTGAGGATCGTGCTCCTGACATTGAGGGAGAAGTAGTTATATGCAAAATTCTCAAAGTGTGAATTTTAGATTGATTCGGTGGTGTTTTTGGGTCATGTGGTGCCGAGTGAGAGGATTAAGTAGATCTGAAGAAGATTGAAGCAGTTTAGAGTTGGCTTATACCGTCTTCAACTAGTGAGATCCGGAGTTTTCCTGGTTTGGCTAGCTATTATCTCTGTTTTGTAAAGGGTTTCTCGTCTATTGCTGCACCTTTTACCAGATTGACTCAGAAGGGCGATCCATTCAGGTGGTCCGACGATTATGGGGAAAGCTTTCAGAAGCTCAAGACTGCCTTGACCACAGCTCCAGTTCTGATTTTGCCTTCAGCATCGGGTTCATATACGGTTTATTGTGATGCTTCACAGATTGGTATTGGGTGTGTTTTGATGCAAGAGGGTAGGGAGATCCGTTGATTTTTGGGTTTGGCGAGTTATTGTCGTCGGTTTGTAGAGGGGTTCTCATATATAGCAACCTCGTTGACCAGGTTAACCCAGAAGGGTGCCCCGTTCAGATGGTCAGACGAGTGTGAGGCGAGCTATCAGAAGCTCAAGACAGCTTTGACTACGGCACCGGTGTTGGTGTTGCCCACAGGTTCATGGCCCTATACAGTATATTGTGACGCATCCTGTATTGGACTTGGTGCGGTATTGATGCAGGGTAGAAAGGTTATTGCATATGCTTCACAGCAACTAAAAGTTCAGGATAAGAATTATCCAGTTCATGACTTGGAGCTGGCAGCCATTGTTCACACGCTGAAGATTTGGAGGCACTATCTATATTGGCGTGTCGTATGAGGTTTTCACGGATCATAAGAGTTTGCAGTATTTGTTCAAGCATAAGGAGCTCAATTTGAGGCGGAGGAGGTGGTTGGAGCTATTGAAAGACTATGGACAAGGATTTGACCTACGAGGAGGAGTCGATAGCTATTCTAGATCGGCAGGTTCGTCAGTTGAGATCGAAGAGTTATCCTTCGATTCAAGTGCAGTAGAGAGGTCAGCTTGTTGAGGCAGCTACCTGGGAGTCCGAGTCCGATATGCGGAAAACATATCCCCACCTTTTCACCAGCTCAGGTACTCTTTTATATCCGTTCGAGGACGAACGATTATTTTAAATGGAGAATATGATGACCCAAAAGGCCATCTTATGTTTTAGAACTTGATTCCATGTTTCGACACCTTCAAAACCTCATTTTATCCCTCCTCGATTTGTATGTGCAGTTCGAGCATGTTTTCGAAAAGCTTTTATGTTGAAAGTTGATAAAAATAATAATGTTTACCTTTAAAAGTTGATTTAGTTGACTTCGGTCAACATTTTGAGTAAACGGACCCGGACTCGTATTTTGACAGTCTCGATGGGTCCGTATCAAAATATGGACCTGGGCTTATGTCTGGAATTAAATCCCGAGGTCCCTAGCTCGAGATATGAATTTTTGATGAAAATTGAAAGACTGAAAATTAAATTGTTTTAAGATTTTGGTTAATGTTTGATATTGTTAGTATCGGCCCATATTTTGGTTTCGAAGCCCGGTACAGGTCCAAAATAATATATATACCTTATCCGTGAAATTTGGTGAGAAAAGGAACTAATTTGACGCGATCCGGATGTCTGGTTGTGAAAATAGAAATTTCAAAGTGTTCTTAAGAATTTTATGTGATTTGGTGCTAAATTTGTAGTTATAGATGTTATTGTGGCGATTTGATCGCATGAGCAAGTCTGTATGATGTTTAAAGACTTGTGTGCATGTTTGGTTTGGAGCCCCGAGAGATTGGGTGAGTTTCGGATAAGCTACAGGGTGTTTTGGACTTGGAAATCTGGTGTGACAGTGTTGTATCTGGTGTCTGTTGCATTGTGCTTCGCGATCGCGAAGGGGAAACTTGGCGAGGGAGGATTTTACCCTACGCGAACGCGACACTAGGGTCGCGAACACGGAGCATTGTGGGGGATTGCTCTGCGCGAATGCGACCGGTCGACCGTGTAGCTTTAGATAGGCTGGTCAGGTGACCTTGGAAGCTCTACGCGAACGCGAGCCTTGTCTCGCGAACGCAAAAGTGAGGCGGGATAAACCTTTGCGAACACGTAGTGCCTCCCACGATCGCGTAAGTCCTTAGGAGGTTGCTCTTCGCGCATGCGATGAACACTGTCGCCCAGCACTTAAAACAGAAGCAAAAACGGGAATTGGTCATTATTTCAAAATTTTCAAAACTAGAAAACCTAGAGGCCATTTTCAAGAGACAATTTCTTCCCAAAGTGTTGGTAAATGATTCTAAACAACAGTTTTTCAATTACCCATTACATTTCATGAATTTTCAACCTAAAATCTAGGGATTTCATGGTGGAAATTGGGGGTTTGGGTAGAAATAGAGATTTTTGTATAATTGGAATTTAGATCTCGATTTGAGGTCGGATTTCGAAACTAATTACATATTTGGGCTCGGGGGTGAATGGGTGAATGGATTTTGGTCCGAACCTCGAATTTTGACCAAGCGGGCCTGGGGTCGGTTTTTGACTTTTTGGGGGAAAGTTTGAGAAACCTAAATTTATGTATTGAAATTGATTTCTTTAGCAATATCTGATGTTATTAAATTAATTATGGCTAGATACGAGTGGTTTGGAGGTGGAATCTAGAGGAAAAGCGGTATTTGAGCAGTGAGTGGCCTATGGATCGAGGTAAGTATTGTGTCTAACTTTAACTCGAGGGATTAGGAACCCTTGACTTAATTGCTATGTGAAAATCCATGCAAGTGGCATATAGGTGAGGTGACGAGTACCTATGCGCCGCCAATTTATCTGGTTTGCCTGTTTTCTTCTCGTTCTTATTATATTACCTTCCCTACCTTAACTGCTGCATGTTTTACTGGTATTTCCATGCTTAATTGCTACTTATCAGACATTGTTTTTCATTGTTGAAGGTATACGTTACCCCATGAAAATGTTGGTTTATGTTTAGTCAACAATGGCATGCTGAAAATGTTGGTTTATGTTTAGTCAACAATGGCATGCCAATTGGAAGAGTTGGTGGAAAGAGTTGGTGTGGATGCTAGGAGGAAGCTTCCTCCTTTGATGTCACCCATGACATCAAGAGGAGGTAGTTTGATGTCACCAATGACATCAAGAGGAGGTCTTTACCTCTATAAATAGATGCACTCCTTCACTTGTAGAAATCATCCCAAAATAATACAATACATTGTAGTGAGTAGAGAGTTAAGAGAGAAATTCTCTTAAGTGTAATTGGGAAATCTCCCCTTCCTTTGTTAATATTAAAAGGGCAATTGTTCTCTGGTGGACGTAGGATTATTTTGATCCGAACCACGTTAAATCTTGTGTTCTTTCTTTTACGTTTCCGCTAACAATTGGTATCAGAGCGACAGGATTCTTTAACGATCCAAGGAGAAAGAACAAGCAAATATGAGTTCCATGAAGTTTGAAATTGATAGATTCAATGGACGCAACAACTTCAATATCTGGAAGATCCAGATGATGGCGTTACTGCGGAGGGAAGGTTCAATCCATGCTATTGACGGAAAGTATCCTACGGATATATCAGCTCCCGACAAGGAGAAGATTGAAGGGGATGCATTGAGTGCAATCCAACTATCCCTTGCACCTAACGTGCTTTGTGAAGTGAGTACGGGTACCGAAGAGACGGCCAAACAGTTGTGGGAAAAGCTAGAAGGGCTATACCAAGACCGATCAGTGACAACAAGAATGTTGTTACAACGGCGTCTTCACACATTTAAGATGGGGTCAGGTACTTCGTTACAAGATCATTTAGATGCGTTTAATAAACTTGTCATGGACTTACAGATTGCAGGAATTAAAAGGGAGGAGGAGACGCTTGCATGTGCTTTGCTATTTTCATTGACTTCAGGATATCGTGATATTGAGAATTCAATGATGTATAGCAAGGAGCCTATCAAGCTTGAGCAAGTGCGGCAGGCACTTAACTCTAGTGATGTGCGGAGGCACATTGAAGGAGATAGAGATGACCAGGCAAGTGGCCTCTTTGTAAGAGGGAAAGACCAAATCAAAGCACAGATCAAAGTCTCGTGTGAACAAGAAGAATACAGAGTGTTGGGGTTGTGGCAAGAAGGGGCACTTTGAACGAGATTGCCCAATGTCAAAGTCCAAGGAAAAGGCGAGTGCATCTACAGTTGAACAGGTACATAATTTTGATAATGATTATGTACTAACAACATCGTGTAATAATAATAGTAGTTATGAAAACAAATGGGTGTTAGACTCTGCTTGTACTCTGCATATGACGTTCCGAAAAGACTGGTTTAGCAGCTACGAGAAAAGTGGAGGAACCGTAGTAATGGGCAATAATGCAACTTGTGCAATAGTTGGCATTGGCTCAGTTCGGGTTCGCTGCCATGATGGAATCGTGAGGACTATTACACAAGTCCGTCATGTTCCTGATCTGAAGAAGAATTTGATCTCCTTGGGTACTCTGGATGAACAAGGCTACAGGTACATGAGCGAAGCAGGAACTATGAAGGTGACTAAAGGTTCTTTAGTCATGCTGAAAGGCAAGCTGGAGAACGGCCTTTACACATTGGCCGGAAGCACCATTGTTGGCTCTGCAAATGCATCTACAGTGCAGTTATCTAATGATGACAAGGCAAGACTATGGCACATGAGACTGGGTCATATGAGCGCACGTGGACTGGAGATGTTGAGCAATCGTAAACTTTTGGAAGGTGAGAAGATCAGCACGCTTGACTTCTGTGAGCACTGCGTTCTAGGGAAGCAGAAGAAGGTCAGCTTCAGCACTGGCAAACACAAGACAAGAGGAGTGCTAGACTACATCCATTCAGATTTATGGGGTCCTTCTAAACTTCCATCGAAGGGCGGAAAGAGGTATCTTCTCATTTTTATTGATGATTTCTCACGAAAGGTTTGGGTGTATTTTTTGAAGGCAAAAAGTGATGCTTTTGAAGCATTTAAAGAGTGGAAGATTTTGGTTGAAAATCAAATGGAGCGGAAAATCAAGTATCTTCGCACAGACAATGGCTTGGAGTTTTGCAATGAAGAGTTTAATGAATTCTGCAAGGTTCATGGGATCTCAAGACATAGGACTGTCAGGCATACCCCACAGCAGAATGGAGTTGCCGAGAGAATGAACAGAACTCTTCTTGAAAAGGCTCGTTGTATGCTCCTACAAGCCAAAATGTCCAAAGTATTTTGGGCTGAAGCAGTTCACACTGCTGCTCATATTGTCAATCGATCTCCAGCATCGGCAATTGACTTTAAGACTCCGAATGAGGTATGGTCAGGTGAACCCTCTAACTATTCATACTTACGAGTATTTGGGTGTCCAGCTTATTATCACGTTAATGAAGGAAAGCTTGAACCAAGGGCTAAGAAGGTCATATTCGTAGGGTATGTGGATGGAGTAAAAGGGTACAAACTTTGGTGTTTGTCTTTACTCAAATTTATAGTTAGTAGAGATGTCACCTTCGATGAATCCTCTATACTTAATCCTCGTAAAGTTTCCGTGGAGTTTTCAGGAAACAAGAACAACGAGCAGGTGGAGCTTCCGGTGGAGCTTGCCAAGGAAAAGGATCAAGAGACTCAGGTTAAAGATGGAGTCAGAAGATGTAGGCGTTGAAGAACTTGCTGTCAATGAACCATACACAATTGCGAAGGGGAGGGAGAAGAGGCAGACACGAGAACCGGAACGCCTTATAAATCAAGCAAACTTGATTGCATATGCGTTCGTAGCTGCACAAGAAGAGATTAAAGATCTGGAGCCCTCCTCGTATATTGAAGCAACTTCTTGCAAGGATGCCGCACAATGGCGGTTAGCCATGACTGAAGAGATGGAGTCTCTTCACAAGAATCAGACATGGGTCTTAGTGAAAAGACAAAAGGGGAAGAGGACAGTTGGATGCAAGTGGGTCTACCGAAAGAAAGAGGGAATTCCTGAAGTGGAAGATGCTAGGTTCAAGGCGAGATTGGTTGCAAAAGGTTTCAGCCAAAAGGAGGGAATTGACTACAATGAGATTTTCTCTCCGGTCGTGAAGCATAGCTCAATTCGCGTGCTACTAGCATTGGTTGCACAATTTGACTTGGAGCTTCAACAGCTTGATGTCAAAACTGCTTTCTTACACGGTGATCTAGAAGAGACAATCTATATGGATCAACCTGAAGGTTTCCTAGCTGAGGGAAAAGAAGATCACGTATGCCAACTAAAGAAGTCTTTGTATGGTTTGAAGCAATCCCCTAGACAGTGGTACAAGAGGTTTGATGCATTCATGACTACACATGAATTCTCAAGGAGTGCATTTGATAGCTGTGTGTATCACAAGAAGATGTCTGGTAACTCAATGATTTATTTACTGTTGTATGTTGATGATATGCTTATTGCTGCTAACAACATTATAGAGATAAATGCTTTGAAGAAACTATTGAGTAAGGAATTTGACATGAAGGATTTAGGAGCTGCAAAGAAAATCCTTGGTATGGAGATTTCAAGAGAAGACGATGTTGTACATCTTTCTCAGAAGAGGTATATTGAAAGGGTTCTCGAGAGATTCAATATGCAAACGTGCAAGCCTGTAAGTACACCATTAGCTCCTCATTTTAAACTTTCAGAGTCACAAATGCCTCAGTCCGAGGATGAGGTGGAGCATATGTCAAAGATTCCTTATGCCAGTGCAGTTGGTAGTATTATGTATGCTATGGTATGCACACGTCCAGATATTGCTCAATCTGTAAGTGTGGTAAGTAGATACATGTCCAACCCAGGAAAGAGGCATTGGGAAGCTGTCAAGTGGATATTGAGATATCTCAAAGGAGCTTCTGGTGTTGGTCTTACCTTTCGAAAAAGTGGTACAGGTATTTCAATTCTCGGTTATGTGGATTCTGACTATGCAGGAGATCTTGACAGAAGAAGGTCCACAACTGGATACATCTTTACCCTCGTTGGCAGTGCCGTCAGTTGGAAGTCGACTTTGCAGTCGATTGTCGCTTTGTCTACGACAGAAGCAGAATACATGGCAGCAGCGGAGGCGGTAAAGGAAGCTATCTGGTTGAAAAGTTTAGTAGCGGAATTGAGTTTGGTTCAGCTGGAATCAACTCTTAGATGTGATAGTCAGAGTGCTATTCATCTAATGAAAAATCAGAGATTTCATGAGCGCACTAAACACATTGATGTCAGATTTCATTTTATTCGAGATGTTATTGATGAGGGAACTATCAAGGTCGTGAAGGTTATCACAGACGATAATGCTGCAGACATGTTGACCAAGATAGTCCCGCTCGCTAAGTTTGCACACTGCAAGGACTTGGCGGGGGTGTGCATCAACTGATGCAACTCCGAAGAGAACAGTTGCTAGGTGGAGGTGGTATGTTCAACAATGGTTTGATTCTTCTTGTTTCTTACAACGGGGTTGCCCAGTAAGCTTAGAAGTTTTGGCCAGAGTTGTTCACACGCTCGAAACGCAAACCAAGGTGGAGATTGAAAATGTTGGTTTATGTTTAGTCAACAATGGCATGCTGAAAATGTTGGTTTATGTTTAGTCAACAATGGCATGCCAATTGGAAGAGTTGGTGGAAAGAGTTGGTGTGGATGCTAGGAGGAAGCTTCCTCCTTTGATGTCACCCATGACATCAAGAGGAGGTAGTTTGATGTCACCAATGACATCAAGAGGAGGTCTTTACCTCTATAAATAGATGCACTCCTTCACTTGTAGAAATCATCCCAAAATAATACAATACATTGTAGTGAGTAGAGAGTTAAGAGAGAAATTCTCTTAAGTGTAATTGGGAAATCTCCCCTTCCTTTGTTAATATTAAAAGGGCAATTGTTCTCTGGTGGACGTAGGATTATTTTGATCCGAACCACGTTAAATCTTGTGTTCTTTCTTTTACGTTTCCGCTAACAATTGGTATCAGAGCGACAGGATTCTTTAACGATCCAAGGAGAAAGAACAAGCAAATATGAGTTCCATGAAGTTTGAAATTGATAGATTCAATGGACGCAACAACTTCAATATCTGGAAGATCCAGATGATGGCGTTACTGCGGAGGGAAGGTTCAATCCATGCTATTGACGGAAAGTATCCTACGGATATATCAGCTCCCGACAAGGAGAAGATTGAAGGGGATGCATTGAGTGCAATCCAACTATCCCTTGCACCTAACGTGCTTTGTGAAGTGAGTACGGGTACCGAAGAGACGGCCAAACAGTTGTGGGAAAAGCTAGAAGGGCTATACCAAGACCGATCAGTGACAACAAGAATGTTGTTACAACGGCGTCTTCACACATTTAAGATGGGGTCAGGTACTTCGTTACAAGATCATTTAGATGCGTTTAATAAACTTGTCATGGACTTACAGATTGCAGGAATTAAAAGGGAGGAGGAGACGCTTGCATGTGCTTTGCTATTTTCATTGACTTCAGGATATCGTGATATTGAGAATTCAATGATGTATAGCAAGGAGCCTATCAAGCTTGAGCAAGTGCGGCAGGCACTTAACTCTAGTGATGTGCGGAGGCACATTGAAGGAGATAGAGATGACCAGGCAAGTGGCCTCTTTGTAAGAGGCCGGACTAGCCAACAGGGAAAGACCAAATCAAAGCACAGATCAAAGTCTCGTGTGAACAAGAAGAATACAGAGTGTTGGGGTTGTGGCAAGAAGGGGCACTTTGAACGAGATTGCCCAATGTCAAAGTCCAAGGAAAAGGCGAGTGCATCTACAGTTGAACAGGTACATAATTTTGATAATGATTATGTACTAACAACATCGTGTAATAATAATAGTAGTTATGAAAACAAATGGGTGTTAGACTCTGCTTGTACTCTGCATATGACGTTCCGAAAAGACTGGTTTAGCAACTACGAGAAAAGTGGAGGAACCGTAGTAATGGGCAATAATGCAACTTGTGCAATAGTTGGCATTGGCTCAGTTCGGGTTCGCTGCCATGATGGAATCGTGAGGACTATTACACAAGTCCGTCATGTTCCTGATCTGAAGAAGAATTTGATCTCCTTGGGTACTCTGGATGAACAAGGCTACAGGTACATGAGCGAAGCAGGAACTATGAAGGTGACTAAAGGTTCTTTAGTCATGCTGAAAGGCAAGCTGGAGAACGGCCTTTACACATTGGCCGGAAGCACCATTGTTGGCTCTGCAAATGCATCTACAGTGCAGTTATCTAATGATGACAAGGCAAGACTATGGCACATGAGACTGGGTCATATGAGCGCACGTGGACTGGAGATGTTGAGCAATCGTAAACTTTTGGAAGGTGAGAAGATCAGCACGCTTGACTTCTGTGAGCACTGCGTTCTAGGGAAGCAGAAGAAGGTCAGCTTCAGCACTGGCAAACACAAGACAAGAGGAGTGCTAGACTACATCCATTCAGATTTATGGGGTCCTTCTAAACTTCCATCGAAGGGCGGAAAGAGGTATCTTCTCATTTTTATTGATGATTTCTCACGAAAGGTTTGGGTGTATTTTTTGAAGGCAAAAAGTGATGCTTTTGAAGCATTTAAAGAGTGGAAGATTTTGGTTGAAAATCAAATGGAGCGGAAAATCAAGTATCTTCGCACAGACAATGGCTTGGAGTTTTGCAATGAAGAGTTTAATGAATTCTGCAAGGTTCATGGGATCTCAAGACATAGGACTGTCAGGCATACCCCACAGCAGAATGGAGTTGCCGAGAGAATGAACAGAACTCTTCTTGAAAAGGCTCGTTGTATGCTCCTACAAGCCAAAATGTCCAAAGTATTTTGGGCTGAAGCAGTTCACACTGCTGCTCATATTGTCAATCGATCTCCAGCATCGGCAATTGACTTTAAGACTCCGAATGAGGTATGGTCAGGTGAACCCTCTAACTATTCATACTTACGAGTATTTGGGTGTCCAGCTTATTATCACGTTAATGAAGGAAAGCTTGAACCAAGGGCTAAGAAGGCCATATTCGTAGGGTATGTGGATGGAGTAAAAGGGTACAAACTTTGGTGTTTGTCTTTACTCAAATTTATAGTTAGTAGAGATGTCACCTTCGATGAATCCTCTATACTTGATCCCCGTAAAGTTTCCGTGGAGTTTTCAGGAAACAAGAACAACGAGCAGGTGGAGCTTCCGGTGGAGCTTGCCAAGGAAAAGGATCAAGAGACTCAGGTTAAAGATGAGTCAGAAGATGTAGGCGTTGAAGAACTTGCTGTCAATGAACCATACACAATTGCGAAGGGGAGGGAGAAGAGGCAGACACGAGAACCGGAACGCCTTATAAATCAAGCAAACTTGATTGCATATGCGTTCGTAGCTGCACAAGAAGAGATTAAAGATCTGGAGCCCTCCTCGTATATTGAAGCAACTTCTTGCAAGGATGCCGCACAATGGCGGTTAGCCATGACTGAAGAGATGGAGTCTCTTCACAAGAATCAGACATGGGTCTTAGTGAAAAGACAAAAGGGGAAGAGGACAGTTGGATGCAAGTGGGTCTACCGAAAGAAAGAGGGAATTCCTGAAGTGGAAGATGCTAGGTTCAAGGCGAGATTGGTTGCAAAAGGTTTCAGCCAAAAGGAGGGAATTGACTACAATGAGATTTTCTCTCCGGTCGTGAAGCATAGCTCAATTCGCGTGCTACTAGCATTGGTTGCACAATTTGACTTGGAGCTTCAACAGCTTGATGTCAAAACTGCTTTCTTACACGGTGATCTAGAAGAGACAATCTATATGGATCAACCTGAAGGTTTCCTAGCTGAGGGAAAAGAAGATCACGTATGCCAACTAAAGAAGTCTTTGTATGGTTTGAAGCAATCCCCTAGACAGTGGTACAAGAGGTTTGATGCATTCATGACTACACATGAATTCTCAAGGAGTGCATTTGATAGTTGTGTGTATCACAAGAAGATGTCTGGTAACTCAATGATTTATTTACTGTTGTATGTTGATGATATGCTTATTGCTGCTAACAACATTACAGAGATAAATGCTTTGAAGAAACTATTGAGTAAGGAATTTGACATGAAGGATTTAGGAGCTGCAAAGAAAATCCTTGGTATGGAGATTTCAAGAGAAGACGATGTTGTACATCTTTCTCAGAAGAGGTATATTGAAAGGGTTCTCGAGAGATTCAATATGCAAACGTGCAAGCCTGTAAGTACACCATTAGCTCCTCATTTTAAACTTTCAGAGTCACAAATGCCTCAGTCCGAGGATGAGGTGGAGCATATGTCAAAGATTCCTTATGGCAGTGTTGTTGGTAGTATTATGTATGCTATGGTATGCACACGTCCAGATATTGCTCAATCTGTAAGTGTGGTAAGTAGATACATGTCCAACTCAGGAAAGAGGCATTGGGAAGCTGTCAAGTGGATATTAAGATATCTCAAAGGAGCTTCTGGTGTTGGTCTTACCTTTCGAAAAAGTGGTACAGGTATTTCAATTCTCGGTTATGTGGATTCTGACTATGCAGGAGATCTTGACAGAAGAAGGTCCACAACTGGATACATCTTTACCCTCGTTGGCAGTGCCGTCAGTTGGAAGTCGACTTTGCAGTCGATTGTCGCTTTGTCTACGACAGAAGCAGAATACATGGCAGCAGCGGAGGCGGTAAAGGAAGCTATCTGGTTGAAAAGTTTAGTAGCGGAATTGAGTTTGGTTCAGCTGGAATCAACTCTTAGATGTGATAGTCAGAGTGCTATTCATCTAATGAAAAATCAGAGATTTCATGAGCGCACTAAACACATTGATGTCAGATTTCATTTTATTCGAGATGTTATTGATGAGGGAACTATCAAGGTCGTGAAGGTTATCACAGACGATAATGCTGCAGACATGTTGACCAAGATAGTCCCGCTCGCTAAGTTTGCACACTGCAAGGACTTGGCGGGGGTGTGCATCAACTGATGCAACTCCGAAGAGAACAGTTGCTAGGTGGAGGTGGTATGTTCAACAATGGTTTGATTCTTCTTGTTTCTTACAACGGGGTTGCCCAGTAAGCTTAGAAGTTTTGGCCAGAGTTGTTCACACGCTCGAAACGCAAACCAAGGTGGAGATTGAAAATGTTGGTTTATGTTTAGTCAACAATGGCATGCTGAAAATGTTGGTTTATGTTTAGTCAACAATGGCATGCCAATTGGAAGAGTTGGTGGAAAGAGTTGGTGTGGATGCTAGGAGGAAGCTTCCTCCTTTGATGTCACCCATGACATCAAGAGGAGGTAGTTTGATGTCACCAATGACATCAAGAGGAGGTCTTTACCTCTATAAATAGATGCACTCCTTCATTTGTAGAAACCATCCCAAAAATAATACAACACATTGTAGTGAGTAGAGAGTTAAGAGAGAAATTCTCTTAAGTGTAATTGGGAACTCTCCCCTTCCTTTGTTAATATTAAAAAGGCAACTGTTCTCTGGTGGACGTAGGATTATTTTGATCCAAACCACGTTAAATCTTGTGTTCTTTCTTTTACGTTTCCGCTAACACCCCATAGTTTCATTGTCTCATATTATTGGCTTAAGCTGGTTATCGATGTTTTATGATATATTTTGGATTGGTTTCGCTGAGTAGTATTATTTGTGTGAAGTTTCATAATGTACAAGCTTTCCGTTTGCTTTGGTTTGAGGTTTAACTATTGTGAAGAGTTTTGAGTTATATTGTGAAATTTCTATAATTATTAAGTAATTGATGCTGATATGGTAGGATCGGGTTGCGCGCCGCAACAGGAGGAATAAGGGTGATATATTGAGGAGGAATAAAGGTTAAATGCTATTATACGATGGGATCAGGTTGCACACCGCAACAAGAGGAATAAGGGTGGATTGATCTGGAGTAATATGGGTGAATATTCATATTGATATTGATATATGGTGGGATCGGGATGCGCGCCTCATCAGTTTATATGTTTATGTATCTTTCTTCTACTGTGTAAGTTATTCGGTAGCTTTGCGTTTCACTTAAGGATTGGTTATAGCTGAATACTAATAAGACACTTGAGTTCTGTATTCATTCCTTGCAAGTTACTGTTTTATTTTGTCTTGTCCTTCTTTCTACTTTTATTTTACACTGTATGCAGGTTATATTGTAATTGCCCTGCCGTAGCCTTGTCACTACCTCGTCGAGGTTAGGCTTGGCACTTACTAGTACATGGAGTCAGTTGTACTGATACTGCACTCTGCACTTCCTGTGCAGATTTTGGAGCAGGTAGTGGCTGATCGAGAGGTCGAGTGCAGATATTTTTAGCTAGGAGACCCAAGGTAGTCCTGCTGGCGTCCGCAAGCCCGTCCCCTTCTATGCTCCTACATTTATTGTTTTTACTTCCCTTCATAAACAGTTGCATCTTCTTTCGAACGAATGTTTGTAGCAAATCTTAGTGTGTTCGTGGATTGTGACACCGGATTCTAGGTAGTAATAGCAATAGTATTAGTAATAGTATATAAACAAATAGGCTATTTACTTACTTCCGCATTTATTTCTACTTGTTTTAGCTTGTTTACTTTTAATCACCGGAACGTAAAGAAATTGGTTAATAATAGCCTAACGCTGGCTTGCCTAGCAAATTTGATGCTAGGCGCCATCACTGTCTCGATGGTGGGAATTTCGGGTCGTGACAACAAGGCTAGATTGGTTGTCAAATATTTTAATTCGAAAAGGGGAGTTGATTTTGATAAAATCTTTTCTTCAGTTGCGAAGATGTTATCCATTCAGGTTGTTCTTGGTTTGACTGCAAGTCCAGATTTAGAGCTTGAGCAAATGAATGTTAAAACTGATTTTCACCATCATGAATTCGATGAAGAAATTTATATGGAGCAGCCATAAGGTTTTGAAGTCAAGGGAAAAGAGAATTTCGTTTGCAAGTTGAAGAAGAACTTGTATGGTTTGAAACAAGCTCCTAGGTAGTAGTACAAGAAGTTTGGTTCTTTTATGAGTCAGCAAAGCTTCAAGAAGACTTCTTCAAACCATTATGTTTTTGTGCAAAAATTCTTTGATGATGACTTTATTATCTTATTATTTTATGTTGATGACATGCTTGTTGTTGGTCATAATGCTTGCAGGATTCAGAAGTTGAAGCAAAGAGTTGAATAAGTCTTTTGCTATGAAAGACTTAGGACCAGCAAGACAGATTCTTCGCATGCAAATAGTCCGTGACAGAGAGGCCAAGAAGTTGTGGAAGAAAAATAAATTCAGAAAGTACTTCACAATAGTTGGTACCTCCTGTTTTACCGTTTCCCTTTTGGTATTAGCTAAATTACTGTTACTTTACTTCGCAATAGTTAAACCTTTCAACTAGGATACTAGTTACCACTTGTTTCCTTCTAGTTTGATTTGTGTACGTTGTGCACTAGCGAGTCTTCTCTAGATTGTTGTAGGTGTAGTGGCTGCAGTCTGGGATGATAGAATAAGGGCATGTCCTCGGGTGGGACAGAGTGTGGGGCTGGGGTCAGGGGGTGGGTTGGGTAGCAGGGGAGGTAGAGGGGGCAAGGGAGCCTATAGGTTGAGAGTCGGGTCATGGAACATAGGTTCACTAACGAGTAAATCCATAGAGTTGGCGAAAATCCTACAGAAGAGGAAGATTAATATAGCGTGTGTCCAGGAGACTAGGTGGGTCGGATCGAGGGCGAAAAACGTGGATGGGTATAAGTTGTGGTACTCTGGTGTCCTGAGGGGTAAGAATGGAGTGGGTATCCTGGTAGATAGTCATCTTAGAGAGTCTGTGGTAGAGGTCAGGCGGGTGAATGATAGACTAATGACTATTAAGTTGGTGGTGGGTGAGGGTACTTTAAATGTCGTTAGCGCGTACGCACCGCAAGCAGGCTTGGATGGGGATATTAAGAGGCGCTTTTGGGAGGGGTTGGATGAGATTGTTCGTAGTATACCGTCTTCTGAGAGGTTATTCATAGGAGGAGATTTCAATGGCCATATTGGGTCATCTGCAGGTGGGTACAATGAGGTGCATGGCGGCTTTGGTTTCGGCGAGCGGAACGGAGGGGCATTTCGTTGTTGGACTTTGCCAAGGCTTTCGATCTAGTCATTGCGAACTCGAGTTTTACGAAGCGGGATGAACATTTGGTTACTTACCAAAGTTCGGTGGCGAAGACTCAGATTGACTATCTCCTCCTCAGGAGATGCGACAGAAGGTTGTGCGAGGACTGCAAGGTTATCCCAAGTGAGACCCTCTCAACGCAGCATAGGCTTTTGGTGATGGACATTTGTATTAGGATAAGGAGGAAGAAGAGGTCAGTACAAGGACGCCCCAAGATTAGGTGGGGAGCCTTAACTAAGGATAAAGCTAAGGAGTTGGAAGGAAGGTTATCGGCAATGGGAGCTTGGAGAAGTAGTGGGGACGCAAACACAATGTGGTCGACGACGGCGGCTGTATAAGAAAGGCGGCGGGAGAGGTGTTAGGGATATCTACGGGCCACAATGGTGGCCACAAAGGGGATTGGTGGTGGAATGCAGTTGTCCAAGGTAAAGTGGAAGCAAAGAACGGCTTACATGCGGTTAGTAGGGAGCACTGACGAGGAGGAGAAGAGAGAACAGTCAAAGGTATAAGGTAGCTAGGAAGGAGGCGAAGATGGCAGTGACGGAGGCTAAGACGACAGCTTTTGCTCGTCTGTATGAGGAACTAAGGAACAAAGGTGGGGAGAAGAAGTTATTCCGACTCGCTAAGGCGAGAGAGAGGACAACTCGGGATCTGGACCAAGTGAGGTGCATAAAAGATGATGACGGCAAAGTTTTGATGGGAGATGACCAGATTAAGAGGAGGTGGCAGACCTACTTTCATAAACTTCTAAGTGAAGAAGGGGATCAGGATATTATACTTGGGGAATCGAGGAATGCCGACAGTCACCATGAATTAAGTAATTGTAGGGACATTGAGATCGATGAAGTCATGGAGGCAATGCGTAAGATGAGAAGGGGCAGAGCTACCGGGCCAGACGAAATTCCGGTTGAACTGTGGAGGTGTGTGGGTAGAGCAGGCTTGGAATGGCTTACTGCATTGTTTAGTGTTATATTCAAGACTAATAGGATGCCTGAAGAGTGGAGGTGGAGTACAATGGTCCCGTTGTATAAGAACAAAGGTGATGTCCAGAGCTGTAACAACTATAGGGGCATCAAATTACTAAGTCATACCATGAAAGTTTGGGAGAGAGTGGTAGAAATGAGAGTGCGAAGGACGGTGTCTATTTCAGACAACCAGTTCGGGTTCATGCCGGGACGATCTACCACAGAAGCTATCCACCTTATTAGGAGGATGGTGGAACAGTACAGAGATAAGAAGAAGGATCTCCACATGGTGTTTATTGATCTGGAGAAAGCGTACGATAAGGTTCCTAGGAAGGTCTTATGGAGCTGCTTAGAGGATAAAGGGGTCCCGAGTAACTATATTAGGGTGATTAAAGACATGTATGATGGAGCTAAGACTCGGGTTAGGACAGTAGGAGGCGACTCTGAACACTTTCCAGTTATTACGGGGTTGCACCAAGGGTCTGCGCTCAGCCCATTCCTATTTGCCCTGGTGATGGATGCACTGACTCATCATATTCAAGGGGAGGTGCCATGGTGCATGCTATTTGCTGATGACATTATTCTAATTGACGAGACACGAGGCGGCGTCAACGAGAGGCTAGAGATTTGGAGACATGCTCTTGAGTCTAAAGGTTTCAAGTTGAGCAGGACGAAGACGGAATACCTCGAGTGCAAATTTGGAGTTGAGCCGACGGAAGCGGGAGTTGAAGTGAGGCTTGACTCTCAAGTCATTCCCAAGAGGGGTAGTTTCAAGTACCTTGGATCGGTTATTCAGGGGATCGGGGAGATTGACGAGGATGTCACACACCGTATAGGGGTGGGGTGGATGAAGTGGAGGTTAGCGTCGGGAGTCTTGTGTGACAAGAAAGTGCCACCGTTACTAAAAGGTAAGTTTTATAGAGCAGTGGTTAGGCCTGCCATGTTATATGGAACTGAATGTTGGCCGGTAAAGAACTCACACATCCAGAAGATGAAAGTAGCAGAGATGAGGATGTTGAGGTGGATGTGCGGGCATACAAGGATGGATAAGATTAGGAATGAAGATATTCGAGAGAAGGTGGGTGTGGCCCCCATGGAGGACAAGATGCGGGAAGTAAGACTCAGATGGTTCGGGCACATTCAGAGGAGGAGCACTGATGCACCGGTGAGGAGGTGTGAGCGACTGGCTGTAGTGGGCACGCGGAGAGGTAGAGGGCGACCTAAGAAGTATTGGGGAGAGGTGATCAGACAGGACATGGCACGACTTAGGATTACTGAGGACATGGCCCTTGACAGGGAATTATGGAGGTCGAGCATTAAGGTTGTAGGTTAGGGGAAAGTTGTGAATATTTCTACAACACAATAGAGTGAGACTAGCCAGTTAGGAGTTAGACTAAGAATGTCATTGGTCGTCTATTGATGCAGGGCTTTACCTGCTAGTTTTACTATACCAGCCATCTATTTTGTATTTCGTATTCTGTATTTCATATTTCATATCTCTTATACTACTGTTATTTTATTATGTATTTTTATGGTACTAATATATCGGCTCCTGTTGTTTTTTGAGCCAAGGGTCTCCTGGAAACAGCCTCTCTACCCTTCGGGGTAGGGGTAAGGTCTGCGTACATATTACCCTCCCCAGACCCCACTTGTGGGATTATACTGGGTCGTTGTTGTTGCTGTTGTTGTTGTACTTCACAAATTCAACATGGATAAAGCTAAGATTGTAAGTACATCTTTAGCTATGCACTTCAAATTTAGCACGAAGCATTGTCCTTCTAGTGATGATGAGAAGGAAGATATAAAGAAAGTTCCTTATGCTTCAGTTGTTGGCAGTTTGATGTATGTAATGATTTGTAGGTCTAAACATATTGATATGAGATATCATTGGATTAGAGATGTGTTGATTCTAAGTTGCTTGAACTCGAGAAGATTCACACCGATAATAATGGTTCGGATATGTTGACTAATGCTCTGCGAACAGGGAAGTTTGAAGTTTGTTGCATGAACCTCGGAATGGCAGTCTCCTCTACATAGTCGGGAGGGAAATTGTTGGATTTTTTGTCTTGTTCCATTCCTATGTGGGTAAATAAAATAGCTTTTGGACTAAGCCCATTTTGCCTTATAGCCCACTAATGTCAAGACATATAAATATGACCTATTTTAGATTAGAAACATAACAAGAGAAAAAACATAAGGGTGCAGCAGTTTTGAAGCCTGGTGAGAGAGAAAAGTGTGTTCTTTTGCTTTAGAAAATTTCTGCTCAGACAGTCTGCTTCAATAACTCGTTAACCGTTGGATCGTGCTCAAATTTGAACTAGCAGTTCTTAACATATGGTTCTTAGGGTTCCACAATGGAGATTGGATTTGGAAGCCTATAACTTTGATTTTGGAGATGTGAACAGTAGCTCATTTTTGGGGTGATTTCTCTCTTTTCTTCAATTATGGTGCAATTTTATTTTTATTGTTGCTCTTGGTTTAGCACTTGCTTTTTGGTCAATTTTGAAAACTTTTGTAACTCTTGTTGACTGATTAAGTGGAGCTTTGAGGGCCTTCGCTCCCGTGGTTTTTTAACATCTTCACGTTGAAGGGGCTTTCCCCGTAAATTTGATGTCTCGTATCTTGATTACTTTTGCCTTGTTATTCTTCGTTTGTGTGTAGTATATTTGTTGCACGTATTACCATGTGCCAATTTATTGTCTTCTCCTGGTTCAAGTAGATTGGGAAAGTTTGACTTGGGTATTATTCCGTTGCTACCTTATCGCGCACATTGCTTGTGCTTGTTATTTCCCAACAGGATGCTCTAATGAAAAGAGGAAGGCAACATTGATGGTATGGGAGAAGATGTGCTTACCTAAAAAAATTTGGGGAGTCAATATTACGAATTGTATAATGTGAAACTTTGCTCTTGTTGGCAGGGGCGGCCCGACGAGTTCTGTAGCCTAAAGCCAAATTTTATAAGGGGCCTTAACTTTTTTTTTACAAAAAATTATTTATTTATTTAAAGTCTATTTTTCTAGCGTTTCTTGGATACAAAATTATTAATAATTTTCTTATAATCAATAACTTCTAATAAGTCTTTCTTAATTGACAATATAGCTAATCTATTTAACCTTTTATTGAGACATTATTGATCTTAGGTGAGATTTTATCAATTTTAATTTTGATTTTTTTTTCCTGAAATAACGAAAACAAGAGTTATTAACATTATTCCATAAGTATTATAGACATTGGAAAAAGAATCAATTTTTTTATTTGACCAAGTGTATCAATTAAACTATTATCTTCCAATTGCACTATTTTTCTTAATATTTTTATCTTATAAAATAAATCTAAACCATCAATATCGAATTGATTATTTTGCTTTAGAACATTCAACATTAACAGCTTGTTTGGATGGTTGTTATGCATCGTTTCATAATGTATCGTTTCATAATGTATCGTATCGTATTGTACTGTATCATTTGATAAATACAATGTTTGGATAGATTGTGTCGTTTGCCATCATTTCATAATATCACGTACCAGCAATATGAAGAATAAACTTGCAATATTATAAAGAAAAATTATGATACAAGGTAAAATTACTATATAAAAAAGTAGGGTAAATGATAAAATAAAATAATTTAATAATAATAAAGGGTGAGATTGAGAGAAGAAGACAAGATAACGACGCGACCACACCAAATGGTCATTACATAAAGTGGCACATTTCGTCGTCATGTAACAGTGGATTTAACGATACGATACAATAAAATTTAAGTAACAATACGATACGATACAATGGGTAACAACCATCCAAACAAGCTGTAAGGCAATATTTTTTCAAATTTTATCATTTAGTGATCTTAATTTTTACCGTTAAATAGAAAACCAAAAATTATTTCATATGCTTCGAATTATTCAAATCTATTTTGAAGTGAAAAGAATAGCCTTGTCTACTATGTATAAAGTAATCAACTCCAAAGTATTCTTCGAAAGATTTTGAGATTTTATTATCAACATTCTCATCAAATTGTTACTTCCTATATATCATATGTTTCATACAAAATTTGGGTTCGATATTCATTTCAAGTGCAGTATTTTTGACAGAAATCATAGCAGTTGCAAATCCTTCTTCTCTATACTTGTTAAAGAAAAAAATCAAACTTTTTCACTTTACAAAATCTTTTTTAAAACTTATACACATCATATTAGGTGTAACAAAAAATTAGGCCCCAAAAAATGTGGGGCCAAAGCAATTGTTTTACTTGCTTAATGGAAGGGCCACCCTGCTTGTTGGGAAACTGAGTTGGCTGCTAGGAGGAAAAAAATGATATAATGTGGGTGAAATGGGTTCATGGAATATACATGAAGAATAACGAGGATATATAGTCACACAACACCAACTGATTTTAGTTGGTACTGGAAAAATATTCAGAAGATCAAGCTGGCTATGGGAAGCTGGTATATTAATAAATATATTCCCTAACTACCAATGGGTGTTATTCAGTCTCACGGAGTTATATTGCCATGATGGGTGAAAAACCACTTACGGATACAGCTGAGCTTGTTTCGAATACAGTGATGCTTCCTAAATACAGGCATTTTGTGGTTAACACAGGGGAGACTTCCAACAAAGGAAAGAATGATCAGATTGGGAATACCATGTGATAACACTGCATGGCACTTTGAAACTATACAACATTATTAACTGAGTGGCTGAGACAGCAGAGGTTCTTTAGATGTAACAATTTTGTTTTTTATGGTAATATTTCAAATTTTATTGCCAAAAAAAAAACATCGCCTAATAAATTAATACACTATATATTTTTTATTTGAATACATTTTCCATATTCTAACTAAATATACCTAATAAAATAAAAGCATGAAATTTAAAGAGTTTATTAGCAGGCCACTTAAAAATAATAACATTAACGTTAATAATAACTGTGTATTTGGTAACTGGCAGGACTAAAGGACCTGTTATAGTAGGCAAATTGTACTTATAGTAAAATTTCTTTATAAGTGAAATTCATTCCAACTCTATTCCCTCTCTGCGAGACGTTTAGGATTGATCTCATTAAGGTTCACAATAGTAATACTCCCTCCGTTGTTCAAATTAGATGGCATACTTTCTTTTTTAGTCTGTTTCAAAATAAATGGCATATTTTTAAATTTGGGAATAATTAAACTTCTCGTTTACCGAGAAGCTTTTATAAATACAACAAATATCGTAGTCCCACAAAATTTTTACACCTTAAGATTTTAAGACCACAAATTTCAAAAGTTTCTTTTTTTTTCTCTTAAACTCCGTGGCGAATCAAACTAACTCGTCTAAATTGAAACACATGTTCAAGAGGGTGCATAAATTAAAACATAGAGAGTGTATGATGAGATTGAAATGAATAACTTAGTACATACCTTTCTCTCATCCCCAACTCCGGGGGCTGGATCTTCATCTTGAAGAGCCTGAAGACCATAACTATTATTCCGCCTGATTTCTTTGACCGTTTCCCTGATACCTCTGATCTCTTCTGCTGCATCCTGGACTCTTTTATAGTGAACCAAGTCCATATATCTTGCTATTCCTTTGTCCTTGTGAAGCTTTTCTGCAATCACAAATTTATCAATGGCGTCTTCAGCTATGTTCACTACCTTTCTTATACGCTTCACCAATCCTCTCAGAACTTCATTCTCCGTTCGGCGCTTTGCAGCTTGTGTCAAGAAAGCATTAAAGTCACTTAGATCTTGAAGTAAATTCTCAGCCTCGCCTTTTACTCCAAGAATAAGTTCTGCGTTGTCTTGCAACAACTGCATCAAGTTCTCCAATAGGAAATTCACAGCTACATCTGCCATGGTTACTTCCTCTTCTCTTTTTTAGCAGATCGAATTAAAGCAGAGAAAATATTGGAATTTGAAGGCAGATTTATTTTTAGCTTTAGCTGAGAGATGTAAAAGCAGAGCCAAAGGTACAGGCAATAAAGGTAACTATTATATACTAGTACAAGTGAACTTCGATCGATGTGTTTGTTTAGCTTTACTTTTAAATACTCTATATTTTTTACTATTGTTTTAGTTTGTCATATAAATTAATGACTTGATGAGTACCGTCCAAACGGGTTTTATCGTGTATATGTTTAATATTTAAGATTTTTAGTATTGAACACATTATATATTTAAAATTATGGGTTCATATATATTAATATTATTCCCTCAGTTTCAGATTAGATGACACACTTTCTTATTTCGCTCTAAAAATAATGGCACCTTTTTTCAATTGGAAATAATTAAACTTTAAACTCTTTATTTCACACATGTTACCCTCAGTGAGAAGTTTTTATAACCACACAAATATCTTGGTCCCACAAAACTTTTATCTCTTAATCTTTTAAGACCACAAATTTCAAAAGCTTTTTTTTTTCTTAAACTACGTGTTGAATCAAACTACCTCATCTAAATTGAAACGGAGGGACTATAGTTTAAGTGAATTTTACCACATAAAATTATGTTCTGCATCGAAAGTACTGTGTTTCGATGAACTAGGTATTTTGAAGTTGCATCCATTCCTGGTATCGTCGGGTTCATCTGAATCTATATCTTCTATGTGGAGCATAAATTTATGTATAAAGTCATATAAAAATATATAATAAACAGTAGATATGAACCCATAATTTTAAAAGTATAATAGGTCCATTGTAAAAAATTAAAAGTGTAACACATAGAACTTAAATTATGAATCATCCACCCATACAAGTAGAGTTTAAAAGTACAATTGATATTCTCTTCAAAACAATGCACAACAACAACGACCCAATAAAATCTCACAAGTGGAGTCTGGGGAGGGTAGCGTGTACGCAGACCTTACCTCTACGCTGAGGGGTAGAGAGGTTGTTCTGATAGACACTTGGCTTAAGAAGACGAAAAGAGACAATATATCAGTACCATAAAAAAAATCATAGAAATAATAATATCACAAGAACCAGTGAATAGAAGGAAAGTAGAAATAATAACCAGCAAATAAGGCTCGTCACTATAAAAACGGAAGAATAATATTAACACAACATTGACCACTAGCAGTGTAAGACTAAATCGTATTAGCCTAGCCTCACACTAGTAGACTAAATATGCTCAACTACCTCCTAACCTACAACATTAATGCTCGACCTCCACAGCTTCCTATCTAATGCCATGTCCTCAGAGATCTGAAGCCTCACCATATCCCGCCTGATCACTTTTCCTCAATACTTCTTAGGCCACCCTCTACCTCTCCCCGCACCCACAAATGCCAACCGCTCGTACCTCCTTACCGGGGCATCCAAGCTTCTCTTCTGTATGTGCCTGAACCATCTGAGCCTCGCTTCTCGCATCTTATCATCAATGGGAGTCACGCCAACCTTTTCCCGAATATCTTTATTCCTAATCTTATCCATACTAGTGTGCCCGCACGTCCACCTCAACATCCTCATTTCTGCTACTTTCATCTTCTGGATGAGTTCTTAACTGGCCAACATTCTGCCCCGGCCCATACAACATGGTCGGTCTAACCATCGCTCTATAAAACTTACCTTTGAGTAGCGGTGGTACTTTCTAATCACAGAAGACTCCAGCTGCTAACCTCCATTTCATCCACCTAGCCCTATACGGTGTGCGACATCCTCGTCGATCTGCCCACCCCCTGAATAACCGACCCAAGGTACTTGAAACTGCCTCTCTTGGAAATGACCTGCGATCCAAGCCTCACGTCCATGCCCGCTTCTCTCGGCTCAACACAGAACTTGCACTCAAGATATTTCGTCTTTGTCCTGCTCAACTTGAAACCATTAGGCTCAAGGGCCTGTATCCAAACCTCCCGCCTCTCGTTAACGCCACTCCACATCTCGTCAATCAGAACAATTCATCAGCGAATAACATACACCATGGCACCTCTCCTTGAATATGGTGTGTCAGTGTGTCCATCACTAGGGCAAAGGACAAATAAGAATGGACTGGCACAGATCCTTGGTGTAACCCATAAGAACCAGAAAATGCTCAAAGTCGCCTCCCATTGTCTTAATCCGAGTCTTAGCACCATCATACATGTCCTTAATCGTCCTATGTAAGCAACCGGTACACCTTTAGCCTCTAGGCATATCCAAAAAACCTCTCTAGGAATCTTGTCATACGCTTTCTCCATATCAATAAACACCATCTGCAGATCCTTCTTCTTATCCCAGTAATGCGGTTCCTATTTTTTTTTCTTACCAAGGTTATTTACCGTCTGATACAAAGGATTACATTTTTTTTGTTGTTTATATGTTGATCCTACGGTTCTAGTTTATATGTGGGGTTAAGCCATATGGAAGAATATATTTTTCCTCCTGTTCCACTTATCGAAATAATTCAAATAACTATTAAATCTAACTCAGAATTAGCTTGACTAAAGTTTGAAGATAATGTAGGTATTTACAGAGTATACAGAAAATATTTTTTGATGAATTAGTAGCAGTTTAGTTTCTTTTCAAAAGAGAGAGGTACATTATTTAAACCTACCAAAACAGCGTTTTGCTGAAATACACAAATAAGCAAGCAGAACTTGTCAAAAGTTGAGTCGTCTCAAGATAATAACAATAGATTCCTTCTTCCTTCTTCGTGAACTGTGTGATATTTGAATCTATTTGTTGTTGAAGTTCCCCGCAAACTTTGGTCGATGATTATAAAAATTAAACGCATACTTACTCATATATTCCATTGCAATTAAAAAAGATAATTTTAAAGTGATTTGAAAAGATACATTCGAACCATTTCACGTGCAAACCACATAGATTTCTTATAGACATTAGTAGAGAATTACTATCCCAAGAATGGTGCATCGTTCATCCCAAATTTTCTTATTTAGTGTTAGCCCGACCATTTACTAATCACCTATGGTTTTGATGATAACAATAATTGAAAAATTAAATTTTAATGAAGCCAACTAAAGGTTAGTATGAAATATCAAAACATTGATAATGTATGGGTCCAAATTTGACCAATCACGACCAACGACGAGTACGACGAATGACAGGTCTCCTTGACTCAATGTCCTGTGGGAGACGACTTAAGGCAAACAAGAGAATGTACGACCCTTGTAATAGTGCAGGCCCATTAGGGGACATTAGGAATATTCCTTGTAACTTGTCTTTTACAGCTTAGAAGGGTTTCGCTCCTTGTATATATAGAGGACAATAACCTTGTAAAGGGGAGATTTGGAGAATATTGGCTATAAGTCTACTTATGAATGAGAAGTGTTCTTGAAAGGATTTTACTGATTCAGATCGCTAAAGAAATTTTATTACCCATCTTCTCCTTACATATCTTCCAATCTAGAGATCATTATGCTTAGCTAAGATTTGCCTCTTCAATTTTGATTGATTTATCCAAAAAGGTTTCGATATCTTTTGAGTCAAATAATTTGGCATCGTTTGTAGGGATTTCTATAGTTGAAATCGTAGTTTTCATCTAGATTCTTGAAGAAATAATCACTTTTCTTTAGCTTCATAAAGACCAACAATTGCGAGAAAGGGAGAAGCAAGGCTAAAGACAATAGTGGGTGTCACAAACAACCTCCTAAATTCCCTCAACAAAGCCAGTGGAGAAGACAACGAAAATGCAACACCAAATGTTACACCTGAGGGAGAGATCTCACCTCCCCCGCAAGAGGATCTTACGATCTTACGCGAGAGGGAAACCTCAACATCCGCAGCAGGAGAAGCGTCACCGACCGTCAAAAGGCTATTAGAAGAATGGTTGACAAACACCTTGAACAGCATGCTCGAGAAACAGGTAACACCTGTACTGTTGTTGATGCAGGCGACGATGCACTTACGACCATCTTAAAGAAAACGGAAGAGATGGAAAATAAGAACAAAACACTCCGTGACCAGATGAAGGAAAATCAGGAAAGGGTCGATAAAATACCAAGCGCTCTGAAGTTGTTACCAAAACGCAATGTGGGCCAATTCATCGAACAACCATATAGCGAAAGGGCAACTCCCCATTCTATTCCGAAGACCTTCAAAATGCCGCCATATTTGAAAATATATGATGGCACCACAGACCCGGAGGATCATTTAATCTATTACGTTACCGCAGTAAAAGGTAACGATTTATCAAAGGAATAGGTGTCGTTTGTACTACTGAAAATGTTCGGCGAAACTCTGACAGGGCGAGCATTGACATGGTATTTCCAACTACCATCGCGGTCGATATCAACGTTCGAAGAGATGGCAGATAAGTTTGTCACCGCTCATGCGGGAGAGAAAAAGGCAGAGGCAAGGGTCAATGATATCTTCGCCGTCAAGCAAACGACAGGCGAGGGTCTTCGGGATTTCCTAGCCCGATTCAATAGGGTAAGGATGAGCCTACCAAATGTGTCAGAAGGAATGACAGTAGCAGCCTTTCAAAATGGGCTGAACAGAAACGGGTCAAAAGCAACCAAAAAGCTACTAAGTAGACTCATGAAGTACCCCTACCACGTGGGAAGAGATCCATAATGCCTATTGCGCCGAAGTGAGGGCAGACGAGGATGACCTGAACAATCCGCTCCAGCGATTAACATCATTCCAAACTGAGACAAGGAGAGATCGTTGCAATGACAGTCAAAGGGATCAACTACCACGTTTCAACCGAGAAAGGCACCAGCCCTATATCCGAACATCCAATCCACCTCCTCCACGACACGCAGATGCCGCACCTCGATACACCACAACCCCCCTCCCCCCCGAAACGAAAGAGGTATGCCTCAACTGTTATCTGCTCATAACTTTTGTGTTTCTCCTTCAGAAATAGTGTACGCACTGAAAAAGCTTGGCACGAAGGTGCAGTGGCTGCGAAAGATGAAGTCGGATTCGAGCACCAGGAGGTCGAACGTTCTATATGAATTCCACCAGGAAAGGGGACACAAGACCGAAGACTGCATAGGTCTACAACAAGAAGTGGTAAGAATGTTAAACCAGGGATACCTGAAAAAACTGTTGAGCGACCGAGGAAGGGCCAACTTCGCTCGTGGACGCGATCAACCTCAAAGACCTCTAAAACCAATATCACCAGCTCGTACCATACAAATGATCATTGGTGGAGGCGACTCGATAATCCACCATGTGAAATTCACCACTACACATAAACTCAAACGGACGGTTTCCCACGAACAGTATGACGACCTCGAAGAAAATATCATCTTCGATAAGTCGGATACCGATGGTTTGTCTTTCCCTCACTATGATGATTTGGTTAAAACTTTACGTATCACAGATACCGATGCAAAAAAGAATAATGGTGGATGACGGAAGCGGCACGTGTATTTTTCACCAACGAGTTCTCATGCAGTTGAGGCTCGAGGATAAAATAATACCGCGTTGCATAACACTAACGGGTTTTAATAATGTAGTGGAACGAACCTCTAGGGAAATAGTGCTACCTGTCCTAGAAAGAGGAGTCACCCTGGAAACGACATTCCACGTCATGAACCAAGAAATAACCTATAATGCCATCATAGGACGACCATGGATACACGCCATGCGCGCCGTCCCGACAAGTTTCTATCAAGTAATCAAATTTCCCACCCCATTGGGGATATTTAACATCCGAGGAGAGACACACACCGCCCAAGAATGCTATCGGATAGCCCAATATTGCACGCACACCAAACAACTAAATGGGGCAAGTGCGGAGGCATAACAATCAGCCATGTCGGGAACCAAACCCGACGCACAAGTAGAAGCCATAAAAGACCCGGACGTCATAGAAGCATGCAAAGCAATCGTATAAGATCTTGATACCCTTCGACTAGACAATACCGATAGCACGAGAAAGGCTTATGTCGGACACAACCTCTCGGAACTAGGTAAATATTGTGAGTTCTTAACTAACAAAGCCGATTTGTTTGCCTTTTCCCACTCAGATATGCCAGGAATCCCAAGGGATATCGCCACACACAAGCTGAACGTTGATCCTCTTTACCCTCCGGTACGACAAATGAGGAGAAAGTTCAATGTTGCCATCAATGAGGCGGCCAGCGAGGAGGTTGATACATTACTTGTCAATGGTTCCATCAGAGAGTCGAAATACCCTCAATGGATTGCCAATGTGGTTATGGTAAAAAAGAAGAACAGGAAATGGCGGATGTGTGTTGACTTCACCGACATGAACAAAGCATGCTCAAACGATTCCTTTACATTACCACACATCGATCAGCTCATCGACGTAACAGTATGGCACGAACTACTAAACTTTTTGGATGCCTATTCCGGTTACAACCAAATTCTAATGGCTGAAGAAGATCAAGAAAAGACCACTTTTATCACTCATAGAGGAACGTACTGCTACTAGTTAATGTCGTTCGGACTTAAGAATGCAGGGGTGACATATCAAAGGTTAGTCACCAAGATGTCTAAAGAACAACTCGGTAAGACCATAGAGGTTTACATTGATGACATGCTAGTAAAATCGACAAAGAAAGAGTATCACATTGGCCATCTGAAGGAGGCCTTCGAGATATTGAGGCAATACAAGATGAAGTTGAATCCCGAAAAATGCGCCTTTAGCGTAACTTTAGGAAAGTTCCTTGGTTTTTTAGTGTCACAAAGGGGTATCGAGGTCAACTCAGACCAGATCAGAGCCATCGAAGGAATACCGGAGGTACTGACTAGCAAAAAGCATGTGCATAAATTTACAAGATGAATAGCCGCCCTATCGAGGTTCATTTCACGATCATCGGATATATGCCACAAATTCTTCAATGTGCTAAGGAAAGACCACGTACTGCAATGGAATGCAGAATGCCTCGACGCCCTGAGAAAACTAAAAGCGTATCTATCTTCGCATCCCCTTCTCGTCAAGGCAGACCCAGATGAATGTCTACTTGTGTATCTAGCGGTCCCGAAGTCGCTGTAAGTGCAGTCTTGGTCCGCGAAAATGAAGGTACGCAATGTCGGATTTACTATATTAGCAAAACCTTAATCGATGCCAAAACAAGGTACCATCACCTTGAAAAACTAGCTTTGCCATTAGTCGTAGCTTTATGAAAGCTTAGACCATATTTCCAATGTCACCCCATAAAAGTGGTGACAACCTTCCCCCTAAGGGGTATCCTACACAAACCCGAGTTATCGGGTAGATTGGCCAAATGGGCCATAGAACTAAGCGAGCACGATATAACATACCAACCGTGAACTACCATTAAGTCACAGGTGCTCACTGATTTTGTCATTGATTTCAGCACAGAAATATTTCCTGAAGCAGCGCAGGAAGCGCTCCGCGCCTCCGCACACGCCGACCTCTGGGTCCTCTACACCGACTGCGCTTCTAATGCCTCGGGATCGGGACTAGGACTCGTCCTCGAAGTTCCTACGGGAAAAGTAATTCGCCAGTCCATAAGATGCCCAAGATAACTAACAACGAGGCCGAGTATGAAACTGTGATTGCAGGATTGAAATTAGCCCTCAAATACAGCGCCCGATGACCCGTCCTCCATTGCAACTCTCAACTCGTGGTGAACCAAGTCACCGGGACTTTCCATATCAAAGAATAGAGACTACATAAGTACCAGTCGAAAATTCACAAACTGCTGCCAAAATTCGATGAATGCTGCCTCGACCAAATACCCAAGGCGCAAAATATCGAAGCAGACAGCCTCGCCAAGCTAGCGGCAGCCACCAAAAATATCAACAAGGAAAACGTGGTCACCCTTCTCCATTCCGCAATAGACCACGTCGAGGTACATTCTGTAAGCTTGACTTGGGACTGGCGCAACTGCCTCGTAGCATATTTCCAGGATGGACCGCTTCCGCAGTATAAGAAAGAAGCCAAAAAACTTTGGATACAGGCAGCCAGATACAACCTTGTAAACGGTGATCTCTACAAAAGAACGTTCAACAGCCCCCTGGCCAAATGTATTCGGCCAAACCAAACAAGACGAGTACTGGAAGAAGTACATGAAGGGCACTGCGGTGCTCACACGAGAAATTGCGCCCTCGTCTGTTGCCTTATCCGCACCAGATACTACTGGACCACCATGAAAAAAGAAGTCGCGGACTACGTCAAGAGATATGAACAGTGTCAGAAGTATGCCTCTATGATACATCAAGCAGGGGAACTCCTTTATTCCGTCACTTCACCATGGCCATTCATAAATTGGTAGATGGATACAGTTAGACCCCTCCCAGCCGGGCGAGGTAAGGTACGTTTCCTTTTGGTTTTAACTGATTACTTTTCTAAATGGGTAGAAGCAGGTACATACACACAGATACGTGAGCAAGAGGTCATCGCGTTCATATGGAAAACATAATATGTTGTTTCGGCATCCCCAAAAAATCAGCTGCGACAATAGACCTCAGTTTGTCGGAAAGAAAACAACCGAGTTTTTTGAGAAATGGCACATCAAACGTATACTCTCCACGCCATACCATCCCGTCGGTAATGGTCAAATTGAATCCTCCAATAAAGTAATACTGAATATATGGAAAAAGAAGCTTGAGGACGCCAGAGGGCTATAACCTGAACTACTACTGGAAGTATTATGGGCATACCACACCACACTAAAAACTAGTACGGGTGAGATGCCATATTCGCTAGTCTACGTGACTGACACAGTTATAACCGTCGAGGTCGGAGATCCTAGTTTGAGATACTCCAACGAGAGAGGACCAAGCAACGACGAAAGTAGGCTACAAGATCTGGATGAAGTCGAAGAACGGAGATATATGGCCCACATAAGAATGGTAGCCCAGAAGCAACAAGTGGAAAGGTACTACAACAAGAAGGCCAAAGTACGACCGCTCAAAGTCAGAAATTAAGTCCTCAAGGCAAAACACAATCAGCGAAAGACCGTAATGAAGGAAAACTGGGAACAAACTGGGACGGACCATACAAAATCACAGTCGCAGCAAACAAATGAGCATTCTAGTTAGAGACAATGGAGGAAAACTACTCCAAAACAACTAGAATGTCACCCATCTCAAATACTTCCACTTCTGAAAGAAGGTACCACCTAAGTCGTGCTCTTTTTCCCTAATCCGGGGTTTTTACCAATAGGGTTTTCCCGGTGAGGTTTTTAACGAGGCGGCAAGGGAGACGTCTTGAGGTTCAAAGTATTGTTCATTACCCCGCTCGTCAACATGATCTCCGGAGCCAATTAATGAAGGGACTGGATATATGTAATCAAATCTCCATTGTATGTACAGAGTCGACATGTGATTCTTACAAGAATATAATCAAATCTCCATCGTATGTACATAGTGGACATATGATTCTTACAAGTATATAATCAAACCTCCATTGCATGAATAAAGTCGACATGTGTCTTCCTACGGGAATACGATCAAACCTCAATGACAAATGGCCAAGGCCATCGACTAAAACATGAGCTCGACCTCGTTCAAACTACGACGGGATACCACTTTGACGACAGTTCGAAGCAATATCCCAATGGCCAAGGCCATTAACTAAAACATGAGTTCGACCTCGTTCGAACTACAACGGGATAGCACTTCGACGACAGTTTGAAGCAACATCCCAATGGCCAAGGCCATCGACTAAAACATGAGTTCGACCTCGTTCAAACTATAACGAGATACTACTTCGAAAACAACTCGAAGCAACATCCCAATGGCCAAGGCCATCGACTAAAACATGAGCTCGACCTCGTTCGAACTACGATAGGATAGTACTTCGACGATAGATCGAAGCAACATCCCAATGGCCAAGGCCATCGACGAAAACATGAGCTCGACCTCGTTCGAACTACGACGGGATACTACTTCGACAACAGTTCGAGTCAACATCCCAATGACCAAGGCCATCGACAAAAATATGAGTTCGACCTCGTTCGAACTACGACGGGATACTACTTCGACGACAGCTCAAAGCAACATCCCAATGGCCAAGGCCATCGACGAAAATATAAGTTCGACCTCATTCAAACTACGACGTGGTCATACTTCGACAACTGTTTGAAGCAACATCCCAATGGCTAAGGCCATCGACTAAAACATGAGCTCAACCTCGTTCGAACTACGATGGGATACCACTTCGACGATGGTTCGAAGTAACATCCCAATGGCCAAGGCCATCGACTAAAATATGAGTTTGACCTCGTTCGAACTACGACGGGATACTACTTCGATGACAGTTCGAAGCAACATACCAATGGCCAAGGCCATCATCGAAAACATGAGCTCGACCTCGTTTTGAACTACGACGGGATACTACTTCGATGACAGTTCAAATCAACATCCTAATGGCTAAGGCCATCGACGAAAACATGAGCTCGACCTCATTCAAACTATGACGGGATACTACTTCCACGACAGTTCGAAGCAACATCCTGATGGCCAAAGCCATTGATGAAATTATGAGTTCGACCTCATTCAAACTACGACGGGGACATACTTCGACGACAGTTCGAAGCAACATCCCAATGTCCTAGGCCATCGACTAAAACATGAGTTCAAATTCGTTCGAACTACGACGGGATATTACTTCGACGACAGTTCGAAGCAACATCCCAATGGACAAGGCCATCAATGAAAATATAAGTTCGACCTCATTCGAACTATGACGGGATACTACTTCGACGACAGCTCGAAGCAACATCCTAACGGCCAAGGCCATCGACGAAAATATGAGCTCGACCTCATTCGAACTATGACGGGATCATACTTCGATGACAGTTTGAAGCATCATCCCAATAGCCAAGGCCATCGACAAAAATATGAGTTCGACCTCGTTCGAACTACGACAAGATCATACTTCGACGATAGTTCGAAACAGCATCCCAATGGCCAAGGCCATCACAAAAAAAAATAGGAGGGGGGGGGGAGAATCGTCCTCACCCAAAAGCTTAATCGACTCAATAAGCTCGACTGGTATCCTGGATACCATAAACATTACAAAGAACACCAACAAATCGACAAAATAAAATTCTACATTGCATCAACATATTATTTACATTTGTCCTTATAAACGGGCTCAAACATGCCCCCTACAGAAGCCCCAAGACAAAATTAAGTACGAATAAAAGATTACACATCACCCCTAGGGGGTAAGCATCCTCATACCAAGAGTTCGAAGAAAGGTGGTTCACAACATCAGAATTGATGTCATCTCCGTCGGGTGTAAGGGGGTCGTACTTGCATGCCTCACGAGTTGCACAAGCTTCGGTATGCACTTTTTGGAGTACCACTTCAGTTGCCCTTCCCTCGGCATGGAAATCCTTGTACACATCAAGCCGGGCCTCAACCAAAACCCACAACTTATATAAACGATGAGGAACGACCGGGTCAACCGAGGCACGAGATGTAGAAGGTTGAGAGCATCGATTTGCATCCTCCGCTCTCAGCGAGGTCACTTGCCCATTCAACGTGGATAGCTCTGCCTCCAACTCCCTAACACGCCCTTCAAGCCCCGCGATCTTAAGATTAGAGGCCTCCTTATCCTCAGTCAGCTCTGACTTACAAATACGGATGGCATTCTCCAAAGACGTCGTTCTAGAAATAGTTGCTGCCAACTTATCAGCATTGACGTTCAGCTTGCCCTTAAGTCCCTCAATCTCCACCGCCTTCGCACTCAGTTCAGCAGTCAAACTAGCCACCTTTGCTTGTAAATCAACATTCTCGCTATCACCCCCTGCTCAACTCGAGCTCGTCCTCCTTAACCTTAAAGGAGGCCTCAAGTTCACTGTTACAGGCGACAGCCTTCACAAGCTCCTCGTCCAGTTCCCTCAGCTCTTCGATATTGTGCTCCAATTGGTCCTCCCTTTGTTTGAGCCCTTCGCGAAATAGCTGAAACTCAGGATCTTGATTGTAAATATCAGCCACCGCACGGTGCTTAGCATGATACCGTTGGTATTTGGACGACATCTTCCCGTAGACGACATTCCTCTTCCTCTCCCAATGCTCGCACTCGGTCACCATGATTAGGCTCTAGCATAAAAGAGAAAGTGAAGTTAAAACAAAATACAGGTCGACAATCACCGCACAAGTCCAACGATAAAAAGGAAAAGAAAGGCACCTACCCGCAAGACCATACCAGCGACGTTCTGAGACAACTCCACGTCACCGATCGCCCTGAGCACCTCGTTTTTAGGGCAACACATAGAGGAGCTAAAACGGACGCCACTTGCTCACAGTTCGACAACAAGTTATAGTCCTCTAGGATGACTATGTGACGATCATACCCCTCCGCTCTGACCTCCACATGAGTATGGCGACCTACGAACTCGTTGACATCCTTCAGGTGGACATCTGAACCCGAGCCTTCGCCCTCGATGTGATGGCCTCCAATGTTAGACGATGCACCTCCCTCAGCAGAGCATACAGAGCCAGCTCCTAGGTAAACTACTTCCGTTTGGGAAGATCTCCCCGATAAAATCGCGTCGTCCATAAATGTGGGTATAGGTGTCGTCTACGACACCCTACTTCTATCAGCGTCCACAACCACACCCTTCCCGAGCTCTATTCTTCTCTTTTTCTCGACAACGGCTCGTCCCCATTAGAAGACTCATCCAGGAGGTGTGAGGTAGGTACTGAAGAAGCCTCCTCCCTTACGACCACGATTCGAGAGGTACCTTCCACTTGAATCGATTGAGGATGACCCTCTCGAACGGACTCATTCAAAGTAAACTACATTCCCGCGACAGCGACGACCTGTCAAAATGCAGGGACTCGCGCCCTCCACTTGGAAGCTCCTCAACCTGCTATCACGAAGAAGTAGAATTAATGGACGACAATATATAACCAACGAAGTGGTAAAGGGAAAACACTCACCAGCTGGAACTTTAGGGCTGTAACGCTTTAGGAAAGAAGGCCAATCTTGGGTTTTTGTTGCATGGGGTAACAGACAGGCTACCCAATCCTATATGCCCGCAATAAGGCAGGGCAGACGTCCCATAGCTGCAAATGAGAAGCAAGCAAACTTTATAATGAATATAGATGAAGGAAGAATAAAATGAGTGGCGACACTTACGAGTCTCGTTCCATCGCTCCAGGAACCTAGCGGATTCAGAAACGATATGTTCAGTTTTGACAAAAGAAGTACTTGTGCCAAAACTTGCAACTTGCTTGGTCGTTTGTCCTGACCACCAGCCATTTCGTGCCACGGTGCCTCAAATACACCATGGTACCTCTGTAGAAGCTAGGCAAGAACAGGTGCAAAAGATGGTGGATAGAAACATTACATTCCGCCAATTCCGCATATTTGGTCAACAACAGAAGCACCTTAAGAGTATACGGCGAAAGTTGTGCCGGTCAAACTTGGTAGAACTTACAGCACTTTTCCGCTAAGGGGAAGAGAGGAAAGTGTAGCCAATCACAAAATGGTACTCATAGAAAGTGCAGTACTCAGGTCTGTGGACCTCTACAAAATCTCTCCCTGCCGGAATCATGTCAACGTGAGTGGGAATGCTATACTTTATACGAAGAGCGTCAATGTGAACCTGCTCCGATTCAGAATGTCCGGGGACAGGAGTAGGAGGGGGATCTTTGAGGAAGTCACTTCGAGACATGGGGTGTCTCGACAATAACTCCTCCACCGTAGGAAGACTGTCACCCTTTTCTACTATCGTATCTTCACCGCCTGAAGGGGGCACCGTAGACAATGGGGTGGCCTCAGGAACCCCTTCACGGGAACGATGTGACCTTGGCATGCTTTTGTTCAAAGAGGTATTAATATAGGGAAAAAAGAAGGAGGAAGAAGTTGTGAATGAAGAATGTGAGAAGAAGAAGTAGAAGGGTATCGGGGCAAGCTCGAAGAAATAAGGGGAGGTTATCAGGAGTGAAATGGCCAATAACTTTTGAAAAAACAAACCCTCCACCTATTTATAGGGTTGGGTGCCAGAATCAAAGCGGAAGGTCACAGAGTAGCGCTAGAACCGAAGTAATAAACCGTCAACTCTTGCCTCGAAAACATGCATAATGATGACGCACGTGAAAATGACATCATTTCCTGGTAAAATGTATTACCCGGTGTCTTGCTAAGCACGCTGACCACTCCCCATTGGCCATGTCGTAATGCCTCGAAGGATCAAATTTCTCCATAGGAACGCATGATGTCCGCTCATATAGGACGCACCCAGTTGCAATCCCGACAAGCGGAGGGACTAACTGTATGGGTCCAAATTTGACCAATCACGACCAACGACGAGTACGACGAATGACGGAGTCTCCTTGACTCAATGTCCTGTGGGAGACGGCCTTAAGGCAAATAAGAGATTGTATGACCCTTGTAATAGTGCAAGCCCATTAGGGGACATTAGGAATATTTCTTCGATATCTTTTGAGTCAAATAGATAATATTTCAAACTGAGAGCTGTTATATATATACAATTGTTTTTCCTTTGTTTCAATGTTTTCAAGATTTTCAAATAACACCGATCACTTGATTTAGACTCTTTTTTTTAGCAAACATGAAATATATATATTAAAGGTTAAGGAACATGTAGTACATGAGATTCATAGTTAGTGTCACACAGGACAATTTGATTACCTAAGCTTGTTAAAGTTTTACAAGCATCATAAGATAAAAGTTTTCCACAAACATATTGTTCTACTAAATCACGTTCTACTAGAGTTTTTACTTCTGCTGGTAGATCCACAAAAACTTTCTTCTTCTTCCTGAGATCAGCAGTTGCCATCTGTGCTAGTTGGTGAGCTACCTTATTCCCTTGCCTGAACTCGTGCTGGATGATTACCTGCTTCTGTTGGAGCATTAACAACCTGCATTTGTTGACAGTGTTAACATAAAGATTGTTACCTTGTTGGATTGATAGGATTACCTCCGTCGAATCTGTTTCAATTTGTAGAGGGAACAACCCCCAATTAACGGTTATTTTTAGTCCATCTAGTAGAGCTTTGATCTCAACATGTAGTGATCCACGTGCATGATCTGATTTGGTATAGCCAACTATTTAGTGGCCGTTAGCATTTTTGATTACTCCACCCAGGCTACAAATTTGCATATTTTTGTGGAAACTTGCGATCACTTGATTTAGACTCATTTCTTCAAGCTTGCAATAATTATAACTTTTTAAATGATGTTTTAGTTTACTCCACGAGATCTTTCATATAAGAGTTATTGAAATTTTTTTAAAAAGTTTTTCCAACAAAAACCACTTGATTTAAATTTACTTTTCATATTCAAAATTCAAGACTCACTTTTTCAAACTTGCAAAAATGGCAATTTTAATGACGGAAAGTGGAAACCCTTAACTGATTATGAAAGCAAAAAAAAATTTCCAAAAAAAGTAGTTGCACTTCAAATTAAATAATGCTATGCAAATAAGTTGCCCCACAAAATTATTACAACTATTAACACCACATCTCACTAAGGTTGTCTCACCTGATTAGCTAAGATGCAGAAATAGGAAAATTTAGCATTACATGACAACCTAACCTAATAAATAGCATAAATAAACTCAACTTATGATTATTGGCACCTTATAACCTACATACATATTTTAATTGAATTAATTAATTAGTATTTCATAACCACACTAGAAGGGCGGCTCAACACTATTTGAGGCCTAAAGCCAAATTAGCATAAGAGGCCTTTAACTTTTTCTCCAAAAAAAAGGAAGAAAACTTTCTTATATAATTTACTTAAAAATCTAATTTTTAACTTTTTGAGATGCAAAATTATGAATAATTATTTTATTAGAAATTTCTTCTAATAATTCTTTTTCAATCGGTAATATAGCTAATACATTCAATCTTTCTTACGTCATGCTTGATTTTAAGTAAGATTTTATCAATTTTAGTTTTAAAAAAATTCTTTCAAGTTTCTAGTTTGTGGTCGAGGGCGGCCAGATGCAATTGTTACAGGAACTAGTGTTATTATTCTATGCGCAATATAAGTATTTGAAAAAGAATCAAGTCTTTTTATCTGATTGAGTATAATGACTACATTACTATCATCTCTTCTCTTTTGGGATTTTATAGATGATTCAACTTTGTTTTTCCTTATGTTTTGAATAACTGGACTCATACTTTCTATTTGACATTTTTAAGTCCAATTTGAATCGATCTCAATGGATCCCTCGTTACTGCCCAGAGGAGAAGAATAAGTAGGGATGACAGGATTTGAACCCGTGACATTTTTTACCCAAAACAAAGGCGCTACCAAACTGCGCTACATCCCTTTCAATTGGTCTACAACAGTGTCATTGTAGAGAATCCCTGCCCACCACTCTCCCTGTAGGTCGAGCCTCCTTTTCAGTCGCCCTCTACATCGTTATTTTTTCCATAGATATCTAATTTATCTTGCCATTTATTCTTTTTTGGTCTTTATTGATTTATATACTCATCATCATCCCGCCGCTCTTGATAAATACTACAAGGATATAATATATACTTACGTATTAAATATCAAGAAAACCAATTTTTAGATGAGAATTGAAAAACATAAATCAAATTTGAATATTATGGAAACCAAGAAAGAAAGTGGAAAGATTTACATAATATTTAATGAGGAAAAGACATAATCACTTGATTCCTTTCATAAATTTTGCATTTACATTTTAGGGGCCCAATTTTAAGGAACAAAAATATTTTTCTTTTTCAGTTTTTACCAAGATATGTAATAAAAGTAAAAATACTTAATATATATATATATATATATATATATAAAGTGGGGCCCGCTAAAGTTGGGGCCTAAAGCTTAGGCTTCAATGGCTTTACCCAAAAGCCGACACTACACTAGGTTATCTCAAAGTAAAAAGAAAGCAATGCTCTCTCTCTTTACAATTTTCTTCTATTTCTCCCCAAATATTTTTCCCATTTCTTTCAATCTTTCTTCCCTAATCTCTCTCATTATACTCATTGTGAGCACGTGATTTTTGCTTTACGGAAACTACTCCAAAAGAAATCGAAAAAAAATAAAATAAAACAAGTTACCTTCGGGTACAATTTTTGAGAATATACGTGACATTTTGATAATTGTTTTGTCCGTGAACGCTCACCTTGCAATAGTTGAAAATACAAAAATACGTTGCATGCATTTAGGAATTAATGGTATATTTAGAAATTAATTAGCCATAATTTGGTTAAAAGAAAACCAAAAATACATGCATGTGTGTTTCTTGTCATTGAGTGATTTTATTTAATGTTAATTTGTGTATTAATTATTATAGGTGTTAAATAATATGTGTGTAATTTTATTTATTTAGGAGTTTTGTTTAATTTTGGTAATTAAAGAAAAAGAAAAGAGTTGTGAAAAAATGAAAAGAACTCGGATGGGGCCGAAGTATAAATGGAAGTCAGGCCCAAATCAATTACCCCAACCCAATCCAAACCCAGGCTGCCCAGGCACGGTCCCAAACGACGCCGTATCAGCATCCCCGTTTGAGCCGTTGATCTGATTCAAATGAACGGTCCCGATCAGGCCACTCATTAAACCTCGACGGCGCCGTTTCAGGCAGGCTGATCTGAGCCGTCCAACCCCATTGATCCAACGGATCCAGGCCCTCCCCTAGACCCGTTAACCTGACCCGATCCATTCCCACACCCGGTCTCACCCACCACTACACCCAAACGACGTCGTCCCCCTCCTGTGAATAGATCCTGGCCATCAATCTCACCTGATCCAACGGCCAAGATCTAAACCCCTAATTCATATATAAACCTAACCCTTTTACCCCGCCCCCTATCCAAGCACCCCACCCTGTTCCTTCGTCTCTCTCAGAAAAGATCCCAAACCCCTCGAAACCCTAGCAGCCGCCCTGGTTCCCTTTCAACGTAAACCCAGCGGCAAGGATGCCGGTGACTACCAAAACAACACCCATGATACACCCAACCACCCTGAACACGAATCCACCAACCGTTTACTTCGAATCACCCTGCAACTTCTCGAATCTTCAATCGAAGATTCGAGGAACAAGCAGATCTACACCCACCAACCCCAAACTCACACCACGACACCTCCTGACCTCCCTCACCCCCTAAATGACCTTGGTCCCGTTCGAATCTAACCAGAACTGAACGAATCCCAAATCAGACCACCAAGAACCCTAGAACTCAGATTTATGGGTGTCTGTCCAAATAAACAAAGGATCGGGATCTAATAGACTTTAACCGAGGTGTTCTCAGTTGAGAACACTTCGATTAAAGTCCATTCAACCCCAATGTGGTCGAGTCCGAGTTCGAGTTGGAGTCAGTTTTGATTTCAAATCTCTGAGGTAATTTTTCCCTTTTTCTTTTGTTCTCCTATAGATTCTACCTGTTTTTCATGTTTAGTTTGTTTTGGTTCCGATTTTTCTGTCAATACTGTAAACCCTAAGTTAGTGTTAAGTTTGTTTTGGTGTTTATTTGATTACCTGTTGTATATTATAGTTTGTATAGTCGTTTAAACAAGAGTCGTCAATTAATGTGCTTGAAATTAGATGAAATCATGACAGTAATTTATTAACACCCTCCATGTATACTTGCCAGGACAATAGCTCATCTAAATCTGTATGCTAGCATATAATGAACCTTCGAAATATGTTCAGTTTTGTCTGTGAATTAGGCTACTCGTTTAGCCAATGGGTTGTTGTCTTTTGCATTGTTTGGCTGTGAGTTGGGCAGGATTGGTTCCCAATATGACCAACTCATACCATTTTTGATTGACACCCTTGTTGATGGTGTTTGAATCCTTGTTTGAACTTAGTTTAGGAACTAAATATAGCTACAGAAAATCTGACAGACCAACCTAAAATCAGTATTGAGTTTAAGCTGATTAGCTAAGTAGTCAGTGATTATTATCTAAAATTCAAGAGAGTTTATATTCTGACTATTAAAGTTAGGATAGTGCAGTAATATGACAGGTTTAAGGGGTAATCCTGGGAATCTAGTAACATACTAATAGGCTGTTAAGGATGGGGTCTGCTTAGAGGGTCACTCATTAAGCTTATTTTAATGACAATAGGGTACTGAAATAGGATTAAACTAATGCAATAGTGGGGAACCAAACTTGGTAGCATGGGGGTGATTAAATATTATAGCCTGCCCATACCTTTGGGCAGAAAACACATGCTGGTAGGCTATCAAGAAGATGGGCTTTGGGGAGTTTTGATTAGTTTAAAGGAGTTATGGGCAGGAAAAGGCTGAAGGGATCAAAGGCAGCCTGGAGCCTGCCATTTCTGCCTATAAATAGGCCTATTTAGAACAAGGTCTGAGGGAACTGGGAGAAGTCAATGAGTATTGAGAGCATAGGCTGGAAAATTATTAAGTGTTCAGAGAGGAATAAAGCTGTTAGTTCTAAAGGGTTTGGTCTGTTACTATTTCATTAGGGTATTTTGATTTCTCTGTGGGATTACCACTGTATTCTGGGCTTCTATATGCTGCTGATTGAGTCTGGTCTTATTGCTATTGAAGCTGTTGTTGGTTATTCGCCGAGTTGTTGTGATTATTGAACTGCTGTTACTATTGCATTTGAATATTCTGGGTTTTTTCTGCTGGTTTACTACTCTGTTCTGGGATTGTTGGTTGGAGCTCGACCACATGTGGGTTTATCGTTGTGGAAACTACTGTTGGTTGTTCGTGAACTAGTGGTTATACTGTTGCTGTTTGTTGCTGCTGTGTTACTGCTGTATTATTGTTGTCTGTTTGATTGTTGCTGATATCATTCTTCTTCTTCTCATTGTTATTGTCCTGCATCCAGGTAAACATTCTAATTTCACTGGTGTAATGATGAACTTGGAGCATGAATAAGAGTATAAGAAGAATTGCAGTCTGAACTTAGTGTAGTGATTTTTATCTTTTTTACTGTTGTAGTTTAGAACATTTTGTATACCCGACATGTAAAATTTGACCTCCAAACTGTGTAATGGAACGGTTTTCAGTCTATAAGAGTTTGGTCCAGTAATTTGTCGGTGTATGTTAATCAAGAAGAAACTAGTGGTGTAGTAGTGATGGTCGGCCAACAAATGGTTTCACATAGGGTCGGTTAAGAATGACAATGCAGTAATCACGTTTGTTTCACCTTGGTTCATCAGTAGATAACGTATATTTCAAAGGCATGCTAGGCAATTTGGATTATCGCAAAAAGATAAAAATCGCGTAGGTCATATTGTTGGATAAATGTTGCCTGAAACATGTAGTGATATCACCTAAGTTAGATAGGGTCAGTTTCAGTCTTTTCGCCTTTAAGTGTTAAGCGTGTATGGAATAATTAACTGAACCTCATATGTATGCCCATCGATGAATAAGGTTGCCATATGCATGTCTATTTTTCCGATCCAATCAACTGGTTATCACATTTTGCGAGCAGGTAATTGAAAAGTATTTTCCCGATTGTTTTATTCCAGAGACGGATTTAATAGAGAAAATGTAGTCATTTTAGGGTATCCTTTTAAAATAAAAATGAGACGAGCCTCGCCAAATAAAACGCGTAGATTGCGGGGCCCTCACAAAATGTATTGCTTTAATTATTTAGCCTTAGGGACGAGCCGTTTAGCAAATTTCACGGTTTTCCCAAAATACCAATACGTTATTCTCTTTAGGACGCGCTTTAATAAATCTTACCTTCTTAAACTCGGGTGCACATTTATGTGACCCAAATCCAAATCTCAACAGAATCGAGATGCGTTTCTAATCACGGGTACATTGATTGTGACGTGGTTTCGAGATGCGTGTCCATGATGTTGCAAATTCCTTTTAAAAGAAAAGAATGAGATGAGCCTCGCCGAATGAAAAAAATACAAAATTGCGGGGCCCTCAGTAAATATTTGACTTTAAAATTTCTTAGACATCGGTATGGACCATTTAGCAAAACTCCATGGCCCTACCCAAAGTAAATGATACGCTAGTCACTTTAGGCACGCCTTTAATAATTTAACTTTCTTAAACACGGGTGCGCATTTATGTGACCCAAATCCAAATCTCAATAGAGTCGAGATGTGTCAATAATCACGGGTACATTGATTGTGACGTGGTTCGAGATGTGTTTCCACTATGTTGCAATTCTTGATAAAAAATAACAGTAAATAATAAAAGCGGTTAAAAGCTAAATTTTGCACATAGGTTCAACATGTATCAAAACAGATAATCAAGCCAAATATGACAGTTGAGCGACCGTGCTAGAACCACGGAACTCGGGAATGCCTAACACCTTCTCCCGGGTTAACAGAATTCCTTATCCAGATTTCTGGTACGCAGACTGTAATATGGAGTCATTCTTTTCCTCGATTCGGGATTAAAATTGGTGACTTGGGACACCCTAAATCTCCCAAGTGGCGACTCTGAAATAAATAAACAAATCCCGTTTCGATTGTCCTTTAATTGGATAAAACTCCCTACGCCCATCGCGGGGGCGGAAAAAGGAGGTGTGACAGCTCTGGCGACTCCGCTGGGGATTAGTAGCCCAGAACCACTGGTTCAGGGTTAGAAATTCGAGCTTAGATAAATTGTTATATTTGGTTTTATCTGATTTTGTTACATGTTTGGGCTCAATGTGCTAAATGATGCTTTTACCGCTTTGATATTATGTGAACTGTATATAAATTGTGCCGAAACCCATCTCCTCTCTGAGTCTTCTGAATCATGAAGAAGGGTGTACTTCGTACGACTTCTTTTCTGTATAGTGTCAAATCCCAATTTAGAACGAGGTTCGGACAAGTTGCTAAGCCGGTGAAGCTTCTGTATTCCCGGTACGCTGCCCCCCCTCGGCTCGAGCTGTCCGCTCGGGTAAGCCAGGTCTAGAACAAACACCCAGGTTCTGAACCTAGAATAACTCAACTTCATGCCGGATCCCTAGTAGGAACGCTTATCTGCATCATGTGCATTTTTGACTTAGGGGACTCAACACAGGGGTTGGGTCCGTCTAGGAATAGCAACCTGAAACAGAAAAGACCATCCTGATGCATCCTACTCACTGCTTGTGCATTTATTTGCTTTGGACTTGCATGATGACCGGTTTTGAATATTGGAAAAATTTGAAAAAAAAAGAAAAAAAGAAGAAAAAGAATATAGCAGTGTATAGGGTTAATCTTCTGCTTTGAAAAATAACAATGTCCAAATAGTGTCGAAACTCTAAAAAAAGAAAAAAATATTTTATTTTTAATAGTTTGTTTTACTAAAAGCAAAGGATAAATAAAAAAAAGAGTCTTTATTTTTGGAAATTGTTCGTAGAAAAAAAAAGAGTCTTTATTTTAATTTCGGAATAGGTTGTTTTATTATTTGTTGAAGATGAAAAGAAAAAAAGAGAAAAGGAGAAAAATAGCAAGTGGAGAGTTAGATGATTAGTTTAGAAAAAAACAGTGTCCAAATACTGTCAAAACTCTGCCGAAATTTTGAGAAAATGAAAAAAATGTCTTATTAGTTTGTTTTATTAAAAGCAAAGGAAAAATAGAAGGACAAAAACAATCGTTGTTCTGTCTTGTTTTTCAAAAAAAAAAAAATAGAAAAAAAATAGTTTGTCTTGCCATGAAAATGAAAATGAAAAAGAGTTTTGTTTTTAAAATAATTTTTATTTATTTATTTATTTGTTTATGAAAATGCCAAAAATAAAAAATAAAAAAAAGAGTCGGGCGTTGAAAGTGGTTTCATTATTTGTTGCAAATATATATATATATATATATATATATATATATATATATATATATATATATGTAAATACAAAAAGTTTTTCTTTATTTCCAAAAATATATATATATATCTTTATTTGTTGCAAAAATATTTATCTTGCCAAAAAGTCTAGAAAAGTTTTTTAGACCCCCAATTTTCAAAACAAAAAATCCAAAATTATTTTCCATTATTGACTTCTTTAGAAAGTTTTTTTTAATTAATTTAAAAAAGAATATATAAAATATATATATATATAATAAAATAAAAAATCCGAAAATATTTTTCGTCTTCTTTCAAAATTGAAAAGAAAATTCAAAATTCAAAAAAATACTTTTAGAAGCATTTCTTTTCATTGAAGGTAAAATTCCAAAAAAACATTTTTTCTTAGAAACCCTTCTTTGCAAAAATGCTCTCTTTCTTCTTTATAAGTCTTTCCTTCAAAAAATAAAATAAAATAAAATTAAAAAAAAAGTTAGTTTATTCATGATGACCCGAACTACGCGGGTTTGATTCTCACCGGATGTGAGATACGTAGGCAACCCTCATCGGGTCCAACCCTACCTTTTGCTAAAATAGCAATAAATAAATAAATAAAAAAAACATGTCAAAATTTTAATCCTGTCATAAAGAAGTCGGGGGACGCTGTTTTGTCAAAACATAGCCGAATGTTCCCGAAAGGGGCGCCGGAAGGCTGACCTTGCATAAACAGCCACCTTTTGGGTCATGTTTAAGATTTGGTCCAGTTGACCCACACAGCCTTAAAAATCTTCGTCCCCGAGGCATTGAAAGGTCGTGTTTGCAACATTGAGTTTTCCATTTTTGAAAAAGAAAACGATAAAAAGAGTCATAAATAAGTCGGGCGATGCTGTTTTTGTCAAAAATAGCTAAATGTTCCCGAAAGGGACGCCGGAAGGCTGACTTTGTATAAACAGTCACCTTGGGTCATTTTTTAGGATTTTGGTCTATGTTGACCACACAGCCTTAAAAATCTTCGTCCCCGAGGCGCTGAAGGGCCGTGTTTGCAACACCAGGGGTTTATTGTAATTTGAAAAAAAATACAAAGAGTCGGCGGTCAGGTGAATACCGCTTGGATTATTAGTCAAAAATAAGCCAAGCCAGCTTCGGCTGCGTCTTAAACCGTTCTTGCCGAAATAGCCTTAGAGTATCTTTTAATTGTCGAAAGGCTATTTTCGTAAAAGAACGGACAAGTTTGTAAAGTGTCATAAAATAATCCTCCCCGGCCTCAAAATTCATGTGAGATTTGGAAGGGGCCACATTTGCAAAAATAGTCGTTTGGTTGCATTTGTCAAACGGGGAAAGGAAGCTGGCCTTTTGTTTTGAGGTTATAAATCTTTTGACTATAATATGTGAGTTGTTTGATTTTTGAGTTTGTAGGTCATCTTCAAACCTTTGAAACTCAGTTTGTTTTAATATGAAAATTGAAAAAAAATGTTTAGTATTGTTTATCTTTCATTGGTCCAAACTACGCAAGGTCTGATTCATGCGGGGTCATGATACGTAGGCAATCTCCATAAGATTCGACCACCATTGAAAAAGAAAAAAAAAGAGAAAGAAAAATAAAAGGAAAGTGCGAGTGCATCGCATCTCTGATAGAACGGTTTAACTGCTTAGGTGTATTGCATCTCTGATATATGATTGTATGTCAAATGCCCTAACACTAACGTGATGACTTCCCTTTGTTGTGTTCATATATAGAAAAGTGGTTGGTTGTGGTAACTCCTCCCTACAAAGCAAATGACACAGAACCTCAGAACAGAGTGGGTCGGTACTGATGACCGACAACAATTGGTCGAACGGAACAACGGGTTGGTAGAAGAAGTGAAAATGCTGAGACATCATGTGGCAGACATGTATCAGACATGGATAACTGGGAAAACACAGCCCCCTCCACCGCCAAGCCTCTTGAACTCTGTCATTTCCCAAGCACCCAACACCATAACGGAAGATCCCTCATACTCTCCATCCCAACCCACTTATGGCAGCTTTCCCAGCTACCCGAGTAGCTCCATCACTCATCAACACTACTTCCCTCCCCAACGCTACTATTCTCCACGAGATTCCCAAGGACGGACTTCACTGTCCAAATACCCAGCTCCACAGAAGGCCTATCCACCCCCACAAGCCTACCGGAAGCCCCCTGGATCAGGTTTCCGGCCCAATCAAGCATTTAGGAATGAGAGGTTGCTAAAACGAGGAAAGGCTCTCACCCCTATCGGAGTATCTTATGCCAGTCTATTTGAAAGGCTAAGGCATGCTGGATTGATTGAGCCACTCCCCGCATGTACTCCAAATCCACGTGCAAGGAACTTTGATCCGGCAGCACGATGCGCATACCACTCCAATGTGAGAGGACATAGCATTGAAGACTGTCATTCCTTGAAAAAGGAAATAGAAAGAATGATTCAGGGAGGGGCAATTGTGATCAATGACAGTGACATGGAGCACGCGAATCCTCTTGAGAGCTCGCTGACCAAGGTTGATGATGTTGAAGCTGGTAATGGTTTTGGCAGTATTGACGCAAAACTCAGTGGCTAAGATGCCAGGTTTGATAATTGGGAGGGCGCTTCGTTCCTTAGTTATCAAAAGAGAAGTTTTTGATGGTTTATTTTGTTGTCATTTCTGTTGACCGGATTATTCTTAGGGTTGTGTCAAACTTTCTTATCTTTCCATTTGTCATAGCGGTTTGTTTAAGTTTTGTCCAGTTTGTTTTTTGGGTTTAGTTCTGGTTTGTTTTGTTTTGTTATTCAAACCATTTCACCGGTAGTCTAATGCAAAATCCGGTCTTTTATTATTTCCAGTCATCCTTTTGTTTAGCCCTTTTATCATTTTGTTCAGCGCTGATTCGAGTGACATGACATGCGCACACAGTTTGGGCCTAATCTTAAAGGATAATCATAAAACCCCGGAAAGGTGATCAGACCATTTAAAGGAAATAAGGACGGTTGAGATTATTCGGAGCTCGAGTCATATGGAACTGGGGCAAGTAAAACATAAAGAAAACCGTTAAAAGCAAGATTCGCCAAATTGACATAAGGGTCTTCATGATAATGAGAAGTGAGAGTGTCGCCCAACGGTGCATTAGAAATGACAAATGAAAAAGCAAATGTGTGAATATAATTGTCAAGTCCAGCACCATCAGATGAGGCTACAAATCTTTGTTTAATTGTGTTGTTTGCACTTGGCATGTTTTGAAGACTAGAATGACGAAGACATTTTGTTCTGCTACCTAAACACTTTATCCTTCGTTACCCCTTTTGAGCCTTATTTATTTTCTTTCATACCCCTCGTTCGGAATCAGTAGCAACGACTAGAAAACACAAGCATGGCAGGGAAACAAAAGAAAAAAAAAGAAAGAAAAGAAAACAACAAAACGAAAAAAAGAAAAGAAAAGAGAAAAAGAGAAAATAAAAGAAAAATGATAACAAAAAAATAAAAGAAAGTCAGAAGAAAGCAGAGGAATAGGAACTACGTTTGACCTGATTCCTCAAAGAGGATACGTAGGCGCCTCACGACTCGGTCATAGTGTGCATAATGCGCATAGCTCAACATAGTGTAAATATAAAATTCCCCAAGCAAGAAAACTGGGGCAGGAATTATGTTTTGAATATCCAAAAGGGTTGATTCCAAGAGTTGTAACACTTCACCCATCGGAGTTAAGTTAAAATTTGACACACAAAACCAACATCGATGCCCAAAAAGACCTCCCGATCAATGTCCGAGAAGTGCCAAGTTAGGACAATGGAAGCCGAGGATAAGACGCTGATCTCCAGCAAAGAAGGGGATCATAAATGAGAAATGAACTGATAGCCAGAAAGAATCTCAGAAAGAGAGAGTCATGTCGGCAACACCCCAATTCCCCATTGAAGGGCGAAATGAGAGAGTCTTATCGGTGAAAACCTTCGCAGGCGCCATAAGGCGACGAAAGATGAGAGATATAAAACGAGAGAGTCTTATTGGTGAAAACCTTCACAGGCACCGTAAGGCGCCGGGAGCTGAGAGGAAAGAGAGAGTCTTATTAGTGAAAACCCCTCGAAGGGCACTGTAAGGCGACAAAACAAATTGGCAAAATGATCCACATTAGCGAAGAAATGGACACCCATTTATCCCCAGCAAGTAAGACCATCAGGCAGGTTGATTGGTACAAATAGACTAGGTCAGGAATCCATGGTGCACGACATGATCATAAGGGCCAGTCATATCACCCAGATAAGTTCTTTTCTTTTCTTCTTTCCCACCCGTATTGGTTCGGAAAGATTTTTCTCCTTTTCTATTTTTTTTCATTTCTTTCTAGAAGTTCGTTTTGAAAAGGATTTTTCAGAGTTTACTTCCCGAGGCCAAAGTGGTACAAAAGCAAAATACGAATGGGACAGGCCAAAGGCCGAGGAAATAAGACAAAAGGCGTTTGTTGCAAAACCAAAGGACGAATTGTTTAGAAAGTTAAGGTGACGTGAAGAAAGCGGAAAATGACGGGTGAGGGACTTGTGGACCAGGTTCCAAGAAGGTTTCCCCGCAGAATGTCGATAAATCACAGACCCAGGTCCGAGGTGGTCAGACACCATAGGAAAGGAAAATTAATCCGCTGCAAGATAACCCTAACAATCCTAAAGGTTATCCCCAAGTGATAACATTCTATGCCTTGCAGTTCTGGGAGGAAATAAACTTCTAAGAGAGTGGTTTTGGGATTGAAGAGGACTCCCACAGCTTGTTCTGAAAGGAGAAAGCAGGGAGGGGATAAATGGAAAACCATCCCCAGCAGGCATGTCACCCCCAGCAAGCAACTTTATCCCCCAACCAGTTTTTAGGGGCGCAGAGCAAGGAAAGGAAGGGGAAAAAATCATCCCCCAGCAGGAAGGACACGGCTGCTCACCATGATTAAAACTAACAAAATCCTTTTTGTTCTGCTGCAGGAAAGTAAATGTTGATAATGGCAGAGGGACGCGACGCAAGAAAGGTCCCCGAAACTGGGGCAAAAATTGTTCTGCCGTTTTCAATATTTTTCTCGGAGGAACGAGGAAACAGACTCAAATATTTTCATGTCTTAGTTTAAATAGGCGCCCACCTGCATAATGAGAGGAATATTTTTATGTCTTAGTTTAAATAGGCGCCCACCTGTATAACGAGAGGAATATTTTCATGTCTTAGTTTAAATAGGCGCCCACCTGCATAATGAGAGAAATATTTTCATGTCTTAGTTTAAATAGGCGCCCACCTGCATAATGAGAGGAATATTTTCATGTCTTAGTTTAAATAGGCGTCCACCTGCATAATGAGAGAAATATTTTCATGTCTTAGTTTAAATAGGCGCCCACCTGCATAATGAGAGGAATATTTTCATGTCTTAGTTTAAATAGGCGCCCACCTGCATAATGAGAGGAATATTTTTATTGTCTTAGTTTGAATAGGCGCCCACCTGCATAATGAGAGGAATATTTTCATGTCTTAGTTTAAATAGGCGCACACCTGCATAATGAGAGGAATATTTTTATTGTCTTAGTTTGAATAGGTGCCCACCTGTATAACGAGAGGAATATTTTCATGTCTTAGTTTAAATAGGCGCCCACCTGCATAATGAGAGGAATATTTTCATGTCTTAGTTTAAATAGGCACCCACCTGCATAACGAGAGGAATATTTTTATTGTCTTAGTTTGAATAGGCGCCCACCTGTGTAACGAGAGGAATATTTTCATATCTTAGTTTAAATAGGCGCCCACCTGCATAATGAGAGGAATATTTTCATGTCTTAGTTTAAATAGGCGCCCACCTGCATAATGAGAGGAATATTTTCATGGCTAAGTTTAAATAGGCGCCCACCTGTATATCGAGAGGAATATTTTCATGTCTTAGTTTAAATAGGCGCCCACCTGTATAACGAGAGGAATATTTTCATGTCTTAAGTTTAAATAGGCGCCCACCTGCATAATGAGAGGAATATTTTCATGTCTTAAGTTTAAATAGGCGTCCACATGTATAATGAGAGGAATATTTTTATTGTCTTAGTTTGAATAGGCGCCCACCTGTATAACGAGAGGAATATTTTCATGTCTTAGTTTAAATAGGCGCCCACCTGTATAACGAGAGGAATATTTTTTTGTCTTAGTTTAAATAGGCGCCCACCTGTATAATGAGAGGAATACTTTTCAGTCTTTACATTTTATGTCTCAGGCACCCACCTGTATAACAAGAGGAATACTTTTGAGTCTTATACTGCAGATTTTGAAATCAGTAATCCCAGCACCGGAAGGTAGAAGGTTACAACAAGAATCCCCAGCAGGAAGCAATAAAAATCCCAGCACCGGGAAGCAGAAGGTTGCAACAAGAGGTCCCAACACAAATTCAAGCGCCTGACTCTAAAGGAGGGGGACGACGTCGTCTTGAAAGAAGAGGCTTGTGAACATTAAAATTATGCCAAACATAACAAATCTGATGAAGAAAGTCGTATCCCCAGAGGAACCTCCGAAAAGCTTAATGAAGAAAGCCATGTCCCCAGCAGACCGAACAAATGATGAAAACTGGTATTCAGAAAAGCAAAGGGCTAGTGTCATCCCCAAATTCACGGAATAAAAGCACCGGAGGAAACACAAGCCGACAAGAAAGCAAGGCAATAAGAACAAGTTGCAGTCTAGCCTAGCTTCTTGTTTTCTTTTTAGCACGATGTAATAAGGAGACCGTTAGAGCAGCAATAACATCATACAACAGCAGCGAACATTACAGTCACATGGTAGTCCCAGCTACCGAAACTTCCCGAACTACATTAACCTGATTCCCTTTTAGCCAGGGATATGTAGGAAACCTTTGAGGCAAGGGTTCGGTTAAATATTTTTCCAAAAAAAAAAAATGCTTCACACGGAGTACTCCAACGGGCAAAAATCGCTCGTACCCGCTCACTTTATCTTTGCACGAAAACTCTCTATATTTTCGGACAAAGAGGGGAAGCTGTGAGCACGTGATTTTTGCTTCACGGAAACTACTCCAAAAGAAATCGAAAAAAAATAAAATAAAACGAGTTACCTTCGGGTACAATTTTTGAGAATATACGTGACATTTTGATAATTATTTTGTCCGTGAACGCTCACCTTGCAATAGTTGAAAATACAAAACTACGTTGCATGCATTTAGGAATTAATGGTACATTTAGAAATTAATTAGCCATAATTTGGTTAAAAGAAAACCAAAAATACATGCATGTGTGTTTCTTGTCATTGAGTGATTTTATTTAATGTTAATTTGTGTGTTAATTATTATAGGTGTTAAATAATATGTGTGTAATTTTATTTATTTAGGAGTTTTGTTTAATTTTGGTAATTAAAGAAAAAGAAAAGAGTTGTGAAAAAATGAAAAGAACTCGGATGGGGCCGAAATATAAATGGAAGTCAGGCCCAAATCAATTACCCCAACCCAATCCAAACCCAGGCTGCCCAGGCACGGTCCCAAACGACGCCGTATCAGCGTCCCCATTTGAGCCGTTGATCTGATTCAAATGAACGGTCCCGATCAGGCCACTCATTAAACCTCGACGGTGCTGTTTCAGGCAGGCTGATCTAAGCCGTCCAACCCCATTGATCCAACGGATCCAGGCCCTCCCCTAGACCCGTTAACCTGACCTGATTCATTCCCACACCCGGTCTCACCCACCACTACACCCAAACGACGTCGTCCCCCTTCTGTGAATAGATCCTGGCCATCAATCTCACCTGATCCAACGACCAGGATCTAAACCCCTAATTCATATATAAACCTAACCCTTTACCCTGCCCCCTATCCAAGCACCCCACCCTGTTCCTTCGTCTCTCTCAGAAAAGATCCCAAACCCCTCGAAACCCTAGCAGCCGCCCTGGTTCCCTTTCAACGTAAACCCGGCGGCAAGGACGCCAGTGACTACCAAAACAACACCCCTGATACACCCAACCACCCTGAACACGAATCCACCAACCGTTTACCTCGAATCACCCTGCAACTTCTCGAATCTTCAATCGAAGATTCGAGCAACAAGCAGATCTACACCCACCAACCCCAAACTCACACCACGACACCTCCTGACCTCCCTCACCCCCTAAATGGCCTTGGCCCCGTTCGAATCTGACCAGAACTGAACGAATCCCAAATTAGACCACCAAGAACCCTAGAACTCAAATTTATGGGTGTCTGTCCAAATCAACAAAGGATCGGGGTCTAATAGACTTTAACCGAGGTGTTCTCAGTTGAGAACACTTCGATTAAAGTCCATTCAACCCCAAAGTGGTCGAGTCCGAGTTCGAGTTGGAGTCAGTTTTGATTTCAAATCCCTGAGGTAATTTTTCATTTTTTCTTTTGTTCTCCTATAGATTCTACCTATTTTTCATGTTTAGTTTGTTTTGGTTCCGATTTTTCTGTCAATACTGTAAACCCTGAGTTAGTGTTAAGTTTGTTTTGGTGTTTATTTGATTACCTATTGTATATTATAGTTTGTATAGTCGTTTAAACAAGTGTCGTCAATTAATGTGCTTGAAATTAGATGAAATCATGACAGTAGTTTATTAACACCCTCCATGTATACTTGCCAGGACAATAGCTCATCTAAATCTGTATGCTAGCATATAATGAACCTTCGAAATATGTTCAGTTTTGTCTGTGAATTAGGCTACTCGTTTAGCCAATGGGTTGTTGTCTTTTACATTGTTTGGCTGTGAGTTGGGCAGGATTGGTTCCCAATATGACCAACTCATACCATTTTGATTGACACCCTTGTTGATGGTGTTTGAATCCTTGTTTGAACTTAGTTTAGGAACTAAATATAGCTACAGAAAATCTGACAGACCAACCTAAAATCAGTATTGAGTTTAAGCTGATTAGCTAAGTAGTCAGTGATTATTAGCTAAAATTCAAGAGAGTTTATATACTGACTATTAAAGTTAGGATAGTGCAGTAATATGCAGGTTTATGGGGTAATCCTGGGAATTTAGTAACATACTAATAGGCTGTTAAGGATGGGGTCTGCTTAGAGGGTCACTCATTAAGCTTATTTTAATGACAATAGGGTACTGAAATAGGATTAAACTAATGCAATAGTGGGGAACCAAACTTGGTAGCATGGGGGTGATTAAATATTATAGCCTGCCCATACCTTTGGGTAGAAAACACATGATGTTAGGCTGTCAAGAAGATGGTCTTTGGGGAGTTTTGATTAGTTTAAAGGAGTTATGGGCAGGAAAAGGCTGAAGGGATCAAAGGCAGCCTGGAGCCTGCCATTTTTGCCTATAAATAGGCCTATTTAGAACAAGGTCTAGGGGAACTGGGAGAAGTCAGTTAGTATTGAGAGCATAGGCTGGAAAATTATTAAGTGTTCAGAGAGGAATAAAGCTGTTAGTTCTAAAGGGTTTGGTCTGTTACTATTTCATTAGGGTATTCTGATTTCTCTGTGGGATTACTACTGTATTCTGGGCTTCTGTATGCTGCTGATTGAGTCTGGTCTTATTGCTATTGAAGCTGTTGTTGGTTATTCGTCGAGTTGTTGTGATTATTGAACTGCTGTTACTATTGCATTTGAATATTCTGGGTTTTTCTGCTGGTTTACTACTCTGTTCTGGGATTGTTGGTTGGAGCTCGACCACCTGTGGGTTTATCGTTGTGGAAACTGCTGTTGGTTGTTCGTGAACTAGTGGTTATACTGTTGCTGTTTGTTGCTGTTGTGTTACTGCTGTATTACTGCTGTCTGTTTGATTGCTGCTGATATCATTCTTCTTCTTCTCATTCTTATTGTCCAGCATCCAGGTACACATTCTAATTTCATAGGTGTAATGATGAACTTGGAGCATGAATAAGAGTATAAGAAGAATTGCAGTCTGAACTTAGTGTAGTGATTTTTATCTTTTTTACTGTTGCAGTTTAGAACATTCTGTATACCCGACATGTAAAGTTTGACCTCCAAACTGTGTAATGGAACATTTTTCAGTCTATAAGAGTTTGGTCCAGTAATTTGTCGGTGTATGTTAATCAAGAAGAAACTAGTGGTGTAGTAGTGATGTTCGGCCAACAAATGGTTTCACATAGGGTCAGTTAAGAATGACAATGCAGTAATTGCGTTTGTTTCACCTTGGTTCATCAGTAGATAACATATATTTCAAAGGCATGCTAGGAAATTTGGATTATCGCAAAAAGATAAAAATCGCGTAGGTCATATTGTTGGATAAATGTTGCCTGAAACATGTAGTGATATCACCTAAGTTAGATAGGGTCAGTTTCAGTCTTTTTGCCTTTAAGTGTTAAGCGTGTATGGAATAATTAACTGAACCTCATATGTATGCCCATCGATGAATAAGGTTGCCATATGCATGTCTATTTTTCCGATCCAATCAACTGGTTATCACATTTTGCGAGCAGGTAATTGAAAAGTATTTTTCCGATTGTTTTATTCCAGAGACGGATTTAATAGAGAAAATGTAGTCATTTTAGTGTATCCTTTTAAAATAAAAATGAGACGAGCCTCGCCAAATAAAACGTGTAGATTTTGGGGCCCTCACAAAATGTATTGCTTTAATTATTTAGCCTTAGGGACGAGCCGTTTAGCAAATTTCACGGTTTTCCCAAAATACCAGTACGTTATTCTCTTTAGGACGCGCTTTAATAAATCTTACCTTCTTAAACTCGGGTGCACATTTATGTGACCCAAATCCAAATCTCAACAGAATCGAGATGCGTTTCTAATCACGGGTACATTGATTGTGACGTGGTTTCGAGATGCGTGTCCATGATGTTGCAAATTCCTTTTAAAAGAAAAGAATGAGATGAGCCTCGCCGAATGAAAAATACAAAATTGCGGGGCCCTCAGTAAATATTTGACTTTAAAATTTCTTAGACTTCGGTATGGACCATTTAGCAAAACTCCATGGCCCTACCCAAAGTAAATGATACGCTTGTCACTTTAGGCACGCCTTTAACAATTTAATTTTCTTAAACACGGGTGCGCATTTATGTGACCCAAATCCAAATCTCAACAGAGTCGAGATGTGTGAATAATCACGGGTACATTGATTGTGACGTGGTTCGAGATGTGTTTCCACTATGTTGCAATTCTTGATAAAAAATAACAGTAAATGATAAAATCGGTTAAAAGCTAAATTTTGCACATAGGTTCAACATGTATTAAATCAGATAATCAAGCCAAATATGACAGTTGAGCGACCGTGCTAGAACCACGGAACTCGAGAATGCCTAACACCTTCTCCCGGGTTAACAAAATTCCTTATCCAGATTTCTGGTACGCAGACTGTAATATAGAGTCATTCTTTTCCTTGATTCGGTATTAAAATTGGTGACTTGGGACACCCTAAATATCCCAAGTGGTGACTCTGAAACAAACAAATCCCGTTTCGATTGTCCTTTAATTGGAAAAAACTCCCTACGCCCCTCGCGGGGGCGGAAAAAGGAGGTGTGACACTCATCTAATAAATAATTTTTTAATGTTTTATTTTAATTGCTTTTATGGTTTTTTTAGAGTTTTGATGCTGATATTATTAATTTTCTATTGGATTTTCTTGGAATAATATTTTAGGAGTTTGAATATCAATTTTGGAAATATTTGGAGATTATTAGAGGCAAATTTTTATATTGAAAATTCAAAGTTGAAGAAGACTCTATTTGTGTGTATCCCTCTGTATATCCATGTAAATCACCTTATATATCAGTGTTTATCATCTTGTATATCATGCATAATAATTTATCTATGTTTATGTATATCTATAAAAAATCTACAATCTTGTGTGATATATACTAGTATACACACTGATATACAAAAATTGGAACTCGTATAGAATAATTTTTGCGGACAAATCTTGATTTTGAAAGGGAACAAGTGTGAAATTAAGAGTTGATTATGTAGATTCTCCTAATTTTTAGTTCTTGTCACGACCTGGATTTTTCACCCTCGGGAGTTGTGATGTCGCCTACTCGTGAAAGCTAGGCAAACCAACTATTACAGTTCTACACATTAACATTCAACCTCAAACAGTGATAAACAGTAATTCTAGCTAAACAAATGAAAAGCGCGGAAGTGTAAATAAATCCAAAAAAAAAACTTCAATACATGTCTACCTATGAACCTGGTGTCACAATATCACGAACATCTAAGATTTTTACTACAACCATTGGTCTGGAAAGAAAGATATAACTCTTCTCAGTATGAAAGAGACATCAGAAAACTAAAGTAGGGAAGGGGGACTCTAGGCTCTGTGGGCGCCAACAGATCTACCTTGGTCTCCCTGGACTAAAGGCAGCTACCTCAACTACTCACCGGGTCCGGTACCGAAATCTACACAAAAGAGTACAGAGTGTAGTATCAGTACAACCAACCCCATGTACTGAGTAAGTATTGAGTCTAACTTCAGCGAAGTAGTGACGAGGCTAGGACACGACAATCATATATACCTGTGCAGTTAAATCATGTACAAACAGAAACGTAGTAATAAGAATCAACATAATAAGGTGGGAAGGGGACATACTGCGGGGAAATATCAGATTCTAACAATAAATCAAATAAGAAGCATCAATAAAAGAGCATAATGAACATCATATCTAAATCAACAAAATAATGAAAAGGTAACACGTACACGACATCACCCTTCGTGATTTTACTCTCATCCTCACCATATGAAACATCATAGACGGCACAGAATCAGCCTTCTTGCATTACCTCACATAATTATGGAATGACATCACCCTTCGTGCATTATACCTTACAATATCGCCACGACATCACCCTTCGTGCATTAACTCTCAAATCATGGTATGGCATCACCCTTCGTGCATTAACACTCATAATATCGTGCACGGCATCACCCTTCGTGCTTTACATTCTCTCATAATAACATGCACGACATCACCTTTTATGTTTTATACTCTTCCTCACCCAAACAATATAAAATAATATGTCCCGACAAGGGAATCAACAATATCAACAAAACATCCCGGCAAGGGATTCAACTATAACCAATCTCGTTTTCAATAATTACTTTACAAAAATGAAACTCAACTTGTGCCAATTCTCAACAATAATCAATTACCAAGAAACTTTCATAAGCTTTGTTCAACATTAATAATCATCAATTTGAGCATGATCGATACATAATAGAGTCACAACAATCATGAAATAAGACTCACGGGCATGCTTGACACTAACGTATAGATACTCGTCACCACACCTATACGTCGTACTCGATACAAACACATAGCAAATAGACCACAACTCATATTCCCTCAAGCTATGGTTAGGCCAAACACATACCTCGATTCCACGGACAAATTAAGCCTCAACTACCGCTTTACCCCTCGGTTTCATTTCCAATTCGCATGTATCTAGTCACAATGTACTTAATAACGTTGATATATGCTAAATAAACCAATTCTAATGCATGAAAATAGATTTCTCATTGATTTTCCCAAAAAGTCAAAAATCAATCCCGGGCCCGCTTGGTCCAAACCCGAAATTCGGACCAAAACCCGATTACCCATTCACCCCCGAGCTCGGATATACAATTGGTTTTGGAATCCGATCTCAATTTGAAGTCTAAATCCCCAAATTTCGATATTCCTAAGTTCTACCCAAAATTCTCAATTCCACCATGAAAACCCTAGATTCTAGGATGAAATCTTGTAAAATAAAATTAAGGAGTGAAAGAAATGAGTTTAAAATCACTTACTTGTATTTTGGGGAAGAAAGAGTGTTTGAAAAATCACTTCATATATTTTAGGGTTTTGAAAAATGAAAAATGGCTGAAAAGTCTCGCTTATATATATCCCTCTCAGATCCTCACCGCTGACTGTGAAAAAAGGACCACAGCCGTGGAGCTCCACTGTGGACCGCAAAATGTCGAGCGCGGCCGCAGAAGTTTGGCCTTGCCCACCACTGACCATGAAAATCCCACCGCGGCAGCGGAGACCCCAGCGTGGTCGAGAAAAGTCACCGCGGACCGTGAACCCCAATTCAGAGACCTGCAACTTCATTGAACCTACAATAGCTATTTTTCTAAGTCTAAATTCACTCTGTGGCCTATTCAAAACTCACCTGAGCCTTCGGGGCTCCAAACCAATCATGCATGCAAGTCTAAAAACATCATATGGACTTGCTCGTGCGATCAAATCATCAAAATAACATCAACAACTATGGATTAAACCTCAAATTCATGAAATTACTTAAGAACATCAAATTTTCCATTTTCTCAACTAAAGGTCCGTTTTATACCAAACCACTTCCAATTCTTACCAAATTTCACCGATTCAACTTAATTATTATTTTAAACTTGTATCAGGCTTTGGAACCTTCCAAGAATGTTGACCAAAGTCAACTTTAACCAATTTTAAAGGTCAATTTTATTATTTTTCTTAAATTTCACATAAAAACTTTTCAAAAACGCACCCGGACTGTGCACGCAATACGAGGTGAGATAAAAGAGGTTTTCAAGGCCTCGAAATGTAGATTTGACTTCTAAAATAAAAGATGACCTTTAGGGTCATCACATATCCAGCTCTAAAACAGCCGTTCATCCTCGAACGGACATGAAAAATACCCTAGTCGGTGAAAGGTGAGGATAACAGCTTCGTATATCTGTGACGAGCCGTCCAGTCATCTCATGGGTTACCTCTCCATCTTTCCTATTTTTGCTTCTTTATGCTTTGTATTCGTGTTTTATGGTATCAGTTTGGTCGGATCGAATCCGGAATGATTTTGGTAAGGTTTGAGACACTTGGTCTCTTTTAAGGAAGCTTAAGTTGGAAAAGTCAATCAGATATTGACTTATATGTTAGAGGGCTCTAAAGTGAGTTTCGAGGGTTCGGTTAGTTTCGCGAGGTGATTTATGGCTTAGGAGCGTGATCGGTGTGAATTTTGGAGATTCGTAGTAGATTTAGGCTTGAATTGGCAAAGTTGATATTTTAACAATTTCTGGTTGGTAGGCGAGATTTTGATATAGGGGTTGAAATGGAATTCCGAGAGTTTCAATAGTTCTGTGGTGTCATTTGGGATGTGTGTGCAAAATTTCAGGTCATTCGAACATAATTTGGTTGGTTTTTTTATCAAAAGCGGAATTCGGAAGATTCTAGAAAGTTTGGCTTGAATCCGATGTGTTTTGGGTGATTTGATGTTGTTTGAGGTGTTTTGGTGATTGGAACAAGTTTGAATAAGGTTTTAGGATATGTTGGTGCCTTTGGTTGAGGTCCCGGGGGCCTCGGGTGAGTTTCGAGATGTTGAACAAATCATTTTGGAGTTAAGAAAATTGCAGAAGTTGATGGTTCAGCTCTTGTAGGTTTTTACTCTTCGTATTCGCGAGTGGACCCTCGCATTAGCGAAGAGTCAGTGGAAGTCAATGGAATGTTGGCCTTCGCATTTGCCAGAAGGGCTTCGCGTTCGCGGAGGGCTTCGACGTGAAGCATCGCATTCGCGAGAAGGGGTTCGCGTTCGCGTAGAGGAATTGGGTCAGCCGGGTTAGTATGCATCGCATTCGTGAGAGGCATTGTCGCGTTCGCGTAGGTTTAAGAGGCTAAAACATCGCGTTTGCAATGGTAGGGTTGCATTCGCGAAGGATAGTTTTGGTCAGCAGAATTTTTGTGTTTCACGAATGCGAGGCTTTGACCGCGTTAGAGAAGAAGGAAATTTGGCCTGGGCAGAAGGTTTTTAAACTTGTCTTGTCCGCGAGAATTGGGTTTATTTTCTCCATAGTTGGTCATTTTGGGAGATTTTTGAAGGATATTGAACATGGATTCAAGGGGAATCATTGGGAGGTAAGATTTTGGACTAAAAACTCGATTATTATGTGAATTTCACCTAGAAAATTATGGAATATAAGCCAAAAATTGAAGAACTAGGGCTTGAAATTAGAGACATAACATTTGGGATTTGAAGGGTCATTTGTGGATGGATTTTGATGTTCTTGGTATGTATGAACTCGCGGGGTGATAAAGAATCCGTTGATGTAAAAATTTTCGAATTTCGAGACGTGGGCCCGGGGGTCGGGTTTTGGTAATTTCGGGATTTGTGCCCTTTATTGATTGTTTTCGCTTGGGCTTTGTTCCCTTAGCATATTTTGACGTCCTCGTTTTGATTTTGGATAGATTCGACGTGCGTGGAGGACGATTCGAGGGGCAAAGGTATCGCGAGCTAGAGATTTAGCCGGTTCGAGGTGAGTAATGATTGTAAATGATGTTTTGAGGGTTTGAAATTTCGGATTGCACATCGAAGTGCTATATTGAGGTGAGAAACACGCTTGATGACGAGCGTGGGGTCGTGTACTATTGGGGATTGTGACTTGGTCCATCCCAATTGATGATTTTACTGCGTATTTGATTGAAAACTATTTGCTATCATCATTATTTGGGCTGAATGCCATATTTTGGCCTAGTTCTAACTATTTGAACCCTTCGGGGATATTTATTGATATCTTCCTCACTGTTTTGACTTTATACTTGAACAAAATCATGTTATTTTCCACTGTTTTACTACTCAGCCATGTTTACTCAGTTTTAATACTTAAATGACATTTTAAATGATGTTTGGGCTGAGAAACACTGTTTTACTATTGCTCGAGAGGCTTGTGATAATTTTTGACTGAGTAAGGTCAAGGGCCTACATTGTGAGGAAACACTGATACTGATATGAGGCCGAGGGCCTGAGATATGTACGCTACGAGGTGGCTTGATTGATATGAGGCCTAGGGCCTAGTTTGATGCCACGAGATGTCTTGTTATTGCGCTTGGGCCGTAAGGGGCCCCTCCAGGAGTCTATACACCCCCAGTGAGCGCGGGTACCCATTGTGATGTGAGATTGAGCCCGAGGGGTTGTTGTTCTGAGATGTTGCCCGAGGGGCGGATGTGGTGATACTGTGCCTGAGGGGCGAACTTCTATTTGTTTACTTTACCTTAATTACTTGTCAATTACTTGTTTACTTGTTGAAAGAGGATTTTACTTGACTTTCCACTATTTTACTGTTTTAAGTGGTTTTACTGCTTCATTATAGAATGCCTTGTGCCTTGCGTGTTTTCTTACTTTCAGTCATTATTTAGATTTGTTACTCACTGAGTTGGAGTACTCACTTTACTCCCTGCACCCTGTGTGCAGATTCAGGCGTAGATGGTTCCGCTCCCGAGTGCTGATTCCTCCAGCTTCAGGCGGGCTTTCGGAGATTACGAGGTAGCTGTTGACTTCCACAGCCCCGTGTCTCTACTCCTTTATCGCTTCTATTTCCTTTCAGACAGTTGTACTAGTTATGAATTTAGCGGGATCGTATTATGACTTATAGATGCTCATGACTAGTGACACCCCGGTTAGGGCTGTACTTCCGCACTTTATTGATATTATCTGCTACTTAGTATTGCTAAATCATGTTTTAGACTGCTTTTATATTGTTCACCTATTTAAAAAGTGAATTGGGTTTAATTGGCTGGCCTTATCTTCACGAGATGCGCCATCACGACCGAGTCCGGGTTTAGGGTCATGACAAGTTGGTATCAGAGCCTAGGTTACATAGGTCTCACGAGTCATGAGCAGGTTTAGTAGAGTCTCGCAGATCGGTAAGGAGATGTCTGTATTTATCCTCGAGAGGCTGTAGAACCTTTAGGAAAATTTCACATTCTTGAATTCTTATCATGCGTCCTTATTTCAACTTGAAAAGTAACTCTTTAAATTCCTTCCACAGGTTCGTATGCGCACATGAGCGCTCAGTATCCGATGTGCATCGATGGCTTGTGATTTCCCCGATCAAGGGGCGAAACGTGATCTCTGTGTGTTGATGTTGGGCCAGTCGGGAAGACTTGAGGCCGGATTTTTGCCTATAGCTTGAGCCCTGAGCTGTTGATTTCGTGATTGTGTGTTTCTGGATCCATATGTTTTGTTGTGTCCCTGTTAATGGAGCTAGATAGTTACGTTATGAGTGTGATGTGACTGCGAGGTGTATTCATATGATTTGAAAGCGACGAGAAGGGTGTGCTGGAGGATAGAAGAACTATTAGGTACTTTATTTTCATCTTGATTTGAGGTATAACCCCGAGTTATGGGTGTGTGAAGAATCTTTCCATGTGTCCTAGCTGGGAGTGGAGTAAATTTCATGTTGCGGTCTGAGTTTAGACTCAGGAAGTTTAAGTGAATACGTAATGTTTATGACGGTGGACGGTATACAGAAATATTAGTTTGAGGCAAAGCAGGTGGGGTTATCTCCTGCGGATTGTTCTGAAGTTTGCATAATCCCTTATGTCATTTATTAGAAGATCTCTGTTACCAGGGAAATAGATGTTTTACAATTTGAATTTGGTTTGCTCACGAGAGTAGGCTTGACTACTACCAGAGTGAATGCGAGATTTGCAGAAGATATAAAGTACCAGATGGTCTGTGTTCCACAAGCTTATGAAGGATTGAGTTTAATCTCGCTATGGTATTATGATAGCAATAAAGTATATGCGTTATGAGTTATTGTGTATGTTTTGGTCTATGACTTCGAGCCAAGTGGGGAGAGTCCATTATTAATTGTCACACCTCCTTTTTACACACCCGAAGATAGTATAAGTAAGTTTTTTCAATTAAAGTGACATTATTCCAAATGAGATTGTTTATTCAATTCAGAGTCGCCACTTGGAATAATTTAATTGGTGTTCCAAGTCACCGGTTTATTTTAAATCCCAAGTTGAGGAAATTCGACTTTTCATTTTGAAGTCTACGAACCAGAAATTCTGAATAAGGAATTCTACTAACCCGATGGAAGGTGTTAGGCACCCCCGGATTCCGTGGTTCTAGCACGGTCGCTTAAACTATTACAATTGGCCTATTATCCGATTTTAATACATGTTTTAGCCTATGGTATAATTTTAAATTATTAACCGTTTTTAATTATTCTTAAGGAAGATTTCAACGTCATCTAAAGCAGGTCTTTGAACCACGCCACATGAAATGCACCCGCGGTCCCCGACACGTTTTATTTAACGTTGTTGAGATTTGAATTTGGGTTATATAAAATGCACACCCGAGCTTAAGGAAGTTAATTTAAATTATGCGCCTAAAGAAACTACGCACTTTTCAGTTTGCGAGGGCCATGAAAATTCAACTAAATGACACGCCCTGATTTCTAAGGATTTAAAATTAATTAAACGAGGGCCATGCCTTTTGAGATTTTATTTGGCACGACGCACCTCGATTCCAATTTTAAAGGGAAGCTCAAACTAAGCTTTGAAGGGCCATAAGCTATTTGTGTTATCTAATATGGCTCACATCCACCAATTAATGAACCGAATTAATTTATTAAAGACTAAAGGAAACTTCTAATTTATTTTTAGGCTAATGGTTAAACTCGAATTATTGAACGGTCAACTAGGTGATGAATGAAACCAAAAACTCGGTTTGTTGAGAAGGCCCAGGCCAGCGACGTGTCCTAATTACCCGTCGCCACTTCCTTTGGTAAGCACACTAACACAATTGGGCTAAATACGAAGCCCAAATCGAGAAGACAATTGCTAATGAAGAGATTTAGCATCACTGGACCAACAAAGGTAGCCCAGTTTAACGTTTCAACACCGGTACTTGGACGAACATTACAATTTTATAAGGCAAGCCTTTAAATCTAAACCAAATATAGATGAACTCAATCACAACATGAGGCACAATTGGGTACCAACATATATCCTATACTGAAAAATTGATTCATAATGTGATAACAAAACCTTTACACAAATGATTCCTCATTAATATCAAGATTCAGGGATCGATTCTCCTACTATATTCTGATTTCAAATCAACATACTTCGACAATACCACACGGCTCGAAATTTCCTAAAAAAACCCATGCAGAGAACTAAAATAAAACTGAGAAATTCTCAAAGCCAAAATCAAACTTAACTTCATTTTTGAAAGTCCTTTCGAAAGGTTCAGAGTGCTCATTGCATGAGTAGGGGCAGTAATAAGTTATAAATTCCTGAAATCAATGGACTATGTTTCAAACAAAATCATTTTTCCTGAATTCAATACAAGCAGCATTATCCAAACCCCTTTACCCTATCCAAACTCCCATACCAAATTATAAACAACCATGTTGAACTTTTAAGCCTTAAATCAAAACCTCAATACAAGCAACAAACAAAACTTGGCATGTCAACTATTCTAAAGTTCAGTACTCAGAAATTTCAGCAGAACCAAATAAAAGATTAAATATACACACCTTATACTACATATAAAACTAATAGGATTCTCACATAATTAAACTAACACAACACATGAGTGAAACGAAATAACAGAGGAACAAAAGTCGAATAACATGAATCTTCCATTATGTCCATGTTCAATTGTACATTCACACTCCACAGATTAACCAAAGGGTAGAATGATACCTGGAAATGAAAAAGGAAACAAAGAAGTGAAGAATCAGCAAAGAGTAGAAGCAGTAACCCAACAAGAAACCATCAATGAAACAGAATTCTAACAACAACTCAAAACCAGGCTTCAGAACCCAAAACTCGAGCCATTTTAACCAAGTGCAAGGTATTTGAAACTTTCAGAAATGCTCAGCTAAACAATGAAATCAAAGAACACTAGAAGCCAAAGAACTTAAACAAATTTTCCAAAGAAATGCAGTGAGGTTCAGTGTTATTTCAGAATTCTTCTTCAGACTCAACCATTTCAGCTTTTTGGGATTTTCAGTCTCTAAAACCTTCCCTTGAATCTCAAGTAAGGATGCCTTTATAGGCAAGTTTCTAAGGCAGCAGAAATGAACTCGTTTTTGCAATTAAAACCTTTTGAAATTTTCGTTTTTGCTTAAGTATCCTCAGTGTAAAAAATCAGTTTTCACTTAAGCCCCAACCCCAGCTTCTAGGAAGCTTCCTAAGTTGGTCACCAGAGATTCTTTCACCTAGAGTTCCTAAATTACCCCTTAAGAAACTTGTTTTTACCCTTGAACCCATGGGTCATGGATCAGATTGGCCCAATTGTTCAAACCCATCCTGGGCTTGCAAAACTCAATTCGAATCCTTTCTTTTTGGGCTTTTGATTTCATAAAACAAACAATCCACAATTACTGGGTGACTGCCTTACCAAGTCCTGGAGACTCTCAGGTCTTGGGCACAAGAAAAATAGAAACAAAAAAAATAAAATTATGATAAAACCTAACAGAAAATAGAATCACGCTAATTAAAATAACTTAATACTAACATGCATAAAGAAAGTGATTCTGGATAACTAGAAAAACAAAACAAAATCAAGAAGAAAAGATAGAAATAGAAGGTAAAGAGGTAGGATATAAAAATGAAAGGAAAGTGAGGAAAAGATAACAAAAGAAAAAGAAGAGTACCTAAACGAGCTCGGACAGTACAGAAAAGGAACTGAATCTTCAAATCTCCAATTTTCGGCCAAGTTTAATGTTAATCGTGTGTTCTTATCAAGAACACATGATTAAAGTCAAACTAAACCTAAATCTTCAACGAAATCTCGATTTTGAAGTTTTTGGGATTTTAGGGTTCAATCTTCAATTTATGATTTGAAGGGTTCTAGGGTGATTCGAGGGAAAAGAGTTAGGGAATGGGGAAGAGGAGGTGAAGGGGGTTCTGTGTTGTGGATTTGGGCCGATTTGGTGGCGGCGGCGCCAGCCGGAGATGGTGGAATTCTAGGGCGGCGCTCTAGGGTTTCGTTTGGGTCTCTAGGGGGAAAGATGAGGGGTGAGATGAGAGAGATGAGTTTGAGAGAGGGGGAGGTTTAGGACAGTTATATATTAAAAGGACTCCAGTTCCGGACCGTCCGATCAAACAAGATCGACGGCCCTGATCACAAATAATCGGAACGACATCATTTGGGGTTGCAGCGGGACTGAACCGGGTTGGGGAAGAGCATGGGCTGGTTTAACGGGTAGAATTGATTTGGGCTCAAGGGATTTTAAATTTTTGGCCCAAAATCCGAATCTTCTTAATTCATCTTCATTTTCTTTTTATTTTTCAAATTCTTTTTAATTCCTTTTTACAAATAAAGATAAAAACATAAATTAAAATCTCAAAACTAGATTATCCTACCAAATTGAATTAATTAACTATAAATAATAATTACCACAACTAATTAAGTGCCAAATTAAAAGAAAACTACCAAAATTCGAAATTAAACAATAAATAATGCAAAAATAAGTTATTTTTTGTGATTTTTTATTTTTGTAAAACACTAATTTACTAATTATCTAAAATGTAAAATTAAATCCTAAATGCAAATGCAACCTATTTTTTTGTATTTTTATGAATTAAATAAAATTAAACATGCACAACAGAATGCAAACAATCAAAGAAATTCTACAATAATTCCTACAATAATAAATAATTAAAAAGAAAAATCTAATTTTGGGATTTTGTAGGAGTAATTCATGTGAGGCAAAAATCACGTGCTCACAGCTGCCCCTCTTTACTCGGAGACACGAAGGCTTTTCGGGCAAAGATAAAATGAGCAATTATGAAGGATTTTTGCCCGTTTGACACTCCATGAGAAGCATTTTTGAAAAGAGTCTGACCGAACCTTGCTTCAAAGGTTTCCTACATATCCTTGGCTATAAAGGAATTAGGTAAGCTTAGTTCTAAAAAATTTGGTAGCTGGGACTACCGGAAAGCTGTGATTTCATTGTTGGTGCTACTGCTTGTTGAACTCCTTATTACACCAAAATGGAAAATAAAAAGCTAAGCTAGCTAATCCTATCAGCTACGAGTTACACGATTCTTATCTATAAATCTCTTGAAGCTTGATCTTGAGTCTTAGCTGGTTCTTGTTATGGACTCCAATCTGAATCTTGATGCTCGTCAGCTGTAGGTGGTGGTTCTTTCTTCAATTGTGGACCAAGTCGGGACATACAAATCCTGTGATTTCAATCACATCTTAGGCAGTCCGCATCTTTCTCCGTTTTAACCTTTCGAATTCACTTCTTTGGTTCTTCTCTTCTTTCTTTATTTTGGATTGAGACACATTCTTTTGGTCATCTCGAATCCTGGTACCTCGAGGTAAAACCTGCTCAGACCCCAAAACAAACAAACGAACAAAATTTTCTGCCCCAGTTTTCACTAGGAAAATTTTCTGAGTTATTTGCAACAAAAACCTAAACTATTTTTCACTGAAAGCAATAGAAATAAGTATTGTGTATCCTTGGGGCAGGGAGTGAAGCCCTAAATTGGGAAGATTTCTAGGTTATGCTGGAAAGATGACCGGGTTATGCCGGAAAAAGAAAAAGGGTTCTCGGGTTATGCCGGGAAAGTCATCGGGTTATGCCGGAAGAAAAGGAAAAAGTCCTCGGGTTATGCCGGGGAGGTCCACGGGTTATGCCGGAAAAGTCATCGGGTTATGTCGGAAGAAAAGAAAAAAGGTCCTCAGGTTATGCCAGGGAGATCCACGGGTTATGCCGGGAAAGTCATTGAGTTATACCGGGAGAAAAGAAAAAAGTTCTCGGGTTATGCTGGGAAAGTCATCGGGTTATGCCGGAAAAGAAAAAAAAGGTCCTCGGGTTATGTCGGGGAGGTTTACGGGTTATGCCGGAAAAGTCATCGGGTTATGCCGGAAAAGAAAAAAGGTCCTCGGATTATGCCAGGGAGGTCCACGAGTTATGCCGGGAAAGTCATCGGGTTATGCTGGAAGAAAAGAAAAAAGTCCTTGGGTTATGCCGGGGAGGTTCACGGGTTATGCCGGAAAATTCATCGGGTTATGCCGGAGAATAAAAAAAGGTCCTCGGGTTATGTTGGGGAGGTCCACGGGTTATGCCGGAAAAGGTCATCGGGTTATGCCGGAAAAGAAAAAGGTCCTCGGGTTATGCCGGGGAGATCTACGGGTTATGCCGGTAAAGGTCATCGGATTATGCCGAAAAAAATAGGTCCTCGGCTTATGCCGGGGACAACTAGGGAGTGGGACCCTATATTGAAAAAGATTACCAGGTTATGCTGACATCGACTAGGGACTGGGACCCTAATGGAAAGATTACCAGGTTATGCTAGCATCAGCTAGGGAGTGGGACCCTATGTTGGAAAAGATTACCAGGTTATGCTGTCATCAGCTAGGGAATGGGACCCTATGCTACCATGATTTGGGATTTTTCTTCTTCTTCTTCTTCTTCTTCTTCTTCTTCTTCTTCCTTTTTTTCATTTTATTCTTCAATTCAATTTTTCTTTTTTTCTTTTTTTTTTTTAATTTTTTTTTAGTAAAAATGCGGGAAAGAATTTGGAGGAAACTTCCCTTTTGGGTTGATTATTGTTGCGAAGCTGTTTCTAGCTCTTGCGCATTTTTTCCCTTTTTGGTTGCACCTGCTTCTTGCACGGTTGCTTTGGATTACACTTGTTTCAATTTTTAAACAAAGAATAATTGTTAGTTTGAAACGGTGGTTGGTTTTGTGGCCTTTATTGTTTTGATCACTTGATATCGGCACAACTTTTGGTGAGAACCTCTACTGCTTACTAACTTTTCTGAAGATTGATCTCTCTCCTAAAACCGAGGAACTCAACTTTTCAAAATTTCTCATGACGGCTAGCCTGTATGGGCTTTGGCCCTTTCACTTTATTCTGCCTTTACGGGCTTTTGACTTTGGATTTCTTTTCATTTTCAATAACTTTGGTTTCAGAGCATCGGCCATCATGGCCAGTCGGGATCGACATGATGCACCCGCTGAGGCGAGGTTTTTTTTTTGGACTTGGCTTTTATTAAGGAGAACCCTGTAAAAACCAATCTTGCCACATTTTCTTTGTATTAGTTTCAGAACTGAGTTAGACCGAAAGGGATTCAAAGAAAAGTAAACAAAGGACAAGAAAGTGAATTTTAGGAAAAGTGTCCCTTTCGGGGAAGAAAGAAGGACTTATCTGGGGTGCGTGCAGACTTCAATAGACATGACATGCTTTTTGGACTGGATACCTGATCTGCACAACTATCCAACTCCTCATAAACCCATTGCGACCATGTTTTAAAACCGAGAAACCTTTCCAGGACTCTTTCCGTGTCAATGGTGGTGAGGGTCTTCTTCTTTTCGATCAACGGCGTCCTTTTCGGGTTTTCTCTAATCAATCTCTCTCATTTCTCTTCTCATCGTCGCCTTATAGTGCTCTTTACGAGTTTTTACTAACAAGACTCTCTCATTTTTCAGTTTCTCTGCTCACCATCGCCTTACGATGCCCGTAGGTTTTCACCAATAAGACTATCTCATTTTATTTCTCTCATTTTGATTGTATCGGATCCAAACAACTGTGTTCTCTGATTTTGAAAACCTTTCACCGATTGATCGGAAAGACTTGAACAAGGTTTGGGTAAAAAGAACTTGGATTGAATTACAACTTTGGAACCGTTCAGGCGATATCATCGCCGAACCATTATAATATCTGCCCCAGTTTTATTTTTGGGGAAAATTGGATTTTTGTTTTGGTGTGACTGAACCCAGAGAGAGGGTGCCTACATATCCTTTCGGAATCAAGTCGAACATAGTTCAGGAAAAATATTTTGTTTTTGTTTTTTTTGTTTTTGTTTTGTTTTCTTTTTTTGTTTTTCTTTTTTGTTTTTCTTTTTTTATTTTTTTCAATTCATTTTTTTCATTTTTTTATTTACAAATGTCTTCGAGTTCTAAAGAGGGTAATGAAAGAAAGGTAACCGGCTCAAAGGGTTAGCAAAAGATTGGAGTGTTTGGGGTAGCGAGGATGAAAGCCTTCGTCATACCAATCGGACAATGCTATTGCTGCAGAAGGTTTAGACATAATACCTTTTGACTGCATCTGCATTCACAACAGTTTCAGGGTCATTTCCTTCAATGTCTCCCACATAATAATGCCCCTTTTGGCAACAATTTTCTGATGATGTATGGGCCTTTCCAGTTGGGAGCAAATTTTCCTTTTGCTTCCTGATGATGGGGAAGGATACGCCTTAAAACGAGTTGCCCCACTTCAAAATTTCTAGACCGCACTCTCTTGTTGTAGGCATGGTCCATTCTTTGTTGGTACATCCGCCCCTGGTAGACTGCGGCCATTCCCTTTTCATCGATCAGGGTTAACTATTCCAGACGGGTTTTGACCACTCACTGTCTTCAATTTCAGCTTCAACAATGATCCGAAGGGAAGGGATTTCAACTTCCGCGGGTATTACGACTTCAGTGCCGTAAACCAAAAGGTACGGGGTTGCTCCGACCAATGTGTGCACAGTAGTGCGATACCCCAACAATGCAAAAAGCAACTTTTCATGCCACTGCCTGGAACTTTGAACCATCTTTCTCAAAATCTTTTTAATGTTTTTGTTTGCTGTTTCGACGATACCATTGGCTTTGGGACGATAAGGAGTAAAGTTCCTATGTGTTATCTTGAATTGTTCACATATCCCCCTCATCAAATGACTATTTAAATTTTCAGCATTATCCGTAATGATAGATGCAGGAATACCAAAACGGCAGATGAGGTTGGAATGCACAAAATCTACTACACCTTTCTTGGTGACAGACTTGAGAGTAATTGCTTCAACCCATTTTGTGAAGTAGTCGATAACGACAAATATGAATCTATGCCCATTTGAAGCTTTCAGCTCAATCGGCCCAATGACGTCCATGCCCCAAGCAACAAACGGCCAAGGTGGTGACATGGGATGCAGTTTCGTAGGCGGTTCATGAATCAAATCACTGTGCACCTGACATTGGTGATATATCCGGATGAAACTGAAGCAGTCCTTTTCCATAGTCATCTAGTAATAGCCTGCTCGAAGGATTTTTTTTGCCAAAACATACCCGTTCATGTGGGGTCCGCACACTCTTACGTGCACTTCATACATAATTCTTCCGGCCTCTTCGGTGCCAACACATCTTAACAAGTTGAGATCCGGAGTCCTTTGTACAAGACATCACCGCTTAAGAAGATACCACTTGCGTGCCGTCTAATGATTCTCTTTTGGTCTCCACTGGCTTGCTTGGGGTATTCTTTAGTTTTTAGAAATCTTTTAATATCGTGATACCATGGCTGAATATTTGGTTCTGCCTCAACCGTATTGCAGTAACTGTGCTTTTCCCGGATTTGGATTTCCAAAGGATCAATGTGGGTATTACTTGGGTATGGCAGCATTGAGGATAAAGTAGCAAGTGCATCTGTTAAATCATTGTGACAGCGAGAGATGTACCTAAACTCTATTGACTTGAACTACTTGCTAAGATCTTCCACTTGTTGCCTGCAGAGAATAAGTTTGACATCTCGGGTCTCCTATTCTCATTGAGCTTGTCGGATAATCAGATATGCATCTCCCATGATTAACAAATCTTTGACGTCTTGGTCAATTGCCATGTTCATACCCATAATGTAGGCTTCATACTCGGCAGTGTTGTTTGTGTAGAAAAACTGAAGTCGGGCTGTGGCTGGATAATGCTAACCAATGGATGAGATCAAGATTGCCCCAGTTCCAACACCTTTTGCGTTTACCGCTCCATCAAAGAACATTTTCCAAGCATTAGTATCTTCGGATATTGCCTCAATTGAATTTACCTCATCATCTGGGAAGTAGGTGCTCAAAGGTTGGTATTCATCGTCAACAGGGTTTTAAGCCAAATGATCAGCTAGGGCCTGAGCTTTCATCGCCGTGCGGGTGACATAGACTATGTTAAATTCAGTGAGCAGGATCTACCATTTTGCTAACCTTCCTGTGGGCATTGGATTCTGGAATATGTATTTTAAAGGATCCAACATGGTTATGAGGTAAGTGGTGTAGGCTTGCAGATAATGCCTCAGCTTTTGAGTGACCCAAGTTAAAGCACAACAAGTTCTTTCCAATAAAGTGTACTTGGATTTATAACTGGTAAACTTCTTGCTCAGATAGTAAATGACATGCTCTTTCTTTCCGGTCACATCATGTTGCCCGAGGACATAGCCGAAAGAATTTCCAAGACTGTCAGATACAAGAACAAAAGCCTCCCTAGCTCAGGTGGGACCAAGACTGGCGGATTCGACAAATATTCTTTGATTTTGTCAAAAGCTTCTTGACATTCGTCTGTCCATTTGATTTCCGCATCTTTCTTCAATAACTTGAATATGGGTTCACACGTGGATGTCAACTGAGCAATGAACCGGGTGATGTAGTTCAATCTGCCCAATAAGCTCATCACATCCTTCTTGGTTCTCAGAGGAGGCAAATCCCGAATAGACTTTATCTTTGTTGGATCTAGCTCGATGCTCTCCGACTGATTATGAATCCTAAGAGTTTGCCAGACGGTACCCCAAATGCACATTTGGCTGGATTTAGCTTCAAGTCATATTTGCGTAGCCGCTTAAAGAATTTCCTCAAGTCCCGAACATGGTCTTCTTGGGTCTTGGACTTAATGATCACGTCGTCCACACACACCTCTATCTCTTGGTGCATCATGTCATGAAAAATGGTAGTCATGTCCCTCATGTAGGTCGCCCCGACATTCTTTAGACCAAAAAGCATGACCCTGTAACAATATGTGCCCCAGGGTGTGGTAAAAACTATCTTTTATGCATCCTCTTCATCCATCAACAACTGGTGATATCCTGCGTAGCAATCCACAAAGGACTGTATCTCATGTTTGGCGCAGTTATCAACAAGGATGTGGATGTTTGGCAAAAGAAAGTTATACTTAGGACTTGCTTTGTTTAGATCTCTGTAATCCACGCACACCCGGGTTTTCCCGTCTTTCTTTGGCACTAGAACTACATTGGCTAGCCATGTGGTGTACCGAACCACTCGGATCACCCGCTTTCAACTATTTTGTGACTTCTTCTTTAATCTTGTCACTGATATCAGTTTTAAATTTTCTTTGCTTTTACTAGATAGGGGGATAATCGGGGTAAGTTGGCAACTTATGAACCACCAAATCGACACTCAGTCCTGGCATGTCATCATATGACCAAGCAAACACATCTTTAAACTCAAAAAGGAGTTGGATTAATGCATCTTGAGTTTTCTCGTCTGCGTGAATGCTTATCTTGGTTTTCCTGACTTCTTCAGAACCACCCAAATTAACCGGATCAGTATCATTTAAGTTCGGCTTAGGTTTATTATTAAATTGTTCCAATTTTTGATTTATTTCCCTAAAAGCCTCTTCTTCATCGTATTCCGGTTCTTGGTTTATTATTTCATAGTTAGACAATGTGTTTGAATTTGGGCATGAAATCTGTAAGCATGTCATGTTATTTAAATCCGCATTATTAGAATTGAAAGAAGAAAAAATAAAAGAGAAAAATAACAACAATCAGAAAGAGTAGAGAGATGAACGATGAAATATTGATTTCATTTCTTTTAATTTTAAGATAACAGACTTTACATTGGAAATTTAAAGACAGGAAACTAAAGAAAACATCTGAGTTACACCCTGAAATAACTCGCAATGCAGAAAAAGTGGCAGGACTAGACTACCGGGATTCCCACCTGATTGGGAATGGAGTAGCCTTCCAATTTTACAGTTTGGCACTGGGTCCTATGTATAGCACCTCGGCGGTGATTGAGCCTTCCCCTAGTTGGACCATGTGAACTTCATACAACATTTACCTCAGAGCCCCACAGATTTCTTCAATTTCCTCGGCCGTAAAGGCCTCATCTTCCTCTTCCTCATTGTACTTAGGCTTGACAAATGTCCTATAAAGATGCGGGATAGGCTGAGGCAAGACCCATCCATTGTTATTTCTTTCATCCGCCCAGTTTCCATTAGCGGATGTGGGTTGGAAACCTACTCCAAATAACTTCTCACTAGTAGCCAGAGTGATAGATTCGGCGATTCCTTGCAAGGACTTCCAGAGCCCCTTTCTGGGTTGGTAACCATGTCTGATCATTTCTTTGGCAACCATAATCAATGCATTTGAGAGAAAGGGTTGAGGGCAAGGGTCTCCTTCTTCATATTGGTCCATGACCACAATCTCGAAGGCCTGATAGACTATATGTTCACTTCCTTCTCTAGCTTCAAGACAAGGGACTGGCGGGTCTCGATAAATAGATTGCTCATCTTCCCCGTGAACTACAATCTCTTGATCTTCATGTTCGAATTTTACCATTTGGTGGAGAGTAGAAGGCACAGCCTCTACTGTGTGAATCCACTGTCTTCCCAATAGAAAATTATAGGAAGCATCCATGTCCAAGACCTGAAAGGTCACCTCGAAGTCTATCGGGCCGATAGTCAGAATTAGATCAATCTTGCCTATTGTATCCCTCTTTATGCCATCAAAGGCACGCACACAAATGTTGTTTGGTCTGATTCTCTCCGTACCGATTTCCATACGTTGTAGAGTTGAGAGTGGGCAAATATCTACCTCAGAACCACCATCGAGCATGACCCGTTTCACATAATACCCTTCGCATTTGACTGTCAGGTGAAGGGATTTGTTGTGTGCGGCTCCTTCCACGGGCAAATCATTGTTGCTGAAAGAGATTTGATTGATTGCAAAAAGCCTCTCTGCCATCCTCTCCAACTGTTCTACTGTGGTTTCAATAGGTATGTATGTTTTATTAAGAGTTTTGATCAATACTTTTGATGTTCAGTTGAGTTCATTAATAGAGACAACAAGGAGACTTGAGCAGGAACTATCGGAGCTGGTCGATTATCTCGTAGTCTGCCATTTTCATTTTCTGGAAGAACGCTTCCGCTTCTTCAGCACTCACTAGCTTTTTAGGAAGGAAACGCTTCTTCGTGGCATTATTCACTTCCTCCAGATTGAGATACTTCTCAGTCAGGTTATTTTCCTTAACTTCTCCCGAGATCCCTTTGCCTTTTTAAGTTACTACCAATTTGTTATAGTTCCATGTAACAACAGCGGGATCTGTCATGGGCATTTGTGGCACGCGGCCAATAACCATGGGATCATTCAGCCTTGGTGGAGTTATCGGCCCCCGTACCACGGAGGTCCCTTTGGGCACATACATTTGAGCTCCCTTGTTTAGCTCAAACCTCCTAGGAGGACTCAATGACATCTGTTCTTTCTTGCGGCCTCGAGGGACATAGAGAACGACATCTTTGAAGGGTGCTGCCCCAGTTTCAACTTCCACTTTCTTTTCCGTCTTCTGAGGGGTGGTTTTGCTCTTTTTCTCCCCCTTATCTTATTTCGCGACAACTTTTGGCTTCTTTTCCACATCGACTATGGCAATGATGGCTTTTAGAGCTGGATCAAACTCCCTGTCTTCACAAATCATCCCAATAACCGGCCTGTTGTTGTGAGCCGATAGTGGATTGTTGGTTACATTAGGAACATCTTCGTCCCTTAGAACTATTTTCTTTTATTCTATCAAATTTTCCACGGCCCTCTTCAAGGTCTAACAATTATCTGTATCATGCCCTTCTGTCTCTAAATGATATGCATACCGGGTGCCATATAGGTAAGAGGGTGACTCTGGGTTTTGCCTATTCGGGGGTACGGGATGCAACAAGCCCATTTGGACCAATTTTGGGAATAGGCTAGAATAGGACTTACCAATGGGTGTGAAGTTTGTTTTTCCTTAGCGGCTCCCTGGCACGGAAGTTGTTTTGTGGAGGTCGGGGATTATAGTGAGCTTGGTGAGGAGGTTGATTTCTGAGAAATGGAGCACTGTTCTGGTTAAATTGTTGTTGTGGCCTGACGTAGGGTTGGGCATTCATCACTGTGTATGACTGAGGAGCATAAGCCACATCTTGGTGGGGATAGTAATGTTGTGGGGTTCTTTTAGAGAAAAGAGGTCTGGGTGAACGGGGTTTTCTTGCACTTGAAGTTGCCATTGATGCTTCTTCCTTTTTCTTTCAATTTGATACTCCTCCAGATCCGCTTTGGATTGCTTGGGAGGTGGCCCTTATTTTAGATTGACTCAAGATTCGTCCTGTTTTCAATCCATTTTCAACCATTTCACCAATTCTGATGGCTTTGGCGAACGGCTTACCCATCGCAGACATCATGTTTTGATAGTAATCAGCCTCTTGGGCTTGAAGGAAGACACTGACCATCTTTGTTTCATCTATTGGAGGTTTGACTCTGGCCGCTTGTTCGTGCCATTTTATAGCATACTCTCGAAAGTTCTCCGAGGATTTCTTCTTTAGATTTGATAATGAATTCCTGTCAGGGGCAATGTCGATGTTGTATTGAAACTGCCTGACAAAGTCCCGAGCCCAATCGTCCCAGATATACCAGGGAGATATATCCTGATCCATATACCATTCAGAAGCAATACCGACCAAACTTTCTCCAAAGTAAGCCATGAGCAGCTCTTATTTTCCGCCCGCTCCCCGCAGTTGGTTGCAGTATCTTTTGAGGTGGGCAAGGGGATCCCCATGCCCATCATATTTTTCAAACTTCGGGGTTTTGAAACCCAAGGGTAGATGTACGTGTGGGAACATGCACAGGTCAGCGTAAGATACACTCTTTTGCCCACTCAAACCTTGTATACTTTTGAGACTTTGCTCCATGCTTCTCATCTTTCTAGTAATCTCGTCTTGTTTAGGGGTTTTGTGGTTTTCTCCTGCCCTGCGGTAAACTTGTACCGAGGCGATTGAGGGTAAGCACTGGTAGTAAACTGGATAGGTTCCAGAGGGAAAGATGGTGCTTGAAATGTGAAGGAAGATGGCTCGAAGCTAGGCCTGGGTAAAGTAGGTGGTGACGTAGCTGAACAAGGTGGCGCGATGAATATGTTTGAAGCCGCACCTGAGGTTAACACCTGGGGGCAAGCCTCAGAATGTGTTCCAGCATAGTGGGCAGAAATGGTTGGATATCCTAGTGGGGTATTTGGATAATTTATGGGGGTGTTAGAGGTCCCACTTGCCCTGGGAAACAGCTCGGGAAATCGAGGGATTGCACTTGGTGGTTCTTTTCCATTTGCCAAGGCATCCCACATTTCCATCATGCGGAGACGCAAAATTCTGTTTTCCTCGGCAACTGCCGATTCTGAAGTTGGGATGGACGAGATCAGACTATCCTCCGAAATAGGAACTGTTGGCAGAGGAATTTCTGAAGACATTTCAACGCTTCCTTTCGACCTCGTGAAGTATGGATGCGAAGCCAGACTACCACAAAACCAACCACCTTACTATAAAACCTAGGCTTAATAGTTTACAATAAACTGGTCAGTTTAGAGCAGAATAACACACAGGTAATCACACATTGGGGTGTGATGCACCTATACAGTTAAATGTGTTTCTACATGTTTCGCAATGGTTGCATGTTTCATCCCAGCTTTGCTTACTTTCCCCAATTTGCTTTTCTTTCCACTTCGGCCTTTTGTGCTTCTGTTCTCATTTTCCGCTCTTTTCTTCCATCTCTTTCCTTGCTTTTTTTTTCATTTTCCTTTGATTTTTCTCTGGATCTCTTTTCTTTCTTTTTGGGTTTTTCTTTCTGTTCTTTCTATTCACATTCCTCTCTTATTGGAGTTATTTACAAAAATCATGACTGGATTCGATGAGGATTGCCTACGTATCACGACACCGCATGAATCAGATCATTACATAGTTCAAGAAAATAAATGCGGAAAATAATTTTTGGGAATTTTTGATTTTCATTAATAAAACTCCTAAAATTTTCTATTACAAAAGACTTCAAACTACTCATTTCTTGGAATTTTAGAACTACAAACAGACTCAAAACTACATTTTAAAACTAAACACTGAAATACAGACTCGATAAATAAATAAAAATAATCATGAATACATAAGTGCTTCGACTCTTGGGGCCTGTGGGACATCATTCGGTCTTGCCATGGGCCTATGTGCGAGATCCCCTTGAAACCGCTCCAAATCACTCATTATTTGACGGACAAATGTCATTATTGCAGCGAAGAAAGTGGTCTGAGTCATGTCCTCACAAGCATGGCATTTCATGACGATGTAGTCGACAATGGATCTAACCCTCTCCCAGACAATACTCTTTTCCTGAAGCAAGCGCCCGATTTTCTTATTTCGGGCTTCTAGCACCTGAGTGTCATGATGACTTTGATTCTGCAACTGTTGCATATCTTCCTCCATCTGAGCCATCAAAGCATAACAATGTTCCCTGTCTGCTTAAAGTTCCTAGCCTGTTTGGCTGCTTCATTTTCAAGGGTAGTTAGCTTTCTCTTCAGATTGGTGATTGTCCCCTCATATTTTCTTTTCATTTGTCGCACAAACTCTGCCCGCCCTTCTACATTTTTTGCCAGTTGTGCCGAGACTTTTGCAAGACTGACCTCAGATTTTTATAAATCATCTTGATATTCAAGTACTTTCTTTCTCAGACTGCTTATAAGCCTTTCATCTGCTCGGCTTCTTTACGGGTTTCTAGCACTTATTCTCATTTTCTTGATTTGAGCTTTGAGAGCTTCATTTTCCTGAGTTAGCTTCTTCTTTTCCCCTTCATTTGCGGCAGCTTGGATACTATTTCCAAATTTGAGGTCCCTGATTTGTCCCTCTAATTTACTTATTCTGGCCCTATAGCTTTCTTCTTTTACCAACTATTCCTACTGCTCCCGCGAGTCGTTAGTGAATTGTTGGACATGAGGCTCTTAGCAAGTCTGTTGAGAATCTGAAACCTTTTACCGAACCAAATCATGTAATTGGGGTCTACCTCTCCTTTAGCTAGATCCCACACCATGGTCTTAGGTTCGAGAAATCTGCACTCATTCCAAACTTGGCGAACTCTTCCTTCTAGAAATACAGCCTTTGGGCCCAATTCGACGACATATCCACTCAAATCTTTGTCATGGGGAATGGTTTGAAACCTGGCCAGTTGGCGCAAAACCCTGTGAGGAGCATATGGATGAATGCTCCGGATACCCATCAGGAGGAGATAACACACTTCGGCTGACATGTATACGACTTCGGTGGCAGGGAGCCATCCGAATGTCCACTCAATTTCATCAGAAGTTAAAGAACTCAAGTGTACAAACCAAGCCTCGGTACCCTCTAGAAATTCAACACCCACCACTCGGCTTTCAAATTCTTCGATGCAATCCAAATCGGTCATGCCATGGTTCATATACCTGACACGGTGGCAGAGATGTTCCTGTATCCACAATTGTAGTAGTAGGTTATAGCCTTGGAAGAATTTTTCCCCTTTTCGACAGATGGTCAAAGCTCGGTAAATCTCAGACAAGATCAGGGGAACCAGGGTGCTATTAGCTTTCTTGATTGCGACATCAACCATTCCCACGAGGCCCAATTCTATGTTGTCGTCTTTTCGTAGACAGATTATAACACCCAAGAATGCTACTATAAAAACCAACCCCCGCCTTGCCTCCCATTTATCTTTATTTCCGGCACGGGTCAGACCAGTATTCGGTGCTTCAAAACTTTGGGGATTGCCATAGCATTGGTACAAGAACTGGAAAGTGCAAAACCCTTCAGATAAATTCCCATCTTGAATATCCCGGCTAATACTCAACATATCCAGAAATTTGTGAGGAGATACTGGTCTTGGTGATACTATGTACCGACTTCTAAGGTTTCTGTTAAGGCTGGCGTAACCCGCAATTTCCTCTAGTGTGGGTGTGAGCTCAAAATCAGAAAAGCGGAACACATTGCGAGTCAGATCCCAAAAAGGTATGAAGGCTTCAATCACGTACAATCTTGGCTTGATGTTCAAGAGTCCGATAAGACCACCCAAGACCTTTTCCACGGTTCCTCTACTGCCTTTCCCTAAATCGTTCCACCATATGTGGAGCTGTAAGGGGATCTCCATAAGATCTGCGAAGGGTTCAATTTCATCTGTGCTCATCATGCATATTTATTAAGGTGATTTAATTTAAAAGGTTATGACTTATTTTGACTCAAGAAAAAGTTAACACTATATATTTTTTTTTTCAAAATTTTTATAATATTTCCAGCTTTGCAAATACGTCCTTTCAGCACTTCGGGGGAGAAGATTTTAAGGCTGTGTTTGCTAACCGGCCAAAACCTTGAAAAAGTGACTAAGGTGACTGTTCTTGCAAAAACGACCTTCCGGCTCCTTTTTGGGGACATTCGGCTATTTTTGACAAGAATGACATCACCTTACTTATTTACGAAAATATTTTTTTTTGTTCTTTTTGGGCTATTTTTGCGAAAGGGAAGTTGGACCCGATGGGGGTTACCTACGTATCCCACATCCGGCGGGAATCAAACTGGCGTAGTTCGGTCAGATTTGACAAAATAAAAACAAAACCAACTATTTTTAAAACAAAATTTTCTTTTTTTTCTTTTCAAAATTTCAGCAGAGTTTCAGTATATTTCGGACATCGGTTTTTCAAAAATAGGCAATTATCTCTCTTAGCCCTCACATTGACTTTCTTTTTCCCAACTTTTCTTTTATTATCCAACAAGCCAGTCAACATGCAAATCCGAAGCAAATAAATGCACAAGTAGCAAGTAGGATGTATCAGATGGTCTTTTCATTTCGGGTACACCTGTCCTAGACATACCCAACCCATGTGTTGAGTCTCCAAAGTCAAATGCACGTGATGCAAACAAACGTTCCTACTAGGGATCCGACATGAAGTTTTGTTATACTAGGTTTAAAACCTGGGTGTATTGTTCTAGACCTGGCTTACATGAGCGGATAGCTCGAGCCGGGGAGGGGCAGCGTACCGGGAATACTGAAGCTTCACTGGCTTTGCAACTTGTCTGAACCTCGTTCTAAAATTGGATAAGACTCTAAACCGAAGAGAAGTCACATGAAGTGCACACTCCCCATATGATTTAAAAGACTTAGAGAGAAGAAGGGTTTCGTCGCGGTTTATATATAGTTCACAAAATATCAAAGCGGTACAAGCGACACTTAGCATATTAGGCTCAAACATGTACAAAAATCAGATAATAAATAAAATCAATCATAATAGCTATTATGAGCTCGAATTGTTGAACCATGAACCAGAAGTTCTGGGTTATGGTCCCCAACAGAGTCGCCAGAGCTGTCACACCTCTTTTTTACACACCCGAAGGTAGTATAAAGGAGTTTTTCCAATTAAAGTGACATTATTTGAAATGGGATTATTTATTCAATTCAGAGTTGCCACTTGGAATAATTTAATTGGTGTTCCAAGTCACTGGTTTATTTTAAATCCCATGTCGAGGAAATTCGACTTTCATTTTGAAGTATGCGAACCAGAAATTCTGAATAAGAAATTTTGTCAACCCAAGGGAAGGTGTTAGGCACCCCCAGATTCCGTGGTTCTAGCACGGTCGCTTAAACTATTACAATTGGCCTATTATCTGATTTTAATACATGTTTTAGCCTATGGTATAATTTTAAATTATTAACTGCTTTTAATTATTTTTAAGGAAGATTTCAACGTCATCTAAAGCACGTCTTTAAACCACGCCACATAAAATGCACCCACGGTCCGCAACACATTTTATTTAACGTTGTTGAGATTTGGATTTGGGTCACATGAAATGCACACCCGAGCTTAAGGAAGTTAATTTAAATTACGTACTTAAAGCAACTATGCACTTTCTAGTTTGCGAGGGCCATGGAAATTCAACTAAATGGTACGCCCCAATTTATAAGGATTTAAAATTAATTAAACGAGGGCCATGCATTTTGAGATTTTATTTGGCACGGCGCACCTCGATTCCAATTTTAAAGGGAAGCTCAAACTAAGCTTTGAAGGGCCATAAGCTATTTGTGTTATCTAATATGGCTCACCTCCACTAATTAATGAACCTAATTAATTTATTAAAGACTAAAGGAAACTTCTAATTTATTTTTAGGCTAATGGCTAAACTCGAATTACTAAACGGTCAACTAGGTGATGAATGAAACCCAAAACTCAGTTTGCTGAGAAGGCTCAAGCCAGCGACGGGTCCTAATTACCCGTCGCCACTTCCTTTGGTAAGCACACCAACACAATTGGGCTAAATACGAAGCGCAAATCGAGAAGAAAATTGCTAATGAAGAGATTTAGCACCACTGGGCCAACACAGGTAGCCCAGTTTAACATTTCAACAACAGTACTAGGACGAACATTACAATTTTATAAGGCAAGCCTTTAAATCTGAAACAAATACAGACGAACTCAATCACAACATGAGGCACAATTGGGTACCAACATACATCCTATATTGAAAAATTGATTCATAATGTGATAACAAAACCTTTACACAAATGATTCCTCATTAATATCAAGATTCAGGGATCGATTCTCCTACTATATTCTGATTTCAAATCAACATACTTAGACAATACCACACGGCTCGAAATTTCCTAAAGGAAACCCATGTAGAGAACTAAAATAAAACTGAGAAATTCTCAAAGCCAAAATCAAACTTAACTTCATTTTTGAAAGTCCTTTCGAAAGGTTCAGAGTGCTCATTACATGAGTAGGGGCAGTAATAAGTTATAAATTCCTGAAATCAATGGACTATGTTTCAAACAAAATCATTTTTCCTGAATTCAATACAAGCAGCACTATCCAAACCACTTTACCCTATCCAAACTCCCATACAAAATTATAAACAACCATGTTGAGCTTTTAAGCCTTGAATCAAAACCTCAACACAAGCAACGAACAAAACTTGGCATGTCAACTATTCTAAAATTCAGTACTCAGAAATTTCAGCAGAACCAAACAAAAGATTAAATATACACACCTTATACTACATAGAAAACTAATAGGATTCTCACATAATTAAAATAACACAACACATGAGTGAAACGAAATAACAGAGGAACAAAAGCCGAATAGTATGAATCTTCCATTATGTCCATGTTCAATTGTACATTCACACTCCACAGATTAACCAAAGGGCAGAATGATACCTGGAAATGAAAAAGGAAACAAAGAAATGAAGAATCAACAAAGAACAGCAACAGTAACCTAACAAGAAACTAGCAATGAAACAGAATTCTAACAACAACTCAAAACCAGGCTTCAGAACCCAAAACTCGGGCCATTTTAACCAAGTGCAAGGTTTTGAAACTTTCAGAAATGCTCAGCTAAATAATGAAATCAAAGAACACTAGAAACCAATTAGAACTTAAACAATTTTTCTAAAGAAATGCAGTGAGGTTCAGTGTTATTTCAGAATTCTTCTTCAGACTCAACCGTTTTAGCTTTTTGGGATTTTCAGTCTCTAAAAACCTCCCTTGAACCTCAAGTAGGGATGCCTTTATAGGCAAGCTTCTAGGGCAGCAGAAATGAACTCATTTTTGCAATTAAAACCTTTTGAAATTTTCGTTTTTGCTTAAGTATCCTCAGTGTAAAAAATCAGTTTTCACTTAAGCCCCAACCCCAACTTCTAGGAAGCTTCCTAAGTTGGTCACCAGAGATTCTTTCACCTAGAGTTCCTAAATTAACCCTTAAGAAACCTGTTTTTACCCCTGAACCCATGGGTCATGGATCAGATTGACCCAATTGTTCAAACCCAGCTTGGGCTTGCAAAACGTAATTCGAATCCTTTCTTTTTGGGCTTTTTATTTCAGAAAACAAACAATCCATAATTACTGGATGACTGCCTTACAAAGTCCTGGAGACTCGTCAGGTCTTGGGCCCAAAAAAATAGAAACAAAAAAATGAAATTCAGACAAAATCTAACACAAAATAGAATCACGCTAAATAAAATAACTTAATACTAACATACATAAAGAAAATGATTCTTGATAACTAGAAAAACAAAAAGAAATTAAGAAGAAAAGACAGAAACAGAAGGTAAAGAGATATGATATAAAAATGAAAGGAAAGTGCGGAAAAGATAACAAAAGAAAAATAAGAGTACCTAAACGGGATCTGACAGTACAGAAACGGAACCGAGTCTTCAAATCTCCAATTTTTGGCCAAGTTTGTTGTTAATCATATGTTCTTATCAAGAACATATAATTAAAGTCAAACTAAACCTAAATCTTCAACGAAATCTCGATTTTGAATATTTTGGAATTTTAGGGTTCAATCTTTAATTTAAGATTTGAAGTGTTCTGGGGTGATTCGAGGGAAAAGAGTTAGGGATTGGGGAAGAGGAGGTGAAGGGGGTTTTGTGTTGTGGATTTGGGCCGATTTGGTGGTGGCGCCGCCGACCGGAGACGGTGGAATTCTAGGGTGGCGCTCTAGGGTTTCGTTTGGGTCTCTGAAGAGGGGGTGAGATGAGAGAGATGAGTTTGAGAGTATTAAAAGGACTCCAGTTCCGGACCGTCCGATCAAACAAGATTGACGGTCCTGATCACAAATAATTGGAACAACTTTGTTTGGGGTTACAACGGGACTGGTCTGGGTTGGGGTAGAGCATGGGATGGTTTAACGGGTTTGGATGGGTAGAACTGATTTGGGCTGTGGGCACGTGATTTTTGTCCTATATATGAATTATTCCCAAAATTCAAACAAAACAATTTCTTTATTATTTTACAATGTTTGTGAATTTTTGTGTTATTTGTTTGGTAATTGTTGCATTGTTATTTGTGCATTTTAACTCATATGAAAATACAAAAATATATTCAGCATTTGTTTGGGAGTTAACTTCACATTTTAGTATTTGATTAGTAGTAAAATTGTTTACATATAAAGAAAATGACAAAAATAATTCTTTGCATTGTTATTTTTAATTCGTGGAATTTATTTTAATTTTAGGTTAAAATTGGAAATTAGCTGATTTTGGAAATTAAATAATGTCATATTAGAGTCAATTGAGTGTTTGATTTTATTTGTTGTCATTTAAAAAAAAAACCCAAAAATAATATAAATACAAAAAAAAACAATTAAATATAAAAGAGGAAAAGATGCTATTCGGAATTGGGCCAAATACGCAGCCCAATCGGACAAAACACACCCCAGACCAGGCCCACACCCCGTCTCAACCCGGCCTGCCTTTCCCTTAGCAAAACGACGCTGTTTGGCGTCGATCAATCCAGGCCGTCGAGGTTAATCAATCCAACGGTCGAGAAGCTTGGATCGTTTGGTATATTAATGTCCGAAACTAACCCCCCCTTCTCAGATCCCCCTCCTAATCAAACCAAACCCTAATCCCAGCCGCCCATGTTCTCTCCGGTGTAATATGCCGCCGGCGAACGCCACCTACGCCAACGACCACCAGAAATACACCCGAAAATCTCCTCGTTCCCCTCTTTCTAACGATGCCACTGACTTCCTTCGAATCTTACCGGAAACCTTCGAATATCTCGTGGAAGATTTTCCGGACATGACGTCGGTTACGCCAAACGCCCCAAAATTAACACCCCAACATCCTCCCTTCCTTCTCTACCCAACCCCCATGGCCTGTTGTCTAGAATGTAGCCGGACATGCTCGAATATTAGTTTTTATTTCTCCGGCCAAAACCCTAAAATGACCAAAGCACATGCAATTGACATCAAAGGATCCCTGGGCCTTCCTCGTAAGGATTTGAGTGTCGTTAGAGCCAAGCGTCATCAGAATTGGCCGAGGTTTGGGAAATGTCAACTGGCCGGAGTTTTCTTTTCATCAGTGAGTTGTATTCCTTTTGTTTCATTTTTTCTTGTGGTAACATCTTAGTTTTACTTTGCTAGCAACAATTAGTAATATGAAAATCAATAAACTCTTTTAATTCTGTTTTCAGTCGCCCCCTATCTGCTTTTGATTTAGCTTTAATTTGTTGATTAGTTTAAATTCGCCAATTAGTTTAGCAATTTTGTTTGAATGAAGCTAGGAACTCAGTTAGTTTAATTTTTTGTTTTGCAAGCTGTTTGATTTTGTGCTTTGATAGTTTAAGTTTGTTAATCCTGATTTTGTAATTTAGTTTGGTCAGTTAAATGTGGTCAGATAATCGCTTAATCACAGGGGCGATTAGGGTATTATCAGGGTAAGGCTTCTTTGGCATGTGATCTAGTATCCCCTAGAAGCTTCTAGGTTGGAGTCATAGTGGAATATCAATAAACATGTGTGTTAGCTTGCTGAGTAAGTAAAAGAAATAAGGGACTAGGGTGAAATTACATAAGGGACTAAAAGGAAAATAAGGAGCTGTTTGTTTGCCTATAAATAGGGTCACATTTGCCTTGTGAAAGGGTCAGCTCTTCACCTAAAACATTCACCCCAAAAGACTTCTCTACAGATCTGAGCCTATAGTTGAATTTCAAATTAGTAAAAAAATTCAAAAACTTCCTTTTAGCTCTTAGATTTCTATTGAAAATTAGAAAACAAATGTGAATATTCCCTTAGTTAATTCATTTAGGATGATAAGTAGCACGAATTTCTCTGGTTCTGTCCTGTACCTGAGTGTTTAGGGCATTTGAAGGTGTTTTGAGACTATTTCGAGTGATTGCTGATTATTTCTCAATTGTTGAAGAAGTGTTGTAGTTTCTGGTCAAATTGCAATTGCATTTGGGTGTAGTAACTTGTGGTTGATTGCGTGGGTGTTATTTGGTTTCCAACTCTTCGTGGCTATTGAATTAAGTTACTGGCTGATTGATTTCTACTCGTGGCTGTTATTGTTGTTGATCATCTTCCTCTTCTTATTGTATTTCACATCTCCAGGTACTCAACATGAAAATCAATACTATATAGATCACTTGCTGGAAAATGAAATGGAAATTGGAGCTTCGACTATAGATATGTCGTTTGTGAATCCCATTATATTGTAACAGTTTTATGTGATTTGGTTGTTGTACGATACAATCAATTTGAATGTATAATTGAACTGGCAAAACTGTGATATTTAGATTGCTGGGCTGTTGATTTGTAGTTACTTAGATTTAACTTGTTTAGCTTAACAATTTTCTATTTAAAAATTCAAAATCATAAACAGTTGAAGTTTGCGGTGAAGCTGGAACTAGTGTGTTGTCACGTTGAGTTCTATTCTAATGCTGAACATGCGTTCTAAGCAATTTCGTAATGCAGTAGCTTTGACAATTATAAGTCAGTAGTCGAAGTTAATAGTTCACTTTAGTCTTAGTCATTTTCTCATCAGCTGGTTCATAAATTTGTTTAAAAGCATAACAAATTAGGAGGTATAACATTTGTCTTGTAATTGCAAGCGTAAGTAAATTTATTAGTACGTTTGTTCGTTTTTAAAACCAAGACGACATAACTACTCTCTTAAACGATTTGAGGATCAGTATCTAATTGATTTAGGTAAGTGCATATTCATTTCTTTTTGTCAGAAGATGTGGAGCCCATTCACGAGAGTTTGGGGTAAAGTTAGTGAACAGACATTTAAACAATTCGTTGGATTGCCACTCTAGAGATTCGACCAGCTGCTCCCTGGACGGTTCAATTTAGCTTGATTGATTTGGGCTAACTTCAGGCCCAATGTTCGTGGTTGTGGGAAATTCCGGCCGGTGTAACACTTTCAAATGCTGGTTTATTAATACTAATAATTAATTATAGTGAAATACTTAGAATTCGGGATGGGTCGTTTAGCGAATTTCACGGACTTCTCTAAAGATGATAGCGTGTTAGACACCTTAGATGCACTTTTAATAATTCACCGTCCTAAACTCGGGTACGCATTTATGTGACCCAAATCCGAATCTTAACGAAGTCGAAATATGTCAACAACCACGGGTGCATTGATATGACGTGGTTCGAGACGTATTTTCACGATGTTGCAATTCTCATTAAAATAATAATAATAAAAGCGGTGTACGAATAAAAGGCACATAAGCTAGCATGTATTAAAATCAGATAAAATCAAATACAATAGTTGAGCGACCGTGCTAGAACCACAGAACCTGGGAATGCCTAACACCTTCTCCCGGGTTAACAGAATTCCTTACTCGGATTTCTGGTTCGCGGACTGTTGACAGAGTCATTTATTTCCTCGGTTCGGGATTAAATCGGTGACTTGGAACACCATTAATCTCCCAAGTGGCAACTCTGAATAATTAATAATTAAATCCCGTTCCGATTGTCCTTTATTTGGAAAAACTCCCTTTACTTATACCCTTTCCCGAGGTGTAGGTGAAAAAGGAGGTGTGGTAGCTCTGGCGACTCTGCTGGGGACGCAAACCCAGAACTTTGGTTCAGGGTTTAAGAATTCGAGCTTAGAATAATTTTTGTATTGGCTTTATCTGATCTCCTTACATGTTTCATGCTAAATGTGCTAAATGCTTTACCGCTTTGATATTATCTGAACTGTATATAAATTTTGCCGAAACCCTTTTCTTCTCACCTCCGGGGATGCGCTTACTGGTTGAGACTCCCTATTCTATTAGTGTCATACCCTGAAATAAAAAAGAGGCTCGGATAAGTTGCAAAGCCGGACGATCTCGTGGGTCCCCGGTACGCTGCCCCCTCCCCGACTCGAGTTGTCCGCTCGGGTGCACTATTTAGAACACATACCCAGGTTTTGAACCTAGAATAACTTGACTTCAAGCCGGATCCCTAGTAGGAGCGCTTAATTGCATCCTGCTGCATTTGACTTAGGGGACTCAACACAGGGGTTGGGTCTGTCTAGGGCTAGCAACCTGAAATGAAAAGACCATCCTGATGCATCCTATTTGTTCTGTACATATATTTGTTTCGAACCAGCATGTTGACCGGCTTTTGAATCTCGGGAATGTTGGAAAATTCAGAAAAAGAGGAAAATTAAAAAAGAGAGAAATAACAGTTAGGGGGTTAATTGATTATTTTAGAAAAACCAATGACCAAATACTGTCGAAACTCTACCGAAATTTTGAGAAAATGTAAAAAGGAAAATGTTTTATTTTTAATAGTTTGTTTTACTAAAAAGCAAGGGAAAAATAGAAAAAGAATCTTTTATTTTTGGAAAGTTGTTTGTTGAAAAAGAAAAGAAAAAGAGTCTTTGTTTTAGTTTGGAAAAAATAGGTTGTTTATTGTTTGTTGAAAAAGAAAAAGAAAAGGAGAGTCGTTATTTTGTCTTGTTTTCAAAAATAGAAAAGGAAAAATTATTTGTCTTGCCATGGAAAACGAAAAGAAAGAGCCTTGTTTTCAAAATATAGTTAGTTTCTTGGCACGAACTACGCAGGTTTGATTCTCACAGGGCGTGAGATACGTAGGCAACCCTCATCGGGTCCAACCTCCCCTTTGCAAAAAATAGCCAAAAAAAAAATAACAAAATTTTAATTTTCGTCATAAATAAGTCGGGTAACGCCGTTTTGTCAAAAATAGCCAAATGTTCCCGAAAGGGACACCAAAAGCTGACTTTGCATAAACGACCATCTTTAGTCATTTTTAGATTTTTGCCGATTGACCCATACAACCTTAAAATTGTCGTCCCCGAGGTGTTGAAAGGCCGTGTTTGCAATACCGGGTCTTTTATTTTAATTTGAAAAACGAGAAAAACAGTCATAAATAAGTTAGTTGATGCCGTTTTCGTCAAAAATAGTCGAATGTTCCCGAAAGGGACGCCGGAAGGTTGACTTTGCAAAGACGGCCATTTTTGGTCAATTTTGATTTTTGACCGGTTGACTCTCACCACCTTAAAATCTTCGTCCTTGGGAGTGCTGAAAGGGCGTGTTCGAAAATCGAGTCTTTCATTTTAAATTTGGAAAAGGAAATAGTTAATTTTGTTTCGAGTCAAATAAAAGTTTTGTTTTTACTTAAATCACTTTAATAAATGTGCAGGATGAGCCTGATGCAAAACGAACCTTTCTCAATAATGACTAAAATCCCTTTCGAGTTGTGGCTATGGTGGAACGATTTAGGCAAAGAAGGACAAGACGAAGTCAAGAAATATCTGAAAGGTCTTACGGGTTTATTGGAAATCAAGCCTCGGGGTGATATTATAAGAGCATTGGTCACCTGCTGGGACCCGGCGCACAATTTCTTCCACTTCTCAGATTTTGAGCTCACCTCAACTCTGGAGGAAATAGCCGGGTACATCAGAAATGCTGAGGTTCCGTTAAGAGAAAAATATCTGGTTGCTCTAAGAGCCATCACGGTCCATCTGGTTGCTCTAGATTCATTGAATATACCTAGGACAGTCCATAATCCAGATTTCGCAAAAGGCTTCTACACTCTGCTCTTCATATACGATAGGTACGACCACGTGGGAGGGTTTAACACGACGGACATCAAGCTATGCAGTAAAAATAACCGTAAAAAATGGGATGAGCACAGACGGTTGGCTTTCATGATAACCTTTTTGGGCCTCTTGGTGTTCCCAAGGAAAGATGAGAATATTGATATAAAGGTAGCCGGGGTCGTCAGTACCTTGCTTACTCAAGATGAAAGCACTCTTGCGCCTGTGATCGTGTCTGACATTTTCCGAGCTCTCACTGCCTGCAAAGTCGGAGGCAACTTTTTTGAGGGGTGTAACTTGTTGCTACAAATGTGGATGACCGAGAATCTATGCCACCGTTCCCAGCTCTTGAGTTATGGTTCGTCTGACAAAACCTGTATAGGAGAGTTTTACACAAGGATTGACGGGGTTAGTCTGCCTGAAGGAGTAACAACGTGGATATCATACTTTCGTACTCTCACGGACAGTCAGATACAGTGGACGTTGGGATGGTTTCCTGTTGAAGAAATCATATACATGCTAGCATCTAGGTCGCATTTTCTTTTGATGAGACTTAAGAGCATCCAGCCTTATGCTCTATGTCGGGTTCTGAGACAACTCGGGAGATGCCAAACAGTGCCACGGGAGGAAGATCTTAGTGCTCAAGTAATTGAGATTAGCCCTGACGGATAGTTTCCCGAAGCAAAAGTCCGCGGGATTTGGAATGAATGTCAATATCTACAAGCAGATACTTGTGTGCAGGATCGGGCCAAAGGAGAAATGTCGCCAGAATACCTCGCATGGTACAGAAGAGAACTTGAGCATTAGAAGCCAGCTAAAAGACCCCACATCTAGGATTTCACTGAATCATCACAAGAACAATGGGGTTGGCTAGCAAAAGAAGAAGGCTATCAGGCTGAAATCGGCAAGCTGAAACAACAGATTGGAGCTCTGAAATTTGAGAACAGTGTGCAAGTTGCTGCTTGATCAGGGAGAAAAGAACAGGTTGGCCCAAGAAAATGAGGCGCTTAGGGCCCAAATCCAGCAAATGAGGATAGCTGCCAATAACCAACAAAGGAGCCGGTCGGATGAGCGGTTGATAAAGGGGCTGAAAAAGAAAAATAGTGAGTGCCAGGATGAGCTGAAAAAATCCGAAGGCACCATAGTGGGACTCCGGGCACAGTGGGTAAAAGGAACAGAAGAACGCACCCATTATATGCAACAATTAAAGAAGGATTATGAAAAGACCATTGCTAGTCTGAAAAGAAAAGTGGTCACCCTTGAGGATAAAGCAGCTAAGCAAGCTAAAGCTTTTGAGACCGAAAGTGGACACTACTATGATTTACTGGCCCGAATGGAAGTAGAAATACAGCACCTGCAGGATCAGCATCTTCAGGATTCTCATGTGTTTGAGGATCGCAATAATCAAGTAAGGCGATTGCTTATAGAAAAGGGTCGAACAAGAGACAAGATTGAGACTATTGCCCACACCATCCTTAGGAGATGTCGGGTATGTGAAGACATGACCCGCACTACCTTCTTTTTGGTAGTAATGATTTATGTCAAGCGAACCATGTATGAGCTGGAGCAACTTGAAAGGGATTTGGCACCAAAGCCCACGGCGAGGCCGAACGATGCCCCGCGGGCACCCACTTTTGAAACACTAATGTATTCATAGATTGAGTCTGTATTTTCCATTTTAGAGTTTATTGTTTGTCAGTTTGTTTCCTTTTTGCATCCAAGTATGCTAATATGTTTGGAGTCTGTATTTGAGTTTAGTTGGAATCTGTTATTTTCCATTTCAAAATGTTTAGTTTGTAATAGAATGTTGTGGTAATGAAAAACTTGAAAATTCCCAAAAAATGTTCCTTTATTTTGGCACTTATTTTTACGAACTACGCCTGGTCTGATTCATGCGGGGTCATGATACGTAGGCAATCTCCATAGGATTCGACGTAACCATATGAAGAGAGAAAGAAAGAAGAAAAACAAGAGAGGATGGAAAAAGAATAAGAAAAGAGAAGAGCGGAAAAACAAGAAAGGAATAGAATAAAGGAGGAAGGAAAGGGAAAAGGAAAAAAGGAGAAAAGAAAGAGAGAAAAGAAAGAGAAAAGAAAACAAAAGAAAAGAGAAAGCTTACAGTTGGAACTAAGGAAATGCCGGGATGACGCATGCGGTCGAGCAAATGCATAATAGAAATGGTTAACTGTATAGATGCATTCATGCCCAATGTGCGGTTATCCAATCTGTTAAAGCCTAATCGCTAACGGAATTGTTGTCTAAATGTGTGAGTTCAGGCAGGTGGTTAGTTGTTTGGCATTCTGGCAACCCATCCATACAACACCCGGTCTAAAGATAAAGTGAACATGACTGGCCCGGAATCTGATACGAGTACCGCTGACCCATCGAAAGAAGTAGAAGAAATGGACGTTTATGCAATAAGGGAGGAAGTGTATAAGCTGAAGCAATAGATGGCTGAAATGTATCAAGCCTGGGCGAAGGGGTATCCACTGCCAGTTTATCCCGCTCACCCCGCTTATATCCCACTATTGGCTCAGCCTCAGGAGCCACCCACTGTGAATTCATCTCCAGTATTTCCCCTCTACCAACAATGCCAAGGCACCACTTCTCATACATCCCAGGCTCCTCCATCCAAACAAGTCTCATACCCTCCTCCACCAATCACTCCCGTTTTTGTGGCACCTCCGCCTGCTACCCTACACCGATCCCCCAATGAACCTCTGTTCCAGACGCACGACAACAAGTATTATCCCCCTGAGCCTACCTTCAAAGTTCCAGAACCCTACTTTTATACCCCTCATCTTGATCTCACGGCAGGCACCGAGAAGCCGCCCAAAAACCCCGAGCAGGAGGAGATGATCAGAAATGTCAAAAGCCTGGAGCAATCATTCTGAGACATGAGGGGATTAGGGGGCTAAGTAAGTGTGGCCTATAAAGATTTATGTCTGTTCCCAAATGTTCAGTTACTGTCCGGTTTCAAGATGCCTAAGCTTGATTTGTACGACGGGCATGGCGACCCAGTAGCACATTTAAGGGGATTTTGTAGCAAGATGAGAGGAGCAGGAGGGAGAGATGAATTGCTGATGGCATATTTCAGCCAAAGTTTGAGCGGATCGACGTTGGAATAATACACTAGACAAGACCATAGCAGGTGGTACACCTAGGACGACTTGGCCCAAGTCTTCGCCTGTCAGTTTCAATATAATCTTGAAATCATCCCAGATCGACTGTCATTGACAAAGATCGAGAATAAGCCCGGTGAGAGCTTTCGAGAATATGGGTTCCGTTGGAGAGAGCAAGCAACGAGGGTTGACCCCCCGATGAAAGAGAGTGAAATGGTTGATTATTTCTTGCAGGCTTTGGAGCCCACCTATTTTGGTCATTTGGTGTCAGCAGTGGGCAAGTTCTTTAATGAAGTCGTGAAAATGGGAAGCATGATTGAGGAGGGACTCAAAGTCATAAGTTATTCAGCGATCAAAGCAACCACCCAAGCCATTCAAAATGGCACTGGGGGTGTGCTTGGGAAGAAGAAGAAAGAAGAGGTTGTAGCTGTCGAATGCGGAGCATGGTCCAGGTCTGGAAGTCCTTCACCCTATTACAACCAACCCAGACCCCACCACCAAAATTATCCGTATACCCCATATGGCCCTCCTCAACACTATTATCCACCACCAGAGCCACTCTTTTCCATCCACCATGCCCAGACTTATACCCAGCCTCCGGCACGCGCAATCGCGTGCGCCGGCTACCCAAAACACATACCCAACTCCACAAAACACATATCCCCATCCGAGGGCTTATAGGCCAGGATCCGGTTTCCACCCAAGCCAGGCTTTCAGAAATGAGAGAATGCAGAAACAAAAAACATTCACTCCGCTGGGAGAATCCTATACCACTCTTTTCCACAAACTAAGACAGTTAGGCCTGTTGAACCTGGTTGAGGCCAAAATGCCAAATCCCCTTCCTAGAAATTTGGACCATTCAGTGAGCTGTGAGTATTGTTCAGGGGCTCCCGGACATGATACTGAGAAATGTTGGAGATTTAAAACTGTTGTGCAAGAGCTTATTGACACAAACAGGATCGAGGTTCACGCCTTAGAGGAACCCAATATCAACCAGAACCCGTTGCCAGCGCATCAGGAGGCCAACATGATTGAACTAATACATAAGGGAGCATAGCTTAAGAACCCCTCACAGACAATCATTATGATCCATTCTAGTGAATGAAAAGTCAGCTAGTATGAAACTAGCGGTTCTGTTGAAAAGAATAGACAACAAGCCAGTTGTGGTGATGGGGAAAGGATCGTCCGTTGTTGCGAAGAAACCAGAGCCGACCAAGGTAGTGGTTCGGGGAGTATGAAGCACACCTGCGACAGTCGTGAAGGGAGCTCACATAGAACTAGTGGTTATAAAGCCAGTAACCTAGTTACCAGTAATTGACAGTAAAGTCGTTCTGTGGAATTATGAGCAGGTAGTTGTGACCTACAAGGGGAAGGAAATCAAATAGGAAGTCTGTGAAATACAAGGTTTAACTCGCTCTGGACGTTGTTTTGCCCCCGAAGAGTTGAGAAAGGCCAGGGCCCCCAAGGAAAATCCGGTGCCAGTTAAGAAAGCTATTACGGAGGAATAGGTAGAAGAGTTTTTGAAAAAGATGAAAGTGCAAGATTATTCTATTGTCGAGAAGCTAAGGAAAACGCCAGCCCAAATCTCGTTGCTTTCATTACTTATACATTCGGATGAACATCGCCGGGCTCTGATGATGATATTGAACGAAGCTCATGTCCTTGATAAAATTTTAGTGAATCATTTGGAGAAAATCACGAACAAAATCTTTGAGGTAAACAGAGTGACATTTTATGATGATGAATTGCCCGTGGAGGGTACAGAACATAATAGAGCTCTTTATTTGACCGTGAAATGTGAAGATTCGGTAGTCACTCGAGTACTGATTGATAATGGGTCCAGTGCCAATATCTGTCCTTTGTCTACATTGAACAAGTTGAATGTTGATGATGACAGAATTCATAAGAATAGCATCTGCTTTCGGGGGTTTGATGGTGGTGGTACAGACACAGTGGGTGACATCATACTTGAATTGACAATTGGTCCGGTCTAGTTCACCATGGAGTTTTAGGTGTTAGACGTGGCAGTGTCATATAATCTTCTGTTGGGGTGACCATGGATCCATGCTGCCAAAGCGGTGCCTTCTACACTACATCAGATGGTCAAATTCGAGTGGGATAGACAAGAGATCGTAGTACATGGGAAAGACAACATGAGCATTATAAGTGATGCCATCGTACCCTTCATAGAGAGTGATGATGATAAGGGACCGTGGGTTTACCAGGTTTTCGATACAGTCTCGGTAGAAAAGGTTCCTGAAGGGAAAATCATCTCGGTTCCCAAAATAACAGCTGCAACTGTCATGGTAGCCTCTGAAATGTTGAAAAACGGGTTTTACCAAGCAAAAGGTTGGGTGCTGATTTGCAAGGTATTGTTCAGCCAGTTTATTTGCCCAAGAATCTGGATACTTTTGGGCTGGGGTTCAAGACGATGGCAGCGGATGTGAGACGAGCCTGCAAGATGAAGAAAAGAGTTTGGGTTCTTCCCAGACCAATTCCACGTCTGTCCAGGTCCTTCGTCAGGCCAAGTATTGGGAAGCAATTATTGGTAAAGGTGTCTGGTCCACTGATTGGTGCGGATGGGAACTTGGAAAAAGGGCTTGAGAGGGTATTTGCTGAGGTGAACATGGTTGAGGCCGGGGAAAGGTCGAGCAAAGCAGATATACAGTACATCGGGCCACGTGCTAATGTCAACAACTGGGAAGCTACTCCTCTTCCATCTCGGAGTGAGTCGCGGTAGTGGGTTTTGTTTTCCTTTTGTTCACCTAGATTATTCCATGGTTTGTAATTCATTTACCATGTTCCGTCCATCTGGATGAGTTTAAACCCTGTTATCTTTAGATTCAATGACATGCAATTCCGTTTCTTTCTTAATTCCTAATTTTGTTTCTATTTTTTCTTTTCTTTTCTGTACAGTTCTTTTTATGCTGATATCAATGACATGACATGCATGAGGAATCCTCAGTCCAGTTTTAAAAGCCAATCAAACTCAAAAATAATATTGCAAGAAATTGATTGTGATGTTGAGGTGGAATATGATGATGACGAGGCCTATGAGGAAGTTAGTAAAGAATTAAGTCACTTTAAAGAAAAACCCAAACCTAACCTAAATGACACAGAAACAGTTAATCTAGGGGACCAAGACAATGTCCGTGAAACTAAAATAAGTGTTCATCTGGAGCCACAACTCAGGAAGGAGATAATCAAAGCATTGTTTGAGTACAAAGATATTTTTGCATTATCGTATAATGATATGCCGGGTCTAAGTACTGATTTAGTGGTTCACAAATTGCCCACTGACCTGACATTTCCTCATGTCAAGCAGAAGTTGAGAAAGTTCAAAACGGACATAAGTGTAAAGTTCAAAGAAGAGATCACCAAGCAGTTCGATGCGAAGGTCATTCAGGTTACACGGTATCCCACCTGGTTAGCTAATGTTGTGCCTGTGTCGAAGAAAGATGGCAAGACCAGGGTGTGTGTCGATTATCGGGATCTTAACAAGGCAAGTCCAAAAGATAATTTTCTATTGCCGAACATTCACATATTGATTGATAATTGTTCCAAACATGAAATTGGTTCTTTTGTGGATTGTTGCGTGGGTTATCATCAGATTTTAATGGACGAGGAAGATGCAGAAAAGATGGCATTCATCACGCCATGGGGAACATACTGTTATAGGGTCATACCGTTTGGTTTGAAAAATGCTGGGGCAACGTATATGAGGGCAATGACAATAATATTCCATGATATGATACACAAGGAAATCGAGGTGTATGTGGACGATGTGATTGTAAAGTTTAGACAGCAATCTGACCATGTCAGGGATCTGAGAAAGTTCTTCCAAAGGCTTCGCAGGTACAATCTCAGGCTTAATCCTGCAAAATGCGCATTCGGGGTGCCGTTGGAAAGTTGTTGGGGTTCGTAGTCAGCCGCCGGGGTATTGAATTGGATCCATCAAAAATCAAGGCCATCCATGAATTGCCACCTCTGAGGAACAAGACCGAGGTGATGAGTTTGCTGGGGAGATTGAATTATATCAGCAAGTTCATCGCCCAACTCACGACAACTTGTGAGCCTATCTTTAAGCTGTTAAAGAAAGACGTTGCTTTCAAGTGGACAAACGAATGTCAGGAGGCGTTTGATAAGATAAAAGGGTATTTGTCAAATCCACCCGTGTTGGTTCCGCCAGAACTAGGGCGACCTTTGATTCTATATTTAACGGTAATGGACAATTCGTTCGGCTGTGTATTGGGTCAACATGATATCACTAAAAGGAAGGAGCAGGCCATCTATTACCTCAGCAAGAAGTTCACACCCTACGAGGTTAAGTATACTCATCTTGAAAGGACATGTTGCGCCCTAACTTGGGTGGCACAGAAGCTGAAACACTGTTTGTCATCTTATACTACTTACCTCATATCTCGTTTGGATCCGTTAAAGTATATCTTTTAGAAACCTATGCCCACAGGGAGGCTTGCAAAGTGGCAGATCCTGCTCACAGAGTTTGACATTGTCTACGTGACTCGGACTGCGATGAAAGCACAGGCCTTGGCGGACCATCTGGCCGAGAATTCGGTTGATGAAGATTATGAACCTTTGAAAACTTATTTCCCTGATGAAAAGGTGATGCATGTTGAAGAGTTGGAACAAGTTGAGAAGCCAGGATAGAAACTTTTCTTTGATGGGGCCGCAAACATGAAAGGCGTGGGAATAGGAGCGGTGCTTATTTCTGAAACAAGGCAACATTACCCTGTTACAGCTCAGCTTCATTTTTATTGTACGAACAACATGGCAGAATATGAGGCATGTATCTTGGGGTTGAGATTAGCTGTAGATATGTGTGTCCAAGAAGTCTTGGTTATGGGTGACTCGGGCCTACTGGTACACCAAATTTAAGGAAAATGGGAAACACAGGACTTAAAGCTTATACCGTACCGATAATGTTTGCATGAGCTTTGTCAGCGGTTTCAGTCAATAGAATTCAAGCACATTCCAAGGATTCATAATGAAGTGGCCGATGCATTGGCTACTCTGGTATCGATGTTACACCATCCAGATAAGGCTTACGTGGACCCTTTGCAGATTCAGGTCCGCGATCAGCACGCTTATTGTAATGTGGTGGAAGAGGAACTGGACGGTGAGTTGTGGTTTCATGACATCAAGGAATATATCAGGATGGGTGTGTATCCGATATAGGCCACAGGTGATCAAAAACGAACAATTCAACGGTTGGCTAGCGGGTTTTTCCTTAGTGGAGGAGTGTTGTACAAAATAACTCCAGACCTCGGGTTGTTGAGATGAATTGATGCGAGATAGGCCACATATATCATGACTGAGGTACATTCCGGAGTTTGTGGACCGCATATGAGTGGGTACGTTCTAGCAAAGAAGATTCTCAGAGCAGGTTATTACTAGCTCACTATGGAGCGGGATTGCATCAATTTTGTGCGTAAATGTCATCAGTGCCAAGTGCATGGAGATTTGATTCATTCTCCACCATCCGAATTACATACAATGTCAGTACCGTGGCCCTTTGTTGCTTGGGGCATGGATGTCATTGGGCCAATTGAGCCAGTAGCATCAAACAGGCACAGGTTTATTCTGGTGGCCATTGATTATTTCACCAAGTGGGTTGAAGCAAAAACTTTCAAATCTGTGACCAAGAAAGCAGTGGTTGATTTTGTGCACTCAAATATCATCTGTCGATTTGGGATTCCGAAGGTAATCATCACGGACAATGGCACTAATCTCAATAGTCATCTGATGAAGGAGACATGTGAGCAGTTCAAGATTACTCATCGTCATTCTACTCTATACCGCCCTAAGGCAAATGGTGCGGTTGAGGCAGCCAATAAGAATATAAAGAAAATACTCCGGAAAATGGTGGAAGGATTTAGACAGTGGCATGAAAAGCTGCCTTTTGCATTGTTGGGATACCGCACCACTGTTCGTACTTCGGTGGGGGCAACTCCTTACTCTTTGGTGTATGGCACGGAAGCAGTGATACCCGTAGAAGTGGAAATCCCGTCTCTTAGAATCATTGCGGAGGACGAGATCGATGATGATGAATGGGTGAAAAGCTGCCTTGAGCAGTTGAGTTTGATTGACGAGAAGAGATTGGCATCCGTGTGTCATAGTCAGCTGTACCAGCAAAGAATGGCAAGAGCGTACAACAAGAAATTGCGTCCAATTAAGTTTGAGGTGGGCAGTTGGTGTTGAGACGTATTTTGCCTCATTGGGCCGAAGCAAAAGGAAAGTTTACTCCAAATTAGTAAGGACCATTCGTCGTAACCAGAGTGTTGTCTAACGGTGCACTATATCTGACAGATGTGGAAGGAAAATGTGTAGAAATGGCCATCAATTCCGATGCGGTCAAGAGATACTATGTATGAGTTCTTTATTTTAATTGTGCTTGTTTGTATTTAGCATATTTTAAAGATTGAAATGACGAAGGTGTTTTGTTCTGCTATCTAAACACTTTTACCCCTTGTCATACCCTTTGAGCCTTATTTATTCTCCTTTATATCCCTCTTTTGGAATCAATGGCACCATTAAGAAACGCGAGTGCGGAAGAAAAGAAAATTAAAAGAAAAAAGAAAAAGAAAGAAAAGTGAAAAGAAAGGAATAAAAGAAGGAAAAGAAAAGAAGAAGAAAATTGAAAGTGAAAAGAAGAAAGAAAAGAAAAGAAAAAGAAAAGAAAATGAAGAAAATGAAGAAAAGAAAAAACACAACAACGTAGTCTCTATGACGTGAACTACGTTTGACTTGATCCCGCAAGGGTACGTAGGCAGCCTCGCTGAGGTTCAGTCATACCAAAATAAAATTCAAAAGTCCCCAAGCAAGAAACTGGGGCAGAAGTCGTGGTTGTTGTAAGAAATCTGATTTCGAAAGTTGTAATTTTAACCCATTTTGAAACTATTTGAGCCTTTCATACCCTTTCTTTCTAGCCCCGTCCAAATCCCACATTACAGTCCAATGAAAGACCTTCTGATCAATCGCTGAGAAATGCCAAGTCAAGCAGGTAAAGGTAATTCATGCCTGGGGCAACACTCTGGTTCAAGCAAGAAAAGCAAAAGGATAAAAAATGAGAGAGTCTTATTGGTGAAAACCTGCACAGGCACGCACCGTAAGGCGACAAGAGTTGAGAGAAAGAATAAAATGAGAGAGTCTTATTGGTGAAAACCCTTGAGGACACCTTGAGGCGAAAGTGAGTTGAGAAATGGTTAATGGAGAAAGGTCTGTTGGTGGAAAATTGTTTCCAGGCACCACAGGACGAACAAGGCTAAGGTTTGGATAAAGTAATCAAGTGATGGAAATTCTGGGGCAACAAAGGGTGGCGACCAAGAGTTGGTTAGTTGGAAAGATTGGGCCGATTAGTCCGAAATGCATGTCATGACGATTGGTACCGGCTGTTCCAATCAGATGAGTTGTTTTCCCTTTTCTTTTTAGCAGTCATCCAGTTTTGGATTCTTCTTATCCTTAACTCGTAAACTCATTGCATTTCATTTTCTTTGGGGGTTTTATCTGTGTAAAATGTTTAAATGATAGTTTTGTTCAAAGCAAGTGGACGAGGATTTCAAAACTCACTACCAGATTCCGGAAAGTGTAAAGCGTGATGTGGTCAGAGCATGTCAAAAACAATGTGATAAAACGTGGAATACAGGGAATCACCGGAAGTGTCATCGGTGGAATGATTGGGAAATGTCGTGGGAAGTGCAAAGGTTCAGGAAAGGGCCAGAGGTGTGAAACAACAACATGGGTACAGAACACTCAGCTTGCTAGAGTCAGGGGTTTGAAAGTCAGGAAGAAAGGCAAGCAATTCAAGGCCAGTTCGGGAAGCCAGTCAGAGCAAAACAATGCAGCAGGAAGATTTCCAGCAAGAATGCCACCAACTAACCACCATTTTTGAATTGACAAATTTTCTTTGATTAAAACAGGAGCAGAAAAGTTCGTTTGTTTTAGAGGAACTCTCTGTGGAGAAAGGCAGACACCAAAAAGGTTTGCTTTTTGATTTTCAGGACCCTCCTGGACAATGGGACCTAGTTTAAAGTTCAAAAATAGCATAATCTAGCATAAATGTACCCTAAAGGAATATAAGTTGGCTTAGAAGTGTGCATGTTCGAAACAAGATTCAATTAGGAGTTTCCAGAATAATGGGGCTTAGCTTTAAGATTTCGATTAGATAACAACATTTAGCGTAAACTTTGTTGTAGGGTAGTATAATTCAGACATGAAAGTTGTCACCCTTAAGATAAAATTTGACCTTTGATTTTTAGGACCCTCCTGGATAATGGGGAGTAGTTTAAAGATCCTCTTAGATAGCAAGATTTAGCAGAAGTCACACTTGTAAAAGATATAACTTATATTTTAAATCGTCATTTAGTTAAGAGTTGTCAGGACCCCCTGAATAATGGGACCTAGCTTTCAAATCCTTAGAATACTTGGTAATATGGTTTAGTTTTACAATCACACCTGTCCCCAGCCACCAAACTAGGGCAGAAAATTTTCTTTGTTTTGTCTATTCGAAGTCAGGAGCCTGCTTGGATAGCAGGGGAACATATTTTGAGTTCGGAAGTCAGGAGCCCGCCTGAAGAGCAGGGAATACATTTCAAGTGTAGAAGACAGGAGCCCATCTGGATAGCATGAGAATACATTCAAGTTTGAAAGTCAGGAGCCCGCTTGGAGAATAGGAGAATTCATTTCGAGCTTTGAAGTTGGGAGCCCACCCGTACAACAAGGGAATACATTCATGTTCAGCAATTTGAAGAAAGGAACAACACCTTGGTTTGTAGTTTGCAATGGAAACAAGGGATTTTACCAAGAAAACACAAGACAACAAGGCAACGAGGAAGTACAACAACAAGTTTTAAGAATTTAGATAGGATTTTGTAATTCATAGGTCATAGTTTAGTTTAGCTTCTTTTATTTTTACATGGTGTAATAAGGAAGGTCAGCAAGCAGTAGCAGCAACAATCGCAGTGAAATCACAGCTCCTGGTAGTCCCAGCTACCAGACACTCCTGAACTACACTGACCTGATTCCTGTTTAGCCTAGGATATGTAGGCAATCTCTGAAGCAGGGTGCGGTCAACCCTTTCAAAATGCTTCATACGGAATATTCAAACGGGCAAAAATTGCTCATATTTGCTCACTTATCTTTGCCCGAAAACTTTTCATGTTTTTGAGCAAAGAGGGGCAGCTATGAGCACGTGATTTTTGCCCTATATATGAATTATTTCCAAAATTCAAACAAAACAATTTCTTTATTATTTTACAATGTTTGTGAATTTTTGTGTTATTTTTTGGTAATTGTTGCATTTTTATTTGTGCATTTTAATTCATATGAAAATACAAAAATATATTCGGCATTTGTTTGGGAGTTAACTTCACATTTTAGTATTTGATTAGTAGTAAAATTGTTTACATATAAAGAAAATGAGAAAAATAATTCTTTGCATTGTTATTTTTAATTTGTGGAATTTATTTTAATTTTAGGTTAAAATTGGAAATTAGCTGATTTTGGAAATTAAATAATGTCATATTAGAGTCAATTGGGTGTTTGATTTTATTTGTTGTCATTTTAACAAAAACCAAAAATAATATAAATACAAAAAAAACAATTAAAAATAAAAGAGGAAATGATGCTATCCGGAATTGGGCCAAATACGCAGCCCAATCGGACCAAACACACCCCAGACCAGGCCCATACCCCGTCTCAACCCGGCCTGCCTTTACCTTAGCGAAACGATGTCGTTTGGCGTCGATCAATCCAGGCCGTCGAGGTTAATCAATCCAACGGTCGAGAAGCTTGGATCGTTTGGTATATTAATGTCCGAAACTAACCCCCCTTCTCAGATCCCCCTCCTAATCAAACCAAACCCTAATACCAGCCGCCCCTGTTCTCTCCGGTGTAATATGCCACCGGCGAACGCCACCTACACCAACGGCCACCAGAAATACACCCGAAAATCTCCTCATTCCCCTCTTTCTAACCATGCCAGTGACTTCCTTCGAACCTCACCGGAAACCTTCGAATATCTCGTGGAAGATTTATCGGCCATGACGCCGGTTACGCCAAACGCCCCAAAATTAACACCCCAACATCCTCTCTTCCTCCTCTACCCAACCCCCATGGTCTGTTGTCTCGAATGTAGCCGGACAGTCTCGAATATTAGTTTTTATTTCTCCGGGCAAAACCCTAAAACGACCAAAGCACATGCAATTGACATCAAAGGATCCCTGGGCCTTCCTCGTAAGGATTTGAGTATCGTTAGAGCCAAGCGTCATCAGAATTGGCCGAGGTTTGGGAAATATCAACTGGCCGGAGTTTTCTTTTCATCAGTGAGTTGTATTCCTTTTGTTTCATTTATTCTTGTGGTAACATCTTAGTTTTACTTTGCTAGCAACAATTAGTAATATGAAAATCAATAAACTCTTTTAATTCTGTTTTCAGTCGCCCTCTCTCTGCTTTTGATTTAGCTTTAATTTGTTGATTAGTTTAAATTCGCCAATTCGTTTAGCAATTTTGTTTGAATGAAGCTAGGAACTCAGTTAGTTTAATTTTTTGTTTTGCATGCTGTTTGATTTTGTGCTTTGATAGTTTAAGTTTGTTAAGCCTGATTTGGTAATTTAGTTTGGTCAGTTAAATGTGATCAGATAATCGCTTAATCAAAGGGGCAATTAGGGTATTATCAGGGTAAGGCTTCTTTGGCATGTGATCTAGTATCCCCTAAAAGCTTCTAGGTTGGGGTCATAGTGAAATATCAATAAACATGTGTGTTAGCTTGCTGAGTAAGTAAAAGAAATAAGGGACTAGGATGAAATTACATAAGGGACTAAAAGGAAAATAAGGTGCTGTTTGTTTGCCTATAAATAGGGTAACATTTGCCTTGTGAAAGGGTCAGCTCTTCACCTAAAACATTCCCCCCAAAAGCCTTCTCTACAGATCTGAGCCTATAGTTGAATTTCAGATTAGTAAAAAAATTCAAAAACTTCCTTTTAGCTCTTAGATTTCTATTGAAAATTAGAAAACAAATGTGAATATTCCCCTAATTAATTCATTTAGGATGATAAGTAGCACGAATTTCTCTGGCTCTGTCCTGTGCCTGAGTGTTTAGGGCATCTGAAGGTGTTTTGAGACTATTTCGAGTGATTGCTAATTATTTCTCAATTGTTGAAGAAGTGTTGTAGTTTCTGGTCAAATTGCAATTGCATTTGGGTGTAGTAACTTGTGGTTGATTGCCTGGGTGTTATTTGGTTTCCAACTCTTCGTGGCTATTGAATTAAGTTACTGGCTGATTGATTTCTACTCGTGGTTGTTATTGCTGCTGATCATCTTCTTCTTCTTATTGTATTTCATATCTCCAGGTACTCAACATGAAACTCAATACTATATAGAGCACTTGCTGGAAAATGAAATGAAAATTGGAGCTTCGGCTATAGATATGTCGTTTGTGAATCCCATTATATTTTAACAGTTTTATGTGATTTGGTTGTTGTACGATACAATCAGTTTGAATGTACAATTGAACTGGCAGAACTGTGTTATTTAGATTGCTGGGTTGTTGATTTGTAGTTACTTAGATTTAACTTGTTTAGCTTAGCAATTTTCTGTTTAAAAATTCAAAATCATAAATAGTTCAAGTTTGCGATGAAGCTGGAACTGGTGTGTTGTCACGTTGAGTTCTATTCTAATGCTGAACATGCGTTCTAAGCAATTTCGTAATGCAGTAGCTTTGACAATTATAAGTCAGTAGTCGGAGTTAATAATTCACTTTAGTCTTAGTCATTTTCTCATCAGCTGGTTCATAAATTTGTTTAAAAGCATAACAAATTAGGAGGTATAACATTTGTCTTATAATTGCAAGCGTGAGTAAATTTATTAGTACGTTTGATCGTTTTTAAAACCAAGACGACATAACTACTCTCTTGAACGATTTGAGGATCAGTATCTAATTGATTTTTGTAAGTGCATATTCATTTCTTTTTGTCAGAAGATGTGGATCCCATTCACGAGACTTTGAGGTAAAGTTAGTGAACAAGCATTTAAACAATTCGTTGGATTGCCACTCCAGGGATTCGACCAGCTGCTCCCTGGACGGTTCAATTTAGCTTGATTGATTTGGGCTAACTTCAGGCCCAATGTTCGTGGCTGTGGGAAATTCCGACCGGTGTAACACTTTCAAATGCTGGTTTATTAATACTAATAATTAATTATAGTGAAATACCTAGAATTTGGGATGGGTCGTTTAGCAAATTTCACGGCATTCTCTAAAGATGATAGCGCGTTAGTCACTTTGGATGCGCTTTTAATAATTCACCGTCCTAAACTCAGGTGCGCATTTATGTGACCCAAATTCTAATCTTAACAAAGTCGAAATATGTCAACAGCCACGGGTGCATTGATGTGACGTGGTTCAAAACGTATTTTAACGACGTTGCAATTCTCGCTAAAACAATAATAATAAAAGCGGTGTACGAATAAAAGGCACATAAGCTGGCATGTATTAAAATCAGATAAAATCAAATACAACAGTTGAGCGACCGTGCTAGAACCACGGAACCTGGGAATGCCTAACACCTTCTCCCGGATTAACAGAATTCCTTACTCGGATTTCTGGTTCGCGGACTGTTGACAGAGTCATATCTTTCCTCAGTTCGGGATTAAATCGGTGACTTGGGACACCATTAATCTCCCAAGTGGCGACTCTGAATAATTAATAATTAAATCCCGTTCCGATTGTCCTTTATTTGGAAAAACTCCCTTTACTTATACCTTTCCCGGGGTGTAGGTGAAAAAGGAGGTGTGACATGGGTTCGAGGGATTTTAAATTTTTGGCCCAAAATCCGAATCTTCTCAATTCTTCTTCATTTTCTTTTTATTTTAAAATTCTTTTTAATTCCTCTTTCCAAATAAAAATAAAAACCTAAATTAAAATCTTAAAACTAGATTATCCTACCAAATTGAATTAATAAAATCTAAATAATAATTACCACAACTAATTAGTGCCAAATTAAAAGAAAACTACCAAAATTCGAAATTAAACAATAAAGAATGCAAAAATAAGTTATTTTTTGTGATTTTCCATTTGTAAGACACTAATTTACTAATTAATCTAAAATATAAAATTAAATCCTAAATGCAAATGCAACCTATTTTTTTTTTGTATTTTTATGAATTAAATAAAATTAAACATGCACAACAGAATGCAAATAATCACAGAAATTCTACAATAATTCCTACACTAACAAATAATTAAAAAGAAAAATCTAATTTTGGGATTCTATAGGAGTAAGTCATGTGAGGCAAAAATCGCGTGCTCACATTAATTATTCGATTGCATGGTTATGTGCTATGTTGGTTCCAGTTTGAGGCCTGCGGGTGAATCAGTCATCGGCTTCAGCGCCAATTACTTCACCACCACCCAATCAGCTAGGGGTTTCCCCATAGGGGGAGGTCGATCAGGTGTTGGTCAGACCCATTTCTATGCACTTCCAAGTAGACCCAATGCTATTGCTTAAGATGTCTTTATTACAGGTATTGTTTCAGTCTGCCACAAAGATGCCTTTGTATTATTTGATCTTGGACCTTTTCTTATGTGTCCTCATATTTAGCTCCTTATTTGGGTACGCCCCGTGAGTTTCTTGTTTTACCTATTCATATATCTACCCCGGTGGGCGATACTATTGTTGTAGACCGTGTGTACCGGTCGTGTGTGGTGACTATTGGGGGTCTGGAGACCTAAGTGGATCTATTATTATTGAGAATGGTAGATTTCGATGTCATTTTGGGCATGGATTGGCTATCTCCGTGTTGTGCTATTCTGGACTGTCATGCTAAGACAACTATATTGGCTATACCGGGTGTCCCACAGATCGAGTGGCGAGGTGTGACTGATTATGTTCCCAGTAGGGTGATCTCATTCTTGAAAGCCCAGCGTATGGTTGGGAAGGGCTGTTTTTCGTACTAGCCTTTGTGCGGGATGTCGGTGCTGGGACTCCCAGTATTAATTTTGTTCCAGTTATGAGGGATTTTCCCGATGTGTTTCCTGCAAACATGCCGAGCATGCCTCCGGACATGGATATTGATTTTGGTATTGACCTGGAGCTGGGCACTCAGCCCATTTCTAATCCGCCATATCGTATGGCACCAACTGAGTTGAAGGAATTAAAAGAACAACTTCAGGAACTCCTTGATAAAGGGCTCATTCAGCCTAGTGTGTCACCTTGGGGTGCGTCAGTTCTATTTGTGAAGAAAAAGGATGGCACTATGAGAATGTGCATTGATTATAGGCAATTGAACAAAGTAACAATTAAGAACAAGTATCCCTTGCCTCGTATTGATGATTTATTCGACCAACTTCAGGGAGTGAGGGTGTTCGCCAAGATTGATCTCCGTTCAGGCTATCACTAGTTGAAGATCAGGGATTTGGATATTCTTAAGACAACTTTCAGGACCCGATATGGTCATTATAAGTTCTTGGTGATGTCTTTTGGGCTGACCAATGCCTCAGCAGCGTTCATGCATTTGATGAACACTGTGTTCCGGCCTTATCTCGATTCATTTGTCATAGTTTCATTGATGATATTTTGGTGTACTCACGTAGTTAGGAGGAGCACGCAGAGCATTTGAGAGTTATGTTGCAAAGATTAAGGGAGGAGAAGCTTTATACAAAGTTCTCCAAGCGTGAGTTTTGGCTCGATTCAATGGCTTTCTTAGGGCATGTGGTGTCTAGCGAGGGTATTCAGGTTGACCCGAAGAAGATAGAGGTGGTTCAGAGTTGGCCCAGACCGTCCTCAGCCACAGAGATTTGCAGCTTTCTTGGTTTGGTGGGTTATTATCCGGTTTGTTCAGGGATTCTCATCTATCGCATCACCCTTGACCAATTTGACTCAGAAAGGTGCTTCATTTGTATGGTCGGACGAGTGTTAGGAGAGCTTTCAGAAGCTCATGACAGCTTTGACCACAACTCCAATGTTAGTTTTGTCACCAGCTTCAGGTTCATATACTGTGTATTGTGATGCTCAAGAGTAGGAATTAGTTATGTATTGATGCAGAAGGGTAAAGTTATTGCTTATGCTTCGTTAGTTGAAGCCCCATGAGAAGAACTACCCCGTTCATTATTTGGAGTTGGCTTCCATAGGTCACGCATTGAAGATTTGGAGGCATTACTTCTATGGTGTGTCTTGTGAGGTGTTTACTGATCATTGTAGCCTCTAGCACTTGTTCAAATAGAAGGATCTCAATTTGAGGCAGCATAGATGGTTGGAGTTGTTTAAGGATTACGATATCACTATATTGTACCATCCGGGAAAGGCCAATGTGGTGGCCGATGCTTTGAGCCGAAAGGTAGTGAGTATGGGGAGTTTGACATATATTCCAGTTAGGGAGAGACCTCTTGTAGTTGATGTTAAGGCTTTGTCCAATTGGTTCATGAGGTTAGATATTTTGGAGCCTAGTTGGGTATTGGCTTGTGTGGTTTCTCGGCCTTCCTTATATGATCGCATCAGAGAGTGCCAGTACGATGATCCGCATTTGCTTATCCTGAAGGACAGAGTTTAGCATGATAATATGCCAGAGATGTGACCATTGGTGATGATGGGGTGTTGAGGATGCAGGACCGGATATGTGTGCCCAATGTGGATGGGCTTCGGGAGTTGATTCTGGAGGAGGCCCATAGCTCGCAGTATTCCATTCACCCGGGTGCCGCGAAGATGTATCAGGACTTGAGACAACATTATTGGTGGAGAAGAATGAAGAAAGACATTGTGGGATTTGTAGCTCGATGTCTCAATTGTCGGCAGGTGAAATATGAGCATCAAAGACCTGGTGGCTTGCTTCAGCAGAAGGATATTCCCGAGTGGAAGTGGGAGAGGATCACTATGGACTTTGTTGTTAGACTTCCACGGACTTTGAGAAAGTTCGATGCTATATTGGTGATTGTGGATCGGCTGACCAAGTCCATGCACTTTATTCCTATGTGTACTAGCAATTCTTCAGAGCGGTTGGCAGAGATCTATATCCGGGAGATTGTTTGTTTGCATGGTGTCCCAGTTTCCATCATCTCAGATAGGGGCACTCAATTTACATCGCAGCTTTAGAGGTCTGTGTAGCGAAAGTTGTGTACTCAGGTTGAGTTGAGCACAGATTTTCACCCTCAAACGGACGGTTAGTCCGAGCGCACTATTCAGATATTGGAGGACATGTTGCGTGCTTGTGTCATTGATTTCGGAGGGTCATGGGATCAGTTTCTACCACTTGTAGAGTTTGCTTATAACAATAGCTACCAGTCGAGTATTCAGATGGCTCCATATGAGGCTTTGTATGAGAGGCGATGTAGATCTCTAGTTGGTTGGTTCGAGCCCGGTGAGGCTAGGATATTGGGGACTAATTTGGAGCAGGATGCCTTAGAGAAGGCGAAGGTGATTCAGGAGAGGATTCGTACAGCGCAGTCAAGGAAAAAGAGCTATGCTGATAGGAAGGTTCGGGATGTATCCTACATGGTTGGCAAGAAGGTTCTGTTGAAGGTTTCACCCATGAAGGGTGTTATGAGATTTGGAAAGAAAGGTAAATTGAGTCCGCGGTTCATTGGGCCTTTTGAGGTGTTTCGGAGGATTGGGGAGGTGGCTTATGAGTTTGCTTTTCCACCCAACTTGTCGAGTGTGCACGATTCAGTTGGATGATGATTTGACTTATGATGTGGAGCCAATAGCTATTTTGGGTCGTCAAGTTCGAAAGTTGAGGTAAAAGGATATAACTTCAGTGAAAGTGCAGTGGAGAGGTCGGCCCGTGGAGGAGGCTACCTGGGAAATCGAGCGGGAGATGCGGAGCAGATACCCTCACCTGTTTGAGGCTTCAGGTATGTTTCTTTACTCGTTCGAGGATGAACGTTTGTTTAAGTTGGGGAGGATGTGACGACCCGGCCAGTCGTCTCATGGGTTACCGCTCCGTTGTCCCTATTTCTGCTTCTTTATGCTTTGTCATCCGTTTTTGTGGTATCGGGTTGGTCGGATCGAATCCTGAATGATTTTGGTAAGGTTTGAGATACTTAGTCTCTTTTAAGGAAGCTTAAGTTGGAAAAGTCAATCGGATGTTGACTTATGTATTAGAGGGCTCGGAAGTGAGTTCCAAGGGTTCAATTAGTTTCGGGAGGTGATTTATGGCTTATGAGCGTGATCAGAATGAATTTTGGAGATTCGTAGTAGATTTAGGCTTGAATTGGCGAAGTTGATATTTTGGCGATTTCTGGTTAGTAGGCGAGATTTTGATATAGGGGTTGGAATAGAACTTCAAGAGTTGCAGTAGTTCTGTGGTGCCATTTGGGTTTTTGATCAAAAGCAAAATTCGGAAGATTTTAGAAAGTTTGGCTTGAATCCGATGTGTTTTGGGTGATTTGATGTTATTTGAGGTGTTTTGGTGATTGGAACAAGTTTGAATAAGGTTTTAGGATATGTTGGTGCCTTTGGTTGACGTCCTGAGGGCCTCGGGTGAGTTTCGAGGGGTTGAACGGATCATTTTGGAGTTAAGAAAATTGCAGAAGTTGCAGGTTCAGCTGTTGCAGGTTTTTACTCTTTTCGTTCGCGAGTGGACCCTAGCGTTCGCGAAGAGTCAGTGGAAGTCAGTGGAATGTTGGCCTTCATGTTCACGAGAAGGGCTTCGCATTCGTGGAGGGCTGGGAAGTGAAGGGCTTCGCGTTCGCGTAGAGGAATTAGGTCAGCCCGGTTAGTATGCATCGTGTTCACAAGAGGCATTGTAGCATTTGCGTAGGTTTGAGAGGCTGAAGCATCGCGTTCGTGATGGTAGGGTCACATTCACGAAGGAGAGTTTTGGTCAGCATAATTTTTGTGCTTCTCGAATGCGAGGCTTTGACCGCGTTCGCGAAGAAGGAAATTGGGCCTTGGGAGAAGGTTTTTAAACTCGTCTTGTCCACGAGGATTGGGTTTATTTCCTCCATAGTTGGTCATTTTGGGAGATTTTTGAAGGAGATTGAACAGGGATTCAAGGGGAATCGTTGGGAGGTAAGATTTTGGACTACAAACTCGATTATTATGTGAATTTCACCTAGAAAATTATGGAATCTAAGCCAAAAATTGAAGAACTAGGGTTTGAAATTAGAGACCAAACATTTGGGATTTAAAGGGTCATTTGTGGATGGATTTTGATGTTCTTGGTATGTATTAACTCGTGGAAATATAAGGAATCCATTGATGTAAAAAAACTTGAATTCTGAGATGTGGACCCGGGGATCGGGTTTTGGTAATTTCGGAATTTTTGCCCTTTATTGATTGTTTTCGCTTGGGCTTTGTTCCCTTAGCATATTTTGACATCCTCGTTCTGATTTTGGATAGATTCGAAGCGCGTGGAGGCCGATTCGATGGGAAAAGGCATCGCGAGCTAGAGATTTAGCCGGTTCGAGGTGAGTAATGATTGTAAATGATGTTCTGAGGGTTTGAAACCCCGAATTGCACATCGTAATGCTATATTGAGGTGAGGCACACGCTTGATGACGAGTGTGGGGTCATGCACTATTGGGGATTGTGACTTGGTCCGTCCTGATTGATGATTTTACCGCGTACTTGATTGAAAACTATTTGCTATCATCATTATTTGGGCTGAATGCCATATTTGGGCCTAGTGCCAACTATTTGAACCCTTCGGGGATTTTTACTGATATCTTCCTCACTGTTTTGACTTTATACTTGAACTCAGTCATGTTATTTTCCACTGTTTTACTACTCAACCATGTTTACTCAGTTTTAATACTTAAATGACATTTTAAATGATGTTTGGGCTGAGAAACACTATTTTACTATTGCCCAAGAGGCTTGTGATGATTTTTGACTGAGTAAGCACGAGGGCCTACGTTGTGATGAAACACTAATACTGATATGAGGCAGAGGGCCTGGGATATGCATGCCACAAGGTGGCTTGATTAATATCAGGCCGATGGCCTCGTTTGATGCCACGAGATTGCTTGTTATTGTGCTTGGGCCGTTAGGGGCCCCTCTAGGAGTCTGCACACCCCCAGTGAGCGTGGGTACCCATTGTGATGTGAGATTGAGCCCGAGGGGCTATTATTGTTCTGAGATGTTGCCTGAGGGGCGGATGTAGTGATACTGTGACCGCGGGGAAAACTTCTATTTGTTTACTTTACCTTAGTTACCTATCAATAACTTGTTTACTTGTTGAAAGAGGATTTTACTTGACTTTCCACAATTTTACTATTTTAAGTGGTTTTACTGCTTCATTATAGAATGCCTTGTGCGTTACGTGTTTTCTTACTTTCAGTCGTTATTTACATTTGTTACTCACTGAGTTGGAGTACTCATTTTACTCCCTGGACCCTGTGTGCAGATTCAGGCATAGTGGTTCCGCTCCCGGGTGCTGATTCCTCCAGCTTCAGGCAGGCTTTCGGAGATTACGAGGTAGCTATTGACTTCCGCAGCCCCGTGTCTCTACTCCTTTATCGCTTCTATTTTCTTTCAGACAGTTGTGCTAGTTATGGATTTAGCGGGATCATATTATGACTTATAGATGCTCATGATTAGTGACACCCCGGTTAGGGTTGTACTTCCGCACTTTATTGATATTATTCGCTACTTAGTATTGCTAAATCTTGTTTTAGACTGCTTTTATGTTGTTCAACTATTTAAAAAGTGAATTGGGTTTAATTGGATGGTTTGTCTTCACGAGAGGCGCCATCACGATCGGATCCGGGTTTAGGGTCATGACAATATCAGACTCGGACTCCCAGGTTGCTGCCTCAACAGGCTGACCTTTCCACTGCACACGAACTGAAGGGAAATTTTTCGATCTCAACTGACGAACCTGCCGGTCTAGAATAGCTACTGGATCCTCCTCATAGGTCAAGTACCTATCCAACTAGACAGTGCTGAAGTCTAACACGTGGGATGAATCGCCGTGATACTTCCGAAGCATGGACACATGAAACACTGGGTGCATAATTGATAAAATCGATGGCAATGCGTGTCTGTAAGCCACATCTCCCACTCGATCAAGAATCTCAAAAGGACCAATGAATCTAGGTCTTAGCTTGCTCTTCTTCCCAAATCTCATCACGCCCTTCATGCATGACACCCGAAGCAACACCCGCTCTACGACCATGAATGCCACATCACGAACCTTGCAGTCGGCGTAACTCCTTTGCCTGGACTGAGCTGTATGAAGCCTTTCCTGAATGATCTTAACCTTATCCAAGGCATCATGTACTAGATCTATACCCAATAACCGAGCCTCTCCCGGCTAAAACCACCCAATCGGCGACCGACACCGCCTACCATATAATGCCTCATAGGGAGCCATCTGGATGCTCGACTAGTAACTATTGTTGTAGGCAAACTCTGCTAATGACAAAAACTGATCCCACGAACCTCCAAAGTCAATAACACATGCTCGGGGCATATCCTCCAAAATCTGAATAGTACGCTCGGACTATCTGTCCGTCTGAGGATGAAATGTTATGCTCAACTCGACCTGAGTACCCAATTAACGCTGTACTACCCTCCAGAAATGCGAGGTAAACTGTGTACCTTGATAAAAAATAACAGATATGGGCACACCATGAAGACGAACAATCTCGCGGATGTAGATCTTTACCAATCGCTCTGAAGAATAGGAGACTGCCACAAGAATGAAATACGCTGACTTAGTCAGCCTATCAACAATATCCCACACTGCCTCAAACTTCCTTTGAGTTTGTGGGAGCCTACAATGAAGTCCATAGTGATACTCTCCCACTTCCACTTAAATCTTTTAAAATAAACCACCAAGTCTCTGATGCTCATACTTTATCTACTGACAATTCAATCACCGAGCTACATACACAACAATATCCTTCTTCATCCTCCTCCACCAATAATGGTGCCAAATCTTGGTACATCTTAGTGGCACCCGAATGAATAGAATATCGGGAACTATGGGCCTCCTCTAGAATCAACTCTCGAAGTCCATCCACATTAGGCATACAAACTCGACCCTGCATCCTCAAAACTCCATCATCTCCGACTGTAACCTGCTTGGTACCCCCGTGCCAAACCGTGTCCCTAAGGATAAGCAAATCAGGATCATCATACTGCCGATCTCAGATACGCTCAAATAATGAAGAACAAGCAATTGTGCAAGCTAGTACACGGCTAGGCTCAGAAACATCTAACCTCATGAACTGATTGGCTAAAGCCTGAACATCCAAAGCAAGAGGTCTCTCACAGACCAGAATATACGCAAGACTGCCCATACTGGCTGACTTCTTACTCAACGCATCGGCCACTACATTTGTCTTTCTCGGATGATACAAGATGGTGTATCATAGTATTTCAATAGCTCCAACCACCTCCTCTGCCTCAAATTTAGCTCATTCTCCTTGAACAAGGATTACAAGCTTTTGTGATCCGTGAACACCTCACATGACACGCTGTATAAATAATGCCTCCAAATCTTCAGCGTGTGAACAATGGCTGCTAGCTCCAAATCATGAACTGGATAATTCTTCTCGTGGATCTTCAACTGTCGCGAAGCATATGCAATAACCTTACCATTCTGCATCAACACTACACCAAGTCCAATACGAGATGCATCACAATACACTGTCTATGGCCCTGAACCTGTGGGCAAAACCAACACAAATGTTGTAGTCAAAGCTATCTTGAGCTTCTGAAAGCTCGCCTCACACTTGTCTGACCACCTGAACTGGCACCCTTCTGGTTCAACCTGGTCATCGGGGCTGCAATAGATGAAAACCCCACCTCAAACCTACGGTAATAGCCTGCCAAACCCAAGAAACTCTGGATTTTTGTAGGTGATGCGGGTCTAGGCTAGTCCTTGACTGCCACAATCTTTTTAGGATCCACCTGAATACCCTCTGCTGATACAACATGACCTAGGAATTCAACTGAACTCAACTAAAACTCACATTTCGAAAACCTAGCATACAACTGACTGTCCGTCAAGGTCTAGAGAACGACTCGATGATGCTGCTCATGCTTCTTCCGGCTGCGGGAATAGATCAAAATATCATCAATGAAGACAATCACGAAGGAATCTAAATAAGGCTTGAACACTCGGTACATCAAATCTATGAAAGTTGCTGGAGCATTTGTCAACCCAAATGACATCACTAAGAACTCATAATGCTCGTACCGAGTGCGAAAAGTTATCTTAGGGACATCGGATGCCCTAATCCTCAACTGATGGTAGCCAGATCTCAAATCAATCTTCGAAAACACCTTGGCACCCTAAAGATGATCAAACAGATCATCAATCCTCGGTAATGGATACTTATTCTTGATTGTGACCTTGTTTAACTGACGATAGTCTATGCACATCCTCATCGATATGTCCTTATTCTTAAGAAACAACACCGGTGCACCCCAAGGAGAGATACTAGGCCTAATAAAGCCTTTATCAAGCAAGTCTTGCAACTGTTCTTTCAATTCTTTCAACTCTGGCGGGGCCATACAATATGGCGGGATAGAAATAGGCTAAGTGCCCGAAGCCAAATCAATACAAAAGTCATTATTCCTGTTGGACGGCATCCCCGGCAGGTCTGAAGGGAATACCTCTGGAAACTCACGAATAATGGGCACACAATCCATAGAAGGAACCTCAGCACTAGAATCGCAAACATACACTAAATAAGCCAAACACCCTTTTTCAACCATACGCCGAGCCTTTATATAAGAAATAACCCTACTGATAGAATGATTGGGAGTCCTTCTCCACTTCAATTGAGGAAAACCCAGCAAGGCTAAGTTCACAATCTTAGCGTGACAATCCAATACAACATGATTAGGGGATAACCAATCTATCCCTAAAATGACATCGAAGTCTACCATATCGAGAAGTAAGAGATCTACACGGGTCTCAAAACCCCCAATAATAACCACACACATTCGATAGACTCGATCTACAACAATATAATAACCTACCGATGTAGACACATATACAGGTACACTCAAAGAATTACGAGGCACAACCAAATAAGGGGAAAAATAAGATGACACATAAGAATATGTAGACCCTGGATCAAATAAAACTGAAGCATCTCTGTTGCATACTGAAACCATACCTGTGATGACTACATCAGAAGCCTCAGCCTTAGGTCGGGCTGGAATAGCATAACATCGGGGTTGGGCCCCACCACTCTGAACTACATCCCGAGGATGACCTTCTGCTGGCTGGCCTCCACCTCTAGCTATCTGACCTCCACCTCTAACACCTCGACCCCTGCCTCTAGCTGGCTGAGTGGGTGGTGGAACACTCGATGCCTAAATCATGGCACGAGAACCCTGATGCTGGGAACTACTCGGTGCTCGAGGGAAATATCTAGTAATATGATTTGTATCGCCACAAGTATAACAAGCCCTCGGCTGCTGAGACTACTGACCCTAATGGACTGAATAACCACCCTGAAAACTCTGGAGCGGCGATGCACTGATAGGAGCGGGTGGTGCATTGCAGGGCAATAGATCAGAATATTGCATATGAGAACCACGACCACCTGGGGCAGCATGAGAAGCCTGAAGTGCTGAATGAAACGGCCTGGAAGGATAGCCCCTACCAAAAGAATTTCTTCCTCTAGAAGAAATCTTTCTCCATGTCTCCTTAGTCATCTGCAATCGAATCGACTGAGCGAGTCCCTTAATGAACCTCCTCACCCTCTCTCTCCCGGTAGGAAGTATGATAAGAGCATTGTCACGACCCAATATTCACTAAGGATTGTGATGGCGCCGGACATCGCTATCAGGCAAGCCAATCGCAAATACTTAATTTAGGCCTTGTTTAATAATGTTGAAACCTATAATTTTTCCTTCAATTTTACTAGTAAAAGATAATTGTTTCAAAATTTAAAAAAAATGTTTGGAATTATCACAATTACCCCACAATCATCCCAGAACCCGGTGTCACAAGTGCATGAGAATTTACAAGGGAATGGAATGAAATACAATAACTGTCCGGAATACAATTGGACAGGAATGAAATAATACAGTACAGTACTCGGAGGGAGACTTTGCTGACTGCTCGATAAATGCAACTCACCTAAGTCTTCGTATCAACCATGCCGCTATGCCACTAAGCCACTAGCCTCACATGTACTTGTGCAACAAAAATGCACATCAAGTGTTGTATGAGTACGAAAACAACGTGTACCCAGTGAGTATCCCGTCTAATCTCGAAGAAGTAGAGACGAGAGGTCAACTTCGACACTTACTAGTGGTCCAATGATAATATAGTAAAAATGTGAGGAAATCATGAATTTCATAAAGAAAAATAAACTCATAAAACCAGAAAGCAGGTAAACAACTGCTCAAATAATAAAGGATTTCAAAAGATTTACTTTTCATTATCTTTATCAGTTTATCTGAGGCCAGGAAAGGCAAATATCAACATTTAAAATTCTTAGGCAAGCAATATAAGCATGCACATATCATGCCAAGGTCATATGGACCGATCCAACATAAATGTAACATGTGCATTGCCGAGGGTCGAACGACATGAACCATAGATGCATCTATTACCCCACTCGGGAATCATACATGTAACGCGTTCAACATAAATAAACAAATACCCCGCTCGCGAATCATACGTGCGACGCGGGCACACATAGATACACACCTTCAAACAGCCAATTAAGGATTTATCGCGGAACGTCTATCCAAATAAAAGCCACTTATCCTTTAATGATTTAAGAAAATAAAATTTAGTCCTTTAGAAATTCATTTACTAATTCGATAGGATTTAAGCAATTCAACTGTCAATAAGATAAGAAATATTCCAAATATAGCATACTTTTGGGTCCTAGACTACTCAGACTTACACATAATAGTAGCTACACACAGACTCTTGTCATCTCGTGCGTACGTAGCCCCCACAAATAGAAGCACATAACGAATTATTTCACCTATGGGGACAATTCCCTCTTACAAGGTTAGAAAAGAGACTTACCTCGCTCCGAAGGTTCATAACCGGCATTCCACGCCCTTCCGAACACTCGAATCGATGCCAAATGCTCCAAAACTAGTCAATAATTATGCAAATCCATTAATATATGTTCAACTACTCATTAAAATCGAATTTATAAAAATTCCTAGCCCCGATCGAAAAGTTGACAAAAAATGCCCTCGGACCCACATGCTCGTATTTCAAAAAATTTCAAAGATAAAATTTACTCACAACCTCACGAACTAAAATATATAATTTACTCTCAAATTCATACCCAAAATCGCGGTCAAAATCCAAAAATACAATTCCTAGGTTTTTCCACCAAAACCCCAAATTTCTACTAATTTTCATGCTCAAATCCATACATAATCAATGTATTTAACTCAAGATAGGTGAGGATAGCTTACTTTGCCGTTGATGATGAAAACCCCCTCTTGAAACTCTCCAAAATCGTCCACACCAAATGGAAATGGGGGAAAAATGACCAACCCCTAATTTTAAAAGAATACACTGCCTCTAGCCATTCCGCACCTGCGATGCATAAGCCGCACTTGCGACCCTCACTTCTGCGGTGCACGTGCCTCATCTGCGGTCCCAGGGTTAAGGCCAAAATCTGCTTCTGTGGTCTCCTCAATGCAAATGCACTCCCGCATCTGCGGTTAAAGCGCCGCACCTGCGGTCATTGCACCCCCTTCACCCAAACCGCATATGCGATCCCCTTTGCCGCTTCTGCGGCTCCACACTTGCAGCCAAAACCTCGCAGGTGCGGTTACACCAGATATCAGCTGCCTCAATTCTTCCTCAAATTCCAAAATTGATCTGTTAACCATTCGGAATCTACCCGAGGCCCCCAAGACCCCAACAAATCATGCCAACTAGTCCCAAAACACATTATGGACTTATTCGAGGCCTCAAATCATATCAAACAACGCTAAAATCATGAATCACCCTCCAATCCAAGCTTAATGAATTTTAGAATTTCAAACTATTACATTTGATGCCAAAACATATCAAATCACGTCCGATTGACCTGAAAATTTGCACACAAGTCATATTTGATGTTACAGACCTATTCCAACTTCCGGAATCGGAATCCTACCCTGATATTAAAAAGTCCACTTCTGGTCAAACTTCTCAAAAACCTTCAAATTTCTATCTTTAGCCAAATGACTCCAAAATGACCCACGGACCTCCGAATTCACTTCCGACCGCGCTTCCAACACCAGAATCACCATATGGAGCTACTCCCAGACTTAGAATCCCAAATGGACATCGATAACACTGAAATGCACTTCAGCCCAAACTTATGGAATTCTTCAAAAAATGCTAACTTCTACAATAGGTGTCGAAACGTTCTCGGGTCTTCCAAAGCCCGTTCCGGACATACGCCCAAGTCCGAAATCATCATACGAACCTGCTGGAACTTTCGAATCCCGATTTCGAGGTCATTTACTCAAAAATCCAATCTTAGTCAATTCTGTCAACTTAAAGTTTCCGAAATTAGAATTCTCTTTCCAAATCAACTTCGAACTTCCCATAATTATATTCCGACCATGCGTACAAGTCATAATACCTAAAGTGAAGTTGCTCATGGCCTCAAACTGCTGAACGACGTGTTAGAGCTCAAAACAACCGGTTGGGTCGTTACATTCTCTCCCACTTAAACATGCGTTCGTCCTCAAACGTGCTAAGAGTTGCGCTAGAGTTGTCCGAAATCATTGTTTAACACTTCGAGCACCTACCCGTGCTACCACAACTCACCTGAGTACCCTAGCTCGATCAATTTGAAGGTATCCTTTTTCACTTAAGCAAATAAGCCTTAGAGCCCAATTCCAACATCCGAAATTCTTTACCAGGCCTGTTTCCAACATACGCTCACCGTATCAATCACTACACGCAGCACCAAAACATGACTGCATGCCTTAGCTGAATTCACGCCTTGCACCACTTTACTCACAAGACCACACTAACATTCTCTGATCAAATTAGTCGAAATTCCACGAATCCGACGCTCCCAATGCATCTCATGACCTATATACATATTTCTCTGACTCTTACAATACCACCATGATGGAAGACGCGCGAAGAAATTCATAACCAACTGCCGAATCAACAAATCATTGGGACTATACTCATGACAAGAATTATCACCTCCTTCTGAACCAAATGATGCTATTTGCTCTTTAATATTCTTCATATAATCCGATTTCACTAATCATAGTTCCGATAATCTCATCTCAGTCAGTACGAACTGCTCAGACAATAAGCCACCCATACATGACCAAAAGTCTCATATGATGCCACAATGTGCCAATAGGCTACCAACTTGAACGTGATACAAAAGGAAAATAATCTGGAAGGAACTACTCAACTCACGTGCTATTATGAACTTCCCTCAGAAAATGGGAAACAAGACACATAAAATAGAATATAGAAAGCTGTATTCAATATCACACTGTTGCGACATGCAACCCGATCCAAACAGCATACCCATAGCGGCGTGCCACCTGATCCACACATAAAATTCATATAAAAAGATATGCACTGAGCAAAATCACTCATTACAACAAAATGCCGAATATCGGCCACAAGTACACTAAGTGCATAATACCATCACCGGGGAGACAGATAGCACCATAAGCTACAAAACTCAAGCACAACTAAAGCGTAATATATGATCTGAATCTCAAGAGCCGTCCTGCTCACATAACACCATTGCTACGCGGAACCTCAACACACAAGAAATTTATCAAGCCATTTACAACTCGCACGGCCCAATACAACATTACATAAATTAGCCGATGACGAAATAACATCCAACGTCTGAATACCCCTCCATAAGGAGTGCTATGCTGAAATGAACACATCCAGCCTGATATAGAGCCCATATTCAAATGTAAATCCATCCACCGACCTTAAGCTGATTCTGATCGTACCGAGCTAGGCCAATAATCTTTTCTGGGTCCATAATAACCCTTTTTTCCCGTAACGCACAGGAACAACCATCATAACCAAAGTAATCCTCCACAGTCCACACCCAATAAGTCGAGTGCCCTCTAGGCGTAAATTCTCAAATTAATGATATCACCACAATCTGCATACTTGGTTTCATTCTTCAATCAATCAAGTGACTACATGACACACCTATACAATCTTCCTATAGGACACGTTCCCACGACCCTCCATAATAGATAACAAGTCTGCATATCCATACCACCAGCCACACTAACACTGAAAAACGATCAAGAATCCTTAACCAGGATGCAAAGCCTTTTTTTTCACAAAACACCGATCTCAGGTAACGCTTAAGACAATACCCACTTACTTTAAACATCCAAACCCTTTTCCTACTCATCCAAGCTCATGATATCCTTGTCATCACCGAACTGCAACCTTGATCCTCACTTCAAATTCCATACCACTCACTGCACCCAACATGCCAATATACGATAGAACATAATTTTTATCATAACTCCGAAACCACTAATAGATTAACTCTTCATCATATAAAAACTTTTCACTTAACTCACTTTAGGAGAACCATAGCAACACATAGGGAATTCTCAACCGTAGAATATGCAAATATCTAAGTAGAGGTCTAAGCCACCATAGCCCTTCCGGGATCCACCTACACTTAACAGGCCATAACAGTGGAATACTTCTTAATAACATCAATTACGGCGGCCAACAAGCCTCACACGTACCGTCACAAATCACTTGCATAACTTGATCACGCTGCAGGAACTGATCACTACCACCAATATGCCAATTCAACTATGGCTAACCAATCTATATTCTTCCAATTTATCCTTGATTGCCTTAGAAATAATAATAACTCCATTCAACATATAACATACCCCATCCGCACTCATCCCGAGTGACCTTGAATCACGAGACCATGTTGTCTCCAATCCCACAAACCATTTCATACCTCCTTTGTGCGCACATTCGCATCCTCAACTGCATGCCTATTATGATAATCCCTCTACAAGTCCGAAGTCTTTTCTCATTTTCCTCTCAAATGCTACACTGCAAGTCAAAACATCATAGAACATTCTGGGCCTCTTCTCGTAAGCTGCTATAAAAGCTTGATTTTTAACTATACCTATAGGTTCGAAATCATTAAGCAGCACACTTTAACCTTTGAATCCACTAGGACTGTTGTTGAGAGCCACCCATTCTAGCTTGGCCCCGAATATAATCAACTCCATGAATCTTCTAGCACATGAATACCCTCTCGACGAAGCACCCGGCAGAATCACTTCCCTTAAAACCTGTATCTATACAAGACATAAATATAGAATCCTTCCCCATGTCTGAATATGAGCCAATAAGGCCAACCATAGCCCACCTTTAACAATTCCTTTGCTCAAATCACCTCTTATGTTACTCTACCTTAGCTGAAATAACCCATCAATATGCTAATAACCGGAAATCTCATGAATAGACGACCATGCAATCCAACCGTAGGCGATGGGACTCACCCACTTAGCTTGAAGCCACTATTACACAACTCTGGAATCCACCAAGATTCCTTCTCTCCCATTGAAATGACTTTGTACAATCAAACCACCAGATTCCTTGAAACCCTCTCGTTATCACTTCATGAACACTCTGAATTCCCATCAATAACCCCATATTCGATCTCTTACTGAATGGCCAGTAAACTCCTTCGCAAAAGCTTCGCCAACCATGCAACCGCTAACCTGCTCACAGGGGATAACCCACCTGTGGAAATTTCCTACCGACATCTTCCAACATTGTTGCACAGGGTACAATTACTGCGACATCAATAATCCCTCCTGAGCCCGTGCTCCTTCACCAGCTGTACAAGTCCATTTGCTCCTCATGGACATCAATTAAATGTGCGACCATATCCTTCCATTCCAAGTCATGTTGTATCCTCCTTCATATCAAGCAACTCATTTCTGTCATATCCAATCTCTCGCCACATAATAGCCAATACTTCGAATTAAATCTGTAGATCCAATCATTGATCACTAAAATTCCCAAATCATTCCAAACCTTCCTTAGGTGTGAATTTATTCTTCCACTGAATCCACGTGTTGCTCTGCCACTCTCCCACTTTGGTGGAACTCAGTCCTTTAATAAACTACCCGACCTTCGCTTTTTATACCTAGCCTCCTAGAATTTTAACCACCGCCTGACACTTCCCACATGTCCTTCCTCATCCTTTGTTGCCCGGTTGTTGCCTTTAATCAATCTCATTCTCTGCAACATTGGAACCAGCAGATCGTCACTAACTTTAAATCTCCCCGAGGTCATCTTTCTTGAGCCACAAACACTAGAAACACTGATTCAATCCTGAACCACCGCACACCGTGATCTCTGACAGTCGCCTCTCCATTATCATTTCACAACATCCTGCCCCAAGGTGAATTGAAGAAAACCCTAACACCAGCGAACGTAACATATTCAATCGAGGACGACGATACCATGTCGTAGATAAAAATTCCACCACAATTGAAAACACCAAGTCTTGTTACTCCATCGATCCAAATCTGGACATTCATAGGCCAATTGTTTTTCCCTGCTGGAAATGATATACCGAATCTCAGAATCATGCACTGAGAGAACTCCCTTACAAATCATTCATTGCCCCCAACATATAGGCAAGTATATTGTGCGATAACCAATCATAGCAATCTGTGCACAGCCTCAAATCTCTCAGGAATAATGTTACTGAGCTAAAATGACATGATCTTCTTCCGCAAGGCAACGACAATAGCCCAATCAACTATGCAGGGAGAAACATCCCGCACCACATCTGTAGTACCATTACAATTCTTCAATTCTCGGTTTATAACAAGCGGTTCGTGTCGCGTAAGATTGAGTAGGAAGGAAACATGGGCATAAGCCTCAAGGAATCAAATCGCACGATGAGGGATCAAGAAGGGAAGTGCTCCTAACAGCCCTGTAGCCTCTCAAAGATAAGTACAGATGTCCCCATACTGATCTACAAGACTCTACTAGACTTGCTCATGACTCGTGAGACCTAAGGGAACCTAGGTCTCTAATACTATGTTGTCACTACCAAAAATCCACTAAGGGTCGTGATGGCGCCGGATATCGCTATTAGGCAAGCCAATTGCAAATACTTAATTTAGGACTTGTTTTAACAATGTTGAAACCAATGATTTCCTTCAATTTACTAGTAAAAGATAACCATTTCAAAATTTAATAAAAATGTTTGGAATTAATACAATTACCCCACAATCATCCCAGAAGCCGGTGTCACAAGTGCATGAGCATTTACTAGGGAATGGAATGGAATACAATAACTGTCCAGAATACAATTAGACAGGAATGAAATAATACAGTACAGTACTTGGAGGGAGACTCTGCTGATTGCAAGTCGTCTTGATAAATGCAGCTCACCTAAGTCTCCGTATCAACCATGCCGCTATGCCACTAAACCACACGCCACACATTAACCTATGCAACAAAAATGCACATCAAGTGTAGTATGAGTACGAAAACAACGTGTACCCAGTGAGTATCCCGTCTAATCTCGAAGAAGTAGAGACGAGAGATCGACTTCGACACCTACTAGTGGTCCAATGATAACATAGTAAAAATGTGAGGAAATCATGGATTTCATAAAGTAAAAATAAACTCATATATCCGAAAAGCAGGTAAACAGCTTCTCAAATAATAAAGGATTTCCAAAGATTTACTTTTCATTATCTTTATCAGTTTATCTGAGGCCAGGAAAGGCAAATATCAACATTTAAAATTCGCAGGCAAGCAATACAAGTATGCGTATATCATGCCAAGGTCGTATGGCCCGATCCAACATAAATGTAACATGTGCACTGCCAAGGGTCGAACGATGCGAACCATAGATGCATCTATTACCCCGCTCGCGAATCATACATGCGACGCGTTCAACATAAATAACAAACACCCCACTCGCGAATCATACATGCGACGAGGGCACACATAGATACACACCTTCAAACAGCCAATTAAGGATTTATCGGGGAACGTTTATTCAAATAAAAGCCACTTTTCCTTTATTGATTTAAGAAAATAAAATTTAATCCTTTTGGAAATTCATTTACCGATTCGATAGGATTTAAGCAATTCAACTGTCAATAAGATAACAAATATTCCAAGTATAGTATACTTTTGGGTCCTAGACTACTCGGACTTACACAAAATAGTAGCTACACACGGACTCTTGTCACCTCGTGCGTACATAGCCCCCACAAATAAAAGCACATAACAAATTATTTCACCTATGGGGACAATTCCCTCTTACAAGGTTAGAAAGGAGACTCACCTCGCTCCGAAGATTCATAACCAGCATTCCACGCCCTTCCGAAGATTCAAATAGATGCTAAATGCTCCAAAACTAGTCAATAATTATGCAAATCCATTAATATATGTTCAACTACTCATTACAATCGAATTTATAAAAATTCCTAGCCACGATCGAAAAGTTGACAAAAAATGCCATCGGGCCCACATGCCCGTATTCCAAATAATTTCGAAGATAAAATTTACCCACAACCTCACGAACTCAAATATATAATTTACTCTCAATTTTATACCCAAAATCGCGGTCAAAATCCAAAAATACAATTCCTAGGTCTTTCCACCAAAACCCCAAATTTCTTCCAATTTTCATGCTCAAATCCATACATAATCAATGTATTTAACTCAAGATAGGTGGAGATAGCTTACCTTGCCGTTGATGATGAAAACCCCCTCTTGAAACTCTCCAAAATCGTCCACACCAAATGGAAATGGGGGAAAATGACCAACCCTCGATTTTAAAAGAATACACTGCCTCCAGCCATTCCGCACCTACGATGCATAAGCCGCACTTGCGACCCTCGCTTCTGCGGTCCCAGGGTCAGGGCCAAAATCTGCTTCTGCGGTCTCCTCAATGCAGTTGTTATCCCGCATCTGCGGTTAAAGCACCGCACCTGCGGCCATTGAACCCCCTTCACCCAAACCACATATGCAATCCCCTTGGCTGCTTTTGCACCTCCGCACCTGCGGCCAAAACCTCGCAGGTGCGGTTACACCAGATATCAGCTCCCTCAATTCTTCCTCAAATTCCAAAATTGATTCGTTAACCATCCGGAATCCACCCAAGGCCCCCGGGACCCCAACCAATCATGCCAACCAGTCCCAAAACACATTACGGACTTGTTTGAGGCCTCAAATCATATCAAACAACGCTAAAATCATGAATTTCCCTCTAATCCAAGCTTAATGAACTTTAGAATTTCAAACTTCTAAATTCGATGCCAAAACATATCAAATCACGTCCGATTGACCTGAAATTTTGCACATAAGTCATATTTAACGTTACAGATCTACTCCAACTTCCGAAATTGGAATCCGACCCCAATATCAAAAAGTCCAATTTGGGTCAAACTTCTCAAAAACCATCAAATTTCTATATTTAGCCAAATGACTCCAAAATGACCCACGGACCTCCGAATTCACTTCTGACCGTGATCCTAATACCTGAATAACCATACGGAGCTACTCCTAGACTCGAAATCCCAAACGGACATCGATAACACTGAAATGCATTTCAGCCCAAACTTATGGAATTCTTCCAAAAATGCTAACTTCTACAATAGGTGCCGAAATGTTCCCGGGTCTTCCAAAACCAGATCCGGACATACGCCCACGTCCGAAATCATCATACGAACCTGATGGAACCTTAGAATCCTGATTTCGAGGTCGTTTACTCAAAAACCCAATCTTAGTCAATTATGTCAACTTAAAGCTTCCGAATGAGAATTCTCTTTCCAAATCAACTCCATACTTCCCAAAATTCGATTCCGACCATGGGTACAAGTCATAGTACCTAAAGTGAAGCTGGTCATGGCCTCAAACTGCTGAACGATACATTAGAGCTCAAAACTACCAGTAGGGCCATTACAAGCATGACGAGCCAAGGCAATGAATCTAGTCTCGTACAGAGTGAGGGGCATAGAACCCTACCGGAGGCGCTCAAACTACCTCCGATAGTCCTCCATCTGAGTGATAGGTAGAAACTTTTCCAGAAATAGCCGAGAGAACTGATCCAAAGTTAAAGCCGGTGACCCAGCTGGCCTAGCCAAACAAAAATCTCTCCACCAAGTCTTAGTGGAACCTGACAGATGAAAAGCAGCAAAGTTGACCCCATTGGTCTCCACTATCCCTATATTCCGAAGAACCTCGTGACAGCTGTCCAAATAGTCCTGGGGATACTTTGAAGACGTACCACCATAAGTAGTAGTGAATAGCTTGGTGAACTGTCCAACCTCTACAAAGCATCAGCGGACATAGCTGCACCATCACCGGTATGAGCCACAATACCCGGCTGAACTACCCCAACTAGCTGAGCTGCTGAGTCTAAAACTAGGGAGCCATCTGCTCCAGAGTGCGAGTAGCGGGATTCTATGCTCCTCCCCCAGCCTGAGAGACGCCTAGTGCTATCGGAAGTAAGCCTGCATAAGCGACACTCTCCATAAGGCCCACTAGACGGACCAAAGCATCTTGGAGTACCGGGGTAGCGATGGACCCCTCTGGGACCTGAGCTGGTCCTGCTAGAACTGCCTGGGTTGGATCCTCCTCCTCAAACTCTACCTGAGGCTCTGTCGCTGGTGTTGCTGCTCTGGGTTGAGACTTTCCCCTACCTCGGCCTCTAGCATGGCCTCGGCCTCGTCCTCTGCCCCTCGTAGGAGTTGCCACTGGGGTTCGGGCTGTTGATCAGCGAATGAAGAAGCACGTGTTCCCGCCATCTGAGAAAGAACAAAGTAGAAGTTCAATTAGTATTGAGAAGTAAAATCACACGACATAGAAGAATAGATGTGAAGTTTTCCTAAACTCTATAGCCTCTGGGGGATAAGCACAGACGTCTCCGTATTGATCCCTTAGACTCTATGTAGCTTGTTCGTGAATTGTGAGACCTAAGCAACCTAGAGCTCTGATACCAACTTGTCAAGACCCGGATTTTCCACCCTCGCGAGTCGTGATGGCGCCTACTCATGAAAGCTAGGCAATCTAACTATTATAGTTCTACACATTAACATTCAACCTCAAACAATGATAAACAGTAATTCTAGCTAAATGAATGAAAAACGCGAAAGTGTAAAATAAATCCAAAAAAAACTTCAATACATGTCTGCCCATGAATCTGGTGTCACAATATCACGAACATCTAAGATTTTTACTACAACCATTGGTCTGGAAAGAAAGATACAACTGTTCTCAAAATGAAAGAGACAACATAAAAACTAAAGTAGGGATAGGGGACTCTAGGATCTACTGATGCCAATAGGTCTACCTTGGTCTCCCTGGACTGAAGGTAGCTACTCACCGGGTTCGGTACTGAAATCTGCACAAAAGAGTGCAGAGTGTAGTATCAGTACAACCGACCCTATGTACTGAGTAAGTGTCAAGCCTAACCTCAGCGAAGTAGTGACGAGGCTAGGATACGACAAACATATATACTTGTGCAGTTAAATCATGTACAAACAGAAACATAGTAATATGAATCAACAAAATAAGGTGGGAAGAGGATATGTTGCGGGAAAATATCAGATTCTAACAACAAGTCAAATAAGAAGCATCAATAAAGGAGAATAATGAACATCATATCTAAATCAACAAAATAATGAAAAGGTTTCACGTGCACGGTATCACCCTTCATGCTTTTACTCTCATCCTCACCATATGAAATATCATAAACGGTACGGCATCATCCTTCGTGCATTACCTTACATAATCATGGCACGGCATCATCCTTCGTGCATTATACCTCACAATATCGGCACAACATCACCCTTCGTGCATTAACACTCATAATATTGTACACGACATCACCTTTCTTGCTTTACACTCTCTCACAATAATATGCACGACATCACCCTTCGTGCTTTACACTCTTCCTCACCCAAACAATAGAAAACAATATGTCCCGGTAAGGGATTCAGCTATAACCAATCTCGTTTTTAACAATTACTTTACAAAAATGAAACTCAACTTGTACCAATTCTTAACAATAATCAATTACAAAAAAACTTTCATAAGCTTTGTTCAACATTAATAATCATCAATTTGAGCACGATCGATCCATAATACAGTCACAACAATCATGAAATAAGACCCACGTACATGCTTGATACCAGCGTATAGATACTCGTCACCACACTTATACGTTGTACTCGATACAAACACATTGCAAATAAACCACAACTCCTATTCCCTCAAGCTAAGGTTAGGCCAAAAACTTACCTCGATTCCACGGACAAATTAAGCCTCAACTACCGCTTTACCCCTCGGTTTCACTTCCAATTCGCTTGTATCTAGTCACAATGTACTTAATAACGTTAATATATGGTAAATAAACCAATTCTAATACATAAAAATAGATTTCCCATTGATTTTCCCAAAAAGTCAAAAATCAACCCCGGACCCGCTTGGTCCAAATCCAAAATTCGAACCAAAAACCGATTACTCATTCATCCCCGAGCCCGGATATACAATTGATTTTGGAATCCGACCTCAAGTTGAGATCTAAATCCCCAAATTTTGATATTCCTAAGTTCTACCCAAAATTCTCAATTCCACCACGAAAACCCTAGATTCTAGGATGAAATCTTGTAAAAAGAAGTTAAGGAGTGAAAGAAATGAGTTTAAAAGCACTTACTTGTGTTTTAAGGAAGAAAGAGTGTTTGAAAAATCGCCTCTTATGTTTTAGGTTGTGAAAAATAAAAAAATGATTGAAAAGTCTCGTTTATATATACCCCTCTCAGATCCTCACCGCTGACCGTGGAAAAAGGACCGCGGCCGCGGAGTTCCACCTCGGACCGCGAAATATCGAGCGCGGCCGCTGAAGTTTGGCCTTGCTCACCGTTGATCGCGAAAATCCCACCGCAGCAGCAGAGACCCCAGCGCGGTCGCGAAAAGTGACCGCGGACCATGAACCCCAGTTCAGAGACCTGCAACTTCAGTAAACCTGCAACAACTATTTTTCTAAGTCTAAATTCACTCTGTGGCCTATCCAAAGCTCACCCGAGCCCTCGGGGCTCCAAACTAATCATGCACACAAGTCTAAAAGTATCATATGGACTTACTCGCGCAATCAAATCATCTAAATAACATCAACAACTATGGATTAAACCTCAAATTCATGAAATTACTTAAGAACATCAAAATTTCCATTTTCTCAACTAAAGGTCCGTTTTATACCGAACCACTTCCGATTCTTACCAAATTTCACCGATTTAACTTAATTATTATTTTAAATCTGTACCGGGCTCCGGAACCAAGATACGGGCCCAATACCATCAAGCAAATGCATCAATTCACCTCTAAAGCCTTTATATTTACGAGCAAATAATTTTCTTTAAAAATCTTTTTTTTCGGGCTTGAGACCTCGGAATTTGATTCTGGGCATACATCCAAGTCCCATGTTTTACTACGGACCCTACGGGACTGTCAAATCACGGATCCGGATCCGTTTTTTAAGAATATTGACTAAAGTCAACTTTAACCAATTTTAAAGGCCAATTTCATTATTTTTCTTAAATTTCACATAAAAGCTTTCCGGAAACGCCCCCCGACTACGCACGCGATACGAGGTGAGACAAAAAGAGGTTTTCAAGGCCTCAGAACGCAGATTTGGCTTCGAAAACAAAAGATGACCTTTAGAGTCATCACAATTCTTTTTGTAAAATTAGACTATCCATGTCACGACTCAAAACCATCAACCGGTCGTGATGAAGCCTAAAGTACTTGCTAGGCATGCCAAACATAATAATAACAAATTATAATAAAATAAATGACAAAAATATAACAAGTCTAAAGCCATCAACATAACATATAATGATGATACATAATAATTCCCCTAGAACTGGTAAATAGAGAGACATGAGCTTTAAAATGAAAATAGAAGTCTAAAACGCCAATACCAATATTGTTTGAATGAACGACAACAATACAAAATGAAAAGAGACGCCAAGACTGCGGTTGAGATGCAGCTCTACCTCGTCTCTCCAAAAATAACTCAGCAACAAGCCTCAGCTATTGGTGGCTCGGTGCATCACCTGGATCTGCACAATTAAGTGCAAAGTGAAGTATGAGTACAAGTGACCCCATGTACTCAGCAAGTATCATAACTATTATCGGCGAGGTACTAGAAGCAAGAATTATAAATGATATTCGCTATTCACTTGTATAGTTTATAATTTTAACAAGTACAGAAGAATAATATGATCAAGTCCTGAATCACAGAAGAAATCACCTTGGTGCACACAATAACTTGATGTACTCGGCTCAGTCAACAATCCATCGTAGCTGAATATGAAATTTTTCGTGGCTAAACACTTTAGCCATAATATTTTTTTTCGTAGCATTCGTAGCAAAATGTGGCGTAGCTAAAAGTTAGCTACAAACTTTACATGTTGTGTGGCTAACAACTAATACTTGTTTCTACGAATTTTCTGTGTTGTAACTGTATTAGTGATGCCTTTTTGTCACAAAATATATACTTATAGCAACAAAAAAAAAATTGCCATGACAAATAAATGTGTAGCAGTCTTTATATTGTAGCCACAAGGTGTTCTTCTGTGGCAAAAGATTTGATTTGGTTGCCACAAAAATTCAAATTTTGTGGCTATTTTTATAGTTTAGTCTCGTGGCAATCGTATTTATATTTATCTACGATTTCAAAATTTTATAGATATAAATTAAAGTATTTGCCATAAACATTTTAGTTAGTAGCTAAGAAGCCATTCTTTTTTCTATGAAATATATCCAATTATAGCTAAAGATTTTTTTCATTTGCTACAAATATTATACGTGCAATTATATATAATTAGATACAAAATAAAAATTGCATTTTACAAATTTGAGAATTTTCCACAAGCATAGTTAGTCACAAGAAATTTTATAATTTAACAAAGAATCCAAAAAATTTAGATTCTAAAACAAGTTTCAAGTTACACATAATTATATATTTAAACTTTAAGAAATTTACAATATATAATTCTTCTATGACACTAATTGTAGTACTAGAAATCTTGCTTAAGACCCAAAGCCATACAATCTTCTCCTTCCTCTTTTGTCATTATCTTCAATTGCACCTTAGTTTGATCATCATCAGTCATAGCTTGTAAATGATACTCTATGATTCCATATATTTGCCTGTAAATCTTAATAAAATAAATTAACATCAGAAAATAGAAACAACTGATTGTATATATATTAAGGAATAAGTATGTGTATTATACTTATCATTTCAATGAAAAACAATAGATTCATAACAAAGAAACATGAGGCAAGAAACCTAATATTAACATGAACAACAACATGCCCAAAAACTAGCAAGAGTTCATTCAAGTAAGAAAAAAAAAATATTTAGTCAAAATAAACGACTGAAAATTAATTTTTATGATATACCAATCTAACAATGAGCATAAAGATTCAAACTTTTCTCTTCCCAATTAACTAAGAAAAAGAATAAAAATACTTCTACCAAATCTGTTGGGAATAAACCCCTTACCAAAATAATATTCACGGTAATAAAGCGGAATAATAATGTAGCACCGAGATATGGTAATTAACAATAATAAAAGAGTAATAATGACACCAAGATTTTTACGTGGAAAACCCTTCTGAATAAGGGAAAAAACCACGACCCCGAGAGGAGCAACTGATATCACTATAGTAAGGAATTTTACACTTTGTAGGTCGGAGGTAAATACTCCAAAGACCACTACAACACTCAAAAGAAATAACCCTCTTTTGATATTCCCACCTCACTACAATATCGCTCACTCTCTATTTTCTTCACAGACTATTTTCTTATACCTTGTCTGTGAAACCTCACTCTTTCTTTCTCTCTTTGTTGGTGTGATGGAAATGAGAGTTGAAGCTCTCCTTTTATAGCCAAAGTTTCACTCTCTAAAGCCTACCATATTTGACAATTTACACACACTTTTCACAATTCAACAAAGTTGGCTACCAAACCAAACTAATTCAACAAGGTTGGCTACCAACCAAACCAAGTCAACAAGGTTGGCTACCAAACCAAAGAAAACTTTTATTAGGCACATGTCTAATACTTCTTCAATGAGATGGACATCATCAATCTCCCCCTCCAGTCTCATTCATCTAGAGGAGGTAGCACTGTCTTCTAGTTTGAGTGCATGCCGACAAGTTCTTTGCATAGCTCGAACTTGTTCCTTGGTACCACCTTGGTCAGCATATCTGCGGGATTCTCACTTGTAGAAATCTTCAAGACTTTTAGAGATTCATTATCTACCATTTCTCGAATCCAATGATATCTCACATCAATGTGTTTGGTCCTTGCATGGTACATAGAGTTCTTGCTAAGGTCTATTGCACTTTGACTGTCACAATAGACGACATACTCCTTCTGATGCAATCCAAGCTCTTGAAGGAATCGCTTGAGCCATATCATCTCCTTGCCAGTTTCTGTAGCGGCAATGTACTCTGCTTCAGTTGTTGAAAGTGCAACGCACTTCTGCAACTTAGACTGCCATGATATAGCTCCCCCTGAAAATGTAAATAAATATCCAGTAGTAGATTTTCTGTTGTCAATGTCACCTGCCATATCAGCATCTGTATAGCCCTTCAAGATTGGATCAGATCCTCCAAAGCACAAACAATCTCCCGTGGTACCTCTCAGGTACCTGAGTATCCACTTGACTGCTTCCCAATGTTCCTTTCCAGGATTTTCAAGAAACCTGCTGACAACACCAACTGCGTGAGCAATATCAGGTCTAGTACATACCATTGCATACATCAAGCTTCCGACTGCTGAAGAATAAGGAACTTTAGCCATGTTCCCTTTCTCCTCCACTGTTGTAGGACACATCTTCTTACTCAACTTTAGATGACCAGCAAGAGGTGTGCTGACTGGCTTAGCATTCTTCATGTTGAAGCGTTCTAGTACACGTTCAATGTACTTCTCCTGAGATAGCCACAACTTTCTACTTGTTCTCTCTCGAACTATCTTCATCCCTAGAATTTGTTGTGCTGGGCCCAAGTCCTTCATATCAAATGACTTGGACAGATCTCCTTTCAACTTTGCTATCAACCCCTTGTCTTTTCCTACAATTAACATGTCATCCACATACAACAACAATATAATAAAGTTATTCTCAGAAAATCTTTTGAAGTATACACATGGATCAGAATAGGTCTTTAGGTATGTTTGACTTTTCATGAATGAATCAAACTTCATGTACCACTGCCTTGGTGCCTGCTTCAATCCATAAAGACTCTTATTCAATTTGCACACCATGTGTTTCTTTCCAGCTACTTCAAATCCTTCTGGTTGCTCCATATAAATCTCCTCTTCCAAATCTCCATGAAGAAATGCAGTTTTCACATCCAACTGCTCCACTTCAAGATCTAGGCTAGCTGCTAAGCTCAAAATTGTTCGAATAGAAGTCATTTTAACAACGGGGGAGAAAATTTCGTCAAAATCAATACCTTTCTTCTGTTCGAAGCCTTTAACCACCAATCGAGCTTTGTATCTGACCAGCTTGCCATTTCCATCTTTCTTGAGTTTAAAGACCCATTTGCATTTGAGTGGTCTTTTACCCTTTGGAAGTTCAACCAGCTTGTATGTGCCATTTTTCTGTAGAGATTCCATCTCTTCTTGCATAGCTTTCATCCACTGGTTCTTTTCTGGATGGGACAACACCTCCTTAAGACTTTCTGGCTCCCCCTCATCACTGATGAGGACATACTCTGTGGAAGGGTACCTGCATGACTCTACCCTTGGCCTCTCTGATCTCCTCAGAGGTTGAGGTTGTTCTTCTCCCTGAGTGGGGTGCTCCACTTCCTCGACACCTTCATCAAGTTGCTCCCCCTGCTCAATAACCTCACCAGGTTGCTCCACCTGCTCGGCAACCTCGTCGGTTGTACTTTCTGCACTTGTGGGATTGTTAGAAGTAGAAGGAATAGTAACAAAGTTAGGAATTATACCATTCTTCGCCTTTTCTAACATATCAGCAGCAGTTCCAACTTCACTTTCTCGGAAGACTACATCTCTGCTTCTGATGACCTTCTTCTTTACAGGATCCCACAGTCTGCACCCGAACTCTTCATCTCCATATCTGATAAATATGCAGGGAACGGATTTATCATCCAGCTTTGTTCTCTGCTCTTTTGGTACATGTGCAAAAGCTCTGCAACCGAACACCTTCAGATGCGAGTAGGACACCTCCTTGTTGGTCCAAACTCTCTCTGGGATTTCAAACGCCAACGGAACTGATGGACTCCTATTGATCAGGTAACAGGCTGTCTGAACTGCTTCACCCCAGAATGACTTAGGCAGTTTAGCCATTCTGAGCATGCTTCTCACCTTCTCCACAATGGTGCGGTTCATCCTCTCGGCTACGCCATTGTGCTGTGGGGTTCCAGGAACTGTCTTTTCATGTCTGATCCCATGACTTGAACAATACTCTTCAAATTCCCTTGAAGTGTACTCACCTCCATTGTCACTTCGGAGGCGCTTTAGCTTTCGACCCGTCTCCCTTTCTACTAGAGCATGAAATTTCTGGAAAACTTGAAACACCTGATCTTTGGTTTTCAAAATATAAACCCATAATTTTCGTGAAGCATCATCAATAAAAGTAACAAAATATTTGTTACCGCCCATTGATTCAATTTCCATTGGGCCGCAAACATCAGAATATACTAAATCAAGTATATTCAATTTTCTTTCAGACGATGTCTGAAATGAGACTCTATGCTGCTTACCAAATAAACAGTAGTCACAAGGTTTTACAGTTGTACCTTTGGCATAAGAAATGAGTGATTTCTTGGCAAGAATCTGCAATCCCTTCTCGCTCATATGACCCATTCTTTTGTGCCATAAATCTACAGAAATCTCATCTTGTGCCGCGTTCAATTCACCTTGGCATATTTCTGCATTTGTCCTGTACAACGTGCCACGAGCAACTCCCTTTGCAATCACCAATGATCCCTTAGTGAGTCTCCACTTTTGATTTGCAAAATAACTCTCGTATCCATCTCGGTCTAAAGCAATTCCCGAGATCAAGTTCATCCGCAAATCAGGTACATGCCGCACATCCTTTAGAACCAATGTGCATCCGACATTTGTCTTGATACAAATGTCACCAATCCCCGCAATCTTTGAGTAACTTGTGTTACCCATTTTCACTGTGCCGAAATCACCTGCTACATATCTGCAAAAAAGATCTCTTACCGGTGTGGCATGGTGAGATGCCGCTGTGTCAACCACCCATTCCGACTCTGGACCTGACAGGTGCATGCATTCCTCTTCCTCATTTATAAAGAGGACAACATTATCATTATTTTGCACCATGGCGGCTGTGTTGTCGTCATTCTTCTGGCCACTGGTTTCACCTTTGCCCTTCCTTGGATTTGGGCAATCTCTTTTGAAGTGACCTGGTTGATTACAGTTGTAGCAATTTCTGACTCTTGATTTGGATCGGTTCTTTGACTTTATATTTGGCTTATTTATCTGATTTTTAATACCATATGAACTTATGTGCAAATTTTAACTTTTGACCGCTTTATTGTTATTGTTTTTACAAGAATGTGAACATCGCTTAAAACACGTCTTTGGACTGCGTCACATGAAATGCACCCACAATCCGGAACGCATTTTATTTGATGTTTTGAGATTTGGCTTTGGGTCGCATGAAATGCACACCCGAACTTAAGCAAGTAAATTATTAAACACGCGCCTAAAGAGACTATCGCGTTATTATTTTGCGGAGGCCGTGAAATTCGCTAAACGACCCTCCTGAATTCTAAGTAATTTTAAACAAGTATTTACTGAGGGCCCCGCAATTTGTATTTTTATTCGGCGAGGCTCATCTCATCCTTATTTTTTAAAATGAATTTGCAACGTCATGGACACGCATCTCGAACCACGTCACAATCAATGTACCCGTGATTAGAAACACATTTCGATTCCGTTGAGATTTGGATTTGGGTCACATCAATGTGCACCCGAGTTTACGAAGGTAAGATTTATTAAGGCGCGTCCTAAAGAGTCTAACGTATTGTTATTTTAGGAAGGTTGTGAGATTTGCTAAACAACCCGTCCTGGAAACTAAATGCTTCACTAATATACATTTAACAAGGGCCCCGCATCTGCGTTTTGTTTATTTTTATCGAGGCTCATCTCGTTGTTATTTTTAAAGGATACCCTATAGCAACTAAGTTTCTTGTCGTGTTTGTCTCTATCAATTGAAAGCAGTAAATAGCCTTAGTTGATTATAAAACCGGATTTAAAGTGCTTTTACAGAATAATAAAACGTGACTGCACTTATGGACAACTAGCTGCAAATTATGGGCCCAAACCTAGCTCATGCGAGATGGCCAGACTTGGGCCCTGTTTTTCCGATACAGGCCTAACTGATTTTTCGATTTGGGCTCGGCCTTCCTGAGGTTGAGGCCTAGAACTGATTCTTTGTTCTTTATCAATTTATATGTGACAAACTAGCAAAGGGGAAAGAACTTTAACTCATGTGGGTAGTTTTCCTATTTTGGCCTACATTATAGAATGTACTACACCATCAGACTAAGTCTAAAATACAATCTATTACCCTGGGAATGTTTTTCACCTGACAGCATACATACATGACTATCATTCATTAACCTACATTGATATACTGAGCATGTAGGCTACTTCTATTATACAAACGAAAATGTAACTATTTTATGACATTTAATGTAGCAGTTCATGTATACATAAAAACAATCTGCAGGTCCTCTCTTTGGCATTCATGCTCAAACTCTCAGTTACATTGGTGGTATCAACTGTGTACCTGGTAAGGAAAGGAAAGGAAGAAGGAGAGTGATCAGTTGAGTAGTGTGCAGTAATCACAGCATCAACAGATACACAGCAACAGCACAGCAACAAACCAACAACCAAGATTGTTTTCCACAGTGAACGAACAACCAACAATGATTCCCAGAATAAATGAAACCAGCAAATAGTCGAGTGCCAAACCAATAATTCCAGACGAAGAGTAATGAACACCAGAAGTAAAAGAAGTTCAATGCAGCAAATACCAACAGTTCAGCAACCAACAAACAGCTCAGTCACGGCAGACGACAGAACTTGGCCAAGACAGCTTGACCAATATGAATCTTGTTCAACTTTCAGATGGTGTTTGGTTACAATCTATTTGGAAACTAACTTATGTTTTTCGGCTTTTTTTAAACTCAGTAAACCTCTCTTCAGATTAAAACTCTAGCCTTAAGACTGAAAATTTTCACTTTGTTTTTCTTTTTTTTCTGAAGACTAAAAAGTCCAGCCCCTTTTAAGTTCTCAAATGGCCTATTTATAAGCCAAATGACTCGGTGCAGCTAGGCTGCCCTCATGCTGCAACTTGCAGCCTGCCCATACCCTGTTAAAGCCCATGCCTAAGTATCTTTGGTGCCAGCCCTTTTTGTTCCCCACGCCTGGTTTTTTTTTTAATCAGGAGTTATGGGCATCCTTTTATTATTCAATTTAAGCCCCATACCCTTGTGTCTTGTTCCCCATTGGTATTAGTTTAATCCTAAATTAGTACCCTACTTGTCAGCCCATTTATACTAATCTTTTCTGTCTTTTTCAACACCCCAGAATGCCCTTGTTAACCCTGGATTATTACTGCCCTGCCTATTGCAGCATCAGGGCACTTTGGGCTTTGAACATTCGATTTCAGAACTGCCCCAACCTGGCCTCTAATTGTTTACAATGTAGTTACAAACTACCATTCATGGGTAATGCCCAACATTCAAATCACAATACAGGCTCATTAGTCATGCGACATTATTAGCTCATTCGATTCATTAGTTATAGAAAACTAATCGACGACATTTATCGAGTCGACTATACTAATTATAGCAGGTAATAATCAGTCGCTCATATAAACAATACGTTCAGGGACCTAAGGGGCATCAGACAATTTTTGTTCAATTACTGGGGCCTATATGAGTTAACTTATCTGACGATTAAACTAATCGACGATCATGTTTATCACAGAGTGTATTCAGAACAAACAGAAGACAATCGACCAAATAAAAGGCCTTTAACAGAGATGGAAGAAATAAAAATAACAACATAACAAACAAACACAACAGAACATGCTGACAACTTAATTAGAACTAAAACAAAAGAAAGAAAAACTTACCAAAAAGGTTTGAAATCAAAAATGACCCAAATTCTGATTCAACTTCGAACCCTTGAGGCCGAACAAACTTTAATCAGGGTGTTCTCACATGAGAACACCTTGATTAAGGTCTATTAGACCTCAAACCCTTGTCAAGACTGGCCGGGTTCCCCAGGTGCATGTGTCCTAAGGTCTGGATTTCCAGATCTGATTTTTAAGGAGTTGTGGGTAGATTCGGACCAAACCAAGCTTGGTTTGGTCACGAGGAAGGTCAGGGGGGTGTCTGGTATGAAGATGGGGTGGTTTGGCATAGATCCGGGTTCGACTCAAATCTTCAAATGAAGATTCGAGACGAACGAAAGTGATTCGAGGCTAGGGAGTAACAGATCCATGTTCAGGAGAGTGAGGGGGTCTTAGGGTGTTCGGGAGGTGGCCACCGGCGTTCATGCCGCCGGGTTTTGGTGGAAGGGAAACTAGGGCGGCGTTAGGGTTTGGGGGTTTCAGGGTTCGGGGAAGGAGATGACTGAAGGGGGGTTCGGATAGGGGGTGCGGGGTAAAGGGGCTGAGTTTATATATGGGGAGGTTGATTGGATCTGAGCCGTTAGATCAGATGATCTCAACGGCTTGGATCTGATGCTGAGAAATGAGACGGGGTCGTTTGGTAGTTAAACGGGGTCGTTTGGTTTAAGTGAGGGGTTGGATCGGATTGGTTCCTGGGTCGGGTTTTGAAGCGGGTTACTGATAGAGGTCCTGAGCCGTTGGATCGAGAGTTTGAACGGCCCAGATTGATTTGCCTGAAACGGCGTCGTTTCAGAAGAGGCCTGGGCAGCCGGACTTGGACTGGGTCTGAGTGCTGGTTGGGCCTATTATTTTTGTTTAATTTCTTTTGGCCCAAACCAATTTCTTTCACTTTTTGTTTTCTAATTTCACTTTTCTTTTAAAACAAAAATAAAAATAACAAATAATAAAATAACGAAATTAAAACTAAGCAACAATGCACCATTTTAACACAATTATCACAAAAAATATTTAAGTAAGTTAGCTAAAAGCCTAGAACGGACGATGCACACATATATATATTTTTGAATTTTCTTTTACTGACCGAATTATGGCTTAATCATCCTGACATACATGTTTGGTATTTTGTTTGCCAATGATTAAATGCAAAAATGGACAGATCCATAAATGACTAACAACACATGTCATGAAAACTCAAACATTGTACAGCGAAACCATTTGTTACTATTTTTATTTTCTTTTGGAGCGATTGCTCGTAAAGCAAAAATCACGTGCTTACAGCTGCCCCTCTTTGCACGAAGACACGAAGGGTTTTCGCGCAAAGATAAGCGAGCGATTTTTGCCCGTCCGAATACTCCGTGTGAAGCATTTTTTGAAAAAGATTTGACCGAACCTTTGCTTCAGAGGTTTCCTACATATCCTGGGCTGAAACAGGAATCAGGTCAATGTAGTTCGGGAAATTTTGGTAGCTGGGACTACCGTGTGACTGTATTGCTTGCTGCTGTTGTGCGCTGTCGCATGCTGCTGTAGGATGCTACTGCTCAACCGATCTCCCTGTTACATTGCTCTAAAAGGAAAAACAAGAAGTTAAGCTAGAGTATGAGATCTCATCCATCTCCAACTTGTTCTTGTTGTCTCGCTTTCTTGTCGGCTAACGCTTTCTTCTGATGCCTTTATTTTGTGAACTTTGGAGATGATGCTGGTCCACCGCCTTTCTGAATGCCAGTTTTCATCACTTTGTTTGATTTGCTGGGAACATGGCTTTTTTCTTTAAATCTTCCACTGGTTTCTTCAGTGGTATGTCTCTTCATTAGTATCGTCATACTGGGCATACATTAATGTTTCCCGCATTATACTGGTGGGCGACCTAGAACTTAAATGTATTCCCGCATTATACTGGTGGGCGACCTAGAACTTAAAATGTATTCCCGCATTATACTGGTGGGCGACCTAGAACTTAAATGTATTCCCGCATTATACTGGTGGGCGACCTAGAACTTAAAATGTATTCCCGCATTATACTGGTGGGCGACCTAGAACTTAAAAGTATTCCCGCATTATACTGGTGGGCGACCTAGAACTTAAAATGTATTCCCGCATTATACTGGTGGGCGACCTAGAACTTAAATGTATTCCCGCATTATACTGGTGGGCGACCTAGAACTTAAAAGTATTCCCGCATTATACTGGTGGGCGACCTAGAACTTAAAAGTATTCCCGCATTATACTGGTGGGCGACCTAGAACTTAAAATGTATTCCCGCATTATACTGGTGGGCGACCTAGAACTTAAATGTATTCCCGCATTATACTGGTGGGCGACCTAGAACTTAAATGTATTCCCGCATTATACTGGTGGGCGACCTAGAACTTAAATGTATTCCCGCATTATACTGGTGGGCGACCTAGAACTTAAATGTATTCCCGCATTATACTGGTGGGCGACCTAGAACTTAAATGTATTCCCGCATTATACTGGTGGGCGACCTAGAACTTAAAATGTATTCCCGCATTATACTGGTGGGCGACCTAGAACTTAAATGTATTCCCGCATTATACTAGTGGGCGACCTAGAACTTAAATGTATTCCCGCATTATACTGGTGGGCGACCTAGAACTTAAATGTATTCCCGCATTATACTGGTGGGCGACCTAGAACTTAAATGTATTCCCGTATTATACTGGTGGGCGACCTAGAACTTAAAAGTATTCCCGCATTATACTGGTGGGCGACCTAGAACTTAAAAGTATTCCCGCATTATACTGGTGGGCGACCTAGAACTTAAATGTATTCCCGCATTATACTGGTGGGCGACCTAGAACTTAAAAGTATTCCCGCATTATACTGGTGGGCGACCTAGAACTTAAAAGTATTCCCGCATTATACTGGTGGGCGACCTAGAATTTAAATGTATTCCCGCATTATACTGGTGGGCGACCTAGAACTTAAAAGTATTCCCGCATTATACTGGTGGGCGACCTAGAACTTAAATGTATTCCTGCATTATACTGGTGGGCGACCTAGAACTTAAAAGTATTCCCGCATTATACTGGTGGGCGACCTAGAACTTAAATGTATTCCCGCATTATACTGGTGGGCGACCTAGAACTTAAATGTATTCCCGCATTATATTGGTGGGCGACCTAGAACTTAAATGTATTCCCGCATTATACTGGTGGGCGACCTAGAACTTAAATGTATTCCCGCATTATACTGGTGGGCGACCTAGAACTTAAAAGTATTCCCGCATTATACTGGTGGGTGACCTAGAACTTAAATGTATTCCCGCATTATACTGGTGGGCGACCTAGAACTTAAATGTATTCCCGCATTATACTGGTGGGCAACCTAGAACTTAAATGTATTCCAATTGCTTCCCGTTCTTTCGAGAAAATTTTCGACAATTGGCAGAAAATTTTCTGCCCCGGTTTTTTGGTGACTTCCCTGGCGTTGCATCTTGCTGCCATCATCAATCCTCTGTTCTCCTGCAACAGACAAAAGGATTTGGTCAGTTTTAATCGTGGTGGTAGAGGGTGCCTTTCTGGCGAGCAATTTTTCTCTCTTCCTCTTTTCTTGCTCTTTGTCCCCATAATTGGTTGGCGGGCAAAGTTGCCTGTTGGGGGTCTCTAGCCTGCTGGGGATTGGTTTTCAATTTATCCCCTTTTCTGCTTTCTCTTTAAACACATGATGTGGGAGTCTGCTTCTAACTCCCGAAACCACTCCCTTTTGGAGCTTACTTCTTCCAAAATTTCCGGGCACAATCACTGCATTGCCCGGGACCGGCCTTTAAGACTGTTTGTATTATCCTGCATTGGGTGAATTCCCCTTCGGTTTCTGGTAGTAAGCTTTGAAAAATCCTTTCAAGACACATTTTAGGGAAAGACATAAAAGATATGGAAAGGATAAAATCTTTCTGAACCAATATTTTTGTGGGAGGAGATAATCAAAAGAACTTATCTGGAGGACATGACTGGTCCCCGTGATCATGACGTGCACCATAGATTCACGACCCAGTCTATTTGTATCAATCGATTTGCCCGATGGTCTGACTTGCTGGGGATGATAAATGGATGTTCATCTTGTTGCGAATGTGGTAGCTTTTGCTGCTCTATCTTGTCGCCTCATAGTGCCCTTCGAGGGGTTTTCACTAATGAGACTCTCTTTTTCTCTCATCTCCCGGCGCCTTATGGTGCCTGTGAAGGTTTTCACCAATAAGACTTTCTCATTTCATATCCCTCGTCTTACATCGCCTCTCGGTGCCTGTGAAGGTTTTCACCGATAAGACTCTCTCATTTTATTTCTTTCGAGGAATCAGGGCGTTGTAGATACGACCCTCTCTTCTGGAGACTCCTTTGACTATCAATTCATTCCTAGTCTTACGATCCTCTTCTTTGTTGGGGATTGGTGTATTATTCTCGGTCTTATTTGCCTGACTCGACATCTCTTGAACATTGATCGGGAGGTCTTTTGGACGTTGACGTTGGTTTTAGTGCGGAGTTAAATAAAGGCTATGAAAAATGAAAATAATCTGATGGGTGGTGTGCTACAACTTTTGGAATCAAACCTTTGTTGGAATTTAAAACATAACCTCTGCCCTAGTTCTCTCGCTTGGGGAATTTATTTTTTATACTTATGTTGCGCTATGTGCGTTACGCACGCTGTGCTTATTATGCACACTATGTACCTTATGCATCCTATATTCACTATGATGCATACTATGACCGAGCCGTGAGGCGCCTACGTATCCTCTTAGAGGAATCAGGTCAAACGTAGTTCCCACAATTTTGTATTTCTTTATGATTTCATCTTCTTTTTTTCTTATTTTCTTTCTCTTTTCTTTTTCTCTTTTTCCATGTCTTTTCCATTAGTGATTCCAAAAGAGGGGTATGAAAGAATAACTTAAGGCTCAAAGAGGGTAGCAAGGGTTAAACAGTGTTTGGGTGGAATAAAGAATTGCCTCCGTCATCTTATTATCCAACAAATGCCAAATACAAACAAATAGACCAAAAATTGCCATAATTAAAGAAGTTACGCATAATATCTCTTGACTGCATCCGAATTGATAGCCATGTCGACGCATCTACCTTCGACATCTGTCAAACACAAAGCACCGTTGGACAATACTCTGGTCACGATATAAGGTCCTTGCCAATTTGGGGCGAATTTGCCTTTTGCCTCGACCTGATGTGGGAGGATCTTCTTCAATACCTGCTGCCCTACTTCAAACTTCCTGGGGCGCACCTTTTTATTATACGCTCTTGCCATTCTCTTCTGGTACAGCTGACCATGGCACACTGCTGCCAATCTTTTCTCATCTATCAGGCTCAACTGTTCCAAGCGAGCTTTGATCCATTCATCATCATCAATTCCGGCTTCAGCGACAATTCGGAGGGACGGAATTTCGACCTCCGCTGGTATCACGGCCTCAGTTCCATACACCAACAAATAAGGAGTTGTGCCTATGGAAGTCCGGACGGTAGTGCGGTAACCCAACAAGGCAAAGGGTAATTTCTCGTGCCATTGTCTGGACCCTTCCACCATTTTTCGCAGTATCTTCTTGATATTCTTATTGGCTGCTTCGACTGCTCCATTTGCCTTAGGACGATATGGGGTGGAATTGCGGTGTGTAATCTTGAATTGTTGGCATACCTCTCTCATCAAGCTGCTATTAAGATTCGCACCGTTATCCGTGATGATCACTTTTGGGATCCCAAATCTGCAGATGATATGGGAGTGAACAAAGTCCACCACTGCCTTCTTAGTTACTGATTTGAAGGTTTTAGCCTCAACCCATTTGGTGAAGTAATCAATGGTCACTAGAATGAACCTATGACCGTTGGACGCTGCTGGCTCGATGGGCCCAATGACATCCATGCCCCATGCTACAAACGGCCAGGGTGCTGACATCGTATGTAACTCTGTTGGCGGAGAGTGAATCAAGTCTCCATGTATCTGGCACTGATGGCATTTCCTCACGAAAGTGATACAGTCGTGTTCCATGGTGAGCCAATAACACCCTGTTCGAAGGATTTTTCTTGCCAATACATATCCACTCATGTGTGGCCCACAAACTCCAGCATGTACTTCTGCCATAACCGTTGTTGCCTGCCTGGCATCTATGCATCTCAACAATCCCAGATCCGGGGTTCTTTTGTACAATATTCCCCCACTGAGGAAGAAACCATTCGACAAACGCCGGAGGGCTCTTTTTTGGTCTCCAGAGGTATGTTCTGGATATATCCCCATCCTGAGGTATTCCTTGATATCATGAAACCAGGGTTCGCCATCTGCTTCTTCTTCTATGGCATTGCAGTAGGCGTGCTGATCACGGACCTGGATGTGTAGAGGATCAACATACATTTTGTCAGGGTGGTGCAGCATTGATGCCAAGGTGGCCAAGGCATCCGCAACCTCATTGTGAACTCTCGGGATGTGTTTGAACTTTACCGATCGAAATTGCTTGCTCAGATCATGCAAGCATTGTCGGTATGGTATGAGCTTTAGATCTCGTGTTTCCCATTCACCCTGAATTTGATGTACCAAGAGGTCCGAGTCTCCCAAGACCAAGACGTCTTGGACATCCATGTCAGCGGCCAGGCGCAGACCCAGAATGCAAGCCTCATATTCGGCCATATTGTTGGTGCAATAGAAGCGTAGTTGAGCCGTAACAGGATAATGCCGTCCTGTTTCAGAAATGAGTACTGCTCCTATTCCAACCCCTTTTGCGTTCGCAGCTCCATCGAAGAAAAGCTTCCAACCTGGTTCCTCAGGTAATTCCAACTCATTCGTATGCATCACCTCTTCGTCAGGAAAATACGTTCTTAAGGGCTCGTATTTTTCATCAACGGGATTCTCTGCCAAATGGTCTGCTAGTGCCTGGGCTTTCATGGCCGTCCTCGTTACGTAGATGATATCAAATTCTGTGAGCAAAATTTGCCATTTTGCCAACCTTCCCGTGGGCATAGGTTTCTGAAAGATATACTTCAATGGGTCCAAACGGGATATGAGATAAGTAGTATACGAAGACAGGTAGTGCTTCAATTTCTGAGCTACCCAAGTTAGGGCGCAACACGTTTTCTCGAGTTGAGTGTACTTGACCTCATGCACTGTGAATTTCTTGCTAAGATAGTAGATGGCCTGCTCCTTCCTTCCTGTGTCGTCATGTTGCCCCAATACACAACCAAATGAATTTTCCAAGACCGTCAGGTAAAGAATTAGGGGCTTCCCGGGCTTAGGCGGGACCAATACGGGTGGATTAGACAGATACCCTTTGATTTGGTCGAAAGCCTCCTGACACTCTGCCGTCCAACCTACTGCAGCATCCTTTCTCAGTAGCCGAAATATGGGCTCACAAGTTGCTGTGAGTTGAGCGATGAACCTGCTGATGTAATTGAGTCTACCCAGCAAACTCATTACCTCTGTTTTGTTCCTTGGCGGTGGCAAGTCTCGGATGGATTCAATTTTGGATGGGTCTAACTCAATCCCCCGTCGACTGACGATGAATCCTAGCAACTTTCCTGATGGAACCCCGAATGCGCATTTGGCCGGGTTAAGCTTGATATCATACCTCCGGAGTCTTTGGAAAAATCTCCTTAGGTCTGCCACATGGTCCTCCTGACGCCAAGATTTGATGATCACGTCATCGACGTACACCTCTATTTCTTTGTGTATCATGTCATGAAACACAGCAGTCATTGCTCGCATGTACGTTGTCCCGGCGTTCTTTAACCCGAACGGCATTACCCGATAGCAGTAGGTTCCCCATGGCGTAATAAACGTTGTCTTCTCAGCATCCTCTTCGTCCATTAGGATCTGATGATAACCCGCATAACAATCCACAAAGGATCCGATCTCGCGCCCAGCGCAATTGTCGATCAGGATATGAATGTTAGGTAGCGGAAAATTGTCCTTGGGACTTGCTTTGTTGAGGTTGCGGTAGTCGACGCACACCCTGATTTTTCCATCCTTCTTTGGGACAGGTACCACATTGGACAACCACTCGGGATACCGAGTGACCCGAATGACCTTCGATTGCAACTGCTTGATCACTTCTTCTTTGATCTTTACACTCATTTCTGTTTTGAATTTTCTTAGTTTTTGCTTGACCGGAGGGTATGCCGGGTCAGTGGGTAATTTGTGAACCACTAGATTGGTGCTTAATCCAGGCATATCATCATATGACCATGCAAAAACATCTTTAAATTCCATGAGGGTTTTGATCAATTCTTCTCTGACATTCGGCTCAATGTGGATGCTAATTTTGGTCTCTTGGACGTTGTCAGCGTCTCCTAGATTCACAACCTCAGTGTCATTTAGGTTAGGCTTGGGTTTCTCTTCAAATTGGCACAGTTCCCGGTTTATCTCTTCGAAGGCTTCTCCTTCATCACATTCGGATTCATCATCGCAAACGACCTCTTGCATCATTGAGTCAGATTCAGATTGATTTATTAGACTAGGTCAAAGATTCGTTGTGCATGCCATGTCATTAGGACCAGTAAAAAGAGAACTGTTCAGAAAGAAAAAGAACAAAACAAGAAATTAAAATGGGACAAAAGAAAAGAACTTTATTAAATTTGCAGGATAAAAAGGGTTCACACTTTTACAAAACGAAAGTAAAATTGGGATTACACCCTTGAATAATCCGATCAAACAAACAAACAAACAAAACATTAATCAAAGCCTACTACCAAGACTCCCCTCGGACAGGAAGAGGAGTAACCGTCCAATTGTTGGTCTTGGCCTCAGGCCCCACAAATTGTATCTCTGCTCTGCTGGAACCTTCTCCAGCTTCCACCATACTGACATCCGCGAATAGCCTCTCAAAACTCTGATTCAGGTCTTCATTTATACCGATCAAAGGTCCTCGAATCTTTGGGATCGCTGACCCCTTGGCACTTGCTTTAACAAAAGACCTTGAGAGGCGTGGCACTGGTTTAGGCAGAAACCAGACCCTCTTCTTCATTTTTCGCGCTTGCTTCCTGTCTGCTGCGGTTGGTTTGAACCCCAACCCGAAAGTTTCCAGATTCTTAGGAAGGGAGACAGGTTGGACTATCCCTTGAAGTTCAACTCCCAGGCCTTTTCCCGGCACAAACCCATTACCCAGCATTTCTGATACCATCATGACTGTTGCGGCAGCCACCCTAGGGTGCGGGATGATTTCTCCTTCAGAAATTTTGTTGGCCGACCCTGTATCGAGAATCTGGTAGACCCAGGGACCCTTGTCATCAGTGGTCTCTATGAAAGGCACAATGGTTCCGCCCATGGTGCATGTTGTATCCTCGCCGTGCAACACGACCTCTTGTCTTTCCCACTCGAACTTCACTGTCTGATGTAGGGTGGAAGGCACCGCTTTAGCTGCATGAATCCAGGGTCGTCCTAACAGCAAGTTGTAAGATACCGTGGCGTCCAATACCTGGAATTCCATGGTAAACAGGACCGGACCAATGGTCAGTTCAAGTACAACATCCCCCACAGTGGCTGTTCCGTTTCCGTCAAACCCCCGGACACAGATGCTATTCTCCCGGATTCTTCCACGGTCAATCTTTAACTGGTCCAGGGTGGATAATGGACAAATATTGGCGCTTGAGCCGTTATCCACCAATACTCGGGTTACCACCGAGTCTTCACATTTGACAGCTAGGTATAGAGCTTTATTGTGCTCCGTTCCTTCCACCGGCAGGTCATCATCTGAGAATGTCACTCTGTTCACCTCGAAAATCTTGCTGGCAATGGTTTCCAGGTGGTTTACAGAAATCTCACTGGGTACATGGGCCTCGTTCAATATCTTTAACAGGGCCCGACGATGTTCCTCGGAATGGAGGAGTAATGACAATAGTGAGATCTGGGCAGGTGTTTTTCTCAGCTGCTCAACCACAGAATAGTCTTGTACTTTCATCTTCCTCAGGAATTCTTCAGCCTCTTCTTCTGACACTGGCTTCTTGGTTGCCACTGGGTTGGTTTTTCTTAACTCCACCGGAGCAAAACATCGACCTGATCGAGTCAGCCCTTGCGCTTCACAACTGACTTCTTCCACCTGTTTTCCTTGGTACGTCACCACTGCCTTTTCATATTTCCAGGGCACAGCCCTGCTGTCAATCATCGGCAGTTGGACCACCGGCTTTATGGTCACCCGTTCTCTACATACCCCTTTCAACATGACTGCCGGTGTGGGCAGGATCCCTGGTATTACCAACTTGCTTGGCTCGGGTTTGCTTGCTATGACGGACGGGCTCTTCCCCAATATCACTACCGGCTTGACGCCTTCACCCTGCGGCTATATACTCGTTGCTCCACTGGTTAAGACTTCTTTCGGGGCGGCTTGGATCATCATCACTATTTGTGAGGGTTTTCTTAATTTTCCTCCCTCACACACCAACTCAATCATGTGAGCTTCGTGGTGCGCTGGCAGTGGGTTTTGGTTGATGTTAGGGGCCTCCGGTGTCTGGACCTCGATCTTATTGGTGTCAATAAGATCCTGTATGGCATGCCTTAACTTCCAACACTTCTCGGTATCGTGCCCGAGCATCCCTGAACAGTATTCACAACTGATTGAACGATCCAAATTCTGAGGCGGGGGATTTGGTTCCCGAGTATGGACAGGACTAACCAAACCCAATTGCCGCAGCTTGTGGAACACAGCGGTGTAGGTTTCTCCCAGTTCGGTGAAGGTTCTTTGCTTCCGCAACCTGTCATTCCTGGCATCTGGATTTCCCCGGAAACCTGCCCCTGAAGGATTTCTATATGCCCTTGGTGGAGGGTAGGTGTTTTGTGGTGGTGCATATATGTTCTGGGGAGCCGGTGCGCGCCATTGTGGGCGAACCGGAGGCTGAGTGTATACCTGGGCTTGGTGTACGGAACAATGTGGTTCTCGAGGTGGATAGAAATTTTGTGGTGGGTTGTATGGGTAGTTTGACCTGTGAGGCCTGGGTTGGTTGTAGTGCGGCCTGCCAGCCCTGGACCAACTGCCTGCCTCGATCGTGGCAACCTCTTCTTTCTTTCTTCTTAGCGCACCTCCCGTGCCGCTTTGAATAGCCTGGGTTGTGGCCTTAAGTGCCGAATAGTTTAAGATCTTGTCCGACCTCAAACCTTCTTCTATCATGACCCCTATTTTGACCACCTCGTTGAAAGATTTTCCAACCGTTGTCACCAAGTGACCAAAGTAGGTTGGATCCAATGTCTGCAAAAAGTAGTCTACCATCTCTCCCTCTCTCATGGGAGGATCGACCCTAGCTGCTTGTTCTCTCCAGCGGAACCCGAACTCGCGAAAACTTTCCCCGGGTTTCTTCCCAGTTCTCAATAACGTGAGACGGTCAGGGACTATCTCCAGATTGTATTGGAAATGACCTGCAAAAGCCTGCGCCAGGTCATCCCACGTGTACCACCTGCTGAAATCCTGCCTGGTATACCATTCCAGTGCAGATCCGCTCAGACTTTGGCCGAAATAAGCTATCAAAAGCTCATCCTTGCCTCCTGCCCCTCTCATTTTGCTACAGAATCCCCGCAAATGTGCCATGGGATCACCGTGCCCTTCATATAAATCAAACTTGGGCATCTTGAACCCAGCCGGGAGTTGGACATCTGGGAAAGGGCACAGATCTTTGTATGCCACGCTGACTTGATTGCCCAGCCCGTGTAAGTTCCTGAAGGATTGCTCCAGGCTTTTGAACTTTCTCAACACTTCATCCTGTTCAGGGGCCTTAACCGGCTTCTCAACCTCTGCCGGTACTTCCAGATGGGGATTGTAAGCCTGTGGTTCGGGTGCATGGAATGTAGGCTCAGGGGGATAGTATTGTGTATCGTGAGCCTGAAACAATGGCTCACTGGTCGTTCGCTGCAAAGGGGCTGATGCAGGTCCCACAAAAATGGGAATATTGGGTGTTGGGAGAGGTTGATGGGGTGGTGGAGCTTGGGAATCATGAGGGCTTCTTTCTTGATGATAGAGGGGATTTGGGCGGCTTGTGGAAGGGCCAGAGTGAGGGTACTCCGGCATGTGTCCCAGTGTCTCAGGGCTCTTTTGTGTTTTGGCCAGGGCTAGCTGCATTGCATGCATCTCTAGTCCCATCCTTTCAATCTTTTCCATTGCCTCTTTTAGCAACTGGCTCATCGGCCTTTCTTCCTCATTACTATTCTCTGAAGTAGTCATGCTTGTTGCTACCGGTCCTTTGGATCTGGTTTGGTATGAATGTGTTGCCAGAATTCTTTAACAACTAACTGTCTGGTATCAGACAACAACAAACTTTGTTAGTGTTAGAGCTTAACAGATTTGATCGTAACACATAGAGGATGCAATGCACCTAGGCAGTTAACCGTTTCTACATGCTTTGCTTCAAACCACATGCGTCATCCCGGCTTGTTCATTCGTCTCTTTTAAAGTATTTTGCGAAACTCTGCGTTTTATTTTATTTACATTTTCTTTTCTTTATTTATTAAAAGCGGTCGAATCTTATGGGGATTGCCTACGTATCACGTCCCCGCGTGAATCAGACCAGGCGTAGTTCTGCCTCAAAGTAAAGAAACACACAATTCTTGTGAAATCATTAAATTCATTCTCAAAATTTTGCTATTACAAATTACATCAAGCGAGGAATAGCAATAGTACAGACTCCACAGTTCTTAACCCGTTTTGACTAAAAGAAAGGAAAACAGCATATGGAAAAGCGACAAAGCCAAATAAACAGGACTCAACCAAAGATTAATTTTCCAACTTAGGGACCCGCGAGGCATCATTCGGCCTTTCCGCGGCCCTTGGTGTGAGGTCCCTCTGCAGGTTTTTCAACTCATTCATGATTCGGTGGACGCAACCCATGATGGAAACGAGGAGGGTCTTTCGAGGCTTTTGCTCGCATGCCAGGCATCTCATGTAGATGTAATGCCCAATCTCGTCGATCTTTCCCCGGATGTTGTCCCTTTCTGCGAACAAATGCCTTATCTGCTGGTTCTTCAACCCCAGTGTTTGCGCATTGTTGGCAAGCTGATCCTGGAACATCTCCATTTGCCTTTCCATTCTGGTCATTGCATCGTAGCATTGCCTTCTGTCGGCTTGGGCATCTCGTGTTTGCTTGAGGATCCTTTCTCGAAGAGAGGCGTTCGTTTCCCTTAATGTCCCGATGCTCAGTTCATACTCCCTTATGACTCGTTGCAGGCGCTGCCTCCGAGCCATCGCACCCTTTGCCCACTTGGTTCGCAATTTTGCTGTGCTGGCCCTGGCTTTTTCCAAATCTTCCTGGCATTCCGCAACCTGATCCTTTAACCCTGCTATCAATCTTTTATCCGCCCGGCTTCTCAGCTGGCTATTAGCCTCTTTTTTCATTCTCCGGATCTGAGCTTTGAGGATCTCGCCTTCTCTGATTAACTTGTTCTTTTCTCCCTTGTGGGCAGCAGACTGTAATTGGCACTCAAACCTCATATCCTGAACTTGTTGCTTCAGTTTGCCTGCTTTGACAAGATATTCCTGCTCTTTGGCCAACCAGCCCCACTGTTCTTGTGAAGATTTGGCAAATTCTTGCAGGTGAGGTCTTTTGGTCGGTCTTCCAGATGATGTCTCCCCTTTGTACCAGGCCTGATACCCGGGCGAAACTTCCCCTTTTGCCCGATTCATTACACAAGTATTTGCTTCTAAGTATTGACATTGGCTCCAAATTTGACGAACCCTTGCTTCAGGAAACTGGCCGTCGGGACTGATCTCGATTACCTGGATGCTCAGATCCTCGTCTTTCGGCACTATCTGATACCTCCCAAGTTGCCTTAAAACCCGATGCGGCGCGTATGGTTGAATGCTCTTAAGTCCCATTAAGAGAAAATGGGGCCTGGCTGCTGGCATGTATATGACTTCGTCGATCGGTAACCATCCTAGCGCCCACTGTATTTGACTGGCGTTGAGGGTATGGAAATATGAGGTCCATGCTGTGACTCCTTCTGGTAGGTAGGTTTCATTAACTCTGGTATAGAACTCCTCTATGCAGGTCTTTCCAGCGGATCCATGGCTCAGAAACTGGGCTCGGTGACATAGGTGTTCGGTCATCCACATTTGCAACAACAAATTGCAACCCTCGAAAAAGCTTCCTCCGGCTTTGCAAGAAGTGAGTGCCCGGAATATATCAGATACTATCATGGGCGCCAACGTACTATCACTCTGTGTGAGCAACGTACTGACGACCCCTGCTATCTTTATGTCAATATTCCCGTCTTTTCTTGGGAATACTAGTAGTCCTAAGAAAGCTATCATGAAAGCAATCCGTCTATGTTCTTCCCACTTTTGGCGATTACCTTTGCTGCACAACTGGTTTTCTGGCTTGTCGAATCCTCCTATGTGACCATATCTTTGATATATGAAACTCATGCTGCAAAAACCTTTTGCCAAGTCAGGGTTATGGATTGTTCTGACTATCTTTAAGGAGTCCAGGAACCGGTGTATTGCTACAGCTCTTGGAGCAATCAGATATTTGTGTCTCAAAGGAGTCTCAGCGCTGCCGATATACCCTGCTATTTCTTCTAAAGTTGGGGTAAGTTCAAAATCTGAGAAACGGAAGACATTGTGCGCAGGATCCCAGTGGGGGACTAGTGCCCTTATGATATCTCCTCGTGGCCTGATATCCAACAAACTCGTGAGGCCTTTCAGATACTTCTTGATTTCGTCATGCCCTTCTTTGCCCAAATCATTCCACCAGAGCCGCAATTGGAGGGGAATTTTACTCATGATTAAAAAGGGTTCATTCGGCATCGTGCTCATTCTGCACATTTATTAATAAGATTTTAACAAACGACACTTATCCTGATAAAAACAAAATATATGCGATTTTTTGTGAATTTTGAATTTTCGTATATATATATATATAAAACTTTCTAAAGAAGTTAATAACGGAAAATATTTTGGATTTTTGTTTCGAAAACTGGGAGCCTGAAAGGACTTTTCTAGACCTTTAGCAAGACAAATACTTTTGCCACAAATAAAGATATATATACATTTTGAAGTAAAGAAAAACTTTTGAATTTTTCACTTATATATATATACATATATTTGCAACAAATAATAAAAGTTAAGACAAAATAAGACTCTTTTTTTTTTATTATTATTATTTTCATAAGAAAAAAAAACCATTTTAAGAATAGGGTCTTTTTTTTTTTTTTTTAAATTTTTTATGACAAGACAAACTATATATTTCTATTGATATTTTATTTTTTGAAAGACAGAACAACGACTTTTTCAAAATTTTGGCAGAGTTTTGACAGTATTTGTTGTTTTTCTTTTTTTTTCAACAATAAACAATCAATTCCTAACCGTTATTTCCTTTTTTTTCACAATATTCCAAATATTCAAACACCGGTCAGCATGCGGGCATGAGACAAATAAATGCACGGAAAACAATAGGATGCACCAGAATGGTCTTTTCATATCAGATTGCTAGTCCTAGACGGACCCAACCCCTGTGTTGAGTCCCCTAAGTCATATGCAACGTGATGCAAATAAGCGTTCCTACTAGGGATCCGGCATGAAGTCACGTTATTCTATGTTCAAAACCTGGGTCGGTGTTCTAGACAGTGTACCCGAGCGGACAACTCGAGTTGAGGAAGGAGCTCCTTTCCGGGAACCAAAAGGCCAGCCGGCTTAGAAACTTTCCGAGCCTCTTTTATTTAGGGTATGACACTAACAGAATAAGGAGTCTCAACCAGTGAGCACATCCCCGGAGGTAAGAAGAGAAAGATTTCGGCACAGTTTATATACAGTTCAAATAATATCAAAGCGGTAACAGCAGCATTTAGCACATTAGGATCAAAACATGTAATAATCAGATAATAAATAAAGCCGAATAATAACAATTATTCTAAGCTCGAATTCTTAACCCTGAACCAGTGGTTCTGGGTCTAAATCCCCAGCGGAGTCGCCAGAGCTGTCACACCTCCTTTTTACGCACCCGAGGGGCGCAGGGGAGTTTTTTTCCAATTAAAGGACAACCGAAACGGGATTGGTTTAATTATTTCAGAGTCGCCACTTGGGAGATTTAGGGTGTCCCAAGTCACCAATTTTAATCCCGAATCGAGGAAAATAATGACTCTATATTACGGTCTGCGTATCAGAAATCCAGATAAGGATTTCTGTTAACCCGGGAGAAGGTGTTAGGCATTCCCGAGTTCTGTGGTTCTAGCACGGTCGCTCAACTGTTATATTTGGCTTATTTATCTGATTTTTAATACCATATGAACTTATGTGCAAATTTTAACTTTTGACCGCTTTATTGTTATTGTTTTTACAAGAATGTGAACATCGCTTAAAACACGTCTTTGGACTGCGTCACATGAAATGCACCCACAATCCGGAACGCATTTTATTTGATGTTTTGAGATTTGGCTTTGGGTCGCATGAAATGCACACCCGAACTTAAGCAAGTAAATTATTAAACACGCGCCTAAAGAGACTATCGCGTTATTATTTTGCGGAGGCCGTGAAATTCGCTAAACGACCCTCCTGAATTCTAAGTAATTTTAATCAAGTATTTACTGAGGGCCCCGCAATTTGTATTTTTATTCGGCGAGGCTCATCTCATCCTTATTTTTTAAAATGAATTTGCAACGTCATGGACACGCGTCTCGAACCACGTCACAATCAATGTACCCGTGATTAGAAACACATTTCGATTCCGTTGAGATTTGGATTTGGGTCACATCAATGTGCACCCGAGTTTACGAAGGTAAGATTTATTAAGGCGCGTCCTAAAGAGTCTAACGTATTGTTATTTTAGGAAGGTTGTGAGATTTGCTAAACAACCCGTCCTGGAAACTAAATGCTTCACTAATATACATTTAACAAGGGCCCCGCATCTGCGTTTTGTTTATTTTTATCGAGGCTCATCTCGTTGTTATTTTTAAAGGATACCCTATAGCAACTAAGTTTCTTGTCGTGTTTGTCTCTATCAATTGAAAGCAGTAAATAGCCTTAGTTGATTATAAAACCGGATTTAAAGTGCTTTTACAGAATAATAAAACGTGACTGCACTTATGGACAACTAGCTGCAAATTATGGGCCCAAACCTAGCTCATGCGAGATGGCCAGACTTGGGCCCTGTTTTTCCGATACAGGCCTAACTGATTTTTCGATTTGGGCTCGGCCTTCCTGAGGTTGAGGCCTAGAACTGATTCTTTGTTCTTTATCAATTTATATGTGACAAACTAGCAAAGGGGAAAGAACTTTAACTCATGTGGGTAGTTTTCCTATTTTGGCCTACATTATAGAATGTACTACACCATCAGACTAAGTCTAAAATACAATCTATTACCCTGGGAATGTTTTTCACCTGACAGCATACATACATGACTATCATTCATTAACCTACATTGATATACTGAGCATGTAGGCTACTTCTATTATACAAACGAAAATGTAACTATTTTATGACATTTAATGTAGCAGTTCATGTATACATAAAAACAATCTGCAGGTCCTCTCTTTGGCATTCATGCTCAAACTCTCAGTTACATTGGTGGTATCAACTGTGTACCTGGTAAGGAAAGGAAAGGAAGAAGGAGAGTGATCAGTTGAGTAGTGTGCAGTAATCACAGCATCAACAGATACACAGCAACAGCACAGCAACAAACCAACAACCAAGATTGTTTTCCACAGTGAACGAACAACCAACAATGATTCCCAGAATAAATGAAACCAGCAAATAGTCGAGTGCCAAACCAATAATTCCAGACGAAGAGTAATGAACACCAGAAGTAAAAGAAGTTCAATGCAGCAAATACCAACAGTTCAGCAACCAACAAACAGCTCAGTCACGGCAGACGACAGAACTTGGCCAAGACAGCTTGACCAATATGAATTCTTGTTCAACTTTCAGATGGTGTTTGGTTACAATCTATTTGGAAACTAACTTATGTTTTTCGGCTTTCTTTAAACTCAGTAAACCTCTCTTCAGATTAAAACTCTAGCCTTAAGACTGAAAATTTTCACTTTGTTTTTCTCTTTTTTCTGAAGACTAAAAAGTCCAGCCCCTTTTAAGTTCTCAAATGGCCTATTTATAAGCCAAATGACTCGGTGCAGCTAGGCTGCCCTCATGCTGCAACTTGCAGCCTGCCCATGCCTAAGTATCTTTGGTGCCAGCCCCTTTTGTTCCCCACGCCTGGTTTTTTTTTTAATCAGGAGTTATGAGCATCCTTTTATTATTCAATTTAAGCCCCATACCCTTGTGTCTTGTTCCCCATTGGTATTAGTTTAATCCTAAATTAGTACCCTACTTGTCAGCCCATTTATACTAATCTTTTCTGTCTTTTTCAACACCCCAGAATGCCCTTGTTAACCCTGGATTATTACTGCCCTGCCTATTGCAGCATCAGGGCACTTTGGGCTTTGAACATTCGATTTCAGAACTGCCCCAACCTGGCCTCTAATTGTTTACAATGTAGTTACAAACTACCATTCATGGGTAATGCCCAACATTCAAATCACAATACAGGCTCATTAGTCATGCGACATTATTAGCTCATTCGATTCATTAGTTATAGAAAACTAATCGACGACATTTATCGAGTCGACTATACTAATTATAGCAGGTAATAATCAGTCGCTCATATAAACAATACGTTCAGGGACCTAAGGGGCATCAGACAATTTTTGTTCAATTACTGGGGCCTATATGAGTTAACTTATCTGACGATTAAACTAATCGACGATCATGTTTATCACAGAGTGTATTCAGAACAAACAGAAGACAATCGACCAAATAAAAGGCCTTTAACAGAGATGGAAGAAATAAAAATAACAACATAACAAACAAACACAACAGAACATGCTGACAACTTAATTAGAACTAAAACAAAAGAAAGAAAAACTTACCAAAAAGGTTTGAAATCAAAAATGACCCAAATTCTGATTCAACTTCGAACCCTTGAGGCCGAACAAACTTTAATCAGGGTGTTCTCACATGAGAACACCTTGATTAAGGTCTATTAGACCTCAAACCCTTGTCAAGACTGGCCGGGTTCCCCAGGTGCATGTGTCCTAAGGTCTGGATTTCCAGATCTGATTTTTAAGGAGTTGTGGGTAGATTCGGACCAAACCAAGCTTGGTTTGGTCACGAGGAAGGTCAGGGGGGTGTCTGGTATGAAGATGGGGTGGTTTGGCATAGATCCGGGTTCGACTCAAATCTTCAAATGAAGATTCGAGACGAACGAAAGTGATTCGAGGCTAGGGAGTAACAGATCCATGTTCAGGAGAGTGAGGGGATCTTAGGGTGTTCGGGAGGTGGCCACCGGCGTTCATGCTGCCGGGTTTTGGTGGAAAGGAAACTAGGGCGGCGTTAGGGTTTGGGGGTTTCAGGGTTCGGGGAAGGAGATGACTGAAGGGGGGTTCGGATAGGGGGTGCGGGGTAAAGGGGCTGAGTTTATATATGGGGAGGTTGATTGGATCTGAGCCGTTAGATCAGATGATCTCAATGGCTTGGATCTGATGCTGAGAAATGAGACGGGGTCGTTTGGTAGTTAAACGGGGTCGTTTGGTTTAAGTGAGGGGTTGGATCGGATTGGTTCCTGGGTCGGGTTTTGAAGCGAGTTACTGATAGAGGTCCTGAGCCATTGGATCGAGAGTTTGAACGGCCCAGATTGATTTGCCTGAAATGGCGTCGTTTCAGAAGAGGCCTGGGCAGCCGGACTTGGACTGGGTCTGAGTGCTGGTTGGGCCTATTATTTTTGTTTAATTTCTTTTGGCCCAAACCAATTTCTTTCACTTTTTGTTTTCTAATTTCACTTTTCTTTTAAAACAAAAATAAAAATAACAAATAATAAAATAACGAAATTAAAACTAAGCAACAATGCACCATTTTAACACAATTATCACAAAAAATATTTAAGTAAGTTAGCTAAAAGCCTAGAACGGACGATGCACACATATATATATTTTTGAATTTTCTTTTACTGACCGAATTATGGCTTAATCATTCTGACATACATGTTTGGTATTTTGTTTTCCAATGATTAAATGCAAAAATGGACAGATCCACAAATGACTAACAACACATGTCATGAAAACTCAAACATTGTACAGCGAAACCATTTGTTACTATTTTTATTTTCTTTTGGAGCGATTGCTCGTAAAGCAAAAATCACGTGCTTACAGCTGCCCCTCTTTGCACGAAGACACGAAGGGTTTTCGCGCAAAGATAAGCGAGCGATTTTTGCCCGTCCGAATACTCCGTGTGAAGCATTTTTGAAAAAGATTTGACCGAACCTTTGCTTCAGAGGTTTCCTACATATCCTGGGCTGAAACAGGAATCAGGTCAATGTAGTTCGGGAAATTTTGGTAGCTGGGACTACCGTGTGACTGTATTGCTTGCTGCTGTTGTGCGCTGTCGCATGCTGCTGTAGGATGCTACTGCTCAACCGATCTCCCTGTTACATTGCTCTAAAAGGAAAAACAAGAAGTTAAGCTAGAGTATGAGATCTCATCCATCTCCAACTTGTTCTTGTTGTCTCGCTTTCTTGTCGGCTAACGCTTTCTTCTGATGCCTTTATTTTGTGAACTTTGGAGATGATGCTGGTCCACCGCCTTTCTGAATGCCAGTTTTCATCACTTTGTTTGATTTGCTGGGAACATGGCTTTCTTCTTTAAATCTTCCACTGGTTTCTTCAGTGGTATGTCTCTTCATCAGTATCGTCATACTGGGCATGCTACAATGTTTCCCGCATTATACTGGTGGGCGACCTAGAACTTAAATGTATTCCCGCATTATACTGGTGGGCGACCTAGAACTTAAAATGTATTCCCGCATTATACTGGTGGGCGACCTAGAACTTAAATGTATTCCCGCATTATACTGGTGGGCGACCTAGAACTTAAAATGTATTCCCGCATTATACTGGTGGGCGACCTAGAACTTAAAAGTATTCCCGCATTATACTGGTGGGCGACCTAGAACTTAAAATGTATTCCCGCATTATACTGGTGGGCGACCTAGAACTTAAATGTATTCCCGCATTATACTGGTGGGCGACCTAGAACTTAAAAGTATTCCCGCATTATACTGGTGGGCGACCTAGAACTTAAAAGTATTCCCGCATTATACTGGTGGGCGACCTAGAACTTAAAATGTATTCCCGCATTATACTGGTGGGCGACCTAGAACTTAAATGTATTCCCGCATTATACTGGTGGGCGACCTAGAACTTAAATGTATTCCCGCATTATACTGGTGGGCGACCTAGAACTTAAATGTATTCCCGCATTATACTGGTGGGCGACCTAGAACTTAAATGTATTCCCGCATTATACTGGTGGGCGACCTAGAACTTAAATGTATTCCCGCATTATACTGGTGGGCGACCTAGAACTTAAAATGTATTCCCGCATTATACTGGTGGGCGACCTAGAACTTAAATGTATTCCCGCATTATACTGGTGGGCGACCTAGAACTTAAATGTATTCCCGCATTATACTGGTGGGCGACCTAGAACTTAAATGTATTCCCGCATTATACTGGTGGGCGACCTAGAACTTAAATATATTCCCGCATTATACTGGTGGGCGACCTAGAACTTAAAAGTATTCCCGCATTATACTGGTGGGCGACCTAGAACTTAAAAGTATTCCCGCATTATACTGGTGGGCAACCTAGAACTTAAATGTATTCCCGCATTATACTGGTGGGCGACCTAGAACTTAAAAGTATTCCCGCATTATACTGGTGGGCGACCTAGAACTTAAAAGTATTCCCGCATTATACTGGTGGGCGACCTAGAACTTAAATGTATTCCCGCATTATACTGGTGGGCGACCTAGAACTTAAAAGTATTCCCGCATTATACTGGTGGGCGACCTAGAACTTAAATGTATTCCCGCATTATACTGGTGGGCGACCTAGAACTTAAAAGTATTCCCGCATTATACTGGTGGGCGACCTAGAACTTAAATGTATTCCCGCATTATACTGGTGGGCGACCTAGAACTTAAATGTATTCCTGCATTATACTGGTGGGCGACCTAGAACTTAAATGTATTCCCGCATTATACTGGTGGGCGACCTAGAACTTAAATTTATTCCCGCATTATACTGGTGGGCGACCTAGAACTTAAAAGTATTCCCGCATTATACTGGTGGGCGACCTAGAACTTAAATGTATTTCCGCATTATACTGGTGGGCGACCTAGAACTTAAATGTATTCCCGCATTATACTGGTGGGCGACCTAGAACTTAAATGTATTCCAATTGCTTCCCGTTCTTTCGAGAAAATTTTCGACAATTGGCAGAAAATTTTCTGCCCCGGTTTTTTGGTGACTTCCCTGGCGTTGCATCTTGCTGCCATCATCAATCCTCTGTTCTCCTGCAACAGACAAAAGGATTTGGTCAGTTTTAATCGTGGTGGTAGAGGGTGCCTTTCTGGCGAGCAATTTTTCTCTCTTCCTCTTTTCTTGCTCTTTGTCCCCATAATTGGTTGGCAGGCAAAGTTGCCTGTTGGGGGTCTCTAGCCTGCTGGGGATTGGTTTTCAATTTATCCCCTTTTCTGCTTTCTCTTTAAACACATGATGTGGGAGTCTGCTTCTAACTCCCGAAACCACTCCCTTTTGGAGCTTACTTCTTCCAAAATTTCCGGGCACAATCACTGCATTGCCCGGGACCGGCCTTTAAGACTGTTTGTATTATCCTGCATTGGGTGAATTCCCCTTCGGTTTCTGGTAGTAAGCTTTGAAAAATCCTTTCAAGACACATTTTAGGGTAAGACATAAAAGATATGGAAAGGATAAAATCTTTCTGAACCAATATTTTTGTGGGAGGAGATAATCAAAAGAACTTATCTGGAGGACATGACTGGTCCCCGTGATCATGACGTGCACCATAGATTCACGACCCAGTCTATTTGTATCAATCGATTTGCCCGATGGTCTGACTTGCTGGGGATGATAAATGGATGTTCATCTTGTTGCGAATGTGGTAGCTTTTGCTGCTCTATCTTGTCGCCTCATAGTGCCCTTCGAGGGGTTTTCACTAATGAGACTCTCTTTTTCTCTCATCTCCCGGCGCCTTATGGTGCCTGTGAAGGTTTTCACCAATAAGACTCTCTCATTTCATATCCCTCGTCTTACATCGCCTCTCGGTGCCTGTGAAGGTTTTCACCGATAAGACTCTCTCATTTTATTTCTTTTGAGGAATCAGGGCGTTGTAGATACGACCCTCTCTTCTGGAGACTCCTTTGACTATCAATTCATTCCCAGTCTTACGATCCTCTTCTTTGCTGGGGATTGGTGTATTATTCTCGGTCTTATTTGCCTGACTCGACATCTCTTGAACATTGATCGGGAGGTCTTTTGGACGTTGACGTTGGTTTTAGTGCGGAGTTAAAGAAAGGCTATGAAAAATGAAAATAATCTGATGGGTGGTGTGCTACAACTTTTGGAATCAAACCTTTGTTGGAATTTAAAACATAACCTCTGCCCCAGTTCTCTCGCTTGGGGAATTTATTTTTTATACTTATGTTGCGCTATGTGCGTTACGCACGCTGTGCTTATTATGCACACTATGTACCTTATGCATCCTATATTCACTATGATGCATACTATGACCGAGCCGTGAGGCGCCTACGTATCCTCTTTGAGGAATCAGGTCAAACGTAGTTCCCACAGTTTTGTATTTATTTATGATTTCATCTTCTTCTTTTTTCATTTTCTTTCTCTTTTCTTTTTCTCTTTTTCCATGTCTTTTCCATTAGTGATTCCAAAAGAGGGGTATGAAAGAATAACTTAAGGCTCAAAGAGGGTAGCAAGGGTTAAACAGTGTTTGGGTGGAAGAAAGAATTGCCTCCGTCATCTCATTATCCAACAAATGCCAAATACAAACAAATAGACCAAAAATTGCCATAATTAAAGAAGTTACGCATAATATCTCTTGACTGCATCCGAATTGATAGCCATGTCGACGCATCTACCTTCGACATCTATCAAACACAAAGCACCATTGGCCAAGACTCTGGTCACGATATAAGGCCCTTGCCAATTTGGGGCGAATTTGCCTTTTGCCTCGACCTGATGTGGGAGGATCTTCTTCAATACCTGCTGCCCTACTTCAAACTTCCTGGGGCGCACCTTTTTATTATACGCTCTTGCCATTCTCTTCTGGTACAGCTGACCATGGCACACTGCTGCCAATCTTTTCTCATCTATCAGGCTCAACTGTTCCAAGCGAGCTTTGATCCATTCATCATCATCAATTCCGGCTTCAGCGACAATTCGGAGGGACGGAATTTCGACCTCCGCTGGTATCACGGCCTCAGTTCCATACACCAACAAATAAGGAGTTGTGCCTATGGAAGTCCGGACGGTAGTGCGGTAACCCAACAAGGCAAAGGGTAATTTCTCGTGCCATTGTCTGGACCCTTCCACCATTTTTCGCAGTATCTTCTTGATATTCTTATTGGCTGCTTCGACTGCTCCATTTGCCTTAGGACGATATGGGGTGGAATTGCGGTGTGTAATCTTGAATTGTTGGCATACCTCTCTCATCAAGCTGCTATTAAGATTCGCACCGTTATCCGTGATGATCACTTTTGGGATCCCAAATCTGCAGATGATATGGGAGTGAACAAAGTCCACCACTGCCTTCTTAGTTACTGATTTGAAGGTTTTAGCCTCAACCCATTTGGTGAAGTAATCAATGGTCACTAGAATGAACCTATGACCGTTGGACGCTGCTGGCTCGATGGGCCCAATGACATCCATGCCCCATGCTACAAACGGCCAGGGTGCTGACATCGTATGTAACTCTGTTGGCGGAGAGTGAATCAAGTCTCCATGTATCTGGCACTGATGGCATTTCCTCACGAAAGTGATACAGTCGTGTTCCATGGTGAGCCAATAACACCCTGTTCGAAGGATTTTTCTTGCCAATACATATCCACTCATGTGTGGCCCACAAACTCCAGCATGTACTTCTGCCATAACCGTTGTTGCCTGCCTGGCGTCTATGCATCTCAACAATCCCAGATCCGGGGTTCTTTTGTACAATATTCCCCCACTGAGGAAGAAACCATTCGACAAACGCCGGAGGGCTCTTTTTTGGTCTCCAGAGGTATGTTCTGGATATATCCCCATCCTGAGGTATTCCTTGATATCATGAAACCAGGGTTCGCCATCTGCTTCTTCTTCTATGGCATTGCAGTAGGCGTGCTGATCACGGACCTGGATGTGTAGAGGATCAACATACATTTTGTCAGGGTGGTGCAGCATTGATGCCAAGGTGGCCAAGGCATCCGCAACCTCATTGTGAACTCTCGGGATGTGTTTGAACTTTACCGATCGAAATTGCTTGCTCAGATCATGCAAGCATTGTCGGTATGGTATGAGCTTTAGATCTCGTGTTTCCCATTCACCCTGAATTTGATGTACCAAGAGGTCCGAGTCTCCCAAGACCAAGACGTCTTGGACATCCATGTCAGCGGCCAGGCGCAGACCCAGAATGCAAGCCTCATATTCGGCCATATTGTTGGTGCAATAGAAGCGTAGTTGAGCCGTAACAGGATAATGCCGTCCTGTTTCAGAAATGAGTACTGCTCCTATTCCAACCCCTTTTGCGTTCGCAGCTCCATCGAAGAAAAGCTTCCAACCCGGTTCCTCAGGTAATTCCAACTCATTCGTATGCATCACCTCTTCGTCAGGAAAATACGTTCTTAAGGGCTCGTATTTTTCATCAACGGGATTCTCTGCCAAATGGTCTGCCAGTGCCTGGGCTTTCATGGCCGTCCTCGTTACGTAGATGATATCAAATTCTGTGAGCAGAATTTGCCATTTTGCCAACCTTCCCGTGGGCATAGGTTTCTGAAAGATATACTTCAATGGGTCCAAACGGGATATGAGATAAGTAGTATACGAAGACAGGTAGTGCTTCAATTTCTGAGCTACCCAAGTTAGGGCGCAACACGTTTTCTCGAGTTGAGTGTACTTGACCTCATGCACTGTGAATTTCTTGCTAAGATAGTAGATGGCCTGCTCCTTCCTTCCTGTGTCGTCATGTTGCCCCAATACACAACCAAATGAATTTTCCAAGACCGTCAGGTAAAGAATTAGGGGCTTCCCGGGCTTAGGCGGGACCAATACGGGTGGATTAGACAGATACCCTTTGATTTGGTCGAAAGCCTCCTGACACTCTGTCGTCCAACCTACTGCAGCATCCTTTCTCAGTAGCCGAAATATGGGCTCACAAGTTGCTGTGAGTTGAGCGATGAACCTGCTGATGTAATTGAGTCTACCCAGCAAACTCATTACCTCTGTTTTGTTCCTTGGCGGTGGCAAGTCTCGGATGGATTCAATTTTGGATGGGTCTAACTCAATCCCCCGTCGACTGACGATGAATCCTAGCAACTTTCCTGATGGAACCCCGAATGCGCATTTGGCCGGGTTAAGCTTGATATCATACCTTCGGAGTCTTTGGAAAAATCTCCTTAGGTCTGCTACATGGTCCTCCTGACGCCAAGATTTGATGATCACGTCATCGACGTACACCTCTATTTCTTTGTGTATCATGTCATTAAACACAGCAGTCATTGCTCGCATGTACGTTGTCCCGGCGTTCTTTAACCCGAACGGCATTACCCGATAGCAGTAGGTTCCCCATGGCGTAATAAACGCTGTCTTCTCAGCATCCTCTTCGTCCATTAGGATCTGATGATAACCCGCATAACAATCCACAAAGGATCCGATCTCGCGCCCAGCGCAATTGTCGATCAGGATATGAATGTTAGGTAGCGGAAAATTGTCCTTGGGACTTGCTTTGTTGAGGTTGCGGTAGTCGACGCACACCCTGATTTTTCCATCCTTCTTTGGGACAGGTACCACATTGGCCAACCACTCGGGATACCGAGTGACCCGAATGACCTTCGATTGCAACTGCTTGATCACTTCTTCTTTGATCTTTACACTCATTTCTGTTTTGAATTTTCTTAGTTTTTACTTGACCGGAGGGTATGCCGGGTCAGTGGGTAATTTGTGAACCACTAGATTGGTGCTTAATCCAGGCATATCATCATATGACCATGCAAAAACATCTTTAAATTCCATGAGGGTTTTGATCAATTCTTCTCTGACATTCGGCTCAATGTGGATGCTAATTTTGGTCTCTTGGACGTTGTCAGCGTCTCCTAGATTCACAGCCTCAGTGTCATTTAGGTTAGGCTTGGGTTTCTCTTCAAATTGGCACAGTTCCCGGTTTATCTCTTCGAAGGCTTCTCCTTCATCACATTCGGATTCATCATCGCAAACGACCTCTTGCATCATTGAGTCAGATTCAGATTGATTTATTAGACTAGGTCGAAGATCCGTTGTGCATGCCATGTCATTAGGACCAGTAAAAAGAGAACTGTTCAGAAAGAAAAAGAACAAAACAAGAAATTAAAATGGGACAAAAGAAAAGAACTTTATTAAATTTGCAGGATAAAAAGGGTTCACACTTTTACAAAACGAAAGTAAAATTGGGATTACACCCTTGAATAATCCGATCAAACAAACAAACAAACAAAACATTAATCAAAGCCTACTACCAAGACTCCCCTCGGACAGGAAGAGGAGTAACCGTCCAATTGTTGGTCTTGGCCTCAGGCCCCACAAATTGTATCTCTGCTCTGCTGGAACCTTCTCCAGCTTCCACCATACTGACATCCGCGAATAGCCTCTCAAAACTCTGATTCAGGTCTTCATTTATACCGATCAAAGGTCCTCGAATCTTTGGGATCGCTGACCCCTTGGCACTTGCTTTAACAAAAGACCTTGAGAGGCGTGGCACTGGTTTAGGCAGAAACCAGACCCTCTTCTTCATTTTTCGCGCTTGCTTCCTGTCTGCTGCGGTTGGTTTGAACCCCAACCCGAAAGTTTCCAGATTCTTAGGAAGGGAGACAGGTTGGACTATCCCTTGAAGTTCAACTCCCAGGCCTTTTCCCGGCACAAACCCATTACCCAGCATTTCTGATACCATCATGACTGTTGCGGCAGCCACCCTAGGGTGCGGGATGATTTCTCCTTCAGAAATTTTGTTGGCCGACCCTGTATCGAGAATCTGGTAGACCCAGGGACCCTTGTCATCAGTGGTCTCTATGAAAGGCACAATGGTTCCGCCCATGGTGCATGTTGTATCCTCGCCGTGCAACACGACCTCTTGTCTTTCCCACTCGAACTTCACTGTCTGATGTAGGGTGGAAGGCACCGCTTTAGCTGCATGAATCCAGGGTCGTCCTAACAGCAAGTTGTAAGATACCGTGGCGTCCAATACCTGGAATTCCATGGTAAACAGGACCGGACCAATGGTCAGTTCAAGTACAACATCCCCCACAGTGGCTGTTCCGTTTCCGTCAAACCCCCGGACACAGATGCTATTCTCCCGGATTCTTCCACGGTCAATCTTTAACTGGTCCAGGGTGGATAATGGACAAATATTGGCGCTTGAGCCGTTATCCACCAATACTCGGGTTACCACCGAGTCTTCACATTTGACAGCTAGGTATAGAGCTTTATTGTGCTCCGTTCCTTCCACCGGCAGGTCATCATCTGAGAATGTCACTCTGTTCACCTCGAAAATCTTGCTGGCAATGGTTTCCAGGTGGTTTACAGAAATCTCACTGGGTACATGGGCCTCGTTCAATATCTTTAACAGGGCCCGACGATGTTCCTCGGAATGGAGGAGTAATGACAATAGTGAGATCTGGGCAGGTGTTTTTCTCAGCTGCTCAACCACAGAATAGTCTTGTACTTTCATCTTCCTCAGGAATTCTTCAGCCTCTTCTTCTGACACTGGCTTCTTGGTTGCCACTGGGTTGGTTTTTCTTAACTCCACCGGAGCAAAACATCGACCTGATCGAGTCAGCCCTTGCGCTTCACAACTGACTTCTTCCACCTGTTTTCCTTGGTACGTCACCACTGCCTTTTCATATTTCCAGGGCACAGCCCTGCTGTCAATCATCGGCAGTTGGACCACCGGCTTTATGGTCACCCGTTCTCTACATACCCCTTTCAACATGACTGCCGGTGTGGGCAGGATCCCTGGTATTACCAACTTGCTTGGCTCGGGTTTGCTTGCTATGACGGACGGGCTCTTCCCCAATATCACTACCGGCTTGACGCCTTCACCCTGCGGCTGTATACTCGTTGCTCCACTGGTTAAGACTTCTTTCGGGGCGGCTTGGATCATCATCACTGTTTGTGAGGGTTTTCTTAATTTTCCTCCCTCACACACCAACTCAATCATGTGAGCTTCGTGGTGCGCTGGCAGTGGGTTTTGGTTGATGTTAGGGGCCTCCGGTGTCTGGACCTCGATCTTATTGGTGTCAATAAGATCCTGTATGGCATGCCTTAACTTCCAACACTTCTCGGTATCGTGCCCGAGCATCCCTGAATAGTATTCACAACTGATTGAACGATCCAAATTCTGAGGCGGGGGGTTTGGTTCCCGAGTATGGACAGGACTAACCAAACCCAATTGCCGCAGCTTGTGGAACACAGCGGTGTAGGTTTCTCCCAGTTCGGTGAAGGTTCTTTGCTTCCGCAACCTGTCATTCCTGGCATCTGGATTTCCCCGGAAACCTGCCCCTGAAGGATTTCTATATGCCCTTGGTGGAGGGTAGGTGTTTTGTGGTGGTGCATATATGTTCTGGGGAGCCGGTGCGCGCCATTGTGGGCGAACCGGAGGCTGAGTGTATACCTGGGCTTGGTGTACGGAACAATGTGGTTCTCGAGGTGGATAGAAATTTTGTGGTGGGTTGTATGGGTAGTTTGACCTGTGAGGCCTGGGTTGGTTGTAGTGCGGCCTGCCAGCCCTGGACCAACTGCCTGCCTCGATCGTGGCAACCTCTTCTTTCTTTCTTCTTAGCGCACCTCCCGTGCCGCTTTGAATAGCCTGGGTTGTGGCCTTAAGTGCCGAATAGTTTAAGATCTTGTCCGACCTCAAACCTTCTTCTATCATGACCCCTATTTTGACCACCTCGTTGAAAGATTTTCCAACCGTTGTCACCAAGTGACCAAAGTAGGTTGGATCCAATGTCTGCAAAAAATAGTCTACCATCTCTCCCTCTCTCATGGGAGGATCGACCCTAGCTGCTTGTTCTCTCCAGCGGAACCCGAACTCGCGAAAACTTTCCCCGGGTTTCTTCCCAGTTCTCAATAACGTGAGACGGTCAGGGACTATCTCCAGATTGTATTGGAAATGACCTGCAAAAGCCTGCGCCAGGTCATCCCACGTGTACCACCTGCTGAAATCCTGCCTGGTATACCATTCCAGTGCAGATCCGCTCAGACTTTGGCCGAAATAAGCTATCAAAAGCTCATCCTTGCCTCCTGCCCCTCTCATTTTGCTACAGAATCCCCGCAAATGTGCCATGGGATCACCGTGCCCTTCATATAAATCAAACTTGGGCATCTTGAACCCAGCCGGGAGTTGGACATCTGGGAAAGGGCACAGATCTTTGTATGCCACGCTGACTTGATTGCCCAGCCCGTGTAAGTTCCTGAAGGATTGCTCCAGGCTTTTGAACTTTCTCAACACTTCATCCTGTTCAGGGGCCTTAACCGGCTTCTCAACCTCTGCCGGTACTTCCAGATGGGGATTGTAAGCCTGTGGTTCGGGTGCATGGAATGTAGGCTCAGGGGGATAGTATTGTGTATCGTGAGCCTGAAACAATGGCTCACTGGTCGTTCGCTGCAAAGGGGCTGATGCAGGTCCCACAAAAATGGGAATATTGGGTGTTGGGAGAGGTTGATGGGGTGGTGGAGCTTGGGAATCATGAGGGCTTCTTTCTTGATGATAGAGGGGATTTGGGCGGCTTGTGGAAGGGCCAGAGTGAGGGTACTCCGGCATGTGTCCCAGTGTCTCAGGGCTCTTTTGTGTTTTGGCCAGGGCTAGCTGCATTGCATGCATCTCTAGTCCCATCCTTTCAATCTTTTCCATTGCCTCTTTTAGCAACTGGCTCATCGGCCTTTCTTCCTCATTACTATTCTCTGAAGTAGTCATGCTTGTTGCTACCGGTCCTTTGGATCTGGTTTGGTATGAATGTGTTGCCAGAATTCTTTAACAACTAACTGTCTGGTATCAGACAACAACAAACTTTGTTAGTGTTAGAGCTTAACAGATTTGATCGTAACACATAGAGGATGCAATGCACCTAGGCAGTTAACCGTTTCTACATGCTTTGCTTCAAACCACATGCGTCATCCCGGCTTGTTCATTCGTCTCTTTTAAAGTATTTTGCGAAACTCTGCGTTTTATTTTATTTACATTTTCTTTTCTTTATTTATTAAAAGCGGTCGAATCTTATGGGGATTGCCTACGTATCACGTCCCCGCGTGAATCAGACCAGGCGTAGTTCTGCCTCAAAGTAAAGAAACACACAATTCTTGTGAAATCATTAAATTCATTCTCAAAATTTTGCTATTACAAATTACATCAAGCGAGGAATAGCAATAGTACAGACTCCACAGTTCTTAACCCGTTTTGACTAAAAGAAAGGAAAACAGCATATGGAAAAGCGACAAAGCCAAATAAACAGGACTCAACCAAAGATTAATTTTCCAACTTAGGGACCCGCGAGGCATCATTCGGCCTTTCCGCGGCCCTTGGTGTGAGGTCCCTCTGCAGGTTTTTCAACTCATTCATGATTCGGTGGACGCAACCCATGATGGAAACGAGGAGGGTCTTTCGAGGCTTTTGCTCGCATGCCAGGCATCTCATGTAGATGTAATGCCCAATCTCGTCGATCTTTCCCCGGATGTTGTCCCTTTCTGCGAACAAATGCCTTATCTGCTGGTTCTTCAACCCCAGTGTTTGCGCATTGTTGGCAAGCTGATCCTGGAACATCTCCATTTGCCTTTCCATTCTGGTCATTGCATCGTAGCATTGCCTTCTGTCGGCTTGGGCATCTCGTGTTTGCTTGAGGATCCTTTCTCGAAGAGAGGCGTTCGTTTCCCTTAATGTCCCGATGCTCAGTTCATACTCCCTTATGACTCGTTGCAGGCGCTGCCTCCGAGCCATCGCACCCTTTGCCCACTTGGTTCGCAATTTTGCTGTGCTGGCCCTGGCTTTTTCCAAATCTTCCTGGCATTCCGCAACCTGATCCTTTAACCCTGCTATCAATCTTTTATCCGCCCGACTTCTCAGCTGGCTATTAGCCTCTTTTTTCATTCTCCGGATCTGAGCTTTGAGGATCTCGCCTTCTCTGATTAACTTGTTCTTTTCTCCCTTGTGGGCAGCAGACTGTAATTGGCACTCAAACCTCATATCCTGAACTTGTTGCTTCAGTTTGCCTGCTTTGACAAGATATTCCTGCTCTTTGGCCAACCAGCCCCACTGTTCTTGTGAAGATTTGGCAAATTCTTGCAGGTGAGGTCTTTTGGTCGGTCTTCCAGATGATGTCTCCCCTTTGTACCAGGCCTGATACCCGGGCGAAACTTCCCCTTTTGCCCGATTCATTACACAAGTATTTGCTTCTAAGTATTGACATTGGCTCCAAATTTGACGAACCCTTGCTTCAGGAAACTGGCCGTCGGGACTGATCTCGATTACCTGGATGCTCAGATCCTCGTCTTTCGGCACTATCTGATACCTCCCAAGTTGCCTTAAAACCCGATGCGGCGCGTATGGTTGAATGCTCTTAAGTCCCATTAAGAGAAAATGGGGCCTGGCTGCTGGCATGTATATGACTTCGTCGATCGGTAACCATCCTAGCGCCCACTGTATTTGACTGGCGTTGAGGGTATGGAAATATGAGGTCCATGCTGTGACTCCTTCTGGTAGGTAGGTTTCATTAACTCTGGTATAGAACTCCTCTATGCAGGTCTTTCCAGCGGATCCATGGCTCAGAAACTGGGCTCGGTGACATAGGTGTTCGGTCATCCACATTTGCAACAACAAATTGCAACCCTCGAAAAAGCTTCCTCCGGCTTTGCAAGAAGTGAGTGCCCGGAATATATCAGATACTATCATGGGCGCCAACGTACTATCACTCTGTGTGAGCAACGTACTGACGACCCCTGCTATCTTTATGTCAATATTCCCGTCTTTTCTTGGGAATACTAGTAGTCCTAAGAAAGCTATCATGAAAGCAATCCGTCTATGTTCTTCCCACTTTTGGCGATTACCTTTGCTGCACAACTGGTTTTCTGGCTTGTCGAATCCTCCTATGTGACCATATCTTTGATATATGAAACTCATGCTGCAAAAACCTTTTGCCAAGTCAGGGTTATGGATTGTTCTGACTATCTTTAAGGAGTCCAGGAACCGGTGTATTGCTACAGCTCTTGGAGCAATCAGATATTTGTGTCTCAAAGGAGTCTCAGCGCTGCCGATATACCCTGCTATTTCTTCTAAAGTTGGGGTAAGTTCAAAATCTGAGAAATGGAAGACATTGTGCGCAGGATCCCAGTGGGGGACTAGTGCCCTTATGATATCTCCTCGTGGCCTGATATCCAACAAACTCGTGAGGCCTTTCAGATACTTCTTGATTTCGTCATGCCCTTCTTTGCCCAAATCATTCCACCAGAGCCGCAATTGGAGGGGAATTTTACTCATGATTAAAAAGGGTTCATTCGGCATCGTGCTCATTCTGCACATTTATTAATAAGATTTTAACAAATGACACTTATCCTGATAAAAACAAAATATATGCGATTTTTTGTGAATTTTGAATTTTTGTATATATATATAAAAAAAACTTTCTAAAGAAGTTAATAACGGAAAATATTTTGGATTTTTGTTTCGAAAACTGGGAGCCTGAAAGGACTTTTCTAGACCTTTAGCAAGACAAATACTTTTGCCACAAATAAAGATATATATACATTTTGAAGTAAAGAAAAACTTTTGAATTTTTCACTTATATATATATACATATATTTGCAACAAATAATAAAAGTTAAGACAAAATAAGACTCTTTTTTTTTATTATTATTATTTTCATTATAAGAAAAAACCATTTTAAGAATAGGGTCTTTTTTTTTCTTTTTTTTTTTTAAATTTTTTATGACAAGACAAACTATATATTTCTATTGATATTTTATTTTTTGAAAGACAGAACAACGACTTTTTCAAAATTTTGGCAGAGTTTTGACAGTATTTGTTGTTTTTTCTTTTTTTTTCAACAATAAACAATCAATTCCTAACCGTTATTTCCTTTTTTTTTCACAATATTCCAAATATTCAAACACCGGTCAGCATGCGGGCATGAGACAAATAAATGCACGGAAAACAATAGGATGCACCAGAATGGTCTTTTCATATCAGGTTGCTAGTCCTAGACGGACCCAACCCCTGTGTTGAGTCCCCTAAGTCATATGCAACGTGATGCAAATAAGCGTTCCTACTAGGGATCCGGCATGAAGTCACGTTATTCTATGTTCAAAACCTGGGTCGGTGTTCTAGACAGTGTACCCGAGCGGACAACTCGAGTTGAGGAAGGAGCTCCTTTCCGGGAACCAAAAGGCCAGCCGGCTTAGAAACTTTCCGAGCCTCTTTTATTTAGGGTATGACACTAACAGAATAAGGAGTCTCAACCAGTGAGCACATCCCCGGAGGTAAGAAGAGAAAGGTTTCGGCACAGTTTATATACAGTTCAAATAATATCAAAGCGGTAACAGCAGCATTTAGCACACTAGGATCAAAACATGTAATAATCAGATAATAAATAAAGCCGAATAATAACAATTATTCTAAGCTCGAATTCTTAACCCTGAACCAGTGGTTCTGGGTCTAAATCCCCAGCGGAGTCGCCAGAGCTGTCACACCTCCTTTTTACGCACCCGAGGGGCGCAGGGGAGTTTTTTTCCAATTAAAGGACAACCGAAACGGGATTGGTTTAATTATTTCAGAGTCGCCACTTGGGAGATTTAGGGTGTCCCAAGTCACCAATTTTAATCCCGAATCGAGGAAAATAATGACTCTATATTACGGTCTGCGTACCAGAAATCCAGATAAGGAATTCTGTTAACCCGGGAGAAGGTGTTAGGCATTCCCGAGTTCTGTGGTTCTAGCACGGTCGCTCAACTGTTATATTTGGCTTATTTATCTGATTTTTAATACCATATGAACTTATGTGCAAATTTTAACTTTTGACCGCTTTATTGTTATTGTTTTTACAAGAATGTGAACATCGCTTAAAACACGTCTTTGGACTGCGTCACATGAAATGCACCCACAATCCGGAACGCATTTTATTTGATGTTTTGAGATTTGGCTTTGGGTCGCATGAAATGCACACCCGAACTTAAGCAAGTAAATTATTAAACACGCGCCTAAAGAGACTATCGCGTTATTATTTTGCGGAGGCCGTGAAATTCGCTAAACGACCCTCCTGAATTCTAAGTAATTTTAATCAAGTATTTACTGAGGGCCCCGCAATTTGTATTTTTATTCGGCGAGGCTCATCTCATCCTTATTTTTTAAAATGAATTTGCAACGTCATGGACACGCGTCTCGAACCACGTCACAATCAATGTACCCGTGATTAGAAACACATTTCGATTCCGTTGAGATTTGGATTTGGGTCACATCAATGTGCACCCGAGTTTACGAAGGTAAGATTTATTAAGGCGCGTCCTAAAGAGTCTAACGTATTGTTATTTTAGGAAGGTTGTGAGATTTGCTAAACAACCCGTCCTGGAAACTAAATGCTTCACTAATATACATTTAACAAGGGCCCCGCATCTGCGTTTTGTTTATTTTTATCGAGGCTCATCTCGTTGTTATTTTTAAAGGATACCCTATAGCAACTAAGTTTCTTGTCGTGTTTGTCTCTATCAATTGAAAGCAGTAAATAGCCTTAGTTGATTATAAAACCGGATTTAAAGTGCTTTTACAGAATAATAAAACGTGACTGCACTTATGGACAACTAGCTGCAAATTATGGGCCCAAACCTAGCTCATGCGAGATGGCCAGACTTGGGCCCTGTTTTTCCGATACAGGCCTAACTGATTTTTCGATTTGGGCTCGGCCTTCCTGAGGTTGAGGCCTAGAACTGATTCTTTGTTCTTTATCAATTTATATGTGACAAACTAGCAAAGGGGAAAGAACTTTAACTCATGTGGGTAGTTTTCCTATTTTGGCCTACATTATAGAATGTACTACACCATCAGACTAAGTCTAAAATACAATCTATTACCCTGGGAATGTTTTTCACCTGACAGCATACATACATGACTATCATTCATTAACCTACATTGATATACTGAGCATGTAGGCTACTTCTATTATACAAACGAAAATGTAACTATTTTATGACATTTAATGTAGCAGTTCATGTATACATAAAAACAATCTGCAGGTCCTCTCTTTGGCATTCATGCTCAAACTCTCAGTTACATTGGTGGTATCAACTGTGTACCTGGTAAGGAAAGGAAAGGAAGAAGGAGAGTGATCAGTTGAGTAGTGTGCAGTAATCACAGCATCAACAGATACACAGCAACAGCACAGCAACAAACCAACAACCAAGATTGTTTTCCACAGTGAACGAACAACCAACAATGATTCCCAGAATAAATGAAACCAGCAAATAGTCGAGTGCCAAACCAATAATTCCAGACGAAGAGTAATGAACACCAGAAGTAAAAGAAGTTCAATGCAGCAAATACCAACAGTTCAGCAACCAACAAACAGCTCAGTCACGGCAGACGACAGAACTTGGCCAAGACAGCTTGACCAATATGAATTCTTGTTCAACTTTCAGATGGTGTTTGGTTACAATCTATTTGGAAACTAACTTATGTTTTTCGGCTTTCTTTAAACTCAGTAAACCTCTCTTCAGATTAAAACTCTAGCCTTAAGACTGAAAATTTTCACTTTGTTTTTCTCTTTTTTCTGAAGACTAAAAAGTCCAGCCCCTTTTAAGTTCTCAAATGGCCTATTTATAAGCCAAATGACTCGGTGCAGCTAGGCTGCCCTCATGCTGCAACTTGCAGCCTGCCCATGCCTAAGTATCTTTGGTGCCAGCCCCTTTTGTTCCCCACGCCTGGTTTTTTTTTTAATCAGGAGTTATGAGCATCCTTTTATTATTCAATTTAAGCCCCATACCCTTGTGTCTTGTTCCCCATTGGTATTAGTTTAATCCTAAATTAGTACCCTACTTGTCAGCCCATTTATACTAATCTTTTCTGTCTTTTTCAACACCCCAGAATGCCCTTGTTAACCCTGGATTATTACTGCCCTGCCTATTGCAGCATCAGGGCACTTTGGGCTTTGAACATTCGATTTCAGAACTGCCCCAACCTGGCCTCTAATTGTTTACAATGTAGTTACAAACTACCATTCATGGGTAATGCCCAACATTCAAATCACAATACAGGCTCATTAGTCATGCGACATTATTAGCTCATTCGATTCATTAGTTATAGAAAACTAATCGACGACATTTATCGAGTCGACTATACTAATTATAGCAGGTAATAATCAGTCGCTCATATAAACAATACGTTCAGGGACCTAAGGGGCATCAGACAATTTTTGTTCAATTACTGGGGCCTATATGAGTTAACTTATCTGACGATTAAACTAATCGACGATCATGTTTATCACAGAGTGTATTCAGAACAAACAGAAGACAATCGACCAAATAAAAGGCCTTTAACAGAGATGGAAGAAATAAAAATAACAACATAACAAACAAACACAACAGAACATGCTGACAACTTAATTAGAACTAAAACAAAAGAAAGAAAAACTTACCAAAAAGGTTTGAAATCAAAAATGACCCAAATTCTGATTCAACTTCGAACCCTTGAGGCCGAACAAACTTTAATCAGGGTGTTCTCACATGAGAACACCTTGATTAAGGTCTATTAGACCTCAAACCCTTGTCAAGACTGGCCGGGTTCCCCAGGTGCATGTGTCCTAAGGTCTGGATTTCCAGATCTGATTTTTAAGGAGTTGTGGGTAGATTCGGACCAAACCAAGCTTGGTTTGGTCACGAGGAAGGTCAGGGGGGTGTCTGGTATGAAGATGGGGTGGTTTGGCATAGATCCGGGTTCGACTCAAATCTTCAAATGAAGATTCGAGACGAACGAAAGTGATTCGAGGCTAGGGAGTAACAGATCCATGTTCAGGAGAGTGAGGGGGTCTTAGGGTGTTCGGGAGGTGGCCACCGGCGTTCATGCCGCCGGGTTTTGGTGGAAGGGAAACTAGGGCGGCGTTAGGGTTTGGGGGTTTCAGGGTTCGGGGAAGGAGATGACTGAAGGGGGGGTTCGGATAGGGGGTGCGGGGTAAAGGGGCTGAGTTTATATATGGGGAGGTTGATTGGATCTGAGCCGTTAGATCAGATGATCTCAACGGCTTGGATCTGATGCTGAGAAATGAGACGGGGTCGTTTGGTAGTTAAACGGGGTCGTTTGGTTTAAGTGAGGGGTTGGATCGGATTGGTTCCTGGGTCGGGTTTTGAAGCGGGTTACTGATAGAGGTCCTGAGCCGTTGGATCGAGAGTTTGAACGGCCCAGATTGATTTGCCTGAAACGGCGTCGTTTCAGAAGAGGCCTGGGCAGCCGGACTTGGACTGGGTCTGAGTGCTGGTTGGGCCTATTATTTTTGTTTAATTTCTTTTGGCCCAAACCAATTTCTTTCACTTTTTGTTTTCTAATTTCACTTTTCTTTTAAAACAAAAATAAAAATAACAAATAATAAAATAACAAAATTAAAACTAAGCAACAATGCAACATTTTAACACAATTATCACAAAAAATATTTAAGTAAGTTAGCTAAAAGCCTAGAACAGACGATGCACACATATATATATTTTTGAATTTTCTTTTACTGACCGAATTATTCCTTTAGAACCAATGTGCATCCGACATTTGTCTTGATACAAATGTCACCAATCCCCGCAATCTTTGAGTAACTTGTGTTACCCATTTTCACTGTGCCGAAATCACCTGCTACATATCTGCAAAAAAGATCTCTTACCGGTGTGGCATGGTGAGATGCCGCTGTGTCAACCACCCATTCCGACTCTGGACCTGACAGGTGCATGCATTCCTCTTCCTCATTTATAAAGAGGACAACATTATCATTATTTTGCACCATGGCGGCTGTGTTGTCGTCATTCTTCTGGCCACTGGTTTCACCTTTGCCCTTCCTTGGATTTGGGCAATCTCTTTTGAAGTGACCTGGTTGATTACAGTTGTAGCAATTTCTGGCTCTTGATTTGGATCGGTTCTTTGACTTCCCACGAGCTCCGGATCTACCATAGTTGTTCGAACTCCTTTGATAACTCCTGCCTCTACCTTGTGTGATGAGAGCATGTCCTTGATTTTCAGGCTTCTTTCTCATCTTCTCATTGAGTAGAAGAGCCGATGTGACATCTTTCAACTCAATAGTAGTCTTACCGTGCAGGATGGTTGTTGCCAAGTTATCGTACGAAGATGGCAACGAGTTCAATAGCAAGATGGCTTTATCTTCTTCCTCGATTTTCACTCCGAGGTTGGCAAGCTGTGTGATTAGTCCGTTAAACACATTTAAATGTGACAAAAAATTCGTACCTTCACTCATGTGTAGGGCGTATAACTGCTTCTTCAGGTACAATTTATTTGTCAGCGTTTTGGACATGTATAGGCTTTCCAACCTTGTCCAAATTCCACGTGCAGTGTCTTCATCAATGATGTTATTTACCACATCATCTGATAAGTGCAACCTGATTGCACTAGCAGCTCTTTCATCCAAGTCAGCCCAATCCTCAGCTTTCATGGTATCAGGCTTTTTGGAATCAACATCTAGAACCTTGTGTAATCCTTGTTGGATGAGCAGATCTCTCATCCTTCTTTGCCATGTTGAGAAACCGTTATCTCCGTTGAATTTTGCTACCTCGTACTTTACTCCGGACATTTTTATTTTTCACCAAGTATAGTACTACCGACAGTGAATAGTATTTCAGTGAACGAGCAGAACCTGTGCTCTGATACCAGTTGTTGGGAATAAACCCCTTACCAAAATAATATTCACGGTAATAAAGCGGAATAATAATGTAGCACCGAGATACGGTAATTAACAAGAATAAAAGAGTAACAATGACACCAAGATTTTTACGTGGAAAACCCTTCTGAATAAGGGAAAAAACCACGACCCCGAGAGGAGCAACTGATATCACTATAGTAAGGAATTTTACACTTTGTAGGTCGGAGGTAAATACTCCAAAGACCACTACAACACTCAAAAGAAATAACCCTCTTTTGATATTCCCACCTCACTACAATATCGCTCACTCTCTATTTTCTTCACAGACTATTTTCTTATACCTTGTCTGTGAAACCTCACTCTTTCTTTCTCTCTTTGTTGGTGTGATGGAAATGAGAGTTGAAGCTCTCCTTTTATAGCCAAAGTTTCACTCTCTAAAGCCTACCATATTTGACAATTTACACACACTTTTCACAATTCAACAAAGTTGGCTACCAAACCAAACTAATTCAACAAGGTTGACTACCAACCAAACCAAGTCAACAAGATTGGCTACCAAACCAAAGAAAACTTTTATTAGGCACATGTCTAATACTTCTTCAATGAGATGGACCTCATCAAAATCAAGCATAAGTTTCAAATGACAAAGTATGAAATACATATTGAAAACAATAAAGAGGAACAAAGAAATGACCCCCCAAAAAATACAGATTATAGAAAGTGACAAAGAGTGAGATTTAAATTGAGCCTTTGTACTTCTTTCGCATTCAAATGTGTTGACGAGGTAAGTGGAGAAGGTGGGGAAGGGTGTGGCGGCTGGAGAGGCAATAACGTCAGGGCTTAGGTTTTTGGGACTTGAAGCTTGGTAAATTGGATCCTTTTCTTGTTATATTTATACATATTTTTACCTTCTTTACTTTTAATATACAAATACTATAAGTATAAATAAATGTAGTAACAAGTATTGCTAAAAGAAATACTTATAACAGCTAAAATATTATTAAAATATAATTTATATTAAAGTAAATAGAAAAAAGAATTATTTTTATGAAAAATAAGGTTCAGAGAAATATAGTTGTCAAGTATCATATAGTCCAATATATAAAGGAAAATATTAAAAAATAATTATTAATTGCAACAAAAGATTAAGTCGGAAAGTTTTGCGATGACTTTATTTACATAGTTAATTAACAAAATATAAATAAAAATCACATTTAATAATACTAATAAAATTATCATATTATTAGCTTTTTCATAGAGCCCCTATTCCAATTATATGGAATTATTACTAAAATGTTTAATTCAAATTATGATAATTATTAAGCTATTAATTGTATTTGACCATAACATAAATAAATTTTTGCGCTTATTTAAATTGAATGTAATTAATGATCAATGCAACTAGATAAAAGCATAGAGTTTTTAAAAATGTGATATAATTAGATATTCAAATTTATGATAATTATTAAGTTATTAATTGTAAGTGACCATAACATCAATACTTTTTATGCTAATTTAAATTGAATATAATTTAATGATCGATGCAACTAGATAAAAGCACACAGTCTTTTAAAATGTGATATTATTAGGTATTCAAAATTTAATAATAAATTATATAGTTAGTTAAATGTGATAAAATTAGATATTCAAATTTAATTAAATAAATTATATAGTTATTTAAATGATATTAAAACTTATAGGTAATAGTTTATTTATATAGATTATGATTTATACGTTTATATCAACCATATTAAATTCTTAATAATTTTTTAAATAAATCTTACTAGTATCAAAATTATTAAAGTACTACAAATACAAAATAATAATCATAAGAGAGACAGATTTGGTCTACTATATAGGCATATTAAATTCTTAGCTATTGTTAGTTCAATTGATTATTGAATTTTAATGTAATTAATAAATTAGTAAATTAGTAAATGATCAAATCAATATAACTCTTTGCATTGACTTGATTATATATATATATATATATATATATATATATATATAATGGATATGAGCTTATGTTTAAATTCTATATAATTAGTTATTAACACATGTTAGATATAACTCAAATTATTCTTTTAAGTTTAATTGGAAGTTATATACTTCTAGTAAGTATTATAATAGATTTATTTTTCTTAATTCTTAGTGTAAAGAAAATATATTATTATATTTGATATAATTAGAAAAAATATAGTTATTAAAAATAAATATGAATAATAATATATTATTAGCTTCGAGATTTCATTGCTAAATGTTAGCGCCACTATTAGCGATGAAATTCACTTTTTCTAAAAAAAAAAAATCCATATTTATTTTAGTATATTTTCCTTTTTATTAGTGATGAAATCATAAATCTAACGTTATTTCATTGATAATTAGTTACTAAACGTCATAAACCACCAAATTAGTTTTTTTTCTCACTAAAATTGTCATAAAATTCTTTAATATACAAATACTTATTTCAAATAAGTGTTTAGATATATGAAATTATTTTAAGTACTTATTCAAAAAATTTCAGGACCACATATACATAATTATCTCTATAAAGTCTTCATCATATGAGTACTTATTTTAAATTAAGAGTTTAGATATAAAAAAAAGTACTCCAAATACTTATTTCATAAAATAAGAATTTAGATATAAGAAATTACTCTACCATTTATTTAAAAATAATAAATGACCAAACTTACATAAATATCTCTACTATTATTATTACAAATTTGAATTTTATATACAAAATCACAAAATATGAGCTTGATAAGTCAAGGAGTTAGTTGATAAGCTTTGAGTCTTAAGTATACCGATCTATTGTTTAAATTTTTTTTTTATATTTTAAACTTTGTTATTTGAGAATTAGTAAATTCTTTGATTAAATAAAATTTCTAAATAGTTTATATTTTAGAAAAAATCTAACTTTTATTTTTAAAATTTATTATTCCTAAAGTATGTATGTTTTATTATAGGATTAGCTCTTGTAATGACTTTGGTGATCAAAGAATAATATTTTATTTAACTATTTATTGTGGTTAAATAATACTATTGATATGGTAAGTAAAGTTATAATTAGATAGCGAAGTATATTGTCTCTTCGAATTTTATGGCTATATTATTCTGTCATTGTCACGATCCGAATTTTTCCGTCGGAATCATGATGGCGCCTAACATTGTACCCGCTAGACAAGCCAACATTACTAATAATTTTACCTTTTTCCTTTTTTAACAATTTACCCGTTAATATAAGAAAATCAGCGAAAACAAAATGTGGAAGAAAATAATTTAATAGATTAACTTAATACAAATACGAAACCATAATAAAACTTCACCCAAAACTGGTGTCACAATCTCACGGACGGTCTACGAATACTACAAATAAAGGCCTGAACAAAGAAATTCACATCTATCTCGAAAGTAGATAAAACAGAAAAGAAACAGGACAGAAGGGGACGTCAAGGCCTGCGTACACCTGCAGGACTATCTCGGGTCTCCACTGGACTGAAGGCAACAACCTCGAACTACGGTATGTATTCTCCAGTACCGGAATCTGCACAAAAAGTACAGAGTGCAGTATCAGTACAACCGACCTCATGTACTAGTAAGTGTCGAGTCTAACCTCGACGAAGTAGTGACGAGGCTAGGACACGACGAACATTATAAACCTGTGCAATTAAACAATATCTAACAGAATAACAATAATAAAAGCTAAATAGAAATTAACGGGAAGGGGCAACATGCTATGGGGGATACCAGAGTAAGGAAACGCAGAAATAGCGAAAATGAAGCAATTAAGGCACTTGAACCGATAACAGCAAATAATCATACTAAACAGAAAATGAATGAACGACATCACCCTTCGTGCTTTTACTCTCAGTCTTCACCATGCAATCAATATTGAAAATGTGCACGACACCACCCTTCGTGCTTTATCACTCTTCCTCACCATGTGAATAAGAGGAATATGTATGGCATCACTCTTTGTGCTTTATCTCTCTTCCTCACCAGATGCATCAATATAAATGTAAATGTGCACGACATCACCTTTCGTGCTTTATCACTCTTTCCTCACCCTAACAGCAGAAACAATAACATCCCGGCAAGGGAATGAACAATAGAAACAAATATATCCCGTCAAGGGAATCAGCTATAACCAAACTCGTTCCAATAATTAACTTCACAAAATAAATCTAAACTTAAGACAATACTCAACAATGGTCAATTACCAAGAAGTTATCATAAGTCTTGTTCAACATGGATAATCATGAATTTAAGCATGGATAGTGCATAATAAGAATCACAACAGTCACAATATAGGACTCACGTGCATGCTCAACACCAATGTATAGATATTTGTTACCACACCTATACGTCGTACACAACACTAACACGTAGAAAATAAGACACAACACCAACTCCCTCAAGCTAAGGTTAGACCAAACACTTACCTCAAATTCCACGGCCAAACTCAAGCCTCAAATACCCTTTCCCCTTAGATTTCGTCTCCAATTCACTTGTATCTAGCCATAATTAACTTAACAACATTTAAAGAATTCAACTCCAATGCTTAATTATACGTTTTCTATCATTTTCCCCCAAAAAGTCAAAATTCGACCCTTGGACCGCTTGGTCAAAACTCGAGGTTCGGACCAAAACGCATTCACCCACGAGTCCAAATATGTAATTAGTTTTGGAATCCGAACCCAAATCGATGTCTAAATTCCCAATTTTGTAAAAATCCCATTTCTTTCCAAAATCCCTAATTCTACCATGAAAGAACAAGATCTAGGCCTGGAAATCTAGTGGGTGTTGATGGAAAATGAAAGAGATGAGTTTAAGAACACAAACCTATGATTTGGTGTTGAAATCCCTCTTCAAAAATTGCCCAAGGTCGGTTTCTATAGAAGAAAATATGAAATTGTGGAAGAATCCCGTTTTGATCCTGTTTTTAAAACACTGGACAGACCTTCTTCGCGTTCGCGAGAAGTCTATCGCTTTCGCGATGCATTGCGTCCAGAAGGGCCTTCGCGTTCGCGATGAGCTGCTCGCGTTCGTGATGGTCTGTGCCCCCCGACCATCGCGTTCGCAGGCCTGGGACCGCGTTCGCGAAGAGCAACTCAGAGACTCCCACAGCCCCCTCTATTACACTACGCGTTCGTGTATGGCCGGTCGCGTTCGCGAAGAGCAATCCCTTCGGTGCTTCGCGTTTGCGACCAAGGCCTCGCGTTCACGTAAAAGAAACCTCTCCCCAGCCCAGCTTGCACTTCGTGTTTGTGAGAGTGGCTTCGCGAACGGGAAGCACAAAGGATCAGAATACTAGAAGCAGCAATACAACAGAAATTCCTAAGTCCAAAACATCCCGAAACCTATCTGAAACTCACCCGAGCCCTCAGGACTCCAAACCAAATATGCACACAAACCTAAAAATATTGTAAGGACTTACTCGTGTGATCGAATCGCTGAAATAACATCTTAAACAACAAATTTAGCATCAAAATCAACGAAAATCTCAAGGACTCTTAAAGCTGCTATTTTCACAACCGAGGGTCCGAATCACGTCATATGAATTCCGTTTCTTACCAAATTTTACAGATATAACTTATATACCATATTAAACCTGTACTGGGCTCCGGAACCAAAATACGGGCTCGATACCATCGAAATCAAACATCGTTAAAATTCCAAAAACTCTTATATTTTCAGTTAAATAATTTTCTTCAAAAATTCATTTCTCGTGCTAGGACCTCGGAATTCAATTTCGGGCATGCCCAAGTCCCGTATTTTCCTACGGACCCTCATGGACCATCAAATCACGGGTCCGGGTCCGTTTACCCAAAATGTTGACCCAAGTCAACTTAATTCAATTTTAAAGACAAGATTTAGCATTTTTCTCAAATTTTCACATAAAGGCTTTTCGGATATACGTCCAGACTGCTTACACAAATCAATGTGAGACAAAAGGAGGTTTTTAAGGCCGCGAAATACAGATTTGACCTCTAAAACGAGAGATGACCTTTTTGGTCATCACAACCATAACAAATAATTATAGTTATTAAGCAAAATGTTGCCACGATTATTTATAACATGAATAAAAAATTATAGCCATAATAATTTCAAGAGCGGCAAAACTTTTATTTCGTTGCCAATTTTTTTAAGCAATGAGTTTGTAGCTATTAACCAAGTTATTGCCATAGATCTTTACAATTGATGCAAAAGTATTTATTTAGCTATAATACTTTGTTTCAAGTAATTATTTATGGCTAAAATATTAGAATTGCTACAGTAACTTCAAACACGTAACAAAAACTTACAATTAGCTATACAATTCTATTGTAGCAATAAGTTTGTAGCTATTAAATCAGTTATTGCCATGAAATATTATAGCTTGAAGCAAAAAATATCTATTTAGCTATGACATTTTGTTTCAAGTAAGTTTTTGTGGCTATAAGATTACTATTGCTACGGTAATTATAAATTTGTGGCAAAAATATACTAGTATTAGCTATGAAATTTTATTGTAGCAATAGATTTGTAGCTATTTGATAACTATTGCCATGATAGTTAGCAATTGTAGCAAATATGAGGAATTAGCTTTGCCAATTTAACTTTTCTAGCTAAGAAATTTTACGAAATTGTAAATAGCCACGAAATTTTATTTTTTATGGCTATTGATAAGTATTAGCCACGATTTTTATATCTGTTTCTAAGAATTCGTAGCTATATATATATATATATATATATATATATATATATATATATATTATGTTGTAGTATAAATATAAAATACAATAACCAAATCAAACACTGACCATCTTTTTCTCAAAATCTCAATAACCGAACCAAATCACATCAGATTTCCTCAAATCGGTACACCATCAATAAGAAACATAAGAGAGTGACCCTAGAGGGATGAATTCATAGCCATGCGCAGTGCAGACAACTCACATACTAATAATATCAACCACACAGACAACTCACGTGTTGCACGGATAACTCACATGTCAATAATAATAATGTCTCAGATCCACACAAACAACTCGTGTGCTCAATATTACAATCCGTCCGGCGTAGTCACAAGCTCAATATCACAATTCGACATGCGTGGTCACATACTCAATAACACAATTCGTCCCGCATAGTCACGGGCTCAATATTACAATTTGCTCGACGTGGTCACAGGCTCAATATCACAATCTGCCTCGCGTTGTCACAGGCTACTAGTCCAATCCATATCAGACATAAAGTATATATAAGAGAATACATGTACATGATCAATGAACATCAAATTTCATATTCTTGGACTGGTATAAGTGACATGCTAAGGTGTATGCATATGCATAGTACTCTATCATACCTCAAATAAGGCAATTTCATCACAAAAGTAACAATTACAAGGTTCAACCAGGAGACTACCTTCTATGTAAGCTCAAACATGGTCCAAGTAACTCACAACCGGGGGGGGGGGGAGGGGGAATATAAGAAACATCACAACGTTAAGCTTAGCAACCAAATTAAGGTATATCATAGCCTAATCACTACCCCGAGCATGAAGAGTACCCCGGTGCACGCACATGGGCTTAACCCCACACATGTGAGTCATGCATAGCACGTAGCTATCACAAATAACTCAGGCAACTAGTGCTTCAACCAAGTTTTGATAAGATACTTACCTCAAGCAACCTAAATTAGTACCCTAAGAATCCCGTCATGCATGAATCAACTTTCGGACGGCCCGCATCTAGCCAAAATAACTTAGTATCATGTAGTATCGAGTGAGGGGACCAAGGTAGATCCAAAGAAGATTGAAGTAGTGCAGAGTTGGCCCACCTATTATTACATTTCGCACTTTCGTACATTAAAAGTTTCGTCTTCAGTTAATTGACGTAGATTCGAGGATGAGCTAATTTTGACGTTAATGTATTTACGTTATTTATAAGAAGCGATAAATAAGTGTCCCGAAGGATAAAGGGTACACGAATTAAAGAAAATAAGTTTCGTTAAAAGTGGCCAATTTGGGATAAAATATGGGTCGAGCGATAATATCTGATAATTATGAACTAGTATCATGCATGGTACCATATGACCACGGTAGTATAATGTATAAAGCATATTAAAAATATGTAGTATTTTTAAGTAATTTGAGATATTTTTTTAATTATGCGGATAATTAGTTAATTATCAGGCAACAGGACATTACCTAATTACCTAATAGGTAGATAAAAATTAAATATCCCACCCCCACCCCACGTGGAAACTAGCCACATTATCAAGAAATGACCAAGTCATTCCTTGACTAGGTGTCAAATGGATATAAATCCCTTTCATTCTTTTCAGGACTTTGGATATTCAAGTCTTTCCAACTCATTCCCATTTTGAATACTTTGCATTTAAAGTCTTAAGAACAGAACATTGCTTTTGCTTTCTGAAATTCAAATTCCAAACGTTGGCCCCTTTTTCCATGAGATTTGGTTTCACTTCTTTGTAAACTACTCAAAACAACAACTTGTCTTTGGTTTAAAACCAAAGACGTTGAGGCAGAAGCAAGTAATTTCATTCAACTGTCAAATAATTCAAGGAACAGGTATGTTAAGGCCCTCCCTTCTTTCTTTTGGCATGGTCCAAATTATACTGAAGAAACAAGCAAATACACAGTTTCCATAAATTACTCTATTTATAGAAATACTAGGGGTGTCTATATTCTTGATTCCCTATGTGAATTATTATTATCTTCTGTTCATGGGTCTCAGAATAATACACAGTTGAAAAAGTTTATCCGGAAGGAATATTGAGATTATTACGTATTTTTCATGCATTTCACTCATTTATACATGTGCATTGACCCATGACCAGATGGCATTATATATGTGTATATATGTAAATATATGTATATGGGATATGTGAAAAGGTTACGACGTTATATACACATCACCACCTGATCTGCTGGTATATGTTGATGATGTGCCCACAGTGGTCGAGACGATATGATGGGATGCCCTCAGTGACTTGATGATATTATGTATACCCATACCTATGCATGACACGACATTTATACGCATGTGTATCACGTTATATACGTTTTAGAATTTACAAATTTATTCAGATTTAAAGATGTGTTTCTATATTCCATGTTTCATCTAAGTCTGTAACATACTAATTTTCAAGCCTTACATACTCAGTACATTTTTCGTACTGACGCCCTATTTCGCGGGGCCTGCGTTTCATGCACGTAGGTGCAGGTAGGCAAGCTGACGACCCCCCTCCTTAGAATCCCTGATCAGCGAGAGTTGGCATGCTCCACTTGATTTGGAGTTGCTTTGATTTTGGTACGATACGTTTGTGTATATATATGTTTATGGGTATGACGTGGCTCAGTCCCATCTTTTTACAGCTATGTTTCTATTAGAGGTCTGTAGACAGTATGTCTAGTTGTCACGACCCGGATTTACCACCTTTGAGAGTCGTGATGGCGCCTACTAGTGAAAGCTAGGCAAGCCAATTCATTCGAATTACTTAACCTTTTCCAGTTTTAAACCATTATCAGTGATGAGTAGATATCATGCAAATAGCAAAAATAATTAGGCGGAAGACAAAATCAGATAATTAATCTTAATACAAACTGCAGAAGTCTGCATACAACTCTACCTAGAATTTGGTGTCACAGCTCCACAAACAGTCTAAGAGTAACATACAAAGTCTGAAAGATGGAATACACATTAGTTCTGAAATGAGTAAAGGAAACAGGATAAAGGAAGGATAGGAGGTGACACCAGGGCCCGCAGACATCTGCAGGACTACCTCGAGTCGCCAGTGTGGACTGAAGACAACACACTCACTGTGGTCCAAGTGCTCCGATATTAGTATCTGCACACAGTGTAGAGTGTAGTATCAGCACAACCGACCCCATGGGCTGGTAAGTGCCTAGCCTAACCTCGGTGAAGTAGTGACGAGAATAGGACCAGACTACCAAGTAAACCTGAGCAGTTAAATCATATACAACAAAATAATAAAGCAGATAATTACAATAAAAGATGGCAGGGGGAAAACATACTCCGGGGAATAACAGATAGCAACAGAATATCAAGAGAAATAATAAGGAACCAAAATCTAGTTACTAACAAGGATAAGGAAAAACAAATGCAAGATTCACTTTCAGTTCACATCTTGTTGCAGGCATGCAACCCGATCCCATTTCATATATTTCGTTGCAAGCGTGCAACCCGCTCCCATTTCACATATCTTGTTGCATGCGTGCAACCTGCTCCCATTTCATATTTCTTATTGCAGGCGTGCAACCCGCTCCCATTTCATATATATTGTTGCAGGCGTGCAACCCTCTCCCATTTCATATATCTTGTTGCAAGTGTGCAACCCGCTCCCATTTCATATGTTTCCGTGGCGGCGTGCCACCCGATCCCAGTTACTAATCACAACAATCACAAAAGTATCCCGGCAAGGGAACAAGAACAATATAACAACATCTTGGCAAGGGAACAATAATATTTATACAACATCCCGGCAAGGGAACAATAATACCAAAGCAAACATCCTGGCAAGGGAACAATAATACCAAAACAAACATCTCGACAAGGAAACAATAATACCAAAGCAAACATCCCGACAAGGGAATAATAATGATAATAATATGTGAAGTGCAATAAACCACAACAGAGTCATGTCAATTACAATACAAGACCCACGTGCATGCATGACACTGACGTATAGATACTCGTCACCATGCCTATACGTCGTACTCAACAATTAGCACACATCAAATAAAACTCAACTACTAATCCCTCAAGCTAAGGGTAAACCAAACACTTATCTCGATGCCACGAACATAATTCAAGCAACTACTATTGCTTTACCGCTTGATTCCACCACCAATTTGCTTGTATCTAGCCACAAGTTACTTAATTACATCAATAAACGCTAAATGAATCAATTCCAATGCATGAAATTAAGTTTTCCAAAGTTTTACCCAAAAATTCAAAAATTTCCCCCGGGCCCACATGGTCAAACCGAGGTTCAAACCAAAACCCGATTACCCATTCCCCCACGAGCCCAAATATATAATTTGTTTTGAAATCGGACCTCAAATCGAGATCCAAATCCCCAATTTTTGAAAAACCTAGGTTCTACCCAAAACACCCAATTTTTCCCCATGAAAATTATTGATTTTGAGTTGAAATCATGTGAAAAATGTTAAAGAGTGAAGAAAACGAGTTAAAATTGACTTACAATCGATTTGGGAGAAGAGATGTCTTTGAAAAATCGCCCAAGAATGTTTTTGTTTCGAAAGGGTGTGAAAAATAGGAGATTTTCGGTTAAGTTATAAAATTGCAGGTTGCAGATATGGGAATTGCGATCAGTGTTCGCAATTGCAAACCTCGACCTCTGCTAATATCGCATTTGCGAAAATGAGTTTGCATTTGCGAAAATGAGTTTGCATTTGTGAACTCTGAGGAAAACCAGGCCTCTTCGCATTTGCGAATGTGCCTTCGCATTTGCGATGTCGCATTTGCAACCATTGTCTTCACATTTATGAATTAGGCAGCCCAGGACACTTCTCACATTTGCGATATAATGCTCACATTTGCGAGCCAGGCTTCGCAAATGCGAAGCCTGTAGGCCTGCAACATACCATCAAATTCCTAAGTAAAATTTTCACTCTGTGGCCTATCCAAAATTCACCCGAGCCTTCGGGGCTCCAAACCAAACATGCACACCAACCTAAAAACATCATTCGGACTCGCTCATGCATTCATATCACTAAAATAACATTAACAACTATGAATTTAGCATCAAAATCATGAAATTTTCTTAAGAACTTCAAATATCCAACATTCTCAAAAACGATCCGATTCACGTCGTTTCAAGTCCGTTTCTTACCAAATTTCACAGAATTATCATAAATCACATATAAGATCTGTACCGGGTGCCGGAACCAAAATATGGGCCCAATACCATCAAGCTTTAATCACAATTCATTTCCAAATCTCATAAATAATTTCAGAAAGTAATTTTCTTTAAAAAATTCATTTCTCGGGCTTGAAACCTTGGAATTTGATTCCGGGCATACGCCCAAGTCCCATCTTTTCCTACATACCCTCCGGAATCATCAAATCACGGGTCCGGGTCCGTTTACCCAAAATGTTGACCGAAGTCAACTTAATTCATTTTAAAGTCAAAATTTATCATTTTTTACAAATTTTCCCATAATGGCTTTCTGGCTACTTGCTCGGACTGTACACGCAAATTGAGGCAAGACATAAAGAGGTTTTTAAGGTCTCGGAACGCAGAATTTACTTTTAAAATAAGTGATGACCCAACACTAGTTGGGTTGTATGTGGCCTTGTTGGCTTTCAGTTCTTGATGTATAGTTGTCTATAGTAGCCTTGCTAGCTACCCCATTGTATTCTGCCTGTATACGTATATATGCCTGGAAGGCAGGTTTCCTTCTTGTATGTTATTTTCATAATTCAACAGATGTTATTGTGATGACCCAAAATGTCATCACTTGTTTTACAAGTCGATTCTGCGTACCGAGGCCTTAAAACCTCCTTTTCTCACCTCAATTTGCGTGCACAGTCCGGGCGTGTATTCAAAAAGCCGTTGTGTGAAAATCCATGAAAAATGGTAAAATTTGCTTTTAAAATGAATTTGAGTTGACTTCAGTCAATATTTTGGAAAACGGACCCGGACCTGTGATTTAACGGTCCCGGAGGGTCCGTAAGAAAATATAAGACCTGGGCGTATGCCCGAAATTGAATTCCGAGGTCCCAAGCCCGAGAAATAAATTTTTAAAGAAAATTATTTTTTGGAATATATAAGAGTTTTTGGAAAGGAAATGTGTTTGAAATTGATGGTATCAAGCACGTATTTTGGTTCCAGAGCCCGGTACAAGTTTGAAAAAATAATTAGGTTGAATCTGTAAAAAATTTGGTAAAGATCGGAATTGGTTTGGTATAAAACGGACTTAAAGTTGAGAAATTGGAAATTTTAGTGTTCTTGAATGATTTCATGAATTTGGGGTTTAATTCATAGTGGTTGATGTTATTTTGATGATTTGATTGCACGAGAAAGTCTGTATAATATTTTTAGGTTGGTGTGCATGTTGGGTTTGGAGCCCCGAGGGCTCGGTGAGATTTGGATAGGCCACGGAGTGGAATTGAACTTAGGAAGTTGCAGGGTTTCAACTGGTATGTGTTGCACGCCCTGATCTCGCAATTGCGAGGTCAGGTGTTGCAATTGCGAGCCTATCAGGCTTGGGAATTGCAAGGGTCACTTCGCAATTGCAAAGTATGCCCTGGCCAGCATTTCTCGCAATTGCGAGCAATCCTTCGCAAATGCGAAAAACCCAGGTATCCCCATTTGTCGCAAATGCGGCATCCCCTTTGCAAATGCGAGTTCGCAATTGCGAACATTTGTCGCAAATGTGAAGATAGCAGGTCCCTTAAGGGTTTGCAATTGCAAACCCTGGTCGCAATTGCGACATCTGCGAGCTACAAATTCATAACTTAGCCGAAAATCTTTTATTTTTCAAACTCTTTCAAAACATAAACTCTCTTGGGCGATTTTCCAAAGAAAAATTCTTTTATGATTGATGTTGATTTATAAATGGGATCGGGTGACACGCCGCCACAAAAATATATGAAATGGGAGCGGGTTGCACGCCTTCAACGAGATATATGAAATGGGAGCGGGTTGCATGCCTGCAACGAGATATATGAAATGGGATTGGGTTGCACGCCTTCAACAAGAAAGAAAAGAAAGTGAATATTGTGTTTGTTTTCCTCATTATTGTTGGCAACTAAATTATGGTTTCTTTACATTTCTCCTTTTTATTTTGTTGTTACTTGATACTTCCCGTAGCATGCTTTCCCCTCCCCCTCTTTAACTGTGAATATCTGTTTTTATTTTCCGTTGTATATGCTTTAACTGCACAGGTTTATTTGGTAGTCCGGTCCTAGCCTCGTCACTACTTCGCCGAGGTTAGGCTAGGCACTTACCATCACATAGGGTCGGTTGTTCTGATACTACACTCTGCATTGTGTGCAGATCCCGATACTAGAGCATACGTACCTTAGCTTTGGGTTGTTGCCTTCAGTCTATTCGAAGATCCGAGGTAGTCCTACAGGCGTCCATAGGCCTTCGCATCTCCTTCTATCCTTTCATCCTGTTTCATTTATGTACTTCCGAGACAGTATTGTATTTATTTTTCGGACCCTTATTTGTAGTATCCTTAGACGTCTGTGAAATTGTGACACCAGTTCTGGGTAGTTTATATATGGATTGGTATTGACATCTTTATTCAAATATTACATTTCAGTCTTCCGCTTATTAAATTCCGATGTTTATCTAATGTTGGTTATTAATTGCTAAAGGATTAAAATGGAAAAAAGATAAGTAATTCAAATGGTGGGCTTGCCTAGCTTTCACTAGTAGGCGCCATCACAACTCCCGAGGGTGGGAAATCCGGGTCGAGACAAGTTGGTATCAGAGCTCTAGGTTGCTTAGGTCTCACAATTCACAGACAAGCTTAGTAGAGTCTAAGGGATCGGTACAGAGAAGTCTGTATTTATCCCTAGAGGCTACAGAGTTAGGAAAAACTTCACATCTAGTCTTTCCTGTCGTGCATTTAGGTTTCTCAATGCTAATTGAATTTCTACTCTGTTCTTTCGTAGATGGCGAGAACACGCACTTCCTCATCCACTGATCAATAGCTCGAGCCCCCAGCAGCAGCTCCCATGAGGGGCAGAGGGCAAGGTCGAGGCCGAGGTAGGACAGAGCTCAGCCCAGAGCAGCCGCACCAGTGGCGGAGCCTCAGGCAGTTCCGATGGGCCCAGCTCAAGTGCCAGAGGGGTTTATTGCTACCCCAGTGCTCCAGGATGCTCTGGTCTGTCTAGTGGGCCTTATGAAGAGTGTCACCCGGGCAAGCTTCTTCCTGTAGCACCAGTCGTCGCTAAGGTTGGAACAGGAGCCCAGACTCCTTCTACCCGCACTCCGGCACAGATGGCTCTCTAGTTTCAGACTCCAGCAGCTCAGCCAGTTGGAATAGTTCAGCCGAGTGTCGTAGCTCAGACCGGTGATGGAGCAGCTTTGTCTGTTGATGCCTTGTGGAGATTAGATAGGTTTATTAAGATCTTCACTACCACTTTCAGCGGTGCATCTTTTGAGGATCCCCAAGATTATTTAGACAATTGTCACGAGGTTCTCAGGAACATGGGGATAGTGGAGACCAATGGGGTCGACTTAGCTACTTTTCATTTATCTGGATCCTCCAAGACATGGTGGAGAGATTATTGTTTGGCTAGACCAGTTGGGTCACCAGCTTTGACATGGTATTAGTTTTCTCAGATATTTATTGAGAAGTTTCTTCCTATCACTCAGAGGGAGAACTATCAGAGGTAGTTTGAGCGTCTCCGACAGGGTTCTATGACTGTTACTCAGTACGAGACCAGATTTATTGACTTGGCCCATCATGCTCTTTTTATACTTCCCATTGAGAGGGAGAGAGTGAGGAGGTTCATTGAGGGACTCATTCAGCCTATTCGATTGTAGATGTCTAAGGAGACGGAGAGTGCGATTTCTTTTCAGGAGTCAGCCAATATGGACGGGAGAGTTGAGATGGTTCTATCATAGGGGGTGGTCAGGGGTCTGACAAGAGGCCTCGTCATTCAGGCAGATTCAGTGGCACTTCATCTGGAGGCAGGGATTTGTATGGTAGAGGCCATCCTCCTATGCCTTTTCAGTCAGCACTTCCAGTTTCTCATGATGCTTCGGGTGGTCGTGGTTCTCACATGTAGTACTCTGATCAGCAGTCCTATAGTGCATCGCCAGCTCCTATCAGTGCACCTCTACTTCAGAGTTTCCAGGGTCGTTAGCCCCAGCAACTAAAGGCTTGATTTACTTGTGGTGACATGAGGTATATTGCTAGATTTTTCCCATGAGCACTGAGCAGTTCTCAGTACTAGGGTTCCCATGCCATGGTTTAGGCACCGAGCATTCCACCGCCCACCCAGCCAGCTAGAGGTGGAGGTAGAGGTATTAAAGGTGGAGCTCAGGCCACTAAAGATGGAGGCTAGCCAGCAGCAGGCCGTCCTAGAGATGTAATTCAGAGTGGTGGGGCCCAGCCCCGATGTTATGCTTTTCCAGCCAGGCCTGAGGCTGAGGCTTCCTATGCAGTCATCACAGGTATTGTTCTGGTTTGTAGTAGAGATGCTTCAGTTCTATTTGATCTAGGATATATGTACTCCTATATGTCATCTTATTTTGTACCATATCTGTTCATGCCTAGTGATTCCTTGAGTGCTCTTATTTATGTGTATACACCGGTGGGTAATTCTACTGTGGTAGATTGTGTCCATCATTCATGTATAGTTGTGATTGGAGGTCTTGAGACTCGTGTAGATTTGTTACTTTTGGATATGGTTGATTTTGATGTCATATTGGGGATGGACTAGTTATCACCTTACCACGTTATCTTGGACTGTTATTCCAAGACTGTAACCTTAGCCTTGCCGGGTTTACCTCGTTTAGAGTGGAGAGGGACTCCTGGTCATTCTACTTGTAGTGCATGAAGGCTCGGCGTACGGTCGAGAAGGGGTATTTGGCCTATTTGGCATATGTTCGTGATTCTAGAACTGAGGTTCCTTCTATGGATTCTGTGTCTATTGTTCGTGAGTTTCCTAAGGTATTTCTTTAAGACCTATCGGGGATGCCACCTGACAGGGATATTGACTTCTGCAATGATTTGGCTCCAAGCACTCAGCCCATTTTTATTTTGCCGTATCATATGGCTCCGCCTGAGTTGAAAGAATTGAAGGAGCAGTTACAAGACTTTTATGGTAAAGGCTTTATTAGATCTAGTGTCTCGCCTTGGGGTGCGTCGGTGTTGTTTGTTAAGAAGAAGGATGGATCGATGAGAATGTGTATAGATTACCGGTAGTTGAACAAGGTTACAATCAAGAATAAGTATCCATTACCGAGGATTGATGATTTGTTTGATCAGCTTCAGGGTGCCAAGGTATTTTCAAAGATTGACTTGAGATCGGGCTACCATCAATTGAGGATTAGGGCATCCGATGTCCCTAAAATAGCCTTCCGCACTTAGTACGAGCATTATGAGTTCTTGGTGATGTCATTCGGGTTGACAAATGCCCCAGCAACTTTTATGGATTTGATGAACCGAGTATTCAAGCCTTAATTGGATTCGTTTGTGATAGTCTTCATTGATGATATTTTGATCTATTCCCGCAGTCGGGAGGAGAATGAGCAGCATCGGAGAGTGGTTCTTCAGATTTTGAGAGATAGTCAGTTGTATGCTAATTTTTTGAAGTGTGAGTTCTGGTTGAGTTTGGTTGCATTTTTAGGTCATGTTGTTTCGGCATAGGGTATTCAGGTGGATCCGAAGAAGATAGAGGCAATCAAGAACTGGCCTAGACCCGCATCAGCTATAGAGATCCGGAGTTTTAGGTTTGGCAGGCTATTATCGCTGGTTTATGGAGGGGTTTTCATCTGTTGTAGCCCCGATAACTAGGTTGACCCAGAAGGGTGCCCAGTTCAGGTGGTCAGACGAGTATGAGGGGAGCTTTCAGAAGCTCAAGATAGCTTTGACTACGGCGCTAGTGTTGGTTTTGTCCCCAGGTTCAAGGCCATATACAGTTTATTCTGATGCATCTCGTATTGGATTTGGTGCGGTGTTGATGCAGGATTGCAAGGTCATTGCTTATGCTTCGCAGCAGTTGAAGATTCTTGAGAAGAATTATCCAGTTCATGATTTGGTGTTAGTAGCCATTGTTCATGCGTTGAAGATTTGGAGGCATTATCTGTATGGCGTGTCATGCAAGGTGTTCATGGATCACAAGAGTTTATAATACTTGTTCAAGCATAAGGAGCTAAATTTGAGGTAGAGAAGGTGGTTGGAGCTATTAAAGGATTATTATATCACCATCTTATATCATCCGAGAAAGGCTAATGTGGTGGACGATGCTTTGACTAGGAAGTCAGCCAATATGGGCAATCTTGCGTATATTCCGGTCAGTGAGAGACCGCTTGCTTTGGATGTTTAGGCTTTGGCCAATCAATTCGTGAGGCTGGATATTTCTGAGCCCAGCTGTGTGTTAACTTGCACAGTCACTCGTTCTTCTTTATTGGAGCATATCCGATGTCGGCAGTATGATGATCCTCATTTGTGTGTCCTTAGGGACACGGTGAAGCATGGAGGTGCTAAGCAGGTTACATTAGAAGACGATGGAGTTTTGAGGCTGCAGGGTCGAATTTGTGTGCCTAATGTATATGGGCTACTAGAGTTGATTTTAGAGGAGGACCATAGTTCTCGGTACTCTATTCATCCGGATGCCGCTAAGATGTACCAGGATTTGTGGCAGCATTATTGGTGGAGGAGGATGAAGAAGGATATTGTTGCATATGTGGCTCGGTGTTTGAATTGTCAGCAGGTAAAGTACGAGCATTAGAGACCTGGTGATTTGTTCCAGAAGATTGAGATTCCTGAGTGGAAGTGGAAGCATATCACTATGGACTTCGTTGTTGGACTCCCACGGACTCAGCAGAAGTTCGATGCAGTGTGGGTTATTATTGATAGGCTGACCAAGTCAGCACATTTCATTCCTGTAGCAGTCTCATATTCTTCTGAGAGGTTAGCTGAGATGTATATCTGAGAAATTGTTCGTCTTCATGGTGTGCTTGTTCTATCATTTCGGACTGAGGTATGTAGTTTACCTCACATTTCTGGAGAGCAGTTTAGTGGGAGTTAGGCACACAGGTCGAGTTGAGCACAGCATTTCATCCTCAAATGGACGGGCAGTCCGAGTGCACCATTTAGAATTTGGAGGATATGCTCCAAGCCCGTGTCATTGACTTTGGAGGCTCGTGGGGTCAGTTTTTTCCATGAGCAAAGTTTGCCTACAATAACAATTACCCGTCTAGCATCCAGATGGCTCCTTATGAGGCTTTATATGGTAGGCGGTGTCGGTTGCTGGTTGGATGGTTTGAGACAGGAGAGACTTGGTTGTTGGGTACGAATCTAGTACACGATTCCTTGGACAAGGTCAGGAACATTTAGGATAGGCTTCGTACAGCTCAGTCCAGGCAAAAGAGCCATGCCAACCGTAAGGTTCAAGAGGTGGCATTCATACTCAGCGAGCGGGTGTTGCTTCAAGTGTCACCTATGAAGGGCGTGCGTAGATTTGGGAAGAAGGGCAAGCTTAGCCATGGGTTCATTGGCCCGTGTAAGATTCTTGATCGAGTGAGATATGTGTCTTACAGACTTGCGTTGCCGCTGAGCTTATCAGCGGTGCATCTAGTGTTTTATGTGTCCATGCTTCAGAAGTATCATGTCGATCCATCCCACATTAGATTTCAGCACTGTCCAGTTGGACAAGGACTTGTCCTATGAGGAGGAGCTAGTAGCTATTCTATAACGGCAGGTTCGTTACTTGAGATCAAAGAGTTTCCCTTCTGTTCGTGTTCCGTGGAGATGTCAGCATATTGAGGCAGTGACCGGGGAGACCGAGTCTGATATGCGGAGCAGTTATCCCCATCTTTTCTCCGACTCAGATACTTTCTTCTTATGTCTGTTCGAGGACGAACGATTGTTTTAGAGGTGGAGAATGTGATGACCCAAAAGGTCATCACTTGTTTTACAAGTCGATTCTGCGTCCTGAGGCCTTAAAACCTCCTTTTGTCTCACCTTGATTTGCGTGTGCATTCCAGGCATGTATCCGGAAAGCCATTGTGTGAAAATATGTGAAACATGGTAAATTTTACTATTAAAATGAATTTGAGTTGACTTCGGTCAATATTTTGGGTAAACGGACCCGGACCCATGATTCAATGGTCCCGGAGGGTCCGTAGGAAAATGTGGGACTTGGGCATATGCCCGGAATTGAATTCTGAGGTCCCAAGACTGAGAAATGAATTTTTAAGGAAAATTATTTTCTGGAATATATAAGAGTTCTTGGAAATGAGAGGTGTTTGAAATTGATGGTATCGGGCATGCATTTTGATTCCGGAGCCCGGTACAAGTTTGAAATAATAATTAGGTGAATCTATAAAATTTGGTAAAGATTGGAATTGGTTTGGTATAAAATAGACTTAAAGTTGAGAAATTGGAAATTTTAGTATGCTTGAATGATTTCATGAATTTGGGGTTTAATTCATAGTGGTTGATGTTATTTTGACGATTTGATTGCACAAGCAAGTTCGTATGATGTTTTTAGATTGGTGTGCATGTTTGGTTTGGAGCCCCGAGGGCTCGGGTGAGATTTGGATACGCCACAGAGTGGAATTGAACTTAAGAAGTTGCAGGTTTTCAGCTGGTATGTGTTGCAAGCCTTGATATCGCAATTGTGAGGTCAGGTGTCGCAATTGTGAGCCTATCAGGCTTGGGAATTGCAAGGGTCACTTCACAATTGCAAAGTATGCCCTGGCCAGCATTTCTCGTAATTACGAGCAATCCTTCGCAAATTCGAAAAACCCAGGTATCCCCATCTGTCGGAAATGCGACATCCCCTTCGCAAATGCGAGTTCGCAAATGTGAAGATAGCAGGTCCCTTAAGGGTTTGCAATTGCGAACCCTGGTCGCAATTGCGACATCTACGACCTGCAAATTCATAACTTAGCCGAAAATCTTTCATTTTTCCAACTCTTTCAAAACATAAACTCTCCTGACCGATTTTCCAAAGAAAAGTTCTTCTGCAAATCGATTGTACGTCATTTCTAACTCGTTTTCTTCAATATTTATCATCTTTTCACATTATTTCAACTCAAAATCAAGGGTTTTCATGGGAGAAATTGGGTGTTTTGGGTAAAACCTAGTTTTTTTTTTCAAATTTTGAGGATTTGGACCTCGATTTGAGGTCTGATTTCAAAACAAATTATATATTTGGGTTTGTGGGTGAATGGGTAAACGGGTTTTGGTTCGAACCTCAGTTTTTACCATGTGGGCCCAGGGTCGATATTTGACTTTTTGGGAAAAACTTTAGAAAACCTATTTTCATGCATTAGAGTTGATTCATTTAACATTTATTGATATATTTAAGTAACTTGTGGCTAGATACGAGTGAATTGGTGGTGGAATCGAGAGGTAAAGCGGTAGTTGAGGCTTGAATTGTGTTCATGGCATCGAGGTAAGTGTTTGGTCTAACCTTAGCTTGATGGATTAGGAGTTGTGTCTTATTTTCTATGTGTTAATTGTGGAGTACGACATACAAGCATGGTGACGAGTATCTATACGTCAGTATCAAGCATGCCCGTGGGTCTAGTGTTGTAATTGTTGTGACTCCGTTGAGATTTATTCATGCTTAATATGTTGATTATCATTGTTGGTTCCCTTGCCGGGATGTAATTGTTTATGATATTATCTCCCTTGCCGGGATGTTATAGTTATGACATTGTCTCCCTTACCGGGATGTTATTGTTTACGATATTGTTTCTCTTGCCGGGATGTTGTTGTTATACTCTTGTTCCCTTGCCGGGATTCTTTTGTGAATGATGTTTATTTGTTAATGGGATCGGGTGGCACGCCGCCACGAAAATATATGAAATGGGAGCAGGTTGCACGCCTGCAACGAGATATATGAATGGGAGTGAGATATATGAAATGGGAGCGAGTTGCGTGCCTGCAACGATATATATGAAATGGGAGCAGGTTGCACGCCTGCAACGAGATATATGAAATGGGATCGGATTGCACGCCTGTAACAAGAAAAAAATAAAAGTGAATATTGTGTTTGTTTTCCTCATTATTGTTGGAAACTAAATTATGGTTTCTTTACATTCCTCTTTGGTATTTTGTTGTTACCTGATACTTCCCATAGCATGCTTTCCCCTCCCCCTCTTTAATTGTGAATATCTGCTTTTATTTTTCGTTGTACATGATTTAACTACATAGGTTTATTTGGTATTCTGGTCCTAGCCTCATCACTACTTCGCCGAGGTTAGGCTAGGCACTTACCAGCACATGGGATCGGTTGAGCTGATACTACACATTACACTGTGTGTAGATCCCGGTACTAGAGCATACGGACCTTAGCTTTGGGTTGCTGCCTTCAGTCCATTTAGAGACCCGAGGTAGTACTGCAGGCATCCGCAGGCCTTGGCGTCTCCTTCTATCCTTTTATCATGTTTCATTTATTTAATTTCGAGACAATACTGTATTTATTTTTCGGACCCTTATTTGTAGTATCCTTAAACCGTTTGTGAAATTGTGACACCAGTTCTTGATAGTTTATGTATGGATTGGTATTGGCATCTTTATTTAGATATTACATTTCAGTCTTTCGCTTATTAAATTCCGCTGTTTATCTAATGTTGGTTATTAATTGTTAAGGAATTAAAATGGAAAAAAGATAAGTAATTCAAATGGTTGTCTTGCCTTACTTTCACTAGTAGGCTCCATTACGACTCCCGAGAGTGGGAAATTCGGGTCATGACAATTATTCAAGTTCATATCTTAGACACATGCTTACGGGTGTTTGACAGATAGGACTCAGGCACCCGTCGCAGCCCATCGGTTTGGGTCGTTACAAAAGTGGTATCAGAGCAATTATGTCCTAGGGTTGTCTACAGACCGTGTCTAGTAGTATTTTGTTTATAGGGGTGTTGTGCACCACACTTATAGACAGGAGGCTACAGGACATATAGGATGTTATCCTCTCTTCTTATCTTAGATCGTGCAATATAAGCATTCGTGTTCCTAACAATATTTTACGTTTTTAGCAATGCTTTCAAAGACTACAGCTGTTAGCATGGGTCAGAAGGCTACGAAGGTGCTAGAAAGAGATATAAGTTATACTATGGAGTCAGACCCATCAGAGATCATGAGTTCTATTGGGGAGGATCCATCCTAGGATCCATATAAGCCATCTGTTCGAGTTGTTTCGACCACTCTGGCAGTAGATGGGGTGAGAAGAGTTTCGACCTTGCCAAGGCCCTTAGTTTCATTATCGCAGCCTGTTGATCAGGGTATGATGGGAGTAGTACATGGATTGGCACAATCGGGTTTCCCTTAGGCTCAAAACTATGTCAAGGCATTTGCGGACACCAGCTCTTTTGAGGTTCCAGATAATCCACAGTCTTGGGAGTCCATCAATCAAGGTTCACCAGTATATGTTGTGGTATATGCAGAGGAAGAGGATAGTAGTCAGGCCAAGAGGAGGAATGTAACCAATAAGGATACAAAGATTCCGCTTCGAAATGTGTCTGATCGAGGTTCTTATATAGGATGAGGCAAGGACCCTCTACTTTAGACTTCCTCCAAGTATCAGATTTTGGTTGATGAGTTCGACCTCTTCTTGGAATACACTCAAATCAGGGTTCTGATTATGTTAGGTTGTTTTATGAGGACATATGGAGCCCCGTCTCGACTTGTATATATTATGGTTATGCCTACTTAGAGGTTTTGCAGACATTATCCTGTATATAGTTTTGGGTATGACATTCCTACGGCTAGGTTAACCCCTATGTATATAAACCCTCTTTCTAAATTAGTTATGCAAGATATGTTTTAATATTGATACCTATATATACGGATGTGGCCCTAAATGACCCGTGATAGACTTGAAAATAAACAAGGATAAGGTATGTGGTGCTCGGTTGGGTAGAACTTGATATTATAATAGGTATGGATTGATTGGCCTTTTGTTATGATAACATTAAGTATAGATCAAAGGTGGTTTGGTTTCAGTTTCCACGAGAGCCTGTTTTAGAATGGAAAGGTAATACGGCATCGCCAAGAGGTAAATTTATCTTCTATCTCAAGGCAAGGAAGATAATCAGAAAGGACTATATTTATCACTAAGTTTGGGTTTGGGATGTGGGAGTTACCAACCATTCAGTTCTTTTCTATAGTTAATGAGTTTCCCGATGAGCTTCCAGGTTTTCCGTTAGAGCGAGAAATTGAGTTTGTCATTAACCTACTACTACCAGATATTCATCCAATAACTATCCCCCTATAGAATGGCCCCCGCAGAGCTGAAAGAGTTGAAAGAACAACTAAAAGACTTACTTGGAAAAGTCTTTATCAGACCTAGTACGTCACCGTGGGGAACACCTGTGTTGTTTGTGAAAAAGAAAGATGGTTCCTTACGAATGTGTATTGATTATAGACAGTTGAATAAGGTAACGATTAAGAATAAGTACCCGCTCCCGAGAATTGATGATTTATTTGATCAGTTGCAAGGTGCCAAGGGTTTTTCAAAGATAGACTTGAGGTTTGGGTACCATCAGGTAAGGGTTAAGGAGGAAGATTTTCCGAAGACAACATACAGGACCAGATATGGGCACTTCAAGTTTCATGTTATGACGTTCAGTGGAACCAATGCCCAGCAATATTCATGAATTTGATAAACTGTGTGTTCAGGCCCTTTTTAGACCTATTTGTAATCATATTTATCGACGATATATATTGGTATATTTTCGTTCAGAGGCCGAGCATGCAGATCACTTGCGTACTGTGCTTAGAGTTATACAAAAAGGGAAGTTGTATGCAAAATTCTCTAAATATGAATTCTTGTTGAACTCTGTAGCTTTCCTTGGGCATATCATTTCGGGTGAAGGCATCCGGGTGGATATACAAAATGTTAAGGCATTGAAGACTTGTCCTAGACCCACAACACCGACGAAGGTTCGTAGCTTCTCCATTTGGCAGGTCATTACAGGAAACTTGTAACAGATTTTTCTTCTCTTATAAGGACCTTCTACCAAAGTGGTATATGGTGTCTGGCTCAATATTCCGGAATAACATAAGGAAATCTATAATGCAAGTAATCTGAAGAAAGGTTGCAAATAAGTATAAATAGATATGTATAGGTCACAAGCTAAAGTATGGTAGAGCGACAAGGTTCTAGGAAGACAGGAGAAAGGATAAGAAAAGATGAGTAAAAGGTAACAAGAATGGATAAGTCCTTGGGAATAAGTTCATAAGAGAGTTGATGATTTCTCTAAGTTATAGAAGACTCAGTATAGCCCGAATGAACTCAAAGGAATCTAAGACTAGTAATGTTTAGAATAGATGAAATGTTGCCCTAATAGTGGGATAAGGGCGCAATTGTGATGGATAAAAGATGAAGTTTGGGCCTCCGAAGAGGGGAATTTCCTGAATTGTACAAGATTAGGATAACCATGTAAGTTAACTTAGAATGAAACTAGGTTTCAATGAACTGACGCTTGCGAACAGAGTTTCCAGGCCTTAAAGGACAAATTGATTTCAGCACTGGTTCTAACGCTCCCAGAAGGGATCGATGGTTATGTGATCTATTGTGACGCTTCATGTGTTGGATTGGGTTGTGTGCTAATTCAGCATGGTAAGGTTGCGGCTTTTTCTTCTAGTCAACTAAGAAAGCACGAGAAGAACTACCTGACCCACGATTTAGAGTTAGCTGCGGTGATTCATGCACTAAAGATGTGGAGGCACCACTTGTATGGCATTCATGTTGATATCTATACGGATCATAAGGGCCTCCAATATATCTTCAAGCAAAAGGAATTGAATCTTTGTCAAAGGAGATGGTTGGAGCTACTTAAAGACTATGACGTTGATATTTTATACCATCCGGAGAAGGCGAACGTAGTAGACGACGCCCTCAGCCGTAGATCTCTGGGTAGCCTGTCATATTTACAGCCAGAATAAAAGGGAATAGCCCATGAGGTTCATCAGCTAGCTAGTCTTGGAGTTTGGATACTGGACTCAGGTGACATTGGAATTACTCTTCAGGATACGACAACATCCTCATTAGTAACTGAAGTAAAGGAACGTCGGTACGAGGATCCTATGTTAGTTCATTATAGGGATACCACCCTTTAGAAGGAGAATACACCGTTTTGAATTACACAAGATGGGGTCCGAAGATATCAAGGACGATTATGTGTCCCTAATGTTGCAGGGCTACATCGGCAGGTTCTGGCAGCAACTCACTATTCTCGTTATTCTATCCATCCAAGAGCAACAAAGATGTATCATGATATCAAAGAAGTATATTGGTGGGACGGAATGAAAAAGGATATAGCAAAATTTGTTGCTTAGTGTCCTAACTATCAGCAGCTTAAGGTTGAGCATCAAAAACCCAGCGGATTATTGCAAGCTATGCAGATTCCGACTTGAAAATGAGAAGTAATAAATATGGACTTCATCGTAGGCTTACCTCATACCCAACGTAAGTTCGATTCGATATGGGTGATTGTTGATAGGCTTACAAAGTCAGCCTATTTACTGCCCGTTAGGACTACATATTCCTCAGAAGATAATACAAGACTTTATATTAAGGAAATAGTATGACTACATGGTGTCCCTATATCTATTATCTCAGATAGAAGAGCTCAATTTATAGCTAACTTCTGGAGGTCCTTCCAAAGAGGATTGGGGACTCAAGTAAGTCTTAGTACAACATTTCATCCCCAGATAGATGGGCAGGCTGAGCTTACTATTCAAACACTAGAGGATATGTTACGAGCTTGTGTAATAGACTTCAAAGGTAGCTGGGATGATCATCTGCCACTTATTGAGTTTGCATACCATAATAGTTACCATTCCAGTATTTAGATGGCTACATATGAAGCTCTTATGGACGGAAGTATAGGTCGCCTATAGGGTGGTTCGATGTTGGGGAAACTACGTTAGTAGTACCAGAATTGGTACAGCAGGTAATCTAGAGAATTAAGCTTATACAGGAAAGGCTATTGGCAGCTCAAAGCTGTCAGAAGGCTTATGCGGATAATCGATGACGAGACTCGGAATTTCAAATGGACGATTGGGTATTCCAAAAAGGTATCACGGATGAAAGCCGTCATGAGGTTCAGAAAGAAAGGAAAACCTAGCCCTTGGTAAGCCAGGTTGCATATAAGTTAGACTTGTCTTCGGACTTGGAGTCTGTACGTCCAGTCTTTTATATGTCTATGCTCCATAAATATATCGGAGATCCTTGCAGAATTGTGTTAGTTGATGACATTCAGGTCACAGAGCAGCCATCATATGAAGAAACTCCCATTGTTATATTACACAAACAGATTCGGAGATCGAAAACTAAAGACGTAGCTTCGGTGAAAGTACTTTGAAGAAACAATAATGTGTAAGATGTGACTTAGGAGGCCGAGGAAGACATGAAATCTAGATATTCCTATTTATTTCCTCCTTAAGAGAAGGATCTGATTGAGACGTCATAACCTTAAGGTACGTGTATGGATCCTAGTGTTAGTTATTGTCATTGGTCATGTGAGGCCATTGTCATTATTGGTCCTATGTGGCATTGAATTATTAAGTTTCTACAAAAAGAGTAGGTTGCAGTATTGTTATCAAGGGCGACTCTGCTAAGGTTATATAGATCCCGAAAGGTTAAACGTTCGAGGACGAATGTTTCTAAGGGGGGAAGGATGTTACATCTCGCACTTTCGTACGTTAAAAGTTTCGTCTTTAGTTAATTGACATAGATTCGGGGATGAGCTCATTTTGACGTTAACGTATTTACGTTATTTATAACAAGTGATAAATATGTGTCCTAAAGGATAAAGGGTACACGAATTAAAGAAAACGACATTCGTTGAAACTGGCCAATTTAGGATAAAATATGGGTCGAGCGATAATACCCGTTAATTATGAACTAGTACCATGTAGGGTACCATATAACCACGGTAGTATAATGTATAAAGTATATTAAAAATAAGTAGTATTTTTAAGTAATTTGAGGTATTTTTTTAATTATACGGATAATTGGTTAATTACTGGACAACGGGATATTACCTAATAAGTGGATAAAAATTAAATATCCCACCCCCACCCCACATGGAAACTAGCCACATTATCAAGAAATGACTAAGTCATTCCTTGACTAGGTGTCAAATGGATACAAATCCCTTTCATTCTTTTCAAGACTTTGGATATCCAAGTCTTTCCAACTCATTCTCATTTTGAAGACTTTGCATTTAAAGTCTTAAGAACAAAACATTGTTTTTGCTTTCTGAAATTCATATTCCAAATGTTGGCCCCTTTTTCCATGAGATTTGGTTTCACTCCTTTGTAAAATACTCAAAACAACAATTTGTCTTTGGTTTAAAACCAAAGACGTTGAGGCAGAAGCAAGTAATTTCGTTCAAGTGTCAAATAATTCAAGGAACATGTATGTTAAGGTCCTCCTTTTTTCTTTTGGCATGGTCCAAATTATACTGAAGAAACGAGCAAATACACAGTTTTCATAAATTACTCTATCATAGAAATACTAGGGGTGTCTATATTCTTGATTCCCCATATGAATTATTATTATTTTTTGTTCATGGGTCTCAGAATAATACACAATTGAAAAAGTTTATCTGTAAGGGATATTGAGATTATTAGGTATTTTTCATGCATTTCACTCATTTATACATGTGCATTGACCCATGACCAGATAGTGTTATATATGTAAATATATGTATATGGGATATGGGAAAAGGTTACGGCATTATATACGCACCACCACCTGATCAGCTGGTATATGTTGATAATGTGCCCACAATGGACGAGACGATATGATGGGATGCCCTCAGTGTCTTGATGATATTATGTAAACCCATACCTATGCGTGACATGACATTTATACGCATGTGCATGACGTTATAAACGTTTTAGAATTTACAAAGTTATTCAGATTTAAAGATGTGTTTCTATATTCCATGTTTCATCTATGTCTGTAACATACTAATTTTCATGCTTTACATACTCGGTATATTTTTCGTACTGATGCCTTATTTCACGGGGCCTGTGTTTCATGCCCACAGGTACAGGTAGGCAAGCTGACGGCCCCCCTCCTTAGAATCCCTGATCATCGAGAGTTGGCGTGCTCCACTTGATCCGGAGCTGCTTTGATTTTGGTACAATACGTTTGTGTGTGTGTGTGTATATATATATATATATATTGTAAGGCCCCGTGAAAATTTCTACTCAAAACCTGAAAGCTCATAGTGCCAAGTTAGGTATATGTATTAGAGATGTGTAAAAATCCCTTTGGATTGACATGCGTATTAAAAAGTTAAGGAATAATGTTTTCCAGAAAAGTGTGTTTCTACTGTCCATTATGCGATCGCAGAATAGCTATGCGGGCCGCATAGTAATCGCATAATTCCCTTGGAATTTTGTAAGGGACAGTTCTGCGATGCATTATGCGACCGTAGAACAGGTTTGCAGACCGCACTTCTATCACATACCCAGACAGTGTGTTCAGGTTTTGGGGCCATTTTAGTGGTCCATTCTGCGGGCCGCATGTCCATTATGCGATCGTTGATCGTGTCGGGGCTCCTATTTTCTAACTTTTAAAATCTGACCCCATCCCATTAAAAACACCCCATTAGACTATTTTTCTATTATTTCACGGCATATAGAGTAAGAAAGGAAGTTCTAGAGAGAGAGGGAGTGATCTTCATCAAGTCCCCACTCAATCCTTGCCCCAAATCCTTGAAGATTATCAAGTGAAATTGCTAGGTCTTCACCCTAAGAAGTAAGAACTTGTACCCTCATCTATAATTTTGAAATTTCTATTAAAATAAATGATTAGCAAGTGATTTCATGGGTTTAAAGGCTGATAATCTTGCATGCATAAAAGATAATGGGGTATGGGGAGGTTGTGAACCAAAAAGATAACAATTGTGGTGTAAGATGATGAAAATCTCCCACAAAAGGGTCCTAAAATCACTGTGCACACTTAGTACTTGATAATTTACTTAAATGAGCTAGAATCTTATTCATGCCTCTAATTCTCGGTTCAACTTGTAATTTTCATAAAATAGTTCGAAGTTGATAGGAAATTCCGAAATTTATTATAAGGATTTAAGGAAAGCTCTATTGAGGTATGTATGGTTAAAACCCCATCCTCTTTGAAATTGAGCCTCCATGGTGCCCGTGCAAATATTGTAAGTCCAAAATTTGACAGATGTGGTACTTGTTATGTCAAATGAATTGATGTTGTGAAAATGTATGTAGAAGGTGTTTCTCTATGTGTTTAATGAGTTATTATTTGTAAATTGAGGATGTGTGTAGAACATGAGCTATGTGCTAAATGTCTATATGTCAAGTTAAGGTTACATTGTGATTAATATGCCGAACTAGATAAATTCCTCTCTATGCTTATGACTTAAATTACTTTTGTATGTGCCTATGATCTTAAATGGAAAGGATAATGTTGAAAATGAGAATAATGTGAAACGTGAGTTATGAAATGTGGTAATTGTGGCCCCAAGTGACGATGAAATAATACAAGTATAACCAAATATTGAAGTGAGAATGATCAACGAAAAAGGGTAACGTCTTAGTAAGACGGCTTAGGCGATTGGGCCGTGATCGGACACCATGTTATACATATACGGTGGTAATGTATTGATAATTGAAACTGGAAAGTGAGAATAAAATAAGGGTAACGTCTTGGTAAGACAGCTTAGCCGATCGGGCCGTGATCGGACTCCACTCAAGGAAGCGGTGGTAATATGGATGATGATGCAATGATATGGAATGCTCAAATCTAAAGTTTCAGAAATTATGTGAAAACTATGTGAACCTCTTATATATTGTTGATGTGGGTGCTTGTTTGAAGCATTGTTGTCCTTATGATCTATTTTACTCTTGTATGGTTGTTCTTTCTAACTGGATAGTGTTTAGTTATACATACTAGTACGATTCCATGGTACTAATGTCCCTTTTTTTCCGGGGGGTGCTACATTTTTAAATGAATGTAGGTGGCTCCATAGCGGATAGTGGAGATCGCGTGTAGCGGAGCATCCTCCTCTCAAAGTCTTGGTGAGCCCCTTTCTCCTTCAAGGGGTTATGTTGCACATCTTTTGTTATAGATATCCACTTTTAAGGTATAGTCGGGGCCTTGTTTCCAGTGTTATCATTACGGTCTTTTGTACCCTTAGAGGCTTCGTAGACGTTTGTGTGGGTTATGTATGGGTGTTGGATGGGTCAATGAACTATGTTGTAACTTTGTACTCTAGTTCTTCTAAACTACAACTGTATGAAATCTTGAAACTTAACCATGGTTTTAGGTTTGGACATGAAAATGGATTGATAATGTGAATGTTCGATTTTGCTATTGTCTAAATAAACGAAAGCATGGTTTCCTTAATCGTATTGAGTTGGGTAGAAATGTAGGAATAAGGCTTGTTCAGTTGGGGTTTACTCGATTGAGTGCCGGTCGCGCCTCCCAAGGTTGGGGCATGACAAACTTGGTATCATAGCCTAAGGTTTTGAAGTGTCCTATGATGTCTCGGTGCCGTGTCTAGAAGAGTCTTTTATCGTTGTGTAGTCGACCACATCTATAAGTTGGAGGCTTCTTGGGCATTTAGGAATAACACCCTTCTTTGATATTCTGAATCGCGCAGAAAAAATTTGTTATGAAACTATTCCCTCTCTAATTAGTGCATTGTTCTATCTTTCAGTAAATGGCACCTAGGAATAAAGCAAGAATTGGCCAAGAAGCCAATGCCACCTCAGGAGTGGCTGATGATTCCTTGCTTGATACTGTGGGTAAGGGTAGTCGCCCTGCTATCACCCTGCCAGGTTCTCCTATTCCAGAGCAGACTACCCCAACTTCAACACTTACGGAGGGTACCACTATCCCTCCTATTGATACTCATATTCCATCTCCAGCCCCAGCTTCCGGGTCTGGTATTTCTGATGGGGATCTGAGGGGAGCTATTCAGATGGTGTCTCAGCTAATGGTCTCTGAGGACCAGAGGTCAAACATTGCACCTAGTTTATCTAGCCAGTAAGGGGATTCCACTAGTTCCAGGGTGAATAGATTTCTTCATTTAGACCCTCCAGTGTTTACGGGTGCCAATCCAGAAGAAGACCCTCAAGATTTTATTGATGAAATGCACAAGACCCTCAGGGTTATGCGTGCAACTGAGACAGAGGGAGTAGAGTTGGTTGCCTACCGTCTGAAAGTGGTGGCCTATGTGTGGTTTGAGTTATGGGAAGATTCTCATGATAAGGGGAGACCTCCGGCGAGGTGGAGCGAGTTCGTTGATACCTTTATATATCATTTCCTGCCTGTTGAGATAAGGGCAGCCCGTGCAGCTGAATTCGAAAATCTAAAGCAAGGTAGAAAAAGTGTGTGGGAGTACCATATTGAGTTTGCACGCCTGTCCAAATATGTCATTCACATGTTGCCCACAATGAAGGCTAGGGTGAGCCGATTTGTTCACGGCCTTAATCCTTTGACTATTAATAAGGCTTCTACAGTTACATTAAATTCTGACATGAATTATGGGAAGATGGTGGCATTTGCTTAGGCCATACAGAACCACAAATTGAAGAACAGAATGGAGAGAGAGGGTAACAGAAAGACCCGATCTACAGGCAACATGGGTGAGTCACTAGGTGGGGGAAGATCAGCTTTTCGAGGAGGGACATCAGGGCCGTCCCAGTCTATTGCACAGTCTTCAGCCAGTGCACCGCCATCAGGGCCCAGCCAGTAGCAACAGTGGAGTCGTTTCAGGCCCAGTCAGGGCAACAAAGGATCCTATCAGCGGGGTCGGTCAGGAGAGAGATCCCAGCAGCAACAGAGGTCCCCGTGCCCCAAGTACAGGAAGATGCATTCAGGGATTTGCTACTTGGAGTTACCTGTATGCTATGGATGTGGGATGAGGGGCCACATCCATAGGCAATGTGACACATCCTACCAAGCAACGGGTAGGGGCACTGCACAGTTATCCAATCCAGCAGTTGCTACATCTTCAGTCCTCTCTCCAGCTCGAGGTACCCCAGCACCCGCGGGGCAAGGTGCAGCTAAGGGTAATGCGTAGAGTTTGGAAGGACCCAACCGGTTTTATGCCATAAGTGGTCGCCAGACTGTAGAGGCTTCTCTAGATGTTGTTACAGGTATTCTGATTGTCCAATCTCATGATGTGTATGCACTTATTAACCCCGGTTCCACATTGTCCTATGTTACCACTTTTGTTGCTATGGAATTCGGGATAGAACCAGAACAACTTCATGAACCATTCTCGGTACCTACTCCGGTTGGTGAGTCAATTTTGGTTGCTCGAGTTTATAGAAGTTGTGTTGTCACGGTGCGTGGTAGGGATACCATGGCCAATCTTATTGAATTAGGGATGGTTGATTTTGATGTAATAATGGGGATGGATTGGATTTACTCATGTTTTTTCAAGCTTGATTGTCGAACTAGAACTATGAGGCTTGAGTTTCCTAATGAGCCCATTGTTGAATGGAAGGGAGATAATGTAGTGCCTAAAGGTCGGTTTATTTCTTACCTTAAGACCACAAAGATGATCAAGAAGGGGTGTATCTATCATTTAGTCCATGTTACGGACACCGATGTCGAGGCACCTAGCCTTAAGTCCATGCCAGTTGTGAATGAATTTCCGGATGTCTTTCCAGATGAGCTCTCTGGGATTCCATCAGATAGAGAGATTGACTTTGGGATCAACGTGATACCAGGTATGCAGCCTATATCAATTCCACCTTATAGAATGGCCCGGGTAAAATTGAAAGAGCTAAAGGAATAATTGAAAGAATTGCTAGAAAAGGGTTTTATCCGACCGAGTGTGTCACCATGGGGCGCACTGTTCTTGTTTGTAAGGAAGAAAGATGGGTCGCTTCGGATGTGCATTGACTACCGGCAACTCAACAAATCACAATCAAGAATAAATATCCTCTACCAAGGATAGATGACTTATTTGATCAATTGCAAGGTGCTATGTGTTTCTCAAAAATTGACTTGCGGTCGGGGTATCATCAATTGAAGATAAGGGAGTGAGATATTCCAAAAATAGTTTTCAGGACTCGTTATGGGCACTTTGAATTTCTAGTGATGTCTTTTAGGCTAACAAATGCCCCAGTAGCTTTTATGGATCTTTTAAATAGTCTTTAAGCCTTTTCTAGACTTCTTTGTGATAGTATTCATTGACGATATTCTTGTGTATTCCCGAAGTCGGGAGGACCATGTTGATTATCTCAGGGCAGTTCTGCAGACTCTTCAGCAACATCAACTGTATGCAAAATTTTTGAAATGTGAATTTTGGCTTGAATCCGTCGCGTTCTTGGGTCATGTCATCTCCAAGGAAGGAATTATGGTTGATCCTCAAAAGATTGCAGCAGTGAAGAATTGGCCTAGACCTACCACTCCAACAGAGATTCACAGTTTCTTGGGTTTGGCTAGGTACTACAGAAGGTTTGTCGAGGGATTTTCTACTCTTGCCTCTCCCTTGACTAAATTGATCCAGAAAGCAGTTAAGTTCCAGTGGTCTGATGCTTGTGAAAGGAGCTTCCAGAAATTGAAATCAAGACTGACTACAACACCGGTGTTAACCCTACTAGAGGGTACAGAGGGATTTGTGGTATATTGCAATGCTTCAAGGATCGGGGTTGGGTGTGTATTGATGCAACACGGCAAAGTTATAGCCTACGCTTCTAGGCAACTCAAGAATCAAGAAAAGAACTATCCAACCCATGACTTAGGGATCATGGCAGTGGTGTTTGCGCTAAAGATTTGGCGACATTATTTGTATGGGGTCCATGTGGATGTATTTACGGACCACAAGAGCCTTCAATATATTTTCAAGTAGAAAGAGTTGAATCTGAGACAAAGAAGATGGCTAGAGTTACTCAAGGACTATGACATTGATATTCTCTAACACCTGGGAAAGGCTAATGTTGTGGCGGATGCTCTTAGTCAAAATTCTATGGGAAGTTTGGCTCATTTGGAGGCATATCAGAGGTCGTTGGCTTGGGAGGGTCACCAGTTGGCTAGTTTGGGAATTTGCCTTGCGGAATATAATGAAGGAGGAGTGATTGTACATAATAGGGCTGAAGCATCGCTTGTGGCGGAGGTTAAGGAGAAGCAATTCAACGATCCATTGTTAGCACAACTGAAAGAGGGGATTCATAGACACAAGACCATAGCTTTTTCACTTATCATGGATGATGGTACCCTACGGTACCAAGGCCTCCTATGTGTTCCGGATATTGACGGTCTTCGGGAGAGGATCATGGCTGAAGCTCAAACGTTCAGGTATTCCGTGCACCTAGGTTCTACGAAAATGTATCATGGTCTCAAGGAAGTTTATCGGTGGAATAAAATGAAAAGGGTTGTGGCATACTTTGTGGCTAGATGTCCGAACTGTCAGCAAGTGAAGGCCGAACATCAAAGGTCGAGTGGATTGTCCCAAAACATAGAAATTCCAATGTGGAAATGGGAGATGATCAACATGGATTTTGTGGTAGGATTACCATGCACTCTGCGCAAGTTCGACTCAATTTGGTTGATTGTGGACCGACTCACGAAATCAGTGCACTTCTTGCTAGTTAAATCTACCGACACAGTGGAACAGTATGCTTAGTTGTATATCAGGGAAATAGTCAGGTTGCATGGAACTCCAGTCTCAATCATATCAGATCGAGGGGCTCAATTCACAGCCAACCTTTTGAAGAAATTTCAGCAAGGTTTAGGCACGTAGGTAAAACTTAGTACGGCTTTTCACCCACAGACCAACGGGCAAGCAGAGCGAACTATTCAGACGCTCGAGGAAATGTTGTGAGCTTGTGTTCTTGATTTTAAGGGTAGCTGGGATGACCATTTACCACTCATAGAATTTGCTTATAACAATAGCTTCCATGCTAGTATCCAGATGGCGCCATTTGAAGCATTGTATGGTAGGAGATGTAGGTCTCCCATTAGGTGGTTTGAGGTTGGAGAAGCAGAATTAATAGGGATGGGCCTTGTGCATCAGGCCATGGAGAAGTCAAAATTATTTAGAAAAGGTTAAAAACTGATCAGAGTCGCCAAAAGTCTTATTCGGACGTTCGTCGCAGAGATTTGGAGTTCAATGAAGATGATTGGGTATTTCTAAAGGTTTCCCCCATGAAGGGTATCATGTGGTTTGGGAAGAAAGGAAAATTGAGTCCAAGGTATGTCGGACCATACAGAATCGTTCAGAGGGTTGGTCAGGTGGCGTACAAGCTCGAGCTGCCACCTGAGATGTCATTGGTACATTCGGTCTTGCATGTGTCTATGTTGAATAAGGTAGTGGAAGATCCATCCACTATTGTGCCAGCTGAAACTATTAAGGTTAATGAAAACCTATCATATGAAGAAGTTCCCGTTGCCATTCTCGGCAGGCAAATCCGGAAATTGAGAAATAAGGAAATTTCCTTCGTAAAAGTGTTATGGCGGAACTAGTAGGTTGAGGAAGCCACTTGGGAAGCCGAGGAAGAAATGAGAAAGAAGTACCCACATCTGTTTGTATAGCCATGAAATAGCTTTTTCTGCATTTGGTCTCTATGAACTCTTATCTTTTGATTTGATCTATGTAAAATTGTTCCATTTTGGTTATATATGTTGCCTATGCGGCTATGGTTGGTGTTGTACAAGTTATGTTATGTCTATGGAACATGTATATATTGTTAGGATATGTATCTAGGGGCCTCTGACAGGTCGATAGGCCTAGTTACAAAGGAAACTCTGGCGAAATTTTTAAAAATTTAGGGAATTAGCCAAATTTGGGGATGTGGATATGTTTCATGTTGTGAAAAGCTGAGATTGCATAAAAATTTCTAATAAGTGAACCTTGACCCTTATTCGAGGACGAATGATCTTAAGTGGGGGAGGATGTAAGGCCCAGTGAAAATTTCTACTCAAAACCCGAAAGGTCGTAGTGTCAAGTTAGGTATTTGTGTTAGAGATGTGTAAAAATCCCTTTGGATTGACCTATGTATTAAAAAGTTAAGGAATAATGTTTTCCAAAAAAGTACGTTCCGCGGTCCATTATGCGATTGCAGAATAGCTATGTCGGTCGTATAGTCATCACATAATTCCCTTGGAATTTTGTAAGGGATAGTTTTGTGGTGCATTATGCGACCACAGAATAGGTATGCGGACCGCACTTCTGTCGCATACCCATAAAGTATGCTCAGGTTTTTGGGTCATTTTTGCGGTCCATTCTGCGGGTCGCATGTCCATTATGCGATCGCAGATCGTGGCGGGGCTCCTATTTTCTAACTTTTAAAACCCGACCCCATCCCATTAAAAACACCCCATTAGACCATTTTTCTATTATTTCACAGCATATAGAGTGAGAGAGGAAGTTCTAGAGAGAGAGGGAGTGATCTTCATCAAGTCCCCACTCAATCCTTGCCCCAAATCCTTGAAGATTATCAAGTGAAATTGCTAGGTCTTCACCCTAAGAGGTAAGAACTTGTACCCTCATCTATAATTTCGAAATTTCTATTAAAATAAGTGATTAGCAAGTGAGTTCATGGGTATAAAGGCTGATAATCTTGCATGTATAAAAGACAATGGGGTATGGGGAGGTTGTGAACCAAAAAGATAACAATTGTGGTATGGGATGATGAAAATCTCCCACAAAAGGGTCCTAAAATCACTATGCACACTTAGTGCTTGATAATTTACTTAAATGAGCTTGAATCTTATTCATGCCTCTAATTCTCGATTCAACTTGTAATTTTCATAAAATAGATTGAAGTTGCTAGGAAATTCCGAAATTTATTATAAATATTTAAAGAAATCTATATTGAGGTATGTATGGCTAAAACCCCCTCCTCTTAGAAATTGAGCCTCCATGGTGCCCGTGCAAATGTTGTAAGTCCGAAATTTGACTGATACGGTATTTGTTATGCCAAATGAATTGATGTTGTGAAAATGTATGTAGAAGGTGTTTCTCCATGTGTTTAATGTGTTATTCTTTGTAAATTGAGGATGTGTGTTGAACATGAGCTATGTGCTAAATGCCTAAATATCAAGTCAAGGTTACATTGTGATTAATATGCCGAACTAGATAAATTCCTCTCTATGCCTATGACTTAAATTGCATTTGTGTGTGCCTATGATCTTAAATGGCAAGATTAATGTTGAAAATGGGAATAATGTGAAAATGTGAGTTATGAAATGTGGTAACTGTGGCCCCAATTGCTGATGAAATAATACAAGTGGAACCAAAGATTGAAGTGAGAATGATTAATGGAAAAGGGTAATGTCTTAGTAAGGCGGCTTAGCCGATCGGGCGGTGACCGGATGCCATGTTATACACACATGGTGGTAATGTATTGATAATTGAAACTAGAAAGTGAGAATGAAATAAGGGTAACATCTTAGTAAGATGGCTTAGCCGATCGAGCCGTGATCGGACTCCGCTCAAGGAAGTAATGGTACTATGGATGATGATGCAATGATATGGAATGCCCCAATCTAAAATTTCAGAAATTATGTGAAAACTATGTGAACCTCTTATATATTGTTGACATGGTGCTTGTTTGAAGCTTTGTTGTCCTTATGATTTCTTTTACTCTTGTATGGTTGTTCTTTCTAAGTGGATAGTGTTTAGTTATACATACTAGTACGATTCCATGGTACTAACGTCCCTTTTTTTCCGGGGGGTGCTACATTTTTAAATGAATATAGGTGGCTCCATAGCGGATAGTGGTGATCGCGTGTAGCAGAGCATCCTCATCTCAAAGTCTTGGTGAGCTCCTTTCTCCTTCAAGGGGTTATGTTGCACATCTTTTGTTATAGATATCCACTTTTAAGGTATAGCTGGGGCGTTGTTGCCGGCATTTTCATTATGGTCTTTTGTACCCTTAGAGGCTCCGTAGACGTTTGTGTGGGTTATGTACGGGTGTTGGATAGGTCAATGAACTATGTTGTAACTTTGTACTCTAGTTCTTCTAAACAATAACTGTATGAAATCTTAAAACTTAACCATGGTTTTAGGTTTGGACATGAAAATGGATTAATAATGTGAATGTTCGATTTTCCTATTGTCTAAATAAACGAAAGCATGGTTCCCTTAATCGTATTGAGTTGGGTAGAAATGTAGGAATAAGGCTTGCTCAGTTGGGGTTTACTCGATTGAGTGTTGGTCGCGCCTCCCGAGGTTGGGGTGTGACATATAATATATATATATATATATATATATATATATATATATATATATATATATATATATATATATATATATATATATATATATGGGTATGACATGGCTCAGTCCCGTCTTTGTACATCTATGTTTCTATTAGAGGTCTGTAGATAGTATGTCTAGTTGGGTTGTATGTGGCCTTGTCAGCTTTCAGTTCTGGATGTATAGTTGTTTATAGCAGCCTTGCCAGCTCGCCCATTGTATTCTGCATGTATATGTACATATACCTGAAAGGCATGTTTCCTTTTTGTATGTTATTTTCGTAATTCAACAGATGTTATTCAAGTTCATATCTTAGACGCATGCTTATGGGTGTTTGACAGGTAGGACTCAGGAACCTATCGCGGCCCATTGGTTTGGGTCGTGACACCTAGCATCAGCTACAGAGATCCAGAGTTTTCTTGGTTTGGCAGGGTATTACCATCGATTTGTAGAGGGTTTCTAATCTATTATTGCACTTATGACCAGATTGACCCAGAAGGGTTCTTCATTCAGGTGGACCGAGGAGTGTGAGGAGAGCTTTCAAAAGCTCAAGACTGCTTTAAATATAGCCTCAGTATTGGTGTTGCATACGGTTCGGGGTCTTACACTATGTATTGTGATGCATCATATGTTGGCCTCGATGTAGTGTTGATGCAGGATGGTAAGGTGATTGCCTACGCGTCTTGGCAACTGAAGGTGCATGAGAAGAATTATCATATCCATGACCTTGACTTAGCAATTATTATTCTGCCTTGAGGATTTGGCGGCACTATTTGTATAGTTTCCCTTATGAGGTCTCTACCGACCATTGAAGTCTACATCATCTATTCAAATAGAATGATCTTAACTTGCAGCAGCGGAGATGGTTAGAGTTGCTTAAGGACTATAATATCACTTTTCTATATCAGCCCGAGAAAGACAATATGGTGGTTGATGCCTTGTGTTGAAAGGTGAAGAGCTTGGGTCGTTTGGCATATCTACTGGTAGTGGAGAGTCCATTAGCATTGGATGTTCAGGCATGGGCCACCCAGTTTGTTAGATTGGATATTTCAGAGCTGATTCAAGTTTTGGCTTATGTGGTTTCTCGATCTTCCCTATATGATCATATCAGAGATTGCAAATATGACGACCCTCATTTACTTGTCCTTAAGGACACGGTTCAGCATGACGATGCCAAGGAGGTCACTATTGGGGATGACAGTGTATTACAGGTGCAAGGCAGTCGTGTGTGGCAAATGTAGATGGTTTGCGTGAGCTGATTCTTCAAGAGGCCTACAGTTCGTGGTGCTCCATTCATCCGGGTGAAGCCAAGATGTGTCAGTACTTGAGGTAGCACTAGTGGTGGAGAAAAATGAAAAAGGACATACTGAAGTATGTAGCTTGGTTCCTAAATTGCCAGCAGGTGAAGTATGAGCATCATCGGCTAGGTGAATTGCTTCAAAGGCTAGAGATTCCAGAGTGGAAATGGATACGGATTACCATGGATTTTGTTGTTGGGCTCTGACGGACTCAGAGGAAGTTCGATACAGTACGTGTGATTGTGGATAGGTCGACCAAGTCGGCTTATTTCATTCTACCGGTGACTACTTATTCTTCAGAGCATTTGGCTCAGGTCTATATCCACGAGATCATCAGGCTTCATGGCGTGCCGGTATCTATCATCTTTGACCGAGGTACGTAGTTCACATCACGGTTCCGGAAGGCCGTACAGTGTGAGTTAGTCATGCGGGTTGAGTTAAGCACAGTATTTCACCCTCAGACGGGCAGATAGTCCGAGCGCACTATTCAGATATTGGAGGATATGCTCTGTGCATGTGTGATGGATTTTGGGGGTTCTTGGGATCAGTTCATGCCTCTTGCGGAGTTTGCCTACAACAACAACTACTAGTCGAGCATTTAGATGGCTCCATAAGAGGCCTTGTATGGGAGGCGGTGTCGGTCTCCGTTGGGTTGGTTAGAGCCAGATGAGACTAGGCTATTAGGTATAGACTTGGTTTAGGATGTTTTGGAAAAGGATAGACTAATTTAAGATTGGCTTCACACAGCGCACTTTATACAGATCAGAAGGTTCACGATGTGGTATTCATGGTTGAGGAGTGAGTCTTGCTATGGGTTTCGCCTATAAAGGGTGTTATGAGGTTCGGGGAGAAGGGCAAGTTGAGCCCTAGGTATATCTGACCTTTTAAGATTCTTGAAAGGATTGGAGATGTGGCCTACAAACTTGAACTGCTGTTGATACCCAATATTTCCGTCATATTGTTCAAATGAGCATATAAACTTTCAAAATATCATTTTTGTATCATTACTTAATTTAAAAGATTTATACAAGTATTTTCCATAATTTTTAGAGCTTTAAAATTAATTTCTTTGCATTTTAAATAATTGATTATTTACTAATTACCCTTTTAAATTATTTTGTGCTGACTTAATCATCCAAATTTATTATTTAAATCCACATACATATTTTAAAAGATTTTATATCATTTCATATAATTATATTTCTATTTTTGAGCTATTTACATAATCTTGTACTTATATCTTGTATTTTACAATAAATTGCATTTCTTATTTTATTTAAGGTCAAAACAATTTTTACATTTTTTATTATCTTCAACTATTGTTTTAAAGTATTGAATTTCATAAATAGCATTTTTTTATTTTGTTTAGCTATTTTATTAAAATTATTTCCCCTTAATTTCCTAATTTGAAACCTAGCCCAATTATGCCTTATTTTTCAGACCAATTAAGGTCCAAACAGACAGGCCCATCCCAGTTGACCCCCCCAAAATCCTAAAACCAAATGTCCCAATAGGTCTACCCCATCAGTGACCCATTTTACCGGACCCTAACACCCTCTAATCTCGGCCGTCGATCTTAAATAATCAACGGCCCATAATAAACCACCTTGCCTTATATCTTCTCACCCAAACCTAATCCCATTTCCCCACTTCAGTCGCCTCTAGACCCTCTCTATTCCGTCTGTCTCTGAGAAACCCTAGTAGTCGCCTCCCGATTTCTCTCCAATTCCAACCTAACAATGGAATCTCCTCTTGATTCATCGTCCTTTTTGTGTTACTGATATGAGCACGTGATTTTTGCTCCACATGAATTACTCCGATAGAATTCCAAAAATTAGATTTTTCTTTTAATTATTTGCTATTTTAGGAATTATTGTAGAATTTTTCTAATTATTTGCATTTTTTGTGTGCATGTTTAATTTTATTTAATTCATGAAAAATACAAAAATACATTGCATTTGCATTTAGGACTTAATTTTATATTTTAGATTAATTAGTAAATTAATTTTTTTGACAAAAATAGAAAAATCACAAAAATAACTCATTTTTGCATTTTATTTTTATTTTTAGCTTTGCATTTTGTAGTTTAATTTGGTAATTAATTAGTTGTTGTAAATATCATTTTGAGAAATTTATCTAATTTGGTAGGATAATTTGGTTTAGGAATTAATTTAGGTTTTTATTTTTAATTTGAAAAGAAAAAGAATTTTGAAATGAAAAGAAAAGGAAAATAAATGGAAGAAGTCTGATTTTTTGGGCCAAATCCACTAAATTCCCTAGGCCCAAATGAATTTTGTTAGTGCCCGTTCAAAAATAGGCTCAAACTCGTGTCACTTAATCCGGTCCGCCCCACAAATAACTAAACGACCCTGTTTCCAATCCTCAATCGGAGCCGCTGATCTCGCCTAATCAAACGGACGAGAACTGATCCATGTGACAGTATAAAACTGTCCTAAAGCCTTACCCCCCCCCCCCCCGTTTCATTTCCCTCACTTCTCATCTTCCTCTTCAGAGATCACCTTTAACCCTAGCGCCGCCCCCTAAATCTCCAACGTATCTGATGGCGGCGCCACCTTTAATCCGTCCCAAATCAACACCACAAGACCCTCACAGCATACCCTCTCCCAATCCCTAACTAATTTCCCTCGAATCTTTCCAGAACCCTTCGAATCTTGAATCTGAGTTCGAACCCCTAAAATCCCAAAACACCTACCCTCGAATTGGTGGCATGCAAGGTCTAATCCCCAAGTTCCCTAAGTGTTCAAGGCTGATTTATCACAAAACAATGATGTTCGTTTGTTCTTGATAAAGAACAAGCGATTAACATTATTTTGGGTTAAATCGGAGTGTCATTATCGATTTCGAGTTTAGTCGGTGAGTTTTCTTCATTTTTCTGTCCATTTTGTGTTATTTCACCTCTTATTCCTCTTCTTTTCTTCTCCCTTTCTTTAGTTAGTTTATACTTTGACTAAAATTCGACCAAGGTTCTGAACCTAGGTTTTCCCTTCTAGATTGATTTGTGTTCTCTTGTTCCATTTGCTTTTCTTTTTGCATTTTTAAAGCTTTTCTCTGATTCTTGTTGGTTTGCTCAGTGGTCTATTTAGTTTTCATTCATGCCGTTGAGATCCTGATTTTGGTTTTCTTGTTTTAGCCTTATAGTCAATTTAATTAGGTCATTTCGATTTAGTAACCTAGTTAATTCCATGCTTATTTGTGTTATTAATCAGTTGTGTAGTTAGATTTTTAGTTTTGAAATCATTTAAGTGTTTGTTCTCTTCTGCTTGTCATAAATTACTGATTTGGTTTGGATCATTTTTGTTGTTGGGCTTTGAGGCCATCTTAGACCCCACTTCAAGAGGCTTGTTTAAGTTCTTGGGTCAGAATTGACCCATGTGGTAAGCTGAACCTTGGGTCAATTTGACCCATTTGTTTCCAAGGGTAAATAACAGGAGTTTAAGGGTTAATTTAGAAATTTTAGATTGAGAAATCTTGTATAATTGACTGGAAAAACTTCTAGGAAGGTGTGTTTAGGGCTATTTTCAAAACAGATTTTAAAACTAAGGACATAGGAGCAAAAATGAAAATGGAAAAGGGATTAAAGGGCAAATAACTTGACCCATTTCTACTGCCCTAAAGCTCCCTATAAAGGCATTGTTTCTTCACTCTCAAGTCAGAATTGAGAGAAGGAAAAGGACTGAAAATTTGAAAATGGCTAAGCTTTAGAAACTTTGAAATAATACTGAAACCCCTGCATTTTTTTATTGAAAATTGGTGCAATTCTTCCTTGAAACTTCATAGTTAATTGAAGTGTTTTTGAGACTCCAAAGTCTGGTTGTTCATTTGGGTTCTCTACTGGTTTGAAGAAGCTGGGTTTTGTTTGGTGTTGCTAGGTGAAAAATATTTTGAGTTTGGGGTTAAAAGTTTCGGTTTGAGCTGCTGATTTTGGCACTGTTACATTGTTGTGTTGTTGCTGCTGCTAATTCCTCATTTCTCTTTGTTTTCTTATTGCATTCTAGGTATTTTTCCAAATGATGGACAACAAGTGATTGTGAACATGTGTTTTGAGTTGAAATTTGATTTGAATACCAGTTGTATTTGGATTTATTTCTTCTGTTCCTTCTATTTCCTTAGCATTCTGTAGTAAATCCAATGTTATGTATGTTAATCTAGTTTTGCTCATATAAGTAAAATGTTGTAAAGTGAATCAATGTTGTTTATTGACTTGATCCTTTTAAGAGTTTGAGTTGAGTTGTGGACTCAAGTGAATGATATGTTAATCTCCGGGGTTCTATACTGTTGGTATTGAAAAGGGTTTAGTTTAGATTAAATTTCATATGCTTACCTGTGAGTTAGCTTAGAACTGAAGTTAAGCATGAACACTTGATGTTTAGAATACCTGTTGTGTATGGGGATCATAATAGTGATTTAGTGTTCAAATGAATGATGTTTAAATTTGCTGCATTTTTTGTTACTTCAGTTAGCTAATGTGCTCCTTGCTTACCATATCGAAACCATGTAAATCTATTCGAGTTTGGACCATAAAGGGGATGTTTAGAGCCTAAGGCTTTTTGTTCCCAAGTTGGTCCCCCCCCCCCCCCCCCCGTAGAGACTCGATCTTGAGTCCATGTCGCTGGTTGTTCGTTATTTCACCAAATTTGGGCTCATTTTGGGCACGAGCCTGAAGGCCCTTGTGAATTGGGAAATTGTATGATTTGTCATGGTGGGCCTGTTTTCTTTTCTATATAGCCATCTCAATTTAGGACTATTACTAGCCTAAACTATCTTCGAAGTAATTGGAGCAGTTACAAGTGCAAATCCGTTGATTATCAATTGAGCTTAAACTTTTGCTTTAAATAAATTAGAAATCCCCTTAGCCTTTTAATTAATTAACTAGGCCCTTTATTTAGCTTGAGGCGCGCCATGTTAGTCGAACATATAATTTATGGCCCTTAAAACTAGATTTAGAAACCCTTTTAATAGAATAATTCGAGGCGTGCCATGCCAAATAAAATCTCAAAACTCATGGCTCTCACTTAATTAATTTTGACTCTTTAGAAATTGAGGTGTGCCACTAGTTGAATTTTTCATGGCCCTCGCAAACTTGAAAGTGTGTAGCTGCTTTAGGCGCGCTATTTAAATTTATTTCCTAAACTCGGGTGTGCATTTCATGTGACCCAACTCCAATTCTCAACAACGTTAAATAAAATATGTCGTGGACCGCGGGTGCATTTCATGTGGCGTGGTTCAAGATGTGTTTTAGATAACGTTGAAACTTCCTAAAATTAATTAAAAGCGGCTAATAAGTTAAAATATACCATAGGCTAAAACATGTATTAAAATCAGATAATAGGCCAATTATAATAGTTTAAGCGACCGTGCTAAAACCAAGCAACTCGGGAATGCCTAACACCTTCTCCCGGGTTAACAGAATTGCTTACCCGGATATCTGTGTTCGGGGACTATAAATCAGAGTCAAATTTTCTCAATTCGGGATTCTAAATCGGTGACTTGGGACACCATAAATATCCCAAGTGACGAATCTAAATTTTAAATAAATCCTGTTTTGATTATCACTTTAAGTTGGAAAAAACTCCTTTATACTCTTCCGGGGTAGGAAAAAGGAGGTGTGACAACTACATCATATTTAGGCAAGTACTATCTCTCAAACTTGGGCCCATTCAAGATAATCTTGGAGATTTGGACAAAATCTCGTCCATATACATGAAGAATAGCTTGATTATTCATACCAGTTGGCCAATTTTGAGTTTTAAACCCTAATTAGGGTTTAGAGTTTAATTTCCTTCCTCTCCAATTACTCTACTAATTTGCATGCGAGATTTTAGTCCTTTTGTTCATGTTTACTTGATTTCTTTCCTTGTTTATCCGCCTGGTTTTACCACTATATAAACCTCTCCCCTAATTCCCTTTGAGCAGACTCTAATCACTAAGAACTACTGTTAATCTCTTACTTTCACCTTTTATATTATTTATGCTATCTCTTGATTGTGGTCGGCTGAGAGCCAAGGCCCCTGGAATCTTTTCTATTAACCTCCCTAGTGCGAGCACTGCTCGGGGCTCACTGAAGCTCTTGTGAACTCTGACACACTAGGATTTAGGGGTTCTCACTGTTGTATTTCTTTTGCCATCATTACTGAGAGTCTGAGTTACTCACTCTTTTGCTCATTTATCTTTACAATTGGTTAGCATTCTTGACCCTTATAGCCTTAATTATTACTCCTTTACTTGTTCATCTATGTGTATTCTGTATGCCAACACTATTTGAACTTCTAGAGAAGCATGCCTTAAGCTTCTTTGTTATTTGTGAACTCTCAGCATTGTATTGTTGTATGCTTTCTGTAATTCTGTTGTATCAATGATGTTCTGCAGTTTCATGTTCTCTAGTATCAAACTTGATAGGTTTGAACATGTGTAATAGACCTTCACTCTGCGTATTTGATTCATTAGTTTTTGGCCTTTTTAAGTTTTTCCTGATTGGTCATGCTCGTATTAGCCTTAAGGTCATGTCCTCTGCTTGTTATAAGTTCACATTCATGCCTTGGATTTATAGGATCTTTGTTGAAATTGCTTGCTCAGAATCTTCTTTAATGAATCTCCTCCTACTAATCTACTATTTCATGCAAAGTGATTCTTGACTCTCCCATGTTATAGCATTGTCTTAATATATAGCCAAGCATGTGTGTCCGCGATTTGTAACTCTGATGATTGTGTCTCTTGACCTGTCAATCCTGCACTCTTAGCATTGCTTCTAGGGTAAATACCAATGTGTAATTTTCTCTCATGTGAGGTCAACTGACATGAATCCCAATGCTTTCTTGTCCTATTAACATGTTCTTTACCTATTATGAGTTCTTTAGGATCTTTGTGCTATATTTAATGTCTGTCATGATAAGTTAAGTGGTAGGTTTGCAAGATTGTGCCCACTAGCATGTTGTTATGCTATTTGCAACCACAATTCTCATTAGGTTCTCATGTTAAAATTTTCATAAACATTGTACTCTGCCTGCTCCTTGTTCATGATTTTGTTAGACTATTAACTAAAGGTCTTTAGGTTGTTTCTGGATCATGCTTTACTTTGAAACTCTTTAAAATGGTTTTTTGTACTATGATGCTCGACCTTGTCACTATCAAACTCTATTTCTAGAATTACAAATATAAGGTTGCCTCATATGTTGTCTTGTGTGCCTTTCTATTTGGTATATTCCTATTTATATGTCTTGGCTAGAACTGTTGATGGTTACCGCCATAAGAACTAAGTGTTTAAGTTGTTTTATAAGTATTATGTCACTTGCATAGCTAAATTTAGCCTCCATTTAGGTAGGTAAGTTATTAATTGGGCCTTGAATTGGGCCATGTGTGTTGTTGGACCCGGGGCACTAGATTTAGGTGCACTCTGATTGTCTTGTGAGCCTGTGGCTTAGGCATGCCATTTGTCTGGGGAGTAAGACTATTGAAGGCTTGGGGTACCCCTGGGTTACTTTTGTATTGGGCCTATAATTTCTTTAGTGGGCTTGCATTCATTTCAGCCTGTGTTTTATCATTTTCAAGTCTGTATTATTTTATTCTTGGGCCTGTTATAATTTGTAAACGAATAATGAGGGTATCAATGAAAAGGGACTGGGGTATTCTAATATTTGCATGAAAGTGTAAAAAATTTTCCTATAGGGTCTATATGTTGTATTTGCTATTTCCTTCAGCATGCCTTGTTTGTTATTTTATTTGGTACGTCACACACTAATAAAGATCATGCCTATATGTAATTATGCACACCTCACTTGTATATTGTTCAAACACACTCATGCTTATGTTACTACTATACATTTAGACAACATGCATATAGGATGTATAACGCATGACCTAGATACCATGCCTATAGGACTTCAAATAATGAATTGGTCAATTGCTTCTATTATTTTAAGTGTACTGCCTGCCTAGAAATCATAACTATAGGATTCTAATCTTTTAATCGATTATATTCGTTGTTTTCATTACACTGCCCTGCCTAGATGACGTGTCTATAGGAATAAAGTGTTATAAAATCAAGCCCAAATGTCAATCGTTATAAGACCTTCCAATAGGATGTTTATCGACGACTTCACTGCCTATTTACACAAACGATTAGATATCATGCCTATAGGACTTAACGATTCCAATAGGTCCTAATGCTATATACTGCCTAACTAGAAATCTCTTTGCATGATTTTCGTGCTTATGTGTGAAGGTTACTTGAGCCTTTTATTGTAATTATATGCAGTCCTATCTGTTTTTGATTGTCTCATAGTTTTATCATTTGAGAAACTGAGTTGAGTCTAGAACTACCAAATAGTAGGTACAAAGCCTCATGGACCCTAGGCATGGGACGGGTAGCGCACGCATAGGGAACGACTTATAATTGAATTAGAATGATTTTAGGTAAACAACTTCAACATAGTAATCGGGTAGCAGGAGATGATAGTATGTGCCCGCTGAATAATATGAGCAATTCCTACCTAAAGGAAGTTGCGGAGTATTATTTGTGTTGCACGGGGTGATCCTTTAGGCTAAAAACCCTAGGACCCACCCTTTCCCTTTATGCTTACTAAAGGATTTAGTCATAGGCCGCAATCCTTATGATCTTTAAGACTTGTATCAATTATTCATATAGTTTCATGATATATTTTTTATACTAATGTATGTTATAATAGGACTTTCAACTTTCATATCTTTCTACGCTAGCCTAGTTTAATCATATAATCCACATAGTCTCAAGTTCGATCGGAACCCACGGTTGTGGACCTCGAAGAGTGCCTAACACCTTCTATGTGAGTTAATTTAAGCCCTTACCCGGTCTTTGGTGGCGTTGACTAGTCAAACAGAGTTATTTGCAAATAGGTGCCCTAACACACCTCAAAATTGTTAGCTGGCGACTCTTCTATTTTAATACCTCTACTTAAAAGAGTTGTCACATGTTGAAACCCATTTTTGCAAGAAAATGGGGCGCAACAACATCACGACTCTGCTGGGGATTCACACTTAGACTCTTACCATAACGAACTTGACTTATGTGGATTACTTTTTTTATTCACCTTTATTCATTTAAATTTGCTATGACATGCACATCATTTCCCTTATTCACCTTATTTGTTAAAATGACATACACATCTCTTCCCTTATTCACCTTTATCTGTCCTTTCCCCTATTTTCCTTTGTTTGCTATGACTGCTCTCCATCTCTTTTCAACTTTTCTAAGACTGCTATATCATGACTCTTCCTACTTCCTTACCTTCTTCATTACGTTCTTGCACATTTTTATGAACTAAACTGACTTCTTTCTTTGTCTTTCTTCTCTCTTCTTTTCATGTTTATTTTTGCTATTTTATTTATTACTTTTACGTATTTTATCATGCAAATACTTGGCAACGTGTTATTATTTCTGCATAAAGCATGCTCCATATCATACTCCACTCATGCCAATTATCAATATAGTGGTGCTTGATGAGTGTCCACGCTTTCCTGAAAGTTTTCCTTTTAAATCGGAAAGGCTTACTTGTAATAGACTAGTCGATCAGCGGTGAAATCAATGGTTCCGTGTGTTTTTCTCTCAAGAGTTTCACTTGGGAGTACCAGCCTATACCCTTCTAAAAACCCTACTCCAATTTAAAATGTACATGCACAATGCTAAGCCTAGTACGGGATGAAGCGTTATTAACGTAACAACCCGCTAAGATGAACCTTGTCTAAAGTCCGATAGGATTTCCACAATCCCAATGGATACTATCATATTATGTGCATTACTCGGAAAACATGTGCCAACGTGTTGATCATTATTGCATAAGTAGTCAAATATGTGGGGGGGAAAGGGCTAAATTTTGTTTGTTTGTAGAAAATGAAGCATGAAATCCCCAGGTTTGGTATGGTCCAAAAAACCCCACCCTTGCTACGTGACTGGTGGAAAGACCTTGCACCTTCCGACAAAAATCATGTAAGAAGAGTACTTGGAGACCTGCCATCCCTACTAAATATTCGACTAAATAGAGAATTGATTGAGTCCGCTACCATGTTCTAGGATCAGAAAAGAGTTGTTTTCCGATTTGGCAATATAGAAATGACTCCTCTCCTAGAAGAAATAGGAGGCTTCGACAAGTTTCCATGGGATAGTACGGGATTACTGTCACCAGAGAATTGCACTCCCCGTGATTTTCTGAAAATGATGGGTCTTAAGAAGAATGACAAGTTGCTCTATCTAAAGAAATCATACATCCCTTTTGAATTCCTTTGCGAGCATTATGGGCATAGCAAGTCGTATCGTCTTCACCATGATGAACTCGGCATTACTTCCTTTGATTGGGTGGACCGCCGGGTATATATGTTCGTCGGCGACTTTTTGGGATTGTTGATATTTCTAATGAAAGGGGGGTTCCATACTCACTTAGCCATGGTCGGTAGGACCTTGATGGAGGGCAGCAAGGGACAAACTTATACCATCATCCCTATGATCTTAGCTGAGATGTACCGCGCTCTAGATCGGTGCAAGCAGGGATTTGGACACTTTGAGGGTTGTAATATGTTACAACAAGTCTGGATGCTGGAACACTTTCAGAGGGGAGAGTATCATCAAGAGCTTCTGCAAAGACCATTGAATGACTACATATCCAACTATCACCCAAAAAAAATAGCGTTTATCCCAGACAGGTTTGCACAGCCCGGAAATGTTGTAAGTTGGGTACGTTTTTTCAGTAATCTGATAGACGAGCATGTACATTGGATGTTTGAGTGGTTTCCTAGTAGTGAGTTCATCATCACATCAAGGGGGACTACTCATTTGGTACTGATCGGATTGCGATGCATCTATCCTTATGCTCCCATAAGGGTAATGAGGTAAGCTAGAAGAAAACATGTCATACCTTGAGTTTCCAACATGGTCAAGTACAAGGTATATTTTAAAGGAGACTTCATTCCATTTAAGTTCGAGGTGCAACACATGTAAAACAAAAAGATCATTGTGGAAAGAGAAACCATTGAGCCAGACAAGTATCATGCCGGTCATATGTACTACTATCTAAAATGGTTGGAGGACGACATAGAAGGGGACGTCAATCTAAAGGATAGGATCATAGATGAGGTGGCTGAGGCATAGATTAAGTATAAGAGGCTACACAAAAGGGTGTTCGAGTCTGAAGCTAAACATCTGGAACATCACAAAGTGAACATTAAGGAGATAAGGGAATGGAAGGAGATTGTCACTAAGTCAACAGAAAGATTGGAATACTTGGAACAAGAATTGATGAATCTTGGAGGGGAGATGAGTAAGAGACTCCCAGATTGTCAAGGCATGGATGGTAGTTAAGGAGGGCATCTAGAAAAAGCTTACTTATTGTTGGATATTCGCAATCTGGGGAACCTGATTGATGGGGTCAAAAGAGCCAAGCATGGAGAAGGTCCTTCACGGACCAAGTAGACTAGGAAATGATGTTCTTTACTGCTTTCTAGCTTAGTTTTAGATTTTGATTGTAATAAGGCTAAATGTCATTAGTAACTTTATTGTCGATAAAAGTTTGACTCGTTTTTCGCATTAATGAAATGAAAAAAATATTTACATCAATTTTCTCCAAGTCTATGTGTCGCTTAGGCCTACCTCAGGCACAATGAGGTCCCCAAATTAGGACGCGAATTATTGCATGATTTTGTGAAACATGTTTAAATATTGCAAATACTCTTTTATTTCACCTTACTAACTTGGTTACTTTTTGCTTTTTCTTTTCTTTTTGATTATTCTGATTCTCCAAAGGTTAGTTCATGCATACTGGCATCATTAGCATACCACACCAGATCCAAAGGTCTTCCACATCCTCCTCCACCAAACGATCCCAAAGGAAATGGAAAAGGAAAAAGGAAAATGGATGATTTAGGTGGTTTCAGGAAAGACAACGCTACTATGGCAGAAAACATTGAAACTTGACATAATGAGTTGGTCTTATGTTTGGAGCAAAAAATCCTGGAACTACAGGGCGAGCTTGAGCAGGTCCGGATTTGGCAAACCTCTCCCTTACTCTCAGTGTCCCCGACATTAACCAGCAAAACTCGACTACCTAGAACCAAACACCACTGCAAAACACAAAAACCAAAACCTGCCACTAAATCCTCCCGCACCTCTCCGGAACCTTAATCTGCCACCAGTATCAACCCATCAATAACACTACCATTATCCAACCCAATACCCGCAAACCACTACTTATCACACTCCTCAAAATGCACCATAACCTACTCTTGATTCCTAAAACTCGACCAATGACCACCCATATACCCAAGTTCCAGGAACCCATCAAAGCAACCCGATATATGTGGAAACCTTACCTCATTTCCCGCAACAAACCCTATAAATATCCGAATAGACCGAAAAGGACTTTCTCATCAAAACCATGGCAGAAGAACTCAAGAAGCTCACTGGTAGAGTCCAGAGTATTGAAGGTGGTAGAGGCATTGAAGGTCTAAACTATGAGGACCTATGTATCCAGCCAAATGTGGAACTGCTAGAGGGTTACAAACCTCCCAAGTTCGAAATGTTTGATGGTACTGGTGATCCGAAGGTGCATCTAAGAACATATTGCGACAAGCTTGTAGGAGTAGGTAAGAATGAACAAATCTGCATGAAACTGTTCATGTGAAGCCTCACAGGAGATGCCTTATCTAGGTATATCAGTGAAAACCCTAAGAAGTGGGTTAGTTGGATGAGTACGACATTAGATTTCATAGATAGATTCAGGTTCAACACAACAAATGCACCCGACATTTTCTACATTCAAAACCTCAAAAAAAGCCGACAAAACCTTCCGCGAGTATGCTACTCGTTGGAGATCGGAGGCCGCAAAGGTAAGGACAACACTTGAAGAAGAAAAAATGAACAAGTTCTTTTGTTAGAGCTCAAGATCCGCAGTATTACGAAAGGTTGATGGTCATTGAAAATCACAAGTTCTCGGACATCATCAAGCTAGGAGAAAGAATAGAAGAAGGAACTAAGAATGGGATGGTGACCAATTTCGAGGCATTGCAGGCCACGAATAAAGTTCTGCAATCAGGAGGCATTTCAAAGAAGAAAGAAGTGGATGTCGTGCTGGTAGCCCAGGGCCCTAAGTTTCCCCTCACATACTAAGCACCTCCACCCACATATCAACCCTCACCCCCAAGATACAAACATCATGATGACACCTACCATACCTATAATACTCAACCTATATATTACCATTCACCTCCACCTACCTGCCAAAACTAACCGAAGCCTCGTCCGAATTGTGACAACAGACCTCCTAGACAATACACCCCAATTACTGAACCCATAGACTAATTATATGAGAGACTGAAGGCTGCTGGTTATGTCATTCCTATTCCAAATATTGTTGTGGAAAATCCCTCCTACTGGATCAACCCCAACAAAATATGTGCTTATCATTCAGGCATGAAGGGTCATACCATTGAGGAGGGTCGTACGTTGAAAGACAAGATTCAGACGTTGATCAACACTAAGGTCATACAGGCAAAGGAAGTTACACCAAATGTTTGTAACAATCCTCTCCTGGATCACAAAGGTGAGGGAGTGAATGTGATAGAAACTGACGAGGAATGGGATCAATAGGGGTCCATTGGACTCATTCGAGAGGAAGACACTCCTAAAACATCTCCGGTCACTCTCACCCAGTTATGGTACAAACCTAGGCGCCATTTGAAGTCAAGGTAACTACACCCTTCACTATTATGGTAGCTCCCACACCATCTTACAAGTCAGATGTCGTCCCATAGGACTATGTTGCGGAGGCAAGAAGGAAGCGAAAAGAAAAAATGGAGGAAACAGGTGTCGCGCAAGATATGACTAGAACTGGCAGAGTTTACCCACCCAAGAATGTTGGAGTAACAAGCAAGGAAGCTGCATCTAAGCTGTCACGCCCCAAAATACGAGGAGCATGACCGGCGATCAACCGAGTAAACCCAATTGAGCAAGCCTGTTAGTTTTCATTCTACCCAAACTAATTCATGAATAAATGGGAGATGGACTCCCTTAATCATACTTAGTAAGTATTTCATTAACAACTTCCATTTCATTTCCATTAGCAGCTTAAATCATAATTGTCAAAATATTATTTGCCAAACATCAATATTTCTACTTTAATTCCAATACTTGACACTACCCACAACCTATCTACGTAGCCTCTAAACACAATTGAAGAGTAATGTAACATGGAAATGCCAATAACAAGGCTCCGGTTATACCTCAAATACAAAGTACATGATGAACAGATGAAACAGGACCCTGAAACGAAGTGGGCTCACCAAGTCAGCTGAAAGGATGATACGGCACTAGCTGCGACCAATACTGCCTGCTATAGAAACACATACATCCATTTAAAGATGTAGCGTCCCCGGCAAAGGGGACGTTAGTGCCATCGAATAGCACTAGTATGTATAACTAAACACCATCTAGTTAGAAAGAACTTTTATACAAGAATAAAGAGGAAACCATAAAGACAACAAAGTTTCAAATAAGCACGATGTCAACAATATAAGGAGGGTCACGTGATTTTCACATAGTTTCTAAAGTTTGAGATAAGAGCATCCCATAATGTTGCATCATTATCCACTTTGCCACCACTTCTGTGAGTGGAGTCTGATCACGGCCCGATTGGCTAAGCCGTCTCCCAGAGATGTTACCATTATTTCATTCACACTTTCCAGTTTCAATCATCAATACATTACCACCATATGTATATATCATGGCGTCCGATCAAGATCCGATCGGCTAAGCCGCCTCCCCGAGACGTTACCATTTTCCATTATTCATCTCACTCCAATCTTTGGTTACACATGTATTAGTTTATCGGCACTTGGGGCCACAATTTCCACATTCCATAATTCACGTTTCACATTGTTCCCATTTTCAACATTAACTTTGCCATTTAAGATCATAGGCGCATACAAAGGCAATTTAAATCATAAGCATAGAGAGGAAATCGTCAAGTTTGGCATATTAGTCCTAAAGTAACCTTGGCATGACATTTAGGCATTTAGTACATAGATCATGTTGTCTACACATCCTCCATTGACAAAGAATAACACATTAAACACATGAAGAAGTACCTACCACCATGTTCACAACAATAATTCACTTAACATAACAAGTACTACATCAATCACGTTTCGAACTTACAACATTTACATGGGCAGCATGGAAGCTCAATTTCTAAGAGACGGGGTTTTAGTCATACATACCTTGTTTAAGCTTTCCTTAAGTTACTATGACATTCCGGAAATTCTATCAATCCCAATCTACTTTGAGACATAACAAAATTGAGCACAAATTAGGAAGGTATTCATGGTTTCTGCTCATTTGAGCATTCTATCAAATACTAGTTGAGCATCTTGATTTCAAATCTCTTTTACAAGGTTTCCTTCATTCCCCAACCCAATCTTTACTTATTTATTTTCAACAATATTCCCACAAACCTAATTTATAAATGCATGCATACATAATACTTTTACGCCCAAGAATCATACCTCAATAATCCCATCTTACACCCAAAACTTGAAATTAAAGTCTAGTGTATAGAATCTTACCTCTTAGATGAAGATTTTGTGATTGGTTTCCTTGATTCTTGAAGATTAATGGAAGATTGAATGGTTAGAATGTTAGGCTCCCTCCTTCTCTATCTAGAATTCTCTTAACTCTCTCTAAAATCATCAAAATATCGCCCCAAATGAAACCCCAAAGCCTATATATTAAAATGAGGTCGGGTCATGAAAATAGGAAAATTAACCCTCCGAATTCGGGTCGGCGGTCGCATAATGGACCGCAAAATGGGTATGTTGGCCGCAGACGCATCGCAAAACCTGGTCCCCAAAATTGGGCTACACTGTTCCAATTTGCGACCAGATTTGCGACTGCATTTCAATTATGCAGACTGCATAATGGTTTTGCGATCGCAGAACTAACAGAGGATCGCATTTTTTCAACCTTTGGTAATTTGATCATAACATTATGTAGGAATTTCCAAATGACAAACGGTTTAAAGAGTTGGAAACTAGACTCGAAGACCTTTAAAATAATAGGTTGTTCATCACACAAAACCTTATAAATTGTTAGATATGCTAGTTCAAAGTGTAGACCTGTGCAAACTCATTTGGAATTTTAGCCTATTATGAAATTTTTTATCTTGACTTAGACTTAGGCCTCCCATTAGACCCCACATTACTTATTATAAAATTTATACACTTATTTACCAAATCCAATTGATGCCCATCATGTTAATAGCACATAAAATATTATAATTAGCCTACATGGTACCATGAAATCCTAAATTACTTAGCGAAATTTCCCGGGGCCTTACATTCTTCCCCGCTTAGGATCATTCGTCCTCGAATGTGGAGTAGAGCATGCCCCAAACACTTAACATAACATCTCTCTTTTCTAACCTACCTCAAGTCTCTAAATTTTGACTAACTCCTAAATTTTTTCAGAAATTTCGACAACATCTCCTTTGTTACTAGGCCTATCCACCTGCCAGAGAACCACCAAACATCCTAACAAATTATCCACAACTCAACAAAGCACCACAATATATATTTCTATAACACTAATCTCACAATTACAAGCGCAACATTATCACAATGATACCGGAACATGGACTGCACATTTTTAAATCATAACACCTATAAGGTACCTTTCAAGTCGAAACTGATTGTAATCAAGCAAAAATATTTTTTTTCCACAACACTCTCGGCCTTCAAGGTGGCCTCCTCGACTTACATGCTTTGTCATAACACGTTTACGGAAACAATCCCCACCCCCAAACTTACCTAACAAGGATGACAGGTAGATACCTCGCATAAGCTAACTATCCATTAACTTCACCTTCAATAGTTTCCACCAGGATGATACACAAAAGGGTCTCCTAACTACATTCTTAGATATAGACATGTGAAAACACAAAATATATGGGAAATAACCATGGGGAAACTTCATACTCATAGCGCCTAATGTGAACTACACTTATTTCACCTTTATTATCAATTTACGTAACATCTTTAGGGGGAAAATATTGGGAACAACCTGTTCGCTCGCCTAAATTCTGAATCTCTATGCGAACACCCACACTAAACCTTTGATGACCTTCAACGATTACACTATGATGTGCTATCCTGAACTGACCATAAAAATAACCTATCGAATATATGTGATCACACTGCGAAGCTTTCTCTTTGACTTGTTTGAACCTTCAATACCCAATGGATTTAATACAATGAGGAAGAACAGAGTTCAAGATCATGCTAGAATTATTCAGGAATCCATTAATGTGTTGAGCATAGCATTTCATGAGGTTATATCCTAGGAGACACAAAGATTACTACTAACAATACTGACATGGTTAATCATTATGACGACATCAACTATTAGACAAATAAGGCATATGGGTAACTCGTACTTTGGCAATAGGAACCATTAAGGAGGAATATTCAAGTACATGAACCATTCGTCTTTTGGAGCGCAGGGAAAATCCGTTTATCAAGAATGAGAATACTCTGGCACCTTGAATGTGATATGGGTTTCAAAATAAATGATGTTGAATTACACTCTTAACATTAACTGACACACGGAATCTATGCCACAAGCCCATGAGGGTGAAAAGAAGTTGAACACTTATGAGATTATCATATTTCAAACAGCTTAACCCTTCCTGATAGTTGATCCTATATGAGAGAACTAAAGATACAACAACTTATCTTCCAAATTAATATGCTCATGATATGTGAAAAAATCTAAAGGCATCTAATCTCAACCTTTCGCGAGTGAAACTACATAGCTAGGACATCCTACCATAGGGGTGAAATAATGTAGTGGTTAGAGGAGTTTCAATGGTTGACGTAATGCTCCGGGAAGAAAGACAATTATAACTCATATCCTCCTTAAGGAGGTGGAACGCCAGGGGTAGCAAAATTTCTCGCACATGACAATGACGTTGTCACTAATCCTAGAAGCCGAGGGAGTAGAAGGCCACGTAACCCATCCAATCCGACCCATTTAAGACTTTTAAAAAGGGGACACGCTCTGGTCTGAAATCATGGCAATTTAAGCTTGAACTTTAAGGAAAATCATTACTTTTGAAACACATGAGACAAGCCCTCGTAGTCCTAGAAAATCATCAACAATGGCAAGAAAGTACTTAAAATCATTACGAGCTAGTATAGAATAAGGCCTCGAAGCGACCGTATGAATAATTATGAAAGGGTGAGAAGTCCTGATGCACTTATCGGAGAAGAGTAACCTAAGTTATCTAGTCACATAGACAAGTAGAGCAAGTACATAATTGTTTAGGAGAAAATCTCATAAGGAGTGCGAGCAATATTTTTTTATCCTAACAAATGGAACATACCCCGACCCTTAATGCCATAAGGCATAAAATTAGATTCACGAGGAGAGTTACCAAATGAAAATAGATAGTAAGGCAGCATAACTAAGAGCACCACTTGGAATCGACAAGCTTAAATAGAGTTGAAGACATTAGAAGTCTGTAGAAAAAGGGGGAAATTTGCCCACTCTTAGGGCACTTGTAGAGCACATAAAAGTGAGGTTAATTAAATCAGATCATATAGTTGGATAACTAGTCTAGACATTGAGATAATATCGCATGATAGATTACAGGTAAACAACACATGATGCAAGACAAATGAAAAGAAAGTGAGAGAGCTTATAGAAGTGACCTTTACATTGTAGCTACTAGGAAAGGTGTTAATATAAAGCGATTACGAGAAGCCACATTTTTGAAAGAAGATCTTTATATGTAGTCATGTGATGTATAGCTTCAGAATTCAAAAATCCAATTATGTTTAGCAACTCTACTTCACAATGAAGCACTACAACACACTTCTACACAACTAACTATTAAAAGCCAAATTGAGAGACGCTACAAGACTTGACTGAGAGAGAAGCTTTGGCATACGAATGTGTTACTAGGTGTATTGCTCCTTGGTCAACCCAAAACCAAAAGGCGAGAGTTAAACTGATAAGCAGATTGTTGGACCAGCACATGTGTAAATAATCCATTATCGAAAGGAGATCATTCAATCTCAGCAATTGCGGCATGCTACCAACCCTTGATGAACTTGAAGTGAGGTGGGAACCCAATGAGATAGTATAAAATAATCATGGAAGGTTTGTAGATGTTCATAATGAGTTCTCCATGGATTTTGACTCGAGAAATACCTAGATGCTAATGAATGACAGAAAGACAAGAGAAACAGACGTTGTGCTATGATAAGATAATCTCTAAAGGTTCGCTTAGTCTTAACGGAGAGCCTAGTAAGGTTCCGTATGAGAATGGAAGTGTTACGATGAAACATAGAAGGATATGTTCCCTCATGGTTATCGAACAAGTGTTGGGGAAACTAGCACAATGAATTCACTAACTAAAAACACAATTAACACATGTTGTGGAGGTGTAAAGAGAAAATAAACACTTGTTATAGTCTGGACATGCTTCTGCTATATTAACTCCCAACTACAATATACGACCACGCCACGAGCAACCACAATACTAGGACAAAGTGAGCTACTTACTACGGGATGTCCCAAGTGGAAACAAAAATTATGGCGACACAAGATCTTACAATGATGGGGATGTGAGGATATCAACTTTTAGAGGGACTTTATGCACATGGTGACCATTTCGATTGACATTAACTCATGTGATATGTGTTAAGGTATGATCTTATGTTACTAGATAGTGAGAAGCTTCCATGATGATACTCGCAAAAGAGTAGAGTGACTGTTCAAACCATATAACCCATATACACATGTGAGTAAAAGAGTGACTCGAGAAGGATCACAACACTAGGATGCTTTTACATGGAACTTGACACCACATAGGCAAACTTTACGACTGTGCATACATAGGCACAAGTTGGCAGATTTTGTCCATTTAGATAAAATATTCTGTAAGAAATTCATCAGGTATAGTCCCTTGTTAAGAATTTAGGAAAAGCAAGTGGGAAGTATTAATCCTAGAGTCATAACTCCATTTAAGGACACAATTATAGAACTTAATTCCATAAGAATGTAAATAAGAGGATTTGTAATAGAGTGGATTCACAAATAATGCATCTCGTTCAAAAAGTCGATACATGCAATATTTTGTTATTCAACACTAGTTAAGACCATATTTATGATAATTCTTCAATATGGATACACATATACAATGAGTAGAAATTTTAATTTGACTCACTTAATGACGTTAGGTTGGTAGGGCAATAGCTTAATCTATACCCCTCGACACCACATCCCTAACATACGTAGGTAACATGCTGATATACTACATGATCTGGTGGTGCAGAGACATTAATAGGAACAAGGGTACTCCCCTTAGCAACAAGTTCTATCAATCCCTCTGTGGCTCGATACATTCTCCTAACTAACGCTTGGGCAATCTCCCTCATATTCAACGGTGGGGTAATTCCCTCCTTAATGCTTCAAACTCGTGGATTAAGGTATCAAGATTACTCATCTGGAGAATAAGACATAGCGAGGAAATTATCTCCCTATCTTGGGTTCTACCGCACGATCTGGAGTATCAAAGAAGGGTGAAATTCCTAAATGTCTGAATAGCCTCCAACTTATAGATGTGGTCGACTACACATCGATAAGAAGGACTCTACTAAACACAGCTCCGAGACATCCTAGGATACTTTAAAACATTGGGCTCTAATACCAAGTTTGTCACGCCCCAAAATCCGAGGAGCACGACCGGCGCTCAACCGAGTAAACCCGGCTGAGCAAGCCTGTTAATTTTCTTTCTACCCAAACTAATTTATGAATAAATAGAAGATGGACTCCCTTAATCATACTTAGTAAGTATTTCATTAATAACTTCCATTTCATTTCCATTAGAAACTTAAATTATAATTATCAAAATATTACATGTTTTATAAATCTTTGCCAAACATCAATATTTCTACTTTAATTCCAATACCTGACACTACCCACAACCTGTCTACGGAGCCTCTAAACACAACTGAAGAGTAATGTAATATGAAAATGCCAGTAACAAGGCTCCGGCTATACCTCAAATACAAAGTACATGATGAACAGATGAAATAGGACCCCGAAACGAAGTGGGCTCACCAAGTCAGCTGAAAAGATGATGCGGCACTAGCTGCGACCAACACTGCCTACTATAGAAACACCTACATCCATTTGAAGATGTAGCGCCCCCGTAAAAGGGATGTTAGTGCCATCGAATAGCATTAGTATGTATAACTAAACACCATCTAGTTAGAAAGAACTTTCATACAAGAATAAATAGGAAATCATAAAGACAACAAAGTTTCAAATAAGCACAATGTCAACAATATAAGGAGGTTCACGTGATTTTCACATAGTTTCTGAAGTTTTAGATTGGAGCATCCCACACTGTTGCATCATTATCCACTTTGCCACTGCTTCTTTGAGCGGAGTCCGATTACGGCCCGATCGGCTAAGCCGTCTCCCAGAGACGTTACCATAATTTCATTCATACATTCCAGTTTCAATCATCAATACATTACCACCATGTGTATATATCATGGCGTTCGATCACAGCCCGATCGGTTAGGCTGCCTCCCCGAGACGTTACCATTTTCCATTATTCATCTCACTCCAAGCTTTGGTTACACATGTATTAGTTTACCGACACTTGGGGCCACAATTTCCACATTCCATAATTCACGTTTCACATTGTTCCCATTTTCAACATATATTTTGCCACTTAAGATCATAGGCGCATACAAAGGCAATTTAAATCATAAGCATAGAGAGGAATTCGTTAAGTTTGGCATATTAGTCCCAAAGTAACCTTGGCATGACATTTAGGCATTTAGTACATAGATCATGTTCTCTACACATCATCTATTTTCAAAGAATAACACATTAAACACATGAAGAAGTACCTACCACATACATGTTCACAACAATAATTCACTTAACATAACAAGTATTGCATCAATCATGTTTCAAACTTACAACATTTACACGGGCACCATGGGAGCTAAATTTCTAAGATACGGGGTTTAGCCATACATACCTTGTTTAACCTTTCTTTAAGTTACTACGGCATTTCGGAAATTCCAGCAATCCCAATCTACTTTGAGACATAACAAAATTGAGCACAAATTAGGAAGGTATTCATGGTTTCAGCTCATTTGAGCATTCTATCAAATACTAGTTGAGCATCTTGATTTCAAATCTCTTTTACAAGTTTTCCTTCATTCCCCAACCCAATCTTTACTTATTTATGTTCAACAATCTTCCCAAAAACCTAATTTGTAAATTCATGTATACATAATACTTTTACGCCCAAGAATCATACCTCAATAATCCCATCTTACACCCAAAACTCGAAATTAAAGTCTAGTGTATAGAACCTTACCTCTTAGATGAAGATCTTGTGATTGGTTTCCTTGATTCTTGAAGATTGATGGAAGATTGAATGGTTAGAATGTTAGTTTCCCTCATTCTCTCTCTATAATTCTCTTAACTCTCTCTAAAATCATCAGAATATCGCCCCAAATGAAACCCCAAAGCCTATATATCGGGTCATGAAAATAGGAAAATTAACCCTCCGAATTCGGGTCTATGGTCGCATAATGGACTGCATAATGGGTATGTTGGCCGCAGACGCATCACAAAACTTGGTGCCCAAAACTGGGCTACACTGGTCCAATTTACGACCAGATTTGCGATCGCATTTCAATTATGCGGACCACATAATGGTTTTGCGATCGCAGAACTGACACAGGATTGCATTTTTTCAGCCTTTGGTAATTTGATCATAACTTTGTGTACTAATATCCAAATGATGAACAGTTTGAAGCGTTGGAAACTAGACTTGAAGACCTTTAAAATGATAGGTTTTTCATCATAAAATACCTTATACATTTTTAGATATGATCGTTCAAAATATAGACTTGTGCAAACTCATTTAGAATTTTAGCCTATTATGAAATTTTCTAACTTGACTTAGACTTAGGCCTCCCATTAGACCCCACATTACTTATTATAAGACTTATACACTTATTTACCAAATCCAATTGATGCTCATCGTATTAATAGCACATAAAATATTATAATTAGCCTACATGGCACCACGAAATCCTAAATTACTTAGCGAAATTTCCCGGGGCCTTACATAAGCAGCCCGTTGTCGATACCGGCACTGATGATCTTTGGAGGAAGATACAATCTAGGGAGTAATCTGTTGTTGACTACTTGAACAAAACTCCTGCTCAAATATCCATCTTATCACTGCTGCAAAACTCAAATGCACACAGGAATGCTTTGATGAAGGTGTTAAGTGAATCTTATATACCCACCGGTATCACTAGTGGAGAGATGGCTAACATGGTTGGATAGGTATTGGAGAGCCACAAAATCCCTTTTCACGAAGATGAATTACCACCATAAAGGTTGAGTCACAACAGGTCATTGTATATCACGGTGCAATTTGAAGATAAGGTCATCACTAGGGTCTTGATAGATGGAGGTTCAAGTCTCAACATATGTCCATTGACCACTCTAAAGAGACTAGGTAAAGTCCTGTACGAAATACGAATGGGAAGCATGAATCTGAAGGCGTTTGATGGATCTTAGAGAGCCACCATTGGAGAAATCATCCTCAGTCGACATATGGGTTCGACTTGGTTTGATGTTGAGTTCAAAGTGCTAGACATATCTGCTACCTACAATCTATTGTTGGGACGACCCTGGATACGTGTCGTCGGGGCAGTGGCATCAACTCTACACCAGGCTGTGAAGTTTGAGTGGAATCATCAGGAGGTGATCATCCATGGAGATGGAAGCAACCCCATCTATACCAACCAGACCATTCCAGTCACCAAAAACAGAAAAAAAAAATTGGGTAGAGAAACATACTATCGCATTGAACGAGTCAACTGATTGAAAAGGACCGACGATGGAGAAACAAGATAGAAAGCATACTACTGTGGATGGGGTATGAACCTGGTAAGGGTCTCAGCAAAAAGCTTCAAGGGATCACAAAATCCATACAACCGTAGTACCATGGCACAACTTTCGAACTCGGATATGAATACACATGGCAGAATGCCAAGATTGGTCACCACCATGGTGTGCTCCTTATTATCTACTGGAACAACCCGTACCACCTCTGCACCAGACATACTATCAGGCTGTCATGATATGGGGATTTAAGGAAGATGAGGTTTTGGCCGGCAGGAGGAAGTTGTTTCTAGATGAAGAAGACATGGACTGCATTACAATTGTTGAGGAGGAGGATGAGGAAGACCTTACCATTCAAACCATAGAAGAAGGAGTTGTTCTCAAGAACTTGACTGATATACCATCCCGCGCTCGCTGAGTTCCTCACATAATTATTACATATCCTGATGAACTTACAATTGAGACATGTAATGAGATAGCGCAACATAGGGACAATGATTCACAGGATCTGAAAGATGATATAATACCTTAGGAAATCATCAGAGAAGTAGAAAACTTTGAAAACAAACCAAAGTCTAATTTGGAGGAAACTGAGGTTGTTAACTTAGGGAATTCTGAGACGGTCAAGGAAACAAGTATAAGCCTTCATCTATCACCTTTAGAGAAGGAGGAGTACATCAGATTCCTAAAGGAATATAAAGACATCTTCGCATGGTCCTATGATGTTATGACTCGTTTAAGCACATCTGTGGTAGCTCACAAACTACCCACCAATCCTATATGTCCACTAGTAAAGCAGAAGCTCGGAAATTTCAAGCCGGATATGAGTTTGAAGATAAAAGAAGAGGTCACCAAGAAAATCAAAGCCAAGGTTCTCTGAGTGGTCGAATACCCGACTTGGTTGTCCATCATTGTGCCAGTTCCGAAGAAATATGGGAAAGTTAGAGTATATGTCGATTATCGAGACCTAAACATGGCAAGTCCTAAAGATTATTTCTTATTGCCCAACATACACATTCGGATTGACAACTGGGCCAAGCATGAGCTCTAATCCTTTGTGGATTGCTTCACGGGATACCATCATATCTGGATGAATGAATAGGATGCCAAAAAGATAGCCTTCATCCACACCATAGGGTATTATACTGTTAGAAAATAATGTCGTTTGGTTTGAAGAATGTTGGAACCACCTACATAAGAGCCACGACAACCATCTTTCACGACATTATAAGCAAGGAAATAGAGGTATACGTGGATGATGTTATCATCAAATCTAAAAGGAGTTTGAAGCACATAGCAGACTTGAAGAAATTTTTTGACCGGGTTCGAAAATACAATTTGAATTTGAATCCTGCAAAATGTGCCTTCAGAGTCCCTGTTGTAAAGTTGTTAGGATTCATCGTCAGTCACCGAGAAATTCAGTTAGACCCATAAAAAATCAAAGCTATCCAGGATTTACCGCCTCCAAAGAATAAGAAAGATGTGATAAGTTTTTTAGGGCGCCTCAATTACATCAGCCGCTTCATAGCACAATCAACTATGATATGTGAGCCAATCTTCACAATACTAAGGAGAGATGTTGCGACAAGTTGAACTGAAGAATACCATAAGGCCTTCAACAAAATCAAAAAGTATTTATCTAAACCACCCGTTCTGGTCCCACCAGAACCGGGAAGGTCTCTACTGCTTTATTCGTCCATGTTATATGGGGCTTTTGGTTGCGTTCTGGGACAACATGATGAAACTAGAAGAAAGGAACAAATGATATATTATCTGAGAAAGAAGTTCACGCCTTATGAGGCCCAATACTCTTTGTTAGAAAGTACTTGTTATGCTTTGACATTGATAGCCCAGAAGTTGAGACATTATCTATGTGCATACACTACATATCTTATATCAAGGATGGATCCGCTAAAATGCATCTTTTAGAAACCCATGCCTACGGGTAAGTTAGCAAAGTGGCAAATATTGTTGAGTGAGTTCAACATCATCTATGTAACTTATAAGGCAGTCAAAGGGCAAGCATTGGCATATCATTTGGTACAAAATCACGTAGACGGAGAATACAAACTATTAAAAACGTATTTTTCTTACGAGGAGGTATCGTTCATAGGAGAAGATATCACTAAGGCGTACGATGGTTGGAGGATGTTCTTCGACAGAGCATCAAACTTCGAAGGAGTAGGTATCGAGCTATCTTAGTAACAGAAATAGGTCAACACTATTCGATATCTGTAAAACTCAGGTTTCCATGCACCAACAATATGGCGAAATATGAGGCCTGGATCTTGGGACTCAGATTAGCCATTGACATGAACATTCAGAAGCTGCTAGTAATCGGAGATTCAAATCTTTTGGTGTACCAAATTCTAGGGGAATGGGCTATGAAGAACACAAAAATATTGTCGTATTTGCACTGTGTACAAGAGCTAATCAAAAGGTTCACGAAGATAGAGTTCAAACATGTTCCAAGGATTCACAGAATGATTATGTTTAAGATGCAATCAAGAGATACTATATTTAAAATTATATTTGCACTTTCTATTTGATGTAATTGAACTATGCTTGATCTGATTCCCGTTTAAGAGGGGATATGTAGGCAGCCCTGTGGGTTCAGTCACATCATAATAAAGTCTTCATTTTCCCTATGGTCAGAAATAGGAGCAAGGTCTCGAGTTTTCCTGATCTCATCACGTTTGGAACTGCCGAGGAATGTGTTTCCAGAAGTATGCATTTAAACTGGGGCAGAATTTTGAGGAGGACCTTCAAAATTCCGAAGCAAGGAAGTTGCAACGTCTCAAAATACGTGACAGTCACCAGTTCATCTAAATTTTTGATCTCGTACATTATCATATATTTAAAACAACAACATTTCTACAAATAATTTGTCAAATGCATGCATGTTTTTCAAAAATATTGTTTCTATGGCAGCTAGATATTACCCAGGGTGACTCAAGCAGGATCTCAAGACAATGGTAAAGAAGAAACAAGGAATCAAGAGCACGAACCAACCATTCCCCCGCAAAACTCACGATTTTTCTTTGGATGCAGGCACAATGAACATAACTAGAACGTCCGTAAATACATACACACAATAGGATCACTATCTTCATAAAAACAAAAGTCTCCAAACATGAGCACATCAAGCTAAGAAATGTTTTATCCTCTCTAATTTAGTCATTGCTTTTCCTGCATAAGGCTAAACACTGCCCTCACCATGTATGAGGCTAAGCACTGCCTACGCTATTGCATAAAGCTAAGTATTGCCTTCCTTTGCATGAGACTAAACATTGTCTCTACTCCTTCCATAGGGCTAAACACTGCCCTCACCTTGCATGAGGATAAGCATTGCATTCGCTATTGCATAAGGCTGAGCATTGCCTTCTTTTGCATGAGACTAAACATTGTCTCTACTCCTTACATAGGGCTAAACACTGCCCTCATCTTGCATGAGGATAAGCATTACCTCTGATATTGCGTAAGGCTAAGTATTGCCTTCCCTTGAATGAGACTAAACATTGTCTCTAATCCTTGCATAGGGCTAGACACTGCCCTTACATTGCATGAGGCTAAGCACTGCCTTCACATCGCATAAGGCTAAGCATTGCCTTCTATCGCATGAGACTAAGTAGTGTCTCTGCTACACTGCATAGGACTAAGAACTGTCTCCCTTCTTCGCATAGGACTAAGCACTGCCCTCATCTCATACAAGGCTAAGCCTTGTCTCCTCTCGTCCTCGCATATGACTAAGCATCACCTATTTCCTCTATCAAATGATTGATATCACTAGATCTTTGCATTTCATGGGCTGAAACATCGCCACATTGCCCAAAGGTGTCATATTCCAAAGGCACCATCCACATAGCTTGAAGACACCATGCCATCGCCAGAGGATCTCTCAAAATTGCATATCATTATTCAAAGGCGTTATAGTTCGGAGGCACCATCCTCATGGCCCGAGGACACCATTCCATGGCCGGCGAATCTCTTATCATGTACTTTATGGCCCAGGACATCATAGTGTAAAACATCATCCTCACAGTCTAACGACAACTCTCATGGTCCGAAGGGAATTTGCATCATAGTTAAATTTTTGCAATAACCTGTATATATTCGCATGCATCGTGTTTTAAGTTTTGTAGGTAACTCGGGAGGTAACCATTCTACAAACAGGAGCAATTCTCGCTACGGTTTCCGTTCACAGCATTCATATCCCTAACTATCTCAAACGTTACTAACAGTCATTAATTGATTACCTTTTTGTCCCGTAACCGCTCAAATACTCGCCTTATAACATTCAAAAATGCATCTGTAGATCCACCTAAAATTATCCATTATCCACGGCAATATCATTTCCAAAAGATCCTTTTCGAAACATACGATCACCCTTATAATAACTCCATCAGTTTCGTTCGCCGTTTAATCCAGAATTACACACGACCTAATTCTCGTAATACTAGGGATATGTTGGTAACTCAAGAACCAGGGTTCGGCCCCATTTTTTAAAATCATATCATCTACCACTCAATTCAGAAAAATTGGTCATTATTTTCTTTACCCGACAACTCTTTCATCATTTTCGGATAAAGAGGAGTAGTTGTTGATACCCAATTTTGCCCTTATATTTTTCAAATGGGCATATATACTTTCAAAATATCATTTTTGTATGATTAATTATTTTACAATATTTATACAAGTATTTGCTATAATTTTTCATTAGTTTTAAAGCTTTAAAGTTTATTTCGTTGCATTAAAAATACTTGATTATTTACTAATTACCCTTTGAAATTATTTTGTGATGACTTAATCATCAAAATTTAATATTTACATCTACATACATGTTTTAAAATATTTACTTCATTTCATATAATTATATTTGTATTTTTGAGCTATTTACACAATTTTGTACTAATAGCCTATATTTTACAATAAATTGCATTTGTCATTTTATTTAAGGTCAAAATATTTTTTTACATTTTTTTTATAATCTTAAACTATTGTATTAAAGTATTGAATTGCATAAATAGCATTTTATTTTTTATTTAGCTATTTTATTCAAATTATTTCCCTTAATTCCCTACTTTAAAACCTTATCCAAATATGCTTTATTTTTCAGACCAATTAAGGTCCAAACGGACAGGCCCATCCCAATTGATTCCCCCAGAAGCCCAAAATCAAACGACCCAATATGTCTGCCCCATCAATGACCTGTTTCACCCGACCCTAGCACCATCTAATCTCGGTCGTTGATCTCAAATGATCAACGGCCTATAATAAACCCCCACCTTTCCTTATATCTCATCACCTAAACTCTAATCCCATTTCTCCACTTCAGCTGCCTCCAAGCCCTCTCTATTCTATCTATCTTTGAGAAACCCTAGTAGCCGCCTCCTAATTTCTCTCTGATTCCAGCCTAACAATGGAATATCCTCTTGATTCACCTTCCTTATTTGTGTTACCGCATCAGTATCTACGCGACAATGGTGTTACTTAGTACTTGCCTAAAAGCAAGTACTATTTCTTAGAATCTGGCACGTTCAACTCAATCTTGGAGGTTTGGACAAAATCTCGTCCATATACATGAAGAATAGCTTGATTCTTCATACCGGTTGGCCGATTTTGAGTTTTAAACCCTAATTAGAGTTTGGAGTTTTATTTCTTTCCTTTCTAGTTACTCTACTGATTTGCATGCGAGATTTTACTCCTTTTGTTCATGTTTACTTGATTACTTTCCTTGTTTATCCCCCTGATTTTTTCACTATATAAACCCCTTCCCTAATTTCCTTTGAGCAGACTCTAATCACTAAGAACTACTGTTAATCTCTTACTTTCACCTTCTATATTATTTCTGCTCTCTCTTGATTGTGACCGGCTAAAAGCCAAGGCCATCGGAATCTTCTCTATTAACCTCACTAGTGCGAGCACTGCTCGGGGCTCACTGAAGCTCCTGTGAACTCTAATGCACTAGGATTTTGGGGTTCTCACTATTGACTTTCTTTTGCCGTCACCGCTGAGATTCTGAGCTACTCACACTTTTGCTTGTTTATCTTTGCAACTGGTTAGCATTCTTGACCCTTATAGACTTAATTATTACTCTTTTACTTGTTCATGTATGTGTATTCTGTATGCCAACACTGTTTGAACTTCTAGACACGCATGCCTTAAGCTTCTTTGTTATTTGTGAACTCTCAACATTGTATTGTTGTATGCTTTCTGTAATTCTATTGTCTCAATGATGTTCCGCAGTTTCATGTTCTCTAGTATCGAACTTGATAGGTTTAAACATGTGTAATATACCTTCACTCTGCGTATTTGATTCAAGTAGTTTCTGGCCTTCTTAAGTTTTTCCTGATTGGTCATGCTCGTGTTAGCCTTAATGTCATGTCCTTTGCTTATTATGAGTTCATATTCATGCCTTAGATTTCTGAGATCTTTGTAGAAATTGCTTGCTCAGAATCTGCTTTAATGAATCTCCTCCTACTAATCTACTATTTCCTGCAAAGTGATTCTTGACTAACCAAGCATGTTTGTCTGCGATTTCTAACTTTGATGATTGTGTCCCTTGACCTGTCAATCCTGCACTCTTAGCATTGCTTCTAGGATAAATATCAATGTGTATTTTTCTCTCATGTGAGGTCGACTGACATGAATCCCAATGTTAGCTTGTCCTGTTAACATGTTCAAGGAACTCTACAACACACTTAATATATTATATGGTCTTATGAGTTTCTTCTTGTTGTAGGTATTGATGTTTAAGTTCAAGAAAGTTGGTCATGCTTGTTAAGAGAAAATGGTTTGCATGTGATGGCTTCAATTGGAGCTCTGGATTTTGGAAAAGGCATCGATGACTATGCATCAAGCAGGGGTATAAGCATCACATATATGTAGCTACTGCCTTAATTCATATCTATGCAAAATGCGGCAATCTGGATGATGCATATCAAGTTTTTGAAAGCATGCCTAGAAAGAATGGTCTTTTGGAAGGCTATTGAGTGTATGTTCCAAATGTGAATCTTGTATAGAAAGGTGAGGATGAATATATTCTATATCTTGCTATGCTTATCAGGTGGAACTGAACGTATTTATAAGAACAAAATAGGAGAAAAGAAAAGGGAAAATGTAGGCATCGAACTATGACACATTTGGCTCTTAAAAGTTTAGTTTAAGATTTCGACGACACGGTTAAAGATGAAAAACTCAGCTTTTTAGACTATACCTCTTTAATGTGTTGCTCTGACTGCCACTTTTCGCATGAAAATGTAGTCGGTCTGTATCACCCAGTAATGCAATGTTAGTTGGGTTTCATTCAGTAATATGATGTTGGGCTAAAATGGTCCAATGACATTCTTAACATGGTGTGATATTGTCCGTTTTGGGCCAAGCCCGCATGGTTTTTCCCAAAAGGCCTCACACCATTAGGAGATCCCTACACCTTATATGTAAACTCCCAATTTTTTCAGTCACCAATGTGGTACTTTTTTCGCACACAACATATAAAAGCTATATTCATTTTCTCTACTTTTAGGATGGCTGCTTGAATAGTAATGAATTTTGAACATTTTTCAAACTATAACTGAAAATTTCTAATTTATGAGATATTATTGAAAATTTATAATGGATTGTGCGTCTTAATCTAAAGGTTGTTGCAAGAGATTAACTGGCTTGATGAAAGAGAATTTCTTTTCTATTTAAGTTGTAGTACTGCAGCCTTTTGGATAAATTTGGTTTGTTCTCAATTTTCTATTTTCTAGCTTGTGTCACTTATTTTATATCTCTTGACATGGTGAAAGAGCTTATACTTCAAGTAATATAGAATTACTTGCTATTCCAAATTCAACAAGTTAAGATATTTTACAATTTGCCTGCAGCATGTAACTTGCACTACTAAAATTCCGGAAAAAAGCGATCAAACTTTAGCGACCAAAGTTGGTCTGTCAAAGAAAGCGACCAAAGTTCGTCACTAAATTGGCGAAAATAATAAAATAATTATTTGATATAGATTAGCGACCATCGTCAAAATATTGACCGGACTGGTCAAACTTGCTTGGTCAAAGGTATACTGAGATTAGCGACCAACGTTGGACGCTACGGGGGGACCCACTTATCAAATTATAATAATTATAATATTATTTAAAAAAATTATAAAATATAAATAAATATAATTTAAAATTAGCGACCAAAGTTGGTCGCTAATTAAGGGGTAAGCAGATAGCGATCAACTTTGGTCGCTAAAATGGGACCCGGTTATAAAATTTTAATAATTATATTTTTATTTAAAAAAATAAAAAAATATAATTCAAATTTAGCGACCAAAGTTGGTCGCTTAAAAAAATAGAGACCAACTTTGGTCGCTAATCTGGGACCCAGTTCTAATGTTTAACAATTATATTATTATTTTAAATATTATATAAAATATAAATAAATCTGATTTAAATTTAGCGACCAACTTTGGTCGCTAATGTAAATTTATGTATATTTAGCGACCAAAGTTGGTCTCTTTTCAGGTCAACAATGGTCAAAATTAAAAATCACTTTTGTATTTAATATCTAAATAATTTAAATGTAACCTGTTAACACTTTTGTAATACAAAGGATGAATAAACTAAAATATACTCTAACATGCTATATATGCAGTTAAGCAGTACTACGAAGCGTGCGTGTGTGTCTATATATATATAAGAACATGAAGCGCTCGGAACACAGGGACGGGTTCTTTTAGGTATTGATACACTTGTAAATTGATTCATCGACTTATAACCTACTCATATGCATGTATATATATTAACAATAAATTAAACCGTCTCGACTTATATCAATTATATATATATATATATATATATATATATATATATATATATATATATATATATATATATATAAGCTATATTCGATATAATATTAGTTAATGCACTAATACTTAGTGCATAGTATAGTATAATAGATATATACTAAGTGTATTATATATACTAAGTGTATTATATAATACACTATACTATATATATAGTATAGTTTATTATACATCAAGGTATATTCGATATATATAGTATAATATAGTATATAGTATATAAGTTCTCTCTCTCTCTCTCTCTCTCTCTCTATATATATATATATATATATATATATATATAGAGAGAGAGAGAGAGAGAGAGAGCATGAAGCGCTCGGAACATAGGGACGGGTTCTTTTAGGTATTAATATACTTGTAAATTAATTTATCGACTTATAACTCACTCATATGCATATATATTAACAATGAATTAAAACGTTTCAACTTATATCAATTAATATATGTATATATATATATATATAGCTTATATACTATATACTATATATATATATATATAAGCTATATTTGATATAATATTAGCTAATGCGGTATATATATATTAACAATGAATTAAAACGTCTCAACTTATATCAATTAATATATGTATATATATATATATATATATATATATATATATATATAAGCTATATTCGATATAATATTAGCTAATGCACTAATACTTAGTGCATAGTATAGTATAGTATATATATACTAAGTGTATTATATAATACACTATACTATATATATAGTATAGTTTATTATACATCAAGGTATATTCGATATATATAGTATAATATAGTATACAGTATATAAGCTCTCTCTCTCTCTCTCTCTCTCTATCTATATATATATATATATAGAACATGAAGCGCTCCGAACACAGGGACGGGTTCCTTTAGGTATTGATATACTTGTAAATTGATTTATCGACTTATAACCCACTCATATGCATATATATATATATTAACAATGAATTAAACGTCTCAACTTATATCATATATATATATATATGTGTGTGTGTGTATATATATATATATATATATATATATATATATATATATATATACTATATACTATATACTATATACTATATATATATATAAGCTATATTCGATATAATGCTAGCTTAAATTAAATTAAAATCCTAAATATATACTACATATGTACGTAATTTTAAATTGAATTAAAAGTAATTTAATTTTTTTTAGAAATAGCCACCAACTTTGGTTGCTATTTTGCTCAAACGGTCAAAAAATAGCGACCAACTTTGGTCGCTATTTTGGTCAAAAAGTTCAAACTTATTAGCTACCAAAGTTGGTCGCTATTTTTAATTCCAGTGTCAAAACCGGGTTTCTCCTCCCATTCTTTCAAAAAAATTCCCCAAAATCTCTCTTTTCTATCTCACACTCAACCCCCCCCCTCCGACTCCCAGCAGCAGCAACACCACCCACGCCACCGACGACAGCAGCTCCACCGTCGGTGACCTCCATTCCCAAGGTAGGTTTCTCTCTCCTTTATTTATTTTTTTCGAAATACACTGATTTTGTTTAATTTCTCCATGTTAGGGTTCAAAGTTAGTTCAACCATGTTAGGGTTGAAAGTTATATATTATTTGCAATTTTTAGGGTTCTTATTAATACATTTAGTCCAAAATATTTAGTTGTACCTACTAATTTGGGGAAGAAATTGTTTGAAGAGAAGAAACCCTAAGAGTTGCACCTTTAGGATTATGTATTGGAATTTTAGTTTATAAATTGAAATTTTAGGATATGACTTGAACTTTTGTGGATATGAGTTGAACCTTTAGGATATGAATTGAAATTTTGGTTTATGTATTGGAATTTTAGTTTATAAATTAAAATTTTAGGATATGACTTGAACTTTTGTGGATATGAGTGAACCTTTAGGATATGAATTGAAATTTTGGTTTATGTATTGGAATTTTAGTTTATAAATTGAAATTTTAGGATATGACTTGAACTTTTGTGGATATGAGTTGAACCTTTAGGATATGAATTGAAATTTTGGTTTATGTATTGGAATTTTAGTTTATAAATTGAAATTTTAGGATATGACTTGAACTTTTGTGGATATGAGTTGAACCTTTAGGATATGAATTGAAATTTTGGTTTATGTATTGGAATTTTAGTTTATAAATTGAAATTTTAGGATATGACTTGAACTTTTGTGGATATGAGTTGAACCTTTAGGATATGAATTGAAATTTTGGTTTATGTATTGGAATTTTAGTTTATAAATTGAAATTTTAGGATATGACTTGAACTTTTGTGGATATGAGTTGAACCTTTAGGATATGAATTGAAATTTTGGTTTATGTATTGGAATTTTAGTTTATAAATTGAAATTTTAGGATATGACTTGAACTTTTGTGGATATGAGTTGAACCTTTAGGATATGAATTGAAATTTTGGTTTATGTATTGGAATTTTAGTTTATAAATTGAAATTTTAGGATATGACTTGAACTTTTGTGGATATGAGTTGAACCTTTAGGATATGAATTGAAATTTTGGTTTATGTATTGGAATTTTAGTTTATAAATTGAAATTTTAGGATATGACTTGAATAGAATTGCAACGTCATGAAAACGTATCTCGAACCTCGTCACAATCAATGTACTCGTGGTCATAGACACGTTTTGACTCTGTTGAGATTTGGATTTGGGTTGCATAAATGCACACCCGAATTGAAGAATGTAATTTAAATAAAAATCGCGCCTAAAAAGTCTAACGCGTTATTATCTTTGAGGAAGGCAGTAAAAATTCGCTAAACGGCCCATCCCAAATTCTAAGTATTTTATTATGACCAATTATTGAGGGCCCCGCAATTTGCATTTTTTGTTTGGCAAGGCATGCCTCATTTTTGTTTTAAAAGGATCGACCTATAGTGACTATGTTTTCTATTTCGTTTGTCTTTATAATGAAAGAAAAAGAATTCTAACTTATTTATATGTTCACGAGTTATTATAGTTGAGTTTCGAAAGTGAGTCGTTTAAAGAGTTTACATGGGCAGCGCATAGAATGTTCTAAATACAGACAGTAAAAGAAAGAAAAGACTACATTAAACTACAACTTCAAATCTTTCCCATTTTTTTGCATTCATGCTTCGAGTAGCTTACAAGATGTACCAGTGTATCAGTTTGTGTACCTGGTATTTGGAAAGCAAGGAAAGAAGATGAAGATCAGTGGAAGCAGCAGTAGTGTAAATACACAACAACAAACAGGTTCAGCAACACAACAAAACCAGTAACGACCAGTAAAATAACCCAGTAACATATTGAAAACCAGCAGTACCAAAATGCAATCGCAGACAAAGCAGAAGAGAGATGGATACAAGACGCAGTAGTTCACTGATTTTAAATAACACTCAAGGAAAAAAACAGCCTGAAATTATTCAAGTAAAAGTTCAGCTTGTTTTTCTCTTTTTGCTCTCAAATTCTGATTTCTCAAAATTCAGTCAACTCTCTCAACCTTTTCCTCCTCCTTTTTTTTCTCTCCTCCTCTACAATGGGTAAAATGACTCTATTTATAACCAAGACTCTTGTCTTGAACCACTAACTCGAAATAATCCCATAATTGCATGTCTTGCCCCCACTACTTAATATTTTTCTTATTTAATTCCCTTGTTCCCCATGCCTACATGTTTTGTCCCCCACAAATACATTATTCCCACTCCATTATGTCTTGTCCCCTACTATATTAAATAAATGCATTATTTTTACTCCATTATGTCTTGTCCCTCACTATATTAAACAAATGCATTATTCCCACTCTATTATGTTTTGTCCCCCACCATGTATTATTGTAATATTATTAATGCCTAGTGGATGGAGCACTCAGATTAAATAATTGTTCAAATTTTCAATTCCAAAAATACCCCTCCGAACTTACTGAAGTTACCATTTTACCACTGAAAATACTGCAATTTACCATTCTACCCCCATCAACTGTAACCAATTCGCCTAATCAAATCTAACCAAAATACAACAGCTATAACCAATTCCTAAACAAATTCAAACAACAAATTCAAACTAAATGATGAACAATAAAGAAACAACTGGAATTATTTTGACTGAAATAATATTTTTATTTTATTTTTTTTCTTTTAACAACAAACCTACTTTCAGATTCAACAACAAACAAACAAGTAGATTCAAATCACTAAACTCAAAAAATCAATTGAACTTCAAATTAAATCTAACAACATTATAACCAACACACTTCCATATTAAAACTAAACAAGAACAAATGCATAAAAACAAACTGAAGAAATAATCAAGAAATGAATCAAACATATACTGATTTCAAATCCGAAAATATCAAACAAGATACGGACAGAACTGAAACTTAAACCAACTAATCGGATCGGAACAACGACGAACTCGAACGGAAACAAATCTGCCCGGAAACTTTGAAACCAAAATAACTCGAATCTGCCCGGAAAATAACTCGACAAGTAGGAATGCAGCAGTGGCGATGCTGGTTCGTTTATTTTGACAAGAAGAAGAACGAAGCAACAGCAACAAACGCTGCTCAACTGGACGGGCAGCAGCATCAACGATGCTCATTTGGACGTGATGATCGAGTTGTGGTCGTTTGTGGCTGGAGCTCGAAGCAGTGCCAGCCATGGTCGTCGAGCAAGCAATGGCAGCCATGGAGATGAGGCGAAGACGAAGCAGAAGATGAAGCAGCAGGGATGTTTGGAGACGACGGGTTGACGACGAGGAGATGAAGCTGGGGGACGACTGTTTCAGGTTGTGGGGCAGCTGGAGATCGATAGACTGGGTGTCAGAGCTGGACGTCGACAGATTGTGGAGCTGTGTGTGTGTGTGTGTTGCAATGTGAAAACGAAGCGGAAGGGGGAGTCTTCGATGGAGCTGGTCGTTCATGGCTGTCGTTGGGTGGTTGTGTTGTTTGGTCGTGGAAGTTGCTGTTGGTTTGGGGAAGATGAAGAAGACGAGGTTGAGGGGCAGCCATGGGAGGGGAGCTTTGGGAGTTTTGGAGAAGAAGAGGGAAAGAGAGGGGGGCGGACAGCTTAGGGTTTTCTTAGGGTTGGAAAAATAAAAAATGAAGAAAGGGGTTGTGTCTTTGGGGTTATAGACTGGGTCGGCCCGGTTTGAAATGAACCGGGTCGTAGGGAAAGGCTGGGTATTTGGTTTAAAATTTGAAGAAAAGGCCCAATCCGATTTCTTCTATTTTTGTTCTTTTCTATTTATTCAATTTCCGAAATAATAAAGCTAAAAATGCTAAGATTAAATTATAAAAACCCAAAATTATCTAAAAATACTAATTAGCTCCTAATAACAATTAACACACAATTAAATAGCAATTAACGATAAAATCACACAATTTGGACGTTAAATGCTAAAAATGCAAAATACATATTTTTATGATTTTTTCATTTTGTAAAACAAACTTAATTACTCCTAACTGTAGAATTAAATATTAAATGCAAATGCGACATATTTTTATAACAAATAAACATGCACAAACAAAAATACAAATAATTATCCAAAAAAATGCCACGAAAATTCAAAAATTGCACACAAAGGAAAATTATTTTATTTTGAATTTTTTTGGGAGTAATTCTCATATAGGGAAAAAATCACATGCTTACAGCTGCCCCTCTTTGTCCGAAAACACGAAGAGTTTTCGTGCAAAGATAAAGTGAGTGATTATTGCCCATCCGAGTACTCCGTGTGAAGCATTTTTTTGAAAAAGATTTAATCGAACCTTTGCTTCAAAGGTTTCCTACATATCCCTGGCTAGAAGGGAATCAGGTTAATGTAGTTCGGGAATTTTTGGTAGCTGGGACTACCATGGGACTGCAATGCTGCTGTTACTGCTGTTGCATGTTGTTACTACTGCTTTACCGACCTCCTTATTACACCAAAGGAGAATTAAAACTAAGCTAGATATGCCTATCAACTACTAGTTACAAGATTCCTATCTATAATTCTTTCGCAACATGATCTTGAGTCTTAGCTGATTCTGCTTGTAGACTTCGATCTGAATCTTGATGCTTGCAAGTTGTAGGTGCTTGTTTATTTCTGCAGCATTGAGTGAAGCGAGATTGGCGGAGATCGTGACTTCAATCAGATTTTGAGCGATCTGCACTTTGTTTGCTCCAGTATTTGGGCTCATCTTCTTTTGTTCTTTTCTTCCTTTCTTTTATTTTGGATTGAGACTCACTCCATAGGTCATCTCGATCCATGTGCCCCGAGGTCAAACTTGCTCAGACAACGAAACAAACAAACGAACGAAATGTTTCTGCCCCAGTTTCACTAGGAAAATTTCGTGAGTTAACTGCCATAAAAATCTACAGAATTGATAAGGGGATTGGAAACCTCAAGTCTAAAAGATGCAACTAAAGGATTGGAGCCCTAATGTCGGCTAAAGGAAAGTCACTCAACTCAGGGATTGGAGCCCTAATGTCGGCTAAAAGAAAGTCGCTCAACTCAAGGATTGGAGCCCTAATGTCGGCTAAAGAAAAATTGCTCAACTCAGGGATTGGAGCCCTAATGTCGGCTAAAGGAAAATTGTTCAACTCAGGGATTGGAGCCCTAATGTCGGCTAAAAGAAAATTGCTCAACTCAGGGATTGGAGCCCTAATGTCGGGTAAAAGAAAAATCGCTCAACTCAGGGATTGGAGCCCTAATGTAGGCTAAAAGAAAATTACTCAACTCAGGGATTGGAGCCCTAATGTCGGCTAAAATAAAAATGACTCAACTTAGGGATTGGAGCCCTAATGTCGGCTAAAAGAAAATTCGCTCAACTCAGGGATTGGAGCCCTAATGTCGGCTAAAAAAAATCGCTCAACTCAGGGATTGGAGCCCTAATATCGGCTAAAAGAAAATTTCTCAACTCAGGGATTGGAGTCCTAATGTCGGCTAAAAGAAAAATCGTTCAACTCCGGGATTGGAGCTCTAATGTCGGCTAAAGGAAAATTGCTCAACTCAGGGATTGGAGCCCTAATGTTGGCTAAAGGAAAATTGCTCAACTCAGGGATTGGAGCCCTAATGTCGGCTAAAAGAAAAATCGCTCAACTCAGGGATTGGAGCCCTAATGTCGGCTAAAGGAAAATCGCTCAACTCATGGATTGGAGCCCTAATGTCGGCTAAAGGAAAATTGCTCAACTCAGGGATTGGAGCCCTAATGTCGGCTAAAGGAAAATTGCTCAACTCAGGAATTGGAGCCCTAATTTCGGCTAAAATAAAAATCGCTCAACTCAGGGATTGGAGCCCTAATGTCGGCTAAAGGAAAATCGCTCAACTCAGGGATTGGAGCCCTAATGTCGGCTAAAGGAAAATTGATCAACTCAGGGATTGGAGCCCTAATGTCGGCTAAAGGAAAATTGCTCAACTTAGGGATTGGAGCCCTAATGTCGGCTAAAAAAATCGTTCAACTCAGGGATTGGAGCCCTAATGTCGGCTAAAAGAAAATTGCTCAACTCAGGGATTGGAGCCCTAATGTCGGCTAAAAGAAAAATCGCTCAACTCAGGGATTGGAGCACTAATGTCGGCTAAAGGAAAATCGCTCAACTCATGGATTGGAGCCCTAATGTCGGCTAAAGGAAAATTGCTCAACTCAGGGATTGGAGCCCTAATGTCGGCTAAAGGAAAATTGCTCAACTCAGGAATTGGAGCCCTAATTTCGGCTAAAATAAAAATCGCTCAACTCAGGGATTGGAGCCCTAATGTCGGCTAAAGGAAAATCGCTCAACTCAGGGATTGGAGCCCTAATGTCGGCTAAAGGAAAATTGATCAACTCAGGGATTGGAGCCCTAATGTCGGATAAAGGAAAATTGCTCAACTCAGGGATTGGAGCCCAAATGTCAGCTAAAAAAAATCGCTCAACTCAGGGATTGGAGCCCTAATGTCGGCTAAAGGAAAATTGCTCAACTCAGGGATTGGAGCCCTAATGTCGGCTAAAAGAAAAATCGCTCAACTCAGGGATTGGAGCCCTAATGTCGGCTAAAGGAAAATCGCTCAACTCAGGGATTGGAGCCCTAATGTCGGCTAAAGGAAAATTGCTCAACTCAGGGATTGGAGCCCTAATGTCGGCTAAAAGAAAAATCGCTCAACTCAGGGATTGGGGCCCTAATGTCGGCTAAAGGAAAATTGCTCAACTCAGGAATTGGAGACCTAATGTCGGCTAAAAGAAAATTGCTCAACTCAGGGATTGGTGCCCTAATGTCGGCTAAAATAAAAATCGCTCAACTCAGGGATTGGAGCCCTAATGTCGGCTAAAGGAAAATTGTTCAACTCAGGGATTGGAGCCCTAATGTTGGCTAAAAGAAAAATCGCTCAACTCAGGGATTGGAGCCCTAATGTCGGCTAAAGTAGAATCGCTCAACTCATGGATTGGAGCCCTAATGTCGTCTAAAGGAAAATTGCTCAACTCGGGGATTGGAGCCCTAATGTCGGCTAAAAGAAAAATCGCTCAACTCAGGGATTGGGGCCCTAATGTCGGCTAAAGGAAAATTGCTCAACTCAGGAATTGGAGACCTAATGTCGGCTAAAAGAAAATTGCTCAACTCAGGGATTGATGCCCTAATGTCGGCTAAAATAAAAATCGCTCAACTCAGGGATTGGAGCCCTAATGTCGGCTAAAGGAAAATTGTTCAACTCAGGGATTGGAGCCCTAATGTTGGCTAAATGAAAATTGCTCAACTCAGGGATTGGAGCCCTAATGTCGGCTAAAAAAAATCGCTCAACTTAGGGATTGGAGACCTAATGTCGGCTAAAAGAAAATTGCTTAACTCAGGGATTGGAGCCCTAATATTGGCTAAAAGAAAATTGCTCAACTCAGGGATTGGAGCTCTAATGTCGGCTAAAAGAAAAATCGTTTTACTCAGGGATTGGAGCCCTAATGTCGGCTAAAGACGACTAGGGAATGGGAGACCTATGTCTAAAATCTCAACTCAGGGACTGGAGCCTAATGTTGGCAAAATGTGACTAGGGAATGGAGGCCCTATGTCTAAAAAGGTTCAACTCAGGGATTGGAGCCCTAATGTTGGTAAAAGTCGACTAGGTAATGGAGGCCCTATGTCTAAAATTTCAACTTAGGGATTGGAGCCTTGATATTGGTAAAGGCGACTAGGGAATGAAGGCCCTATGTCTAAAATCTCAACTTAGGGATTGGAGCCCTAATATTGGTAAAGGCGACTAGGCAATGGAGGCCCTATGTCTAAAATCTCAACTTAGGGATTGGAGCCCTAATATTGGTAAAGGCGACTAGGGAATGGAGGCCTTATGTCTAAAATTTCAACTTAGGTATTGGAGCCCTAATATTGGTAAAGGCGACTAGGGAATGGAGGCCCTATGTCTAAAATCTCAACTTTGGGATTGGAGCCCCAATGTTGGCGAAAAATAGGTTGATATTGGGGATTATAAACTAACCCTTTTTGGAATTTTCTTCTTATTTCTATTTTAATTTTTTTTATTATTATTATTTTTTTTGTTTAGTAAAAATGCAGGAAAGAATTTGGAGGAAACTTCCCTCTTGGGTTGATTCCTTGCTGCAAAGTTGTTTCTTGCACTTGTGCATTTCTTTTCCCTTTTGGTTGCACTTGCTTCTTGCACGGTTACTTTGGATTGCACCTGTTTCAATTTTCCAAACAAAGAACAATTGTCAGTTTGAAAACGGTGGTTGGTTCGGTGGCCTTGATCATTCCAATTGCTTGGTCTCGGCCTTATTTCTGTTGAGAAACTTCGCCATTGATTGGCTTCAAAGGCGACCCCCTTTCAGACTGATAAGATTCAGATTTCAGGATTTCATGATGACTCGCCCGTGTAAGGCTTTGGTTTTCATTCCGCTTTCCAGACCTTTGCCTTTGACTTTCTTCTCTCTTTTTTTCAAATGCCTTTACTTTGGAGGTAATCAAACATCATGATCAGTCGGGATTGGACTGACGCACAACTGAGGCTGGGTATTTTCTTCACCTCTTGCCAGACGGAGCTCTGTGAAACCGGTCCTGCCACCTTTTCTTTCTAACACATTTTGGAATTTAGGGTTAAGCGAAAGGGATTCAAGGAAAGGTAAACAAAGAGCGGCTAAACGAATTTAAAAGAGAAGCGTCCCTTTCAGTGAAAAAGAAGAACTTATCAGAGGTGAATGCCTGCTTCAAACTGACATGACATGCTTTTTGGACTGGATGCCTGAACCTCACGAACTTGCATTTCCTCATGAACAAAAACGGATCTATGTTTCCCAAACAGGGAACCTTTCCAGAACTTTCTGTGGTGAATCATCTTTTCGGCCGACAACGCCCTTTGCGGGTTTTCGCTAGTCGACCTCTCTCATTTCTCTTCTCACCGTCGCTCGATAGTACCTCTTGCGGGTTTTCACTAAACGGACTCTCTTATTCTTGGTTTCTTTACTCTCGTCGCCTCATGGTGCCCGAAAGTTTTCACCGACAAGACTTTCTCATTTTATTTCTCTCAATTTTAGAATGCATCGGCTTCCAACCATGATATTTCTTGGTTTCCCCGTGGTTGAACAACTTCAGAATCATTTGGTGTGCCCGTGGTTGAACCATTATAACATCTACCCCAGTTTCAACTTTCAGGGAAAATTGGATTTTTGTTTTGGTGTGACTGAACCCCGAGGAGAGGTTGCATACGTATCCTTTCGGAATCAAGTCAAACGTAGTTCAGGCAAATCATTTTTTTTTTTTGGGAGCATCAGAGAATTTTTGATCCTCAAACCTAACTGCAGTGGCTAATCTCGTGGGACTTAACCTTTCCAACTTTATTTTGCCTTTGTAGGCCTTTCTTTTCTGTATTCCTTCTTCCAACTCAATTTTAGAGCATTTGGGGGTACCTTGGTTTCTTCAACTTTGCTGAGGCGACTAGCCATGTGAAACTCAACCCTTTCAACTTCAATTGCCTTTATAGGCGCTTTAATTTGATTTTCTCCTTCCAAAAGTTTTGATTCCTGAGCATCGGCCGCCATGGACAGTCGAGGTTGACTTGATGCACCTGCTGAGGCTGGGTTCCTTTTGCACATTAGCGTGTATCAAACGAAAGCCCTGTAAATCAGTCTTGCCATCCTTTCTTTGTCTTGGTTTTGGAACAGTGTTAGACCAAAAGGGATTCAAAGAGAAACAAATAATTGAATGGAGAATGAGTTTAAAACTAGAAGTGTCCCTTTCGGGGAAAGGAGAGAAGGACTTATCTGGAGTACATGCGGACTTCAATAAACATGACATGCCTTTTGGACTGGATGCCTGATCTGTGTAAACCGTCCGACTCTCAAAAATTCATCACAACTTTGCCTTGAATACCATGGAACCTTGCCAGGACTCTGTTGATGCCGATGGCTATGAGGATCTTATTTTCGATCATGGGCACCCTTTGTGGGTTTTCGCAAGCTGGCATTTTTCATTTCATTTCTTACCATCTCCTTATAGTGCCCGTGTGGGCTTTCACCAATAAGACTCTCTCATTTTATTTCTCTTATTTTGCATGCGAGGATCTAAGTAACTACATCCTCTGATCCTTGAACATTCTTACCGATTGATCGTAAGGACTTGAACAGGATTTGGGGTAAAACGAACTTGGATGGAATTACAACTTTAGAACCTTTCTGGCGAACTATCGCCGAACCACTATAAATTTTGCCGCAGTTTCACTTTGGGGGGGGGGATCTTGGATTTTATTTTGGTGTGACTGAACCCCAGAGAGAGGTTGCCTACGTATCCTTTCGGAATCAAGTCAGACGTAGTTCAGGAAAACATTTTGTTTTTGATTTTCTTTTGTTTTTCTAATTTGCTTTGTTTTTCACTTTCTTCTTCCCTTCCGTTTCCTTTTTTTTCATTTTCATTGTCTTTTCTTCCTTTTTTTTGTATATATATTTTCTTATTTTTCCAATTCTTTCTTCTTCTTTTTTTCTTCATTTTTCTTTTTCATTTCAATTTCTTTTTTTTCATTTTATTTTTCAATAATACTTTCGGGTTCCAAAGAGGGTAATCAAAGAAGAGTAACCAGCTCAAATGGGTTTGCAAAGGGTTGATAGTGTTTGGGTAGCGAGAATGAAAGCCTTCGTCATCTCAACCGGAAAATATTAGAACTATATGTAGGATCCAACATAGTACCTTTTGACTGCATTTGCATTGACAGTTATTTCAAGGGCATTTCCTTCGATGTGTCCCAAGTACAACGCACTCTTTTGGCAGTACTCTTGTTGCAATGTATGTACCTTTCCAATCTGGACCCAATTTTCTTTTAGCTTTTCCAACTCTTTGTTTTATTTTCTTAAACGTATCTTTATTGCGATCTAATACTTGATTCATTATTTCGAGGTCTGACGGATTTCAGGATCTGGGCATGAAGTCCGCAAGTATGTCGTGTTATTGAAATCTTCATTTAAGAGAATTGAAAAGAGAATAAGAAAGAAAAATGACAAGATTGAGAGAAGAGACATTCCTAGACAGTGAAATATTAATTTCATTTTTTTTTTATTTTGATTGAATTTTTTTTTTTTTGAATTTTTTGAAGATAGAAGGGTTTATACAAGAAAGTAAGACAATAAAGTAAAACATCTGGATCACACCCTGAGATAATCTGGATGCAGAAAGGATAGCAAGACTGGCTACTGAGACTCCCGTCTGATGGGGAACTTTCATGTTTGGCAACCATTTTATGGCTTTTCTTCTATATCGGCAATGGTTGTAATGGTCGTCAGTGCCGGATCAAATTCCTCATCTTCACAAATCATTCCTCCTATTGGCCTGTTGTTGTGGGCGGGCAACAGATTGTTCATCACATCAGGAGCTTCTTCATCCCGAAAAACGATTTTTTCAGCTTCAATCGAATCTTCAACTGCCCTTTTGAGAGTCCAACAGTCCTTTGTATTGTGCCTCACTGCTCCAGAGTGGTATTCACATATAGTGTCAGCTCAGTGCGGTGGGGACTCGGGGTTCAGCCGAATTTGGTTTACTGGCTGCAATAGATCTAGCCTAATCAGCTTTTGGAACAAGCTTGAATACGATTCACCAATATGGGTGAACTGATTCTTTCTGAAAGGCTCTCTTGGGCGAGGATTCTACCGGGGAACATCTGATTAAAGATTGTATGGAGCTTGGTAAGGATGGACATTTCTGGGAAGTGGAGCTCAGTTTTGTGGATAATATTGTGGCAGCGTGTAAGGTTGCGCATTCATCAACGCATACCAACAAAACCAATCACCTGAACAGAACCTGGCTAATTTGCTCACACACACAACCTTGTTAGTTTTGAGGCATTTAACATATAGGAAATCGCACGTTGGGATGCAATGCACCTAAACAGTTAAACGCTTCTACCATGTGTTTGAACGGGTTGCATGTTTCATCCCGGCCTTAAACTAGCCCTCTTCACTATGTACCTCTTTTCTTTTATTTCTGCCTCTCTTTAACCACTCTTGATCTTGTTTTGCCGCTCTTTTTTTTGTTTTTGGCATTTTTTTTTTCATTTTTTACTCAATTATTTTATGGCTATGATCGAATCCGATGGGGATTGCCTACGTATCATGACCCCGCATAAATCAGATCTTACGTAGTTCGGGAGATCGTGAATAGAGTAAGTAAACTAACTCTTTTTTTTCTTTTTGGAATAATTTTTTTAAAAAAAATGCTTTAAAAGAATAAAGGTTTTTTTTTGGATTTTTGTTTACTTTTGGATTTTTCTAAAAAAATGCTTTAAAAGAAGAAAAGGATATTTTTGGATTTTTGAATTTGACTCTATTTTATTTTTTAAAAGAAAGACTTCTAAAAATTCCTTTTCTTTTGATTGGAACTTTGAGAATTTTAGAAGTAAGAAAGAAAATATTTTTGTTTGAATTTTCATTTGTTCTCTCTTTTTCTAAATAAGAAAGAAAATATTTTCTTTGGATTTTGGTTGTCGCCTCTTAATTTTCGAAAGAGGCACTTTTAAGAAAATATTTTGGATTTTTGAATTTTATTTATTTATTTACAAAAGCAATTCTAAAGAAAAGCGAAAATATTTTTGGACTCATATTTTCAAAGTTTTTATGGATATTTACAGAATAAAGACAGCTAAAGAGCAATTTTTTCTAGATTTTTGTTTCTGATATTTTTTGGATTTTTTTGGAAAAATACTTCAGAATGAAAGAAACCCGTATTTTATATTTTGATTTTTATTGATTTTTCTTTTTTTTTTATGAAAGATATTAGAAAGAAGGAAACCATTATTTTATTAGTTTAAAAACTACTTTTTTTTTTGTTTTTAAAATTTTTAAGGAAATATTTTCAAAGAAGGGACTGGAAGAAAATATTTTTGGATTATTTTTTGAAAATTGGGGTCGGAACTGATGAGGTTTACCTACGTATCTCACAACCGGTGAGAATCAAACCCGCGTAGTTCGGTCAGATAAAACAAACTTCTTTTGAAAAACAAGACTTTTTTCCATTGGCAAACACAACCATTTTTCAAAACTCTTTTTTTTCTTTTTTTTTTCCAAAAATTCGACACTATTTGGACGTTGATTTTTTTTTCAAAGCAGGCGATTAACTACCTCTATGTCCCTTTCCTCAAGACATTCAAAAATTGGTCGGCATGCAAATCCGAAACAAACAAATGCACAAGTAGCAAGTTGGATGCATCAGGATGGTCTTTTGTCATTTTGGTACATCTGTCCTAGACAGACCCAACCACTGTGTTGAGCCTCCAAAGTCAAATGGACATTGTGAGCACGTGATTTTTGCTTCACACGACAATCGCTCCAAAAAGAAATAAAAAATATATAATTGGCCCCGCTGTACAATTTCGGATTTCTGTGCGGCACCTTGTGGATTTATTTGTGATTTTGGCCCATTCTTATTTATTTACTTTATTAAAATAAAGTTCAAAAAATATATATGTGTCCTGCGTAATTCAAACCGTAATTCGGTCATTAAATAGAAAATCGTGAATAGGCATTTTTCGTCCGTGATTTTGTTTGGTTTGACTTTACCGGTTTTGAAATACTTTAGTATGTGCGCAAATAATTATATTTGAGTGTGTATTTAATTTTAATTTGATTTTTTTTTAGTTTTGTTTTAAAACAAATAAGAAAAGAAATAAAAAAATAAAAAAATAAAAAAAAAAGAGAGAAAGAAAAGGCCCTTCCGGACTTGGGCCAATTTGTTAAAATTGGCCCAACGAACTCAGCCCAAGCGGACAGCCCAAGCCACCAGTCCAAACAGCCCACCCCCAGGCCATGAAACGACGTAGTTTAACATCAAAGCTACGTCGTTTCGATGCCAACCCATCATAACCGTTTAAACCGAGCCGATCCAACGGTCCAAGATCAATCCCCATAACCCACCAATAAACCCGACCCGTCTCACCCGGACCGACCCTAACCCTTCACCCTTGGAACGACGTCGTTCCCTGTTAGCCGAAGGATCCTGGCCCTTCATCTCGTCTCATCCAACGGCCAGGATCCACTTGCCCACTAACTATATAAGTACATAACACTACCCTACCCCCCCTATCCAATACCCCGGCTGCTTCGTCTCCCCAAACGAACAGCCCTAAAACCCTAGCCGCCTCTGCATACTTCCGCCATGAAAGCCGGCGGCATGGATGCCGGTGACCTTCCCTTGAACACCATAGGACCCCCAGGCCATCCTGAACCCAAATCTACCAACCCCATGTTTCGAATCACCCCCCAGGTCCTCGAATCTTCATTCGAAGATTCGAGTCAAAACTCGATCTGACCCAACCAACCCCAGTTTTGTACCAGATACTCCCCAGACCCCCCTCGTGACCGAACCATACTTGGTTTGGTCCGAATCTAACCAGGGAAACATGAATCCCGGATCTGAGTTTTGGAACTTTGTAGTTCCTCGTCACTAGTTCATACCCGTTCGAGCCAAGAAATTAAGGTCCAAGGGACCTTAATCGAAGTGTTTCTCATCTGAGAAACACTTCGATTAAAGTCCGTTCAGCCTTAAGAAAGTCTGTCCAAGTCCGGTTCAAGGTTTCCGATTTTTCAGGATTTGAGGTGAGTCTGCCTTCTTCCCTTATTTGTTTGGTCCATGTGAGGGATTAGATGTCTGTTCATGTTTTGTGTCAATTTGTGTTTTGAATTTTTATCAACTTTTGTTCGTCCACTCTGTTTGAACATCTGTGTTTGTCTGAATCCTTCTCCTCCTATTCTGATACGGCATGCGTATTGGTTGTATTCCAATTTGTACTAACTAACTGATTCCTCGGATGCACCATTCTATTTTAATCAGTATAAGTCGAGTCATGTGTCCCATACTTCTGAATGTTTGATTTTCGGCTACGATTGTGTACGATAATGCTAATATAGTCGAGTCGACATGAGTCGTCAATTAGTTTCAACTATCTGAGCATAGCAAAGCGATTTGTTTCTGTCGAACATTTTTTTTTTTTTTTTTTGAATCAATTGAGAAACAATTTTGTTTACTTATAGCTGTTGATTTAGATCAGTAATGTAAAAGGGATGTTTGGTTAAAATGCTGAATTGGATGGCATGTGCACTCCTGCACAACATTTGCATTGGTGCACCTCATGTGCATTGGTGCTCCTCATGTGCTTTGTGCACAACCTGTGGCCTGCATAAAGGTCCTTGTTTGATTTTAAAATGTTTTGACAGCATATGCTATCCTACTGCCCATACTTGGCTTTAGTTTAAAGAAGTGTTTAAACCTTTTAAAAGTAAAATCTGCCAGGGAATGTTGATGGGGTTTAATATTTAATTAGCTAAAGTTTGGAATTGAAAATAGAAGGCACATGGGAAGGGTACTGGATTTCTGAAAACAGGCTGTTTAAAAAAGAGTAGGATAGGGACTTATAAAAGGGGGAGATATACAGAATAGATGGAGATAGAGACTGGACCTTGAGGGCTGAAAAGAAAATAAACACACACAGTGAGGAATTTCTGGGGAAAGAGAGCTGAATAGATAAGGGAAAAGAATATAGACATACTGTGAGGAGTTTGAAAAGGAGAGCTGAAATACATGCAAAATAGATACACATAGATAGAGGGAGATTAAGGGATAGAAGGGATACAACCAATAATCAGAAACTTTCTTCCTCCTATTGTTATTGGGTTTTTCAGTTGTTTCAATTTGTTCAAACCAATTCTGATCCTCTGAAATCTCAGTTGTGTCTATTAGTTGAGTGCTTTCATTGGTTTACTACTGTTTTGATCTATCTGGAATTCTGATTCTACTCCACTGGGTGCTGCTGTTATTTGGCCATTTGTTCTCTATTGGCCATAGTTGTATCACTGCACTCGAGCTTGTTTTCTTGCTGTATCGCTTTGTCTGCTGCTATTCTGCCCTGCTGCTACTGATAGTGCTGTGATTGCTGCTGCATTTTGTTGTCATCATACTCTGCTGACTTCCCCCTTTCCTCCAATTGTCAAATATTTCCAGGTACACAACCTCTGAAACTTTGTATGGTTGAAAGTTTGAAGTTGAAGCAGAAATAGAGAAAAGAACAGTTGTTCATGTTATAACATTGGTGTTAAAAATAGGTCGAATGATATTTGGGATTGTATATTTTACTGCAAACTGCAAATACTTTGTATAAACTAGCATACATTCTGTTTGAGATGGATTGTCAGATAGCATTGTTCAATAGTAATGACAGTATGACATAGACAACATGTTTTGATTTAGTATACATTCAGTTCAGTATAACACTTGTTTGGTTTAGTTATGACTGTATAACATAGAGTCATAGGCACTTGTATGTATTTTGCCTAGACCACTGAATCAACAAAATTGTGGTACTGGGTCCGGGATAAATGTATCCCAAACAAACTCCCATGCAGTCACATTAAGAGTCTGGCTATGAATGCCAGTTCTCCTGTCAGTTCATTCGCCCAATGCAGGTTCGATACTGAGTTTCGGTATAGATTGTTTGTCTCGAAATAATGTGATGATTGTTGAGAAAAACTAATAACCATTTTTTGAGTTCACTTAGTAGTAATTCCCCTGGTAAAACAGTCGATTTCGTTTATCAATTTCAAATAGGTTAAAGTGTTAAAAAATAGAACTTGGAGGTCATTAAACATAACTCAATATATGTTGTTAGTTTGTTTGCAATCTCATTTAACGAATTAATAAGTTATCCACTCGATGAAGACAAAGCATGCGGTAACCCCCACCTTATGAACAATCAATCAGGTAATCAAACAAGTTTAGTTTCGGCAAACATAATAAGGATTCAGTCCGTATTTGTCCAAACCCGCAAAATTCGGCATCATCCTTCTCTTTAAAGATAAATGTAGTAGAAATGTAGTCATTGTAGGGTACCCTTCTTAAATAATGAGACGAGCCTCGCCGAATAAAAATGCAAACTGCGGGGCCCTCAATAATTGATCACGATAAATACTTAGAATTTGGGAGGGACTGTTTAGAGAATTCCACTACCTTCCCCAAAGATAATAACGCGTTTAGACTCTTTAGGCGCGACTTTAAGTTAAAATATATTCTCAAATTCAGGTGCACATTGATGTGACCCAAATCCAAATCTCAGCGAAGTCAAGATGTGTTGACGATCACGGGTGCATTGATTGTGACGTGGTTCGAGACGCATCTTCACGACGTTGCAATTCTATAAAAATAAATGATAATGATAAAAGCGGTTTAAACTTAATGGGAGCACGCAAGTCATAACATGTATTTAAATCAGATATTTAGCCATTATAACAATTTAAGTGACCGTGCTAGAACCACGGGATTCGAGGGTGCCTAACACCTTCCCTCGGGTCAACAGAATTCCTTACTTAGAATTTCTGGTTCGCAGACTTCATTTGGAAGAGTCGAATATTTTCCTCGATTTGGGATTAAAGATAAACCGGTGACTTGGGACACCAAAAGCCAAACTTTTCCCAAGTGGCGACTCTGAATTAAATAAATAATCCCATTTCGAATATTGTCACTTAAATTGGAAAAACTCCACCCGCGCATCTAACCCCTCGGGACGGGGCGCGCAAAAAGGAGGTGTGACAGCTCTGGCGACTCTGCTGGGGATTAGCTCCCAGAACGTTAGTTCAGGGTTCAGAATTCGAGCTTAGAATAATTGTTATATTTGGCTTTATTATCTGATCTTTATATCATGTTTTGGCATAACGTGCTAAATGTTTTTTTTACCGCTTTGATGTTATCTGAACTGTATATAAACTGTGCTGAAACCTTTCTCTTCTTACCTCCGGGGAGAAGCTCGCTGGTCGAGACTCCCTATTCTGTTAGTGTCAATACCTGAAATAAGAAAGAGGCCGGACAAGTTACAAAGCCGGACGATCTCGCGGGTCCCCGGTACGTAGCCCCCTCCTCGACTCGAGTTGTCCGCTCGGGTACACAGTCTAGAACAAATACCCAGGTTACGAACCTAGAATAACTTGACTTCATGCCGGATCCCTAGTAGGAACGCTTATTTGCATCATGTTGCATTTGACTTAGGGGACTCAACACAGGGGTTGGGTCCGTCTAGGACTAGCAACCTGAAATGAAAAGACCATCCTGTTGCATCCTATTTGTTTCCGTGCATTTATTTGTCTCGGACATGCATGCTGCCTGACTTTGGAGTATTTGAAAAATATAAACAAAAAAAATAAAAAAAATAACAGTGTATAGGGCTAATTTTCTACTTTGAAAAATAGCAATGCCCAATTACTGTCAAAACTCTGCCGAAATTTTGCGATAATAAAAAGGGAAAATGTTTTGTTTTCAATAATTTGCTTTACTAAGAAAAAGAAAAAACAAAAAGATAGAAAAATAGTCTTTTATTTTTGGAAAGTTGTTTGTTGAAAAGGAAAGAATTTTGTTCTAAAATAATTCGGTTAATTTAACCGAACTACGCGGGTCTGATTCTCACCGGATGTGAGATACGTAGGCAAACCTCATCGGTTTCGACCCCAATTTTCAAAAAATATACAAAAATATTTTCCTTTAGTTCCTTCTTTATAAATATTTCCTTAGAAAATGCAAAAAAGAAATAAAAAATAATATAGAAGTTTTCTTTAAGCTCAAATAAAAAAAAATAGTTTCCTTCTTTCTGAAGTCTTTCATACGAAAAATGAAATAAGAATTAAAAATCAGCAACAAAAATCCAAAAATACTCTTTTCTTTTTTAGTCTCTCTTTTGTAAAATGTCCATAAAAAATATTTGAAAAATTGAATTCCAAAATATTAGGACTTTTCTTTAGAAGTGCTTTTGTAAATAAATAAAACTCAGAATTCCACATCATTTTCTTAAAAGTCCCTCTTTCAAAATTTAAGAGGCAACATCATAAATAAAAAATATACATTCTTTCTTCCGTATAAAAGGTAAAACAAACAAAAAAAAATCAACCAAACACATTTTTTTTTTGTTTAAAAAATAAAAAATAAAAACATTTCCAAAGTTCAAGTCAAAAGCAAATAAATTTTTTAGAAGTCTTTCTTTAAAAAATAAAACAAAAATCAAAATAAACAAAATTTCTTTCTTCTTTTAAAGCATTTCTTTCAAAAATTCCAAAAAAAGGGGTTAGTCTAGTTACTCCATTTTCGATGCCCGAACTACGCGGGTTTGATTCTCACCGGATGTGAGATACGTAGGCAACCCTCATCGGGTCCAACCCCAGCTTTTGCTAAAATAGCCAAAATCAATAAATAAATAAAAACGTGTCAAATTTTAAATTTTGCCATAAATAAGTTGGGTGGTGTCCAACCTTCCCTTTTGCTAAAAATAGCCAAAAATATATGTCAAATTTTAAATCTGTCATAAATAAGTCAGGTGATGTTGTTTTGTCATAAATAGCCGAATGTTCCCGAAAGGGACGCCGGAAGGCTGACTTTGCATAAACAGCCACCTTTGGGTCATTTTTTAAGGTTTGGTCCAGTTGACCCACACAGCCTTAAAATCTTCGTCACCGAGGCGTTGAAAGGCCGTGTTGGCAATATTGAGTTTTCTAATTTGAAAAACGATAAAAAGAGTCATAAATAAGTCAGGTGATGCTGTTTTGTCATAAATAGCCGAATGTTCCCGAAAGGGACGCCGGAAGGCTGACTTTGCATAAACAGCCACCTTTGGGTCATTTTTTAAGGTTTGGTCCAGTTGACCCACACAGCCTTAAAATCTTCGTCACCGAGGCGTTGAAAGGCCGTGTTGGCAATATTGAGTTTTCTAATTTGAAAAACGATAAAAAGAGTCATAAATAAGTCAGGTGATGATGTTTTGTCATAAATAGCCGAATGTTCCCGAAAGGGACGCCGGAAGGTTGACTTTGCATAAATAGCCACCTTTGGGTCTTGTTTAGTATTTTTGTCCAGTAGACCCACACACCCTTAAAAACCTTCGCCCCGAGGCGCTGAAGGGCCGTGTTTGCAACACCAGGTTTTTATTGTAATTTGAAAAAAAAACAACAAAAAAAAACAAAGAGTCAGCGGTCGGGTGAATACCGTTTGAATTTTGTCATAATAAGTCGATCCAGCTTCGGTCGCGTCTTAAACCGTTCTTGCCGAAGTATCCTTAGAGTATCTTTCAGTTGTCGAAAGGTTATTTTCGTAAAGAACGGACAAGTTTGTAAAATGATCCTCCCCGGCCTCAAAATTCATGTGAAATTCGGAAGGGGCCACGTTTGCAAAAAATAACCGTTCGGTTGCATTTTGTGAGTGTTGAAACCCAATTTTTTATTATGAAGAAAAAAATGTTTCATTACTTTTACCTTCCATTTGGCCCGAACTACGCAAGATCTGATTCATGCGGGGTCATGATACGTAGGCAATCTCCATCGGATTCGATCATAGCTATAAAATAAATTGAAAAAAAAAACAAACTGAAAGAAAAGGAAAAAGAAAATCGAGTGAAAAAGAAAATAGAAAAAAAATAAAAAGGAAAAAAGAAAAAAAAAGAGTGCAAAAAATAAAAGACCGGCAAAAACAAGATCAAGAGTGACTAAAGAGAGGCAAGAATAAAAGAAAAGAGGTACATAGTGAAGAGGGCTAGTTTAGGGTCGGGATGAAACATGCAACCCATTCAAACACATGGTAAAAGCGTTTAATTGTTTAGGTGCATTACATCCCATCGTGTGATTTCCTATATGTTAAATGCTTCAAAACTAACAAGGTTGTGTGTGTGAGTAAATTAGCCAGGTTCTGTTCAGGTGATTGGTTTTGTTGGTATGTAATGATGAGCAGCCTTGCACGCGGCCACAACATTATACACAAAACTGAGCTCCACCTCCTAGAAATGCCCATCCTTACCAAGCTCCATATAGTCACCAATCAAATGTTCCTCAGTACAATTCTCACCCAAGAGAGTCTTTCAAAAGGGATCAGTTCACCCCTATTGGTGAATCATACTCAGGCTTGTTCCAAAAGCCAGTCAGGCGAAGTCTGCTGTAGCCAGTGGCCCCAAATCGGCCAAACACCGGGTCCCCCCTCCTGCATCGAGCTGATACTAGATGTGAATGCCACTCCGGAACAGTGAGGCACGGTACAAAGGACTGTTGGTCATTGGACCCTCAAAATGGCAATTGAAGACTTGATTGAAGCTGAAAGAATCGTTCTCCGGGACGAAAAAGTTCCTAATATGATGAACATTCCCCTACCTACTCTCACAAATGGGCCAATAGACGGAATGATCTGTGAAGTTGAGGAATTTGATTCGACACTAAAGGCTATTGTAGCCATTGTCGAGACAGAAGAAAAGCCAAAAAAACGATTGCCAAGCCTGAAAGTTCCCTATCAGACGGGAGTCTCGGTAGCCAGTCTTGCTATCCTTTCTGCATCTGGATTGTCTCAGGGTGTGATCGAGATGTTTTACTTTATTGTCTTACTTTCCGATGTAAACCCTTCTATCTTCAAAAATTAAAAAAAAAAACAAAACAAAACAAAAAAAAATCAAATGAAATTGATATTTCATTTTCCCGCAATGTCTCTTTTCTTAAATCTTGTGAATTTTCTCATTCTCTTTTAGTTATGTTAAATGCAGATTTCAATAATATGACATGCTTGCGGACTTCATGCCCGGATCTTAAAACTCTGTCAGACCTCGAAATAATGAATCAAGAATTGGGTCGCAATGAAAAATAGCTTAAGGAAACAAGACAAAGATTTGGAAAAGCTTAAAGAAGATCGGGTCCAGATTGGAAAGGTACATACATTGCAACAAGAGTACTGCCAAAATAGTGCGTTGTACTTGGGACACATCGAAGGAAACGTCCTTGAAATAACTGTCAATGCAAATGCAGTCAAAAGGTACTATGTTGGATCCAATATATAGTTCTAACATTTTTCGTTTGAGATGACGAAGGCTTTCATTCTCGCTACCCAAACACTATCAACCCTTTGCAAACCCATTTGAGTTGGTTACTCTTCTTTGATTGCCCTCTTTGGAACCTGAAAATATTATTGAAAATAAAATGAAAAAAAGAAGAAGAAGAATTTGAAATGAAAAGGAAAAATGAAAAAAAAGAAGAAGAAGAAAGAATTGGAAAAATAAGAAAATATATATACAAAAAAAAAGATGATGAACATGAAAAAAGGGAAGGGAAGTGAAAAACAAGGCAAATCAGAAAAACAAAAAAAAAAAATCCAAAAATAAAAGTTGCCTGAACTACGTTTGACTTGATTCCGAAAGGATACGTAGGCAGCCTCTCCCTGAGGTTCAGTCACACCAACAACAAAATCCCATTCACCCTGAAATTGAAAACCGGGGCATGTCAGACACTTGAGAAGTTTAGTATCAGCTACCTCTCTTCACCAGGCACAAGCCTTCAAATCAATTACCAAAGATGGTGGGAAACCAATAAGCATCACCAAAGGAAACCAGCACACCCTGAGTTGAGAGAAATAAAATGAGAGAGTCTCGGCGGTGAAAACCTTCGGGCACCACGAGGCGACGGGAGAAGAGAAACCAAAATGAGAGAGCTTGTTTAGTAAAAACTCGCAAAGAGTGCTATCGAGCAACGACAGGGAGAGAAATGAGAGAGGTCAGCCAGCGAAAACCCGCAAAGGGCGCTGTCGGCCGAAAAGGATGACGCCACCCCAAGAAAGTCTCGGCAGAATGCCACCAGTTTGGAATCACAGGTCCGTTTCTGGTTCAGGAAAACGCAAGCTCTTAGAAGGTCAGACGTCCAGTCCAAAGGGCATGTCATGTCATTTAAAGCCAACGTTATCTTCCTCAGATAAGTCTTTCTCTCCCCGAAAAGGGTATTTCTTTTCTGATTTGTTTTCCCCTGCTTTGTTTCTTTTCGAATCCCTTTTGCATTTTAACCCCGAGTTCAGGACACACCGGAAAGGGTAGGTGGCATGGTTTGTTTACACGGAATCCCGTCTCATGAAGGAAAGCACCTCATCTCGTTGATATGATTACCCAAGCATGATGAATCATGACGTTTGATGGTGTTCCGGAGAAAAGGAAAAGAGAGAAATCTTGAAATCTTCCCCAGCAAGTCCACCTTCGGACGAATCCCCACAGAGTCTCCCCCCTGTACAAATCCCAACAGAGTCTTGTACAATCTCCCACAGAATCCCCCCAAATTATAAAATTATAAAAAAAAAAAAAAAAAAAGGGAAAAAATGGAACCTCCCCAGCACATCCCAGCGGGTCCTTTTGTAGACATCCCCAACAAGCTTACCCCAACAAATCCTAGAAATCCCACTTTGAAATAAATCCCCAGCATGCCCATTGTACAAAATTCCCCACAAAGAATCCACTTTGTAAATATTCCCCACAAAGCTTCCCTTTTGTACAAATCCCCACAAAATACCTCCAATAAAATCCCCGTTGAGGACCTCCAAGCAAAACGGGACAACAAAAAAAAAAAGAGCCTTACGAGGCAAATCATCACAGAATCTGGAAATACAAGCCTAAGCGGTCTAAAGGTTTCGCCATTCGAATCAAATCAATGGCGCGATTTCGCAACAGAAATATGAGATGCAACAAAGCAATTGGGAACGATCAAGGTCACCGAACCAACCGTCATTTCCGAACTAACAATTGTTCTTTATCTGAAAAGTTGAAACAGGTATAATCCAAGACAACCGTGCAAGAAGCAGGTGTCGCCCAAAGAGGAAGGTACAAGAAACATTTTGGCAATAAGGAATTCACTCGAAAGGTAAGCTTCCACGAAACTCCCTTTTATCTAAAACAAGAAAACTCAAAAATAGATCGTGTAGTATTCTCGAGCTTTATCCCCAGCCAGTCAGCATTAGGGTTTTAAACCCTAAACTGAACTTTTTCCTTTTAGCCAGCATTAGAGTTTTAAACTCTAAACTGAGCTTTTCCAATGCAATCAGCATTAGGGTTTTAAACCCTAAACTGAATTTTCCTTTTAGTCAGTAGGGTTTTAAACCCTAAACTGAACTTTTCCCTTTCAGCCAGCATTAGAGTTTTAAACTCTAAACTGAGCTTTTCCATGCAATCAGCATTAGGGTTTTAAACCCTAAACTGAATTTTCCTTTAGTCAGCATTAGGGTTTTAAAACCCTAAACTGAACTTTTCCCTTTCAGCCAGCATTAGAGTTTTAAACTCTAAACTGAGCTTTTCCAATGCAATCAGCATTAGGGTTTTAAACCCTAAACTGAATTTTCCTTTAGTCAGCATTAGGGTTTTAAACCCTAAACTGAACTTTTTCCTTTTAGCCAGCATTAGAGTTTTAAACTCTAAACTGAGCTTTTCCATGCAATCAGCATTAGGGCTTTAAACCCTAAACTGAATTTTCCTTTAGTCAGCATTAGGGTTTTAAACCCTAAACTGAACTTTTTCCTTTCAGCCAGCATTAGAGTTTTAAACTCTAAACTGAGCTTTTCCAATGCAATCAGCATTAGGGTTTTAAACCCTAAACTGAATTTTCCTTTTAGTCAGCATTAGGGTTTTAAACCCTAAACTGAACTTTTTCCTTTTAGCCAGCATTAGAGTTCTAAACTCTAAACTGAGCTCTTTCATGCAATCAGCATTAGGGTTTCAAAACCCTAAACTGAATTTTCCTTTTTAGTCAGCATTAGGGTTTTAAACTCTAAACTGAACTTTTTCCTTTCAGCCAGCATTGGAGTTTTAAACTCTAAACTGAGCTCTTTCATGCAATCAGCATTAGGGTTTTAAACCCTAAACTGAATTTTCCTTTTAGTCAGCATTAGGGTTTTAAACTCTAAACTGAACTTTTTCCTTTCAGCCAGCATTGGAGTTTTAAGCTCTAAACTGAGCTCTTTCATGCAATCAGCATTAGGGTTTTAAACCCTAAACTGAATTTTCCTTTTAGTCAGCATTAGGGTTTTAAAACCCTAAACTGAACTTTTTCCTTTTAGCCAGCATTAGAGTTTTGAACTCTAAACTGAGCTTTTTAATGCAATCAGCATTAGGGTTTTAAACCCTAAACTGAATTTTCCTTTTAGTCAGCATTAGGGTTTTAAACCCTAAACTGAATTCTTCCTTTGTTCGGCGTTAGGGTTTTAAACCCTACACTGAACCTTTCCCCAGCTAGTCGATATTAGGGCTCCAACCCCGAACTGAGCACGCATATCCTCTTTCATCAATTTTATGAACTTCCTGGTGATTAATTAACGAAATTTTCCTAGTGAAACTGGGGCAGAAAATTTCGTTCGTTTGTTTTCTCCCGCAGGTCTGACCTCGAGCCACATGAATCGAAATGACCCACGAGATGAATCCCAGTTCGGAATCAAAGAAAAAAAAAAAAAAAAAAAAAAAACAAAAAAGATGTCCCGAGATATCGGAGTAAATGCAAGGAGGATTGACTCCAACGTTTAATTAAGGGCTTGAACCCTGCCAATCGCGTCTCACTCAGTATCCCAGAGGTTAAACAAGTCGCTGCAACTCGCAAGCATCAAGATTCAGATCGGAGTCTACAAGCAGAATCAGCTAAGACCCAAGATCAAGTCGTAAAAGAATCATAGATAGGAATCTTGTAACTAGCAGTTGACATGCATATAAGTAGTTAGCTCAGTTTCCAATTTCCATTTGGTTGTAATAAGGCGGTCAGTAACGTAGCAGTGGCAACAGCAGCAGCAGTAGCAGCAAGCATTGCAATCCCATGTTAGTCCCAGCTACCAAAACCTCCCGAACTACATTGACCTGATTCCTGTTTAGCCCAGGATATGTAGGAAATCTTTGAAGCAAGATTCGGTCAGATCTTTCAAAAAAAATGCTTCATACGGAGTGGTCTATAGGCAAAAATCGCTCATACACGCTCACTTGATCTTTGCACGAAAACCCTTCGTGTTTCCGAACAAAGAGGGGCAGCTGTGAGCACGTGATTTTTGCTTCACACGACAATCGCTCCAAAAAGAAATAAAAAATATATAATTGGCCCCGCTGTACAATTTCGGATTTCTGTGCGGCACCTTGTGGATTTATTTGTGATTTTGGCCCATTCTTATTTATTTACTTTATTAAAATAAAGTTCAAAAAATATATATGTGTCCTGCGTAATTCAAACCGTAATTCGGTCATTAAATAGAAAATCGTGAATAGGCATTTTTCGTCCGTGATTTTGTTTGGTTTGACTTTACCGGTTTTGAAATACTTTAGTATGTGCGCAAATAATTATATTTGAGTGTGTATTTAATTTTAATTTGATTTTTTTTAGTTTTGTTTTAAAACAAATAAGAAAAGAAATAAAAAATATAAAAAAAATAAAAAAAAAAAGAGAGAAAGAAAAGGCCCTTCCGGACTTGGGCCAATTTGTTAAAATTGGCCCAACGAACTCAGCCCAAGCGGACAGCCCAAGCCACCAGTCCAAACAGCCCACCCCCAGGCCATGAAACGACGTAGTTTAACATCAAAGCTACGTCGTTTCGATGCCAACCCATCATAACCGTTTAAACCGAGCCGATCCAACGGTCCAAGATCAATCCCCATAACCCACCAATAAACCCGACCCGTCTCACCCGGACCGACCCTAACCCTTCACCCTTGGAACGACGTCGTTCCCTGTTAGCCGAAGGATCCTGGCCCTTCATCTCGTCTCATCCAACGGCCAGGATCCACTTGCCCACTAACTATATAAGTACATAACACTACCCTACCCCCCCTATCCAATACCCCGGCTGCTTCGTCTCCCCAAACGAACAGCCCTAAAACCCTAGCCGCCTCTGCATACTTCCGCCATGAAAGCCGGCGGCATGGATGCCGGTGACCTTCCCTTGAACACCATAGGACCCCCAGGCCATCCTGAACCCAAATCTACCAACCCCATGTTTCGAATCACCCCCCAGGTCCTCGAATCTTCATTCGAAGATTCGAGTCAAAACTCGATCTGACCCAACCAACCCCAGTTTTGTACCAGATACTCCCCAGACCCCCCTCGTGACCGAACCATACTTGGTTTGGTCCGAATCTAACCAGGGAAACATGAATCCCGGATCTGAGTTTTGGAACTTTGTAGTTCCTCGTCACTAGTTCATACCCGTTCGAGCCAAGAAATTAAGGTCCAAGGGACCTTAATCGAAGTGTTTCTCATCTGAGAAACACTTCGATTAAAGTCCGTTCAGCCTTAAGAAAGTCTGTCCAAGTCCGGTTCAAGGTTTCCGATTTTTCAGGATTTGAGGTGAGTCTGCCTTCTTCCCTTATTTGTTTGGTCCATGTGAGGGATTAGATGTCTGTTCATGTTTTGTGTCAATTTGTGTTTTGAATTTTTATCAACTTTTGTTCGTCCACTCTGTTTGAACATCTGTGTTTGTCTGAATCCTTCTCCTCCTATTCTGATACGGCATGCGTATTGGTTGTATTCCAATTTGTACTAACTAACTGATTCCTCGGATGCACCATTCTATTTTAATCAGTATAAGTCGAGTCATGTGTCCCATACTTCTGAATGTTTGATTTTCGGCTACGATTGTGTACGATAATGCTAATATAGTCGAGTCGACATGAGTCGTCAATTAGTTTCAACTATCTGAGCATAGCAAAGCGATTTGTTTCTGTCGAACATTTTTTTTTTTTTTTTTTGAATCAATTGAGAAACAATTTTGTTTACTTATAGCTGTTGATTTAGATCAGTAATGTAAAAGGGATGTTTGGTTAAAATGCTGAATTGGATGGCATGTGCACTCCTGCACAACATTTGCATTGGTGCACCTCATGTGCATTGGTGCTCCTCATGTGCTTTGTGCACAACCTGTGGCCTGCATAAAGGTCCTTGTTTGATTTTAAAATGTTTTGACAGCATATGCTATCCTACTGCCCATACTTGGCTTTAGTTTAAAGAAGTGTTTAAACCTTTTAAAAGTAAAATCTGCCAGGGAATGTTGATGGGGTTTAATATTTAATTAGCTAAAGTTTGGAATTGAAAATAGAAGGCACATGGGAAGGGTACTGGATTTCTGAAAACAGGCTGTTTAAAAAAGAGTAGGATAGGGACTTATAAAAGGGGGAGATATACAGAATAGATGGAGATAGAGACTGGACCTTGAGGGCTGAAAAGAAAATAAACACACACAGTGAGGAATTTCTGGGGAAAGAGAGCTGAATAGATAAGGGAAAAGAATATAGACATACTGTGAGGAGTTTGAAAAGGAGAGCTGAAATACATGCAAAATAGATACACATAGATAGAGGGAGATTAAGGGATAGAAGGGATACAACCAATAATCAGAAACTTTCTTCCTCCTATTGTTATTGGGTTTTTCAGTTGTTTCAATTTGTTCAAACCAATTCTGATCCTCTGAAATCTCAGTTGTGTCTATTAGTTGAGTGCTTTCATTGGTTTACTACTGTTTTGATCTATCTGGAATTCTGATTCTACTCCACTGGGTGCTGCTGTTATTTGGCCATTTGTTCTCTATTGGCCATAGTTGTATCACTGCACTCGAGCTTGTTTTCTTGCTGTATCGCTTTGTCTGCTGCTATTCTGCCCTGCTGCTACTGATAGTGCTGTGATTGCTGCTGCATTTTGTTGTCATCATACTCTGCTGACTTCCCCCTTTCCTCCAATTGTCAAATATTTCCAGGTACACAACCTCTGAAACTTTGTATGGTTGAAAGTTTGAAGTTGAAGCAGAAATAGAGAAAAGAACAGTTGTTCATGTTATAACATTGGTGTTAAAAATAGGTCGAATGATATTTGGGATTGTATATTTTACTGCAAACTGCAAATACTTTGTATAAACTAGCATACATTCTGTTTGAGATGGATTGTCAGATAGCATTGTTCAATAGTAATGACAGTATGACATAGACAACATGTTTTGATTTAGTATACATTCAGTTCAGTATAACACTTGTTTGGTTTAGTTATGACTGTATAACATAGAGTCATAGGCACTTGTATGTATTTTGCCTAGACCACTGAATCAACAAAATTGTGGTACTGGGTCCGGGATAAATGTATCCCAAACAAACTCCCATGCAGTCACATTAAGAGTCTGGCTATGAATGCCAGTTCTCCTGTCAGTTCATTCGCCCAATGCAGGTTCGATACTGAGTTTCGGTATAGATTGTTTGTCTCGAAATAATGTGATGATTGTTGAGAAAAACTAATAACCATTTTTTGAGTTCACTTAGTAGTAATTCCCCTGGTAAAACAGTCGATTTCGTTTATCAATTTCAAATAGGTTAAAGTGTTAAAAAATAGAACTTGGAGGTCATTAAACATAACTCAATATATGTTGTTAGTTTGTTTGCAATCTCATTTAACGAATTAATAAGTTATCCACTCGATGAAGACAAAGCATGCGGTAACCCCCACCTTATGAACAATCAATCAGGTAATCAAACAAGTTTAGTTTCGGCAAACATAATAAGGATTCAGTCCGTATTTGTCCAAACCCGCAAAATTCGGCATCATCCTTCTCTTTAAAGATAAATGTAGTAGAAATGTAGTCATTGTAGGGTACCCTTCTTAAATAATGAGACGAGCCTCGCCGAATAAAAATGCAAACTGCGGGGCCCTCAATAATTGATCACGATAAATACTTAGAATTTGGGAGGGACTGTTTAGAGAATTCCACTACCTTCCCCAAAGATAATAACGCGTTTAGACTCTTTAGGCGCGACTTTAAGTTAAAATATATTCTCAAATTCAGGTGCACATTGATGTGACCCAAATCCAAATCTCAGCGAAGTCAAGATGTGTTGACGATCACGGGTGCATTGATTGTGACGTGGTTCGAGACGCATCTTCACGACGTTGCAATTCTATAAAAATAAATGATAATGATAAAAGCGGTTTAAACTTAATGGGAGCACGCAAGTCATAACATGTATTTAAATCAGATATTTAGCCATTATAACAATTTAAGTGACCGTGCTAGAACCACGGGATTCGAGGGTGCCTAACACCTTCCCTCGGGTCAACAGAATTCCTTACTTAGAATTTCTGGTTCGCAGACTTCATTTGGAAGAGTCGAATATTTTCCTCGATTTGGGATTAAAGATAAACCGGTGACTTGGGACACCAAAAGCCAAACTTTTCCCAAGTGGCGACTCTGAATTAAATAAATAATCCCATTTCGAATATTGTCACTTAAATTGGAAAAACTCCACCCGCGCATCTAACCCCTCGGGACGGGGCGCGCAAAAAGGAGGTGTGACAGACATGATGCAAACAAACGTTCCTACTAGGGATCCGGCATGAAGCTGAGTTATTCTAGGTTCGTAACCTGGGTATTTGTTCTAAACTGTGTACCCGAGCGGACAACTCGAGTCGAGGAGGGGGCTACATACCGGGGACCCGCGAGATCGTCCGGTTTTGTAACTTGTACGGTCTCTTTCTTATTTCAGGGTATGACACTAACAGAATAGGGAGTCTCGACCAGCAAGCACATCCCCGAAGATGAGAAAAGGAGGGTTTCGGCATAATTTATATACAGTTCAGTTAATATCAAAGCGGTAAAAGGCAACATTTAGCACGTTATGCCCAAACATGTAATAAAGATCATATAATAAATCCAAACATAACAATTATTCTAAGCTCGAATTCTTGAACCCTGAATCAGAGATTCTGGGTTCTGTCCCCAACAGAGTCGCAAGAGCTGTCACACCTCCTTTTTGCGCGCCTACCCCGAAGGATAAATGCGTGAGGGAGTTTTTCCATTTTAAGTGACATTATTCGAAAATGGGATTATTTATTTAATTCAGAGTGCCACTTGGGAAAGGTTTGGTTTTTGGTGTCCCAAGTCACTGGTTTATCTTGAATCCCAATTCGAGGAAAATATTCGACTTTCCAAATGAAGTCTGCGAACCAGAAATTCTAAGTAAGGAATTCTGTTGATTCGAGGGAAGGTGTTAGGCACCCACGGATCCCGTGGTTCTAGCACGGTCGCTTAAATTGTTATAATGGCTAAATATCTGATTTTAATACATGTTATAACCTGTGTGCTTTTATTAAGTTTAAAACCGCTTTTATTATTTTTTTTTAATAGAATTGCAACGTCGTGAAAATGTATCTCGAACCTCGTCACAATCAATGTACCCGTGGTCATAGACACGTTTCGACTCTGTTGAGATTTGGATTTGGGTTGCATAAATGCACACTCGAATTGAAGAATGTAATTTAATTAAAAATCGCGTCTAAAAAGTCTAACGCGTTATTATCTTTGAGGAAGATCGTAAAAATTCACTAAACGGCTCATCCCAAATTCTAAGTATTTTATTATTATGACCAATTATTGAGGGCCCCGCAATTTGCATTTTTTGTTTGGCAAGGCATGCCTCATTTTTGTTTTAAAAGGATCGACCTATAGTGACTATGTTTTCTATTTCGTTTGTCTCTATAATGAAAGAAAAAGAATTCTAACTTATTTACATGCTCACGAGTTATTATAGTTGAGTTTCGAAAGTGAGTCGTTTAAAGAGTTTACATGGGCAGCGCATAGAATGTTCTAAATACAGACAGTAAAAGAAAGAAAAAACTACATTAAACTACAACTTCAAATCTTTCCCATTTTTTTGCATTCATGCTTTGAGTAGCTTACAAGATGTACCAGTGTATCAGTTTGTGTACCTGGTATTTGGAAAGCAAGGAAAGAAGATGAAGATCAGTGGAACAGCAGTAGTGTAAATACACAACAACAAACAGGTTCAGCAACACAGCAAAACCAGTAACGACCAGTAGAATAACTCAGTAACAGATTGAAAACCAGCAGTACCAGAATGCAATCGCAGTCAAAGCAGAAGAGAGATAGATACAAGACGCAGTAGTTCACTGATTTTAAATAACACTCAAGGAAAAAAAACAGCCTGAAATTATTCAAGTAAAAGTTCAGCTTGTTTTTCTCTTTTTGCTCTCAAATTCTGATTTCTCAAAATTCAGTCAACTCTTTCAACCTTTTCCTCCTCCTTTTTTTTTCTTTCCTCCTCTACAATGGGTAAAAATGACTCTATTTATAACCAAGACTCTTGTCTTGAATCGCTAACCCGAAATATTCCCATAATTGTATGTCTTGCCCCCACTACTTAATGTTTTACTTATTTAATTCTCTTGTTCCCCATGCCTATATGTTTTGTCCCCCACAAATACATTATTCTCACTCCATTATGTTGTGTCCCCTACTATATTAAACAAATGCATTATTCTCACTCCATTATGTCTAGTCCCCCACTATATTAAACAAATGCATTATTCCCACTCCATTATGTCTTGTCCCCCACCATGTATTATTGTAATATTATTAATGCCTAGTGGACGGAACACTCAGATTAAATAATTGTTCAAATTTTCAATTCCAAAAATACCCCTCCAAACTTACTGAAGTTACCATTTTACCCCCTGAAAATACTGCAATTTACCATTCTACCCCCATTAGCTGTAACCAATTCGCCTAATCAAATCTAACCAAAATACAACAACTATAACCAATTCCTAAACAAATTCAAACAACAAATTCAAACTAAATGATGAACAACAAAGAAACAACTGGAATTATTTTGACTGAAACAATATTTTTATTTTATTTTTTTTTCTTTTAACAACAAACCTACTTTCAGATTCAACAACAAACAAACAAGTAAATTCAAATCACTAAACTCAAAAAATCAATTGAACTTCAAATTAAATCTAACAACATTATAACCAACACACTTCCATATTAAAACTAAACAAGAACAAATGCATAAAAACAAACTGAAGAAATAATCAAGAAATGAATCAAACATATACTGATTTCAAATCCGAAAATATCAAACAAGATACGGACAGAACTGAAACTTAAACCAACTAACCGGATCGGAACAACGACGAACTCGAACGAAAACAAATCTGCCCGGAAATTTTGAAGCCAAAATAACTAGAATCTGCCCGGAAAATAACTCGACGAGTAGGAACGCAGCAGTGGTGGAGCTGTTCGTTTGTTTTGACAAGAAGAAGAACGAAGCAACAACAACAAACGCTGCTCAACTGGACGGGCAGCAGCAGCAACGATGCTCATTTGGACGTGACGATCGAGATGTGGTCGTTCGTGGCTGGAGCTCGAAGCAGTGCCAGCCATGGTCGTCGAGAAAGCAATGGCAGCCATGGCGATGCGGCGAAGACGAAGCAGAAGATGAAGCAGCAGGGATGTTTGGAGACGACGGGTTGACGACGAGGAGATGAAGCTGAGGGACGACTGTTTCAGGTTGTGAGGCTGCTGGAGATCGATGGACTGGGTGTCGGAGCTGGACGTCGATAGACTGTGGAGATGTGTGTGTGTGTGTGTGTTGCGACGTGAAAACGAAGCGAAAGGGGGAGTCGTCGATGGAGCTGGTCGTTCATGGTTGTCGTTGGGTGGTTGTGTTGTTTGGTTGTTTGGTCATGGAAGTTGCTGCTGGTTTGGGGGTGATGAAGAAGACGAGGTTGATGGGCAGCCATGGGAGGGGAGCTTTGGGAGTTTTGGAGAAGAAGAGGGAAAGAGAGGGGGGGGCGGACAGCTTAGGATTTTCTTAGGGTTGGGAAAATGAAAAATGAAGAAAGGGGTTGGGTCTTTGGGGTTATGGACTGGGTCGATCCGGTTTGAAATGGACCGGGTCGTAGGGGAAGGCTGGGTATTTGGTTTAGAATTTGAAGAAAAGGCCCAATCCGATTTCTTCTATTTTTGTTCTTTTCTATTTTTTCAATTTCCTAAATAATAAAGCTAAAAATGCTAAGATTAAATTATAAAAACCCAAAATTATCTAAAAATACTAATTAGCTCCTAATAACAATTAACACACAATTAAATAGCAATTAACGATAAAATCACACAATTTGGACGTTAAATGCTAAAAATGCAAAATACATATTTTTATGATTTTTTCATTTTGTAAAACAAACTTAATTACTCCTAACTGTAGAATTAAATATTAAATGCAAATGCGACATATTTTTATAACAAATAAACATGCACAAACAAAAATACAAATAATTATCCAAAAAAATGCCACGAAAATTCAAAAATTGCACACAAAGGAAAATTATTTTATTTTGAATTTTTTGGGAGTAATTCTCATATAGGGAAAAAATCACATGCTTACAATGACTTTATTAGACATGCAATGGAACTTCCACCAAGAATAACTAAGACACGGTACCCGGTTGTGCCTTTAATTGTTCTTCTCATTAGTGACAATGATGATGAGAAGGCAATGGCATGTGTATCAAATAGTGATGGTGTAGGTAGGAATTTAACATTTCCTAAGTAGATAAAGGAGGTTATAGAGGAATTCTCTACTTTATTTTCCAAGAGGAAAAGAAGTTTAATTGAGAGTGACAAGGTTGATGGTGATGGAATGTTTTACCGTTGGTCGTGGCAGTTCTCATAAAACATGGATCATAAGACTCTATGATGACAAAGACGAAAGGAAGTTTTATTCTCAACTTTCTTCCAAGTCTGATCCGTAAAAGCTTAATGGAATTGGTGATATTTATTCGGATTCAGACAACGATTTGAGTGACAAAAGTATGCTAATAAAAAGAATTGAAGGTAAAATATTTTTCTTGGAAGAGTAGGATGCTTCACGTTCATGCAGAGTTCAGCATCCTTCTCTACCAAGAAAAACGTTTTACCTTTAATTCTTTTTATTAGCATTTCCATACTTTTGTCAGTCAAATTATTGTCTAAATCTGAAGAAATATCACCAATCCCATTAAGTTTGTACGGATCAGACTTGGAAGAAAGTTGAGAATAAAATTTCCTTTTGTCTTTGTCATCATAGAGTCTTATGATCACCGTTTTATGGGAACTGCCACGACCGACGGAAAATATTCCATCACTATCAACCTTGTCACTCTCAATTAAACTTCTTTTCCTCTTGGAAAATGAAGTAGAGAATTCCTCTATAACCTCTTTTATCTACTTAGGAAATGTTAAATTCCTATCTACACCATCACTATTTGAAACACATGTCATTGCCTTCTCATCATCATTGTTGGTAATGAGAACAACAATTGATCAAAGACACACCCTGTCAGGTACTGTATCCAAGTTATTCCCTGTATCCAAGTTCATCCCGAGTAATAGTACCATGAGGATAATCACCAAAGCCACCAGACAGCTTTATGATGCCAATGAAGCAAGATGAGATATTCAATGAAACTCGTACTGTAAAGAAGAAGAAAGAGACTGATTCAGAAAGGTGGGTCGAGGGTCGAGCCTCGACTATAATGTAAGTTTTTTACTTTTCATTAAGTATTTTGATTTACTTTTATATAAATTTTGAAATACTAATTCAATATAATTTTTCTTATAGGTTCGCTTCACAGCTGATGTGGGGGAATTCATACGCAGTCAGCCACCTAATGAGTCGGGCGAGGCAATCCAACTTTCGGATGAGGATGCTGAAAGAACACTCCTTGAGTACTTTATATACTTTGAACTAGACAATAGAACCAGTTTTCGAATGGGCTTGTAATAAGCGTTAACTTAGTTTTGTTAGCTTAATGTGTTAGTTCTATTGAACTTTATAATTTGTTGCTTTTAATTGTTGTTGTTGTTGGCATAAAATGCCTGTTTAGGATTTTTGGTAAGCTAGTAGGTGGTGTAGCTGCCAAAACAGGCAGTTTCTGCCAAAAATATACCAAGAAAAGCGACCAACTTTGGTCTCTAGTTGGTCGCTTTTCACTTTAAAAAATAATTTTTTGGGCAGTAGCAACCAACCTTTGTCGCTATTTAACCCAGATTTCTCAAAAAAGCGACCAACTTTGGTCGTTATTCCATTTAAAAAAAATAATTTCTGGAAATATTGCGACCAAAGTTGGTCGCTTATAATTTTAAAAAAAATTAATTCTTGCAGTTGGCGACCAATTTTGGTCGTTTATTTTTAAAAAAAAATTATAATAATTAATAATAAAGCGACCAACTTTGGTCTCTATTTTCCAGATTTTAAAATATAATATTTTCTTTCAAACCAAAGTTGGTCGCTTATTTATGATTAATAATAAATAAAAAACGTAATTTACATGTAGAGACCAACGTTGGTCGCCAAATTTATATTATTAAAATAATATAGCGACCAACGTTGGTCGCTACTTTCTTTACAGGAATATTTGGTCCTTTTACCTTAGAGACCAAAGTTGGTCACTAATTAGAGACCAAAGTTGGTCACTAATTAGAGACCAACTTTGGTCCCTAAGGTAAAGGGACCAGCTTAATATCGACCAGTCCATTTTGGTCGCTTTTTGGCCTTGGTCGCTTTTTGTGATCGTTTTTTTCCGGATTTTTAGTAGTGTTGCTGCGCATATTGTTGGATAGGCCACTGGATACCTTTATGTGTTATGAATCTGTATTTCTGTAATATATTAAATAATAATCTTTCTGAAAATAGAAACAGAAAGTTAGTAGAAATTAAATTCCAAAAATAGTAAACTTCTTCAAAATAAATTCTGAAAAAACGTTGTAGGAACAAATCGAGCCCACTGAATACACAGTGTGTCCTTAAGGAAATTATTCCCCTTAAGTACCCGAGGTTTTGGAATATATCCTCCCAGGATAGAACGATTTAATTCACCAGTGTATCGGTACCTAAAACTCTGGTGATCGGCGAACCACTCAATGGTCATAAAACACACTGGAATATTTTGTGCAGAAGAAGAAGAAGATTCAGAAAATTTCGTAAGTAAATATTCTGGGATTTGAAGGTCTATTTATAGCCAACTTGGTGATGTTTCTGAAGAGGTTTGCAACCTTTCAGAACAGTCATGGCTGTTGGAACAGGTGTGACACTCTGAAGAGGTTTGCAACCTTTCAGAACAGTCATGGCTGTTGGAAAATTTTGCGGGAAATTTAAAACGAATTTAAAGTAATCCGGGAAAGAAAAACGGGCCAGACCGGACTGAAATATTAGAAAAGAATTTTGTCCAAAAAGATTAATCAATCAATCTTTGACAAATCCGAATCCGAATCTGAATCCGAAGCCAAAACCGAAGCTGAGCCGAGCCGAGCGACGATGACGACGGCGCGAGGCTTGCCTTCTTATTAGCTCTTTAAGAGCTAAAAGATGAGATTCTCTATATAAACACCAAGACTTTCTTTCTTTCTACCAATGAGGGACAAAGTGCATTAGTGAACTCATTCAAAATTTCACTTCCCTCCATTTCTTTCCTACCATTTTCCATTCACCCTTCTTTTGTTATTAAACAAAATCCAACAATCCCCCATATGAATGGGGAATGGCTATAAACTTAAAGGAATGCACGGACGTGTGTGTGTTTCACAAGCAAGAATTAATTGCATATGGATAAGTAGGTTTCCCTTTGAACTTTCCGTAGTGAACTTATATCGGATATACTCGGTCAATCGGTAGATTTGGTATCTTTGAACCGTCGAGCTTTGTTTTATACCTAGACAACATAAGTCACACAATCAATCATTAACCATCTATAGTTCTCACGGTTGTGTTCGTTTCAGCCATGAACACCGCCTGGTTTCATGAGTGCTTAGAGAATAGGCCTTTACTTTCATTCTCCTTGAAGCGGCTTACACTTTACACTCACATAGGTGATTTCTAAACGTGTAATACTAAATACACACTATCTGGTCATATACTGCCAGACTTAGCAAATCATTAAAAACTTTAAGCTTTATTGACTCATCAAAAAGCCTTAATGCTTTACCTCGTTTTAGAACATTGTCTTCATCACGAGAATGGGTTGAGTTAGTTGACAATGTTGAACCGTCATTCATAACTTTGTTTGATCTCTTTGAACCTAGCTCTTGGGATCTCCAGTCTGCTAGGTAGATTTATCGCCATGATGACTTGTCCTAGGCCTTTAACCCCATTCCCTTTGATGATCTTTCAACCGCCTCTCTAGATAGGCCTTTTGTAAGTGGATCCGACATGTTATCTCTTGACTTTACGTAGTCAATTGTGATAACACCACTAGAGAGTAGTTGTCTAACGGTATTGTGTCTCCGTCGAATATGACGAGATTTTCCGTTATACATAACGCTCCCTGCCCTACCTATTGCCGCTTGACTATCATAATGTATACAAATAGGTGCTAAAGGTTTGGGCCAAAATAGAATCTCTTCGAAGAAATTCCGGAGCCATTCAGCTTCTTCACCGGCCTTGTCTAAGGCTATAAACTCAGCCTCCACTGTAGAGCAGTCAATGTATATTTGTTTGGATGATTTCCAAGACATTGCTCATTCACCGACTGTTTAGAATCGGTTGAACCGGTGATCTAATTTGCATCAATATACCCCTCCATTATCGCGGGATACTTATTATAGTGCAAAGCATAATCATGGATATACTTTAAATATTCCAAAACTCATTTTATTGTCCTGACAGTTCAATGCGAACTTCATTATGTCGTAGACTAATACGTCTCGACATTCTATTACATATCAGATTATTGACTACACTTAATGTAGCAATAATATATTATAACAATAGCTGGAATGATTAACATCAGTTGTGGTCACAACCTTTTAATATATAATACATTTATCAATCACTCCGTCATTTTCAAGCATTTGTATGTTATTTATTCATACGCCTATATGATATGCAAATTATAGCACCTCCATTCATGAAACAAATCCAACTTGCAATGGATTTTGGTCATGTTCATCGGTTGGTTCACCTCATTATAGGCCAACGTATTAATACATTCGTTCATGCACGGTCATGTCCATACAAAAACGTACAGACGTATCTTTCTATGAAAAATCACAAGCTTCAAAGTGATATCATTTCATAAAGGAACTAAACAATATAAATTTTCAATAAATAAAATGATCTTTAGAGAAAGGCACGTGACCAACTTCCGAATTAGTAGTTTCACCAACTAGTCTTTATTTAAGACTAAACAACTGATGAATTTACCAACTACCATATCAATGGGGTTCAAAAATTATATCATTTAGACATTACATCTAACATTGGCTTTTGTCATACATAAGCTAAAAGCCCCCACATTTTAAATATTTCATCAACATATCATCTACATATAATCAAATAATGACTACATGATTTGAAGTATTCTTAACGTAAACACATTTGTTTACACTCATTAATTTTTGAAACCATTTGACAATATTAAATATGTCATTGTTTGGGTGCTTGTAAAGTGACGTAACAAGTCGACACACCTTCTTTTCCTTTACAGGAACCACGAACCCTTCAGGTTGTTCCATATAAATTTCTTCCTCCAAATCTCCATTTAAGAAGGTTGTCTTTAAGTTCATCTGATGGATTTCAAGGCCATACACCGCGGCTAACGCTATTAACACCCGAGTAGATGTAATCCTCATTACCGGCGAGTATGTATCAAAACAATCAAGATTTTCTCGTTGTCTAAATCATTTGACAACTAATCTTACCTTATATTTGTCAATAGTACCATCACCTTTCATTTTCTTTATGAAAATCCACATAGAACGCAAAGGTTTATTTCCTGGAGGAAGATCAACAAATTCCCAAGTATGATTACTTAATATGGATTCTATGTCACTATTGACTACCTCTTTCTAGTATTGCTTCTTTAAATGTTTGAGGCTCACTTTCTAACAAGAATGTCAGAAAATCTGGTACAAAGGAAGTAGTTATCCTTTGACGTTTACTACGTCTTGAATTTTTCTAATTCAACGTACTTTCCTTTGCTTCTTACCGAGTTTGCTTAGATATTTCACTAGATGACTCACATTCCTTTTTATACGGATAAATATTCTCAGAGAATTCAGCATTATCTGATTCGATTACTATATGAATATGAATGTCGGGATTTTCTGATTTATGAATCAGAAAATGATATGCCTTACTATTTGTTGCATATTTTATGAAAACGCGATCAATGGTTTTTGGTCCAATTTTTACCCTTTTGGGTTTAGGAACTCGCACTTTAGCGAAACACCCCCACACTTTAAAATATTTAAGTTGGGCTTCCTTCCATTCCATTTTTCATATGGAATGGATTGCGTCTTGCTATGGGAAACTCGACTGAGTATTCGGTTAGTTGTAAGAATAATTTTTCCCCCACAAGTTCTGGGGTAAACCAGAACTTATCAACAAGACATTCATCATCTCCTTTAATGTTCTACTCTTTCTTTCCAATTCCATTAGATTGCGGTGACTAAGGGGTCGTCGTTTGATAAATAATACAACATTCCAACATATTTCTTCAAAAGGAGATTCACATTCGACGCCCCTATTACATTTGTGAGCCAACCACAAGAACAATTGTTTATGTCACGACAAAGCCAGAATAAATGGTGAAGTTTTTAATCTTCAAACCAATCTGACACAATCAGAATTAATAAATGGTGAAATTTTTAATCTTCAAACCGAATGATATCTGATACAAGCAGATCTAAACAGTCGGTGAAGTTTTTTAATCTTCAAACCGAGTATATATGACACAATCAAATTTAATAAACGGTGAAGTCTTTAATCTTCAACCCGAATAATAAATTGGAGTAGAAAATTACTAAGATTTTAATCTCCAAAACGAGTATAAAGTCACTTAGACTTTAATTTCCGACAAATGAGTAGAATGTCATGAAGACTTTAATCTCAACGAACGAGTAAAAAATCACGCAGATTTTGATCTCGAAGCAGGAGTAGAAAATCACGAAGATTTTATTCTCCATAGTGTGTGTAGAAAATCACGAGAATTTCAATTCACTTTCCAAATTGTTGGACCATTATAAAACTTTAAACAGTTTGATCTCTTTCTCTAATCAAACACATATATGTTCATCTTAATATATAGTATATTCATGATGTCAAGATACTTCAAGTATTACTGTAAGTCTAATTCACATCTTACACACCTTAAAAATATTTTTCCACATATTTCATGCATACTGCCAAATAGTATACCAATCAATCGATTATATTTGGTAAACTGAATAACAAAGTAATTCTTTTATGTTATTCCCAAGTATCACAGCATGCAAATATATACCTGATTTCTGTTGTCACTTTCGGTTTACCAGAACGATGCAAATCGTATGATGATGTGCGAGTTAAATAACGCAACCGCTGCATCATTTTTGCATTCCAACCAATGAATACACAATATTGAAGCCACGTTCACAATGTTCAATATTCATATATGTACCCTTTCTTTTGAACCAATGGGTTGTAGAATTAAATAAGAAACTTTGATCCACTTTTAATGATATCAGCGCCCAGATTCCTTCCAATCTGTTTGAACCCATTTGCTTCACAAGTTCACATCACTAGTCTTTGGTATTATAATTATTCTTTAGAATAATTAATTCATATAACAACTCAAGTCAAATGTGACTTGATTATCTCTTCCATGCACCGTTTCACACTTAGATTCAAAGTGATCGACAACCATACTTTACGGTGTCATTTGAATGATAATTTCCTTAAGATTGTTATGAATCTGTATTTCTGTAATATATTAAATAATAATCTTTCTGAAAATAGAAACAGAAAGTTAGTAGAAATTAAATTCTGAAAACAGTAAACTTCTTCAAAATAAATTATGAAAAAACGTTGTAGGAACAAATCGAGCCCACTGAATACACAGTGTGTCCTTAAGGAAATTATTCCCCTCAAGTACCCGAGGTTTTGGAATATATCTTCCCAGGATAGAACGATTTAACTCACCAGTGTATCGGTACCTAAAACTCTGGTGATCGGCGAACCACTCAATGGTCGTAAAACACACTAGAATATTTTGTGCAGAAGAAGAAGAAGATTCAGAAAATTTCGTAAGTAAATATTCTGGGATTTGAAGGTCTATTTATAGCCAACTTGGTGATGTTTCTGAAGAGGTTTGCAACCTTTCAGAACAGTCATGGCTGTTGGAACAGGTGTGACACTCTGAAGAGGTTTGCAACCTTTCAGAACAGTCATGGCTGTTGGAAAATTTTGCGGGAAATTTAAAACGAATTTAAAGTAATCCGGGAAAGAAAAACGGGCCGGACCGCTTGCCTTCTTATTAGTTCTTTAAGAGCTAAAAGATGAGCTTCTCTATATAAACGCCAAGACTTTTTTTCTTTCTACCAATGAGGGACAAAGTGCATTAGTGAACTCATTCAAAATTTCACTTCCCTCCATTTCTTTCCCACCATTTTCCATTCACCTTCTTTTGTTATTAAACAAAATCCAACATTATGTTCGTGTGGGCTTGAGCTGAATGCATGATCAGTTTGTTGCTTGCTTCCTTGCGAACTCTGACTTGCCAGGTTCATATATGGTCTAATTTATATCTGCTCATTACCTCAACTATATGTTCCTTTTACATGTTACCCAATTCTCATGACTCTTTAACTACTGTATTCCTCATTGATCTTTTGTGCCTGCTTCAGAACCAAATGAGAAGCTACAAATGCAAGAACCAGACATAGCAACTTAACATAGTGATTTCACCGAGATCAAGCAAGAAGTAAAACACTTAACCAAGATTCCCCAGATTATAAGGTGTATGCTTCAGCGCACAATCTGCTTTTGTGCAAGAAACTTTAATTTCCTTTCTTGCTCGTCGAGGCATGTCATGTCACTATCAAACTGCGACCTAATACTGGCATTCTCTTAAACACATGCATAACTATACAAGATTTTCTCATCTTCTTGCCGGCCATTAAAAAGCTACTGCCTACTGCAATCTCAGCCGTGCTAAGTGCATATTAAGATTCTTCGTGGACATCATCCAAGAACATCCAGCAGGTGGATTGTCAATTTTGCTGCTCCTTGACCGGTTGATTTTGCTGATATTATTGGTTTTAGTTAAAGAGTGAAAAGTTCAGCAAACAGACTAGAGAAATTGAATGTTTGCGGGCGGGGCAAGTTGGAAAGTTTGCGGGTTAAGGCTTCACCCCCTCCCCCCTGCCTTGCCCGCTTGCCATCTCTACTGGTTGTCGCTCTTCCTCTCCTTTCTTTTTGCTAAAATTGTACTCCCTCCATCATTCCCTTAAACCTTTTTCCTTTTTCCTTTTTGGTCCGTTTCGAAAAGAATGACTCCTTTCTAAATCCGGAAACAATTTAGCTTAAACTTCTCATACTACCCTTAATGAGAAGCTTTTATAACCACACAAATACCCTGAATCCCTTTTTGACTTGTTTATGACTACAAATTTCAAAAGTCATTCATTTTTTCTTAAACCTTGTGTACAGTCAAATAGGTTCACATAAATTGGAACGGAGGAAGTATATCATACTGTGAAAGATCTTTTAGTTCTTTGATTTCTATTGTCAAGGGACTTTTTCTCTTATGTAACAAATTGCGAGAATATAAGAATTTTCTTGTATATGCTAATGCAAAATAGAAGTGAATCTATTATCTTTTACTTTTTTGGCTAAATTTTTCAATCTTTTCACAATTATAGTTCATTGCGACGCTCCTTTAATCAGCAGTTTGTAGGTGTAAAGTGCAATTTTCCCCAAAAAATACGATGGAAAAATCATTTATATATTTATTCAGTGGAAGAAAAGATGATAAAAATCTTGGAGTATCAAAACTAGTCAAAAAAGATGGCATGAAGCTTGAAGGGGCCCAAGAGTGTTGCAATAATGGACAAGTATCCACATGAGCATAATATGTAGGACCCGAACACCACTAAATTCATTCTTCCAGACATGAAAGAAATGATACATGTGGAATGTCACAATAAGTAGTTTTGAAGGTGTAGTGGTCAATTTATGTTAAAGTAAAGTAAAATTAAGGAATATTTTTAAACTTACTGAACATGTAACACAGTGTACATGTTTATACTGCATCATTGAGCAAAAATATCAATGGACGTTTGACTGTACAGTTTGGCTACTTTAATCATACACCTTTCAGTTCCATTTCTTTGCTATTTCTAAATTTTGGTCTTATAATTTCTCATATTCTTTTTTTAACAACAAACTGCGGCGTTGATTTTGACTTTTTGCAGGTTTTCTTTGAATCAAAATTTTCAGGTTTTCGTCCTACAGTGGGCGAGAGAGATGGCTTATGTTGCTGTGATCTCTCTCTTACGAACTCTGGAGCAACTTGTGCAGCTGCAGCCTCATTGGATAAGTGCTGAAACAAGAATAATGGTGGACTCTCTCCTTGTTAGTCTTGAATATTTCCAAAACTTTCTCGAGAACACGAGCAAGAGAAGTCAAGATCATGGACAGATTAAAGAGCTGGAGAGAGATATTAGAACTGTAGTAAATGAAGCAGAGGATGTGATTAAACTAAAGATATATGAAATTAATCAGCTGGATCGAACGATGGCAAGCAAGGCATTATGTGAAATCTTGCCTCCACTTGTAGAAAAGATTGACCTTGTGAAAAGGGAGGTGATGGGAAGTAGTTTCAGTACAGATAAAATCCATGGCTATGGTGATCCAATGAATGAGAATCTGCAGCTGGGTCATTCATCTAGACAAGTTGCAAAACTGGATCTAGAAACTGTTGTCGTGGGTCTCGAAGATGACTTGATGAAAATCAAGAGAAGATTAACCGGGCCCCCATCTACTCGAGAAATTGTCCCGATTCTGGGAATGGGGGGGATAGGCAAAACGACACTTGCTAAAAATGCATACGATGATTCTGAAATCAGGCATCGGTTTGATATCCATATTTGGGTGACAGTCTCTCAAGAATACCGAATTAGAGATTTGTTGTTAGGTGTTCTTTCTTGTACTTCAAATGAGATCAAATAGACTGATGATCAATTGATGGATATGATATACAAGAAGTTAAAGGGTCGGAGATATCTTGTTGTAATGGATGATCTTTGGAGTAGTGACGTCTGGGATCTGATGACAAGAACTTTTCCAGACGATAATAATGGGAGTCGAATTATTTTGACAAGTAGGCTCAAAGATGTGGCTATCCATGCTGACCCTGACAGCCCTCCTCATGAGATGAGACTCTTGAGCTCAGATGAAAGTTGGAAGTTACTTCATGACAAAGTGTTTGGGGTAAAACATGAGATTTGTCCTCCTGAACTAAAGGATATCGGGAAGCAAGCAGCACAAAAATGCCAAGGACTACCTTTAGCTCTTCTAGTGGTTGCAGGACATCTCTCTAAAATTGCTAGAACACCAGAAAGTTGGGGAGATGTTGCCAAAAGTGTAAGTATAGTTGTTGCTGATGAACCAGATATATGTCTAGGTGTGCTTGCTATGAGTTACAATTACTTACCTAATCACCTTAAACCATGTTTCCTTTACATGGGAGTCTTTCCAGAAGATAGCTAGGTTAACATTGTGACATTGATCAACTTATGGGTTTCTGAGGGGTTTCTAGGGAAAGAAAGACTCAAAAGCATGGAACAAGTGGGAAGAGATTGTTGGGATGATCTTGTTAGTAGGAATCTGATAATGGTTAGAAAGAGGAGATTTAATGGGGAGGCGAGAACATGTGGTGTCCATGATTTGGTTCGCGACTTGATTTTAAGAGAAGCTGAGAAAGAGAAGTTCTTGCAGGTTACTAGAGCTTACGAAGTCACGAATCATGTCCGTCACTACAGCTTCCATCCGGACATTTATGAGGCTGATTGCTGGGAGTCCAGTCTCATCCGAACAGTGCACTTATGGGGATTTGGTCATTTTTTTCATTTTCAGCACTTCAAACTGCTGAGAGTGTTGGTAATCCCTTATTATGAGTTTCAAGATTTCCCTCTTGAGATAACAAAATTAGTACATCTCAGATACCTTCAGTTCTGGTGTAATGATGATATTCACCAGTTAGTGTCAAAGCTATATAATCTGCATACCTTCATTTTTCGTCATGAAGGTCTTAAACCTCCAACTATACCTGAGACAATTTGGAAAATGAAACATTTAAGGCATCTTCACGTCGTCAAGAGAGTCTTTTCTCTTGCTATCCCGATTAAGTCTGGCTTCAAGCTAGAAAATTTGGAGGGACTTTCCTGTCTAAATTTGTCCAACTGTACTTATGAATTGTTTTCTGCTATTCCAAATCTTAAGAGGCTGAAGATTTATGGAAATTGGAGGGAATGCAAGAGAGAGAAGATTTCCCAGCACCTAGATAGTCTTTCCTGTTTAAAAGAACTTGAAATATTGAAGTTCAGGTACCAAGGACGCTACCGTCGCCGGCTACCAAGGAAGCTTTCTTTACCTACATCTCTGAAGAGGCTGACTTTAAAAAATACTTTTTTTCTTCTGGAAGACTTGACAAATATTCTAACGTTGCCAAACCTCGAAGTGCTTAAAATGAAAGATGTATTTTATAATGATGAGTGGATATTAAATGATGATGAGATTTTCAGTCAACTTAAGTTTCTTCTAATCAGTGTAACATCTCTGAGGCACTGGAAAGCTGTGAGTGTTAACTTCCCAAAACTACAACGCCTAGTTCTGAGAAGCTGCATAGGCCTGGAAGAAATCCCTAAAGACTTCGGAGAAATTTATAGCTTGGAGTCAATAGAATTGTATGACTGCAGTATGTCCACTGCAAAATCAGTGGAAGAACTTCGAGAAGAGCAAGAGAGCATGGGGAATGATTGCCTCAGTGTCGTCATCAATAATTGTGTGTAAGATTTAATCTGTCTCAAATTATTGCTCGCTAATCAGCTTAAATTTTTTCTGTCTTTATTTCACGTGCTCCATCTTACCTCAACAACAACGATCCAGTAAAATCCCACTAGTGAGGTCTGGGTAAGGTAGTGTATACGCAGACCTTAACTCTACCCGAGGGAGTAGAGAGGCGTGCTCCATCTTACCTCATGATATATATTTACAATTCAAGCAGCGATGATAGTTTAAAATTTTAGAGGACAAGTCAAGGAAGTCTACAACACACTTAATATATTATATTGTCTTATGAGTTTCTTCTCGTTGTAGGTATTGATGTTTAAGATCAAGAAAGTTGGTCATGCTTGTTAAGAGAAAATGGTGTGCGTGTGATGGCTTCAATTGGAGCTCTGGATTTTGGAAAAGGCATCGATGACTATGCATCAAGTAGGGGTATAAGCATCACATGCATGTAGCTACTGACTGTGCATTCAGTTCAAGCAAATAAGATCATAAAGGTATCCAGTGGCCTATCCAACAAAACTGTGCTGCAAACGACATACTGTAAACGATTTAAAAAATATCTTAAATTAGTTGAATTGAGATTCTACATCACTTGAAAGAATTTACAAGCTTGTTCACCGTGTCAAGAGATCTAAAACAAGTGACCAAGCCTTGAGAATCGAAATTGAAAAAAAGCAAAGGTTCAAATTTATTTAAAGGCAGCATTGCTATAGGCTATAGCTTAAAATGGAAAAGAAACTCTTGCATTAAGACAGGTAATCTCTTGCAACAACATTTACACTAAGGGTGTGTTTGGTACGACGGAAAATGTTTTCCAATTTTTCCATGTTTGGTTGGTTTAAATGTTTTGGAAAACATTTTTCTTATAAACTCATTTTCCTTCAATTGGAGGAAAATGTTTTCCTTATCAAGAGAAGGGAAAACATTTTCCAAAATTCCTTGTAAATCTTCCCCATCCTCACCAACCCACCTTACTCCCTCTCTTCAAAAAATGTTTTCTTTTCTTTCAAATTTCAGTTTTTCCGTTACCACCCACCCTACTACCCCTCCACCCCAACCCTACCCCACCCCCCACCCCTCCCGCAAAAAAAATTATGTAATTTCAAAACATCAGTTTAGATAAAAGGAAAAACAAGAGGTAATAAAGAGTTCTAAACCCATAATTATACTGCTGGCCCAGATTTTGGTAAAACGCAGTATTATACTGCGAAATACAAGTAAAACGCAGTATTATACTGCAAATTACAAGTAAAACGCAGTATGGTACTGCGAATTACAAAAAAAAAACTTAAAGTAAAACGCAGTACAATACTGCGTTTTACTTTAACGGACTAATTTCCGTTAAAGTAGTTCGCAGTATAGTACTGCGTTTTACTTATTTATGTAACTTTTTTTAAGTAGTAGAAAAGTGTTTTTTGTCCAAAAAAAAACATCAAAAAAGTTTTGGACTCCATCAATGTTACCTATATTTAGCAGCTGAAAAGAAGCTGTTGAATGTTTCTGCAAAAAGGCAAAATCAACACTGAAAGAGAATTTGAGAAATTATAAGACCAAAATTTACAAATAACAAAGAAATGAAACTGAAAGATAAACTGTGATTAAAGTAGCCAAACTGTATTCATGACCCTTGGAATGTCACTTCTTGGAAGTCACGGACCACAATTCCAAAAAAAGAATATTCCTTCTTTCTTAAACTTCATGTCCAGTCAAACAAAGAATACTCCGATGCACTAAATTCCCGCTATGCAGGGTCCTAAAAGTCTGTTCTGTATTAGAGAGAGTAGTATTAGAGAAATTTAAGTGGTAGTCTGGTCTGTCGGTAGTTTTGCTCAATGATGCAGTATAAATATGTACACTTTGTTACATGTTTAATAGATTTAACATAATTGAGTGCCAAACACACATTGAATTTACTTAATATACTCCCTCCCGTCCATAATAAGTAACTAGTTTGCTTTGGGCACACCCATTAAGGAAATACTAAATTCTAGATAAAAATAGTCAATGTGACTAAACTACCCTTAATTAAATGTTGCAACATAATTTAATGTAAGGAGTAAAAGACTTTTTAGGGATATGTACATAGAGGTAATTTTGAAAAAATAAATTAATTTTTTCTTGATTATATAAATGGACAGTTATTTTGGATCAAAATAAAAAATTAAATTAGTCACTTATTATGGACGGAGGTAGTAATTGACTACTCCGCCTTTAAAACTACTTATCGTGACATTCCACATATATCATTTCATTCATGTCTGGAACAATGGATTTAGTGGTGTTTGGGTCCTACATATTATGCTCATGTGGATTTATTTCAATTATTGCAACACTCTTGGGCCCCCTCAAGCTTCATGCCATCTTTTTTGACTAGTTCTGATACTCCAAGATTTTTATCACCTTTTCTTCCATATACAAATGATTTTTCCATCGTATTTTTTGGGGGAAATTGCAGTTTACACCTCCAAACTGCTGATTAAAAGATAATAGATTCACTTTTATTTTGCATTGGCATATACAAAAAAAAAATTAAATGCTCACAATTTGTTACATAAGAGAAAAAATCCCTTGACAATAGAAATCAAAGAACTAAAAGGTCATTCACAGTATGACATACAATTTTAGCACAAAAAGAAAGGAGAGGAAGAGCGACAGCCAGTAGAGATGGCAAGCGGACAAGGCCGGGGGAGGGGGTGAAGCCTTAACCCGCAAACTTTCAACTTGCCCCGCCCGCAAACATTCAATTTCTTTAGTCTGTTTGCTGAACTTTTCACTCTTTAACTAAAACCAATAATATCAGCAAAATCAACCAGTCAAGGAGCAGCAAAATTGACAATCCACCTGCTGGATGTTCTTGGATGATGTCCACGAAGAATCTTAATATGCACTTACAATGGCTGAGATTGCAGTAAGCAGTAGCTTTTTAATGGCCGGCAAGAAGATGAGAAAATCTTGTACAGTTATGCATGTGTTTAAGAGAATGCCAGTATTAGGTCGCAGTTTGATAGTGACATGACATGCCTCGACGAGCAAGAAAGGGAATTAAAGTTTCTTGCACTAAAGCAGATTTTGCACAGAAGCATACACCTTATAATCTGGGGAATCTTGGTTAAGGGTTTTACTTCTTGCTTGATCTCTGTGAAATCACTATGTCAAGTTACTATGTCTGGTTCTTGCATTTGTAGCTTCTCATTTGGTTCTGAAGCAGACACAAAAGATCAATGAGAAATACATTAAGTTAAAGAGTCATGAGAACTAGGTAACATGTAAAGGAACATATACTTGAGGTAATGAGCAGATATAAATTAGACCATAGATGAACCTGGCAAGTCAGAGTTCGCAAGGAAGCATGCCAACAAACTGATCATGCATTCAGCTCAAGCCCACACGAACACAAAGGTATCCAGTGGCCTATCCAACAATATGTGCAGCAAGTTACATGCTGCAGGCAAATTGTAAAATATCTCAACTTAGTTGGATTTAGAATAGCAAGTAAAGAAAATAGAAAATTGAGAACAAACAAACCAAATTTATCCAAAGGGCAGCAGTACTACAACTTAAATAGAAAAGAAATTGTCTTTCATCAAGCCAGTTAATCTCTTGCAACAACCTTTAGATTAAGACGCACAAGCCATTAAAAATTTTCAATAATTTCTCATAAGTTAGAAATTTTCAGTTATAGTTTGAAAATGTTCAAAGTTCATTACTAATCAAGCAGCCATCCAAAAAGTAGAGAAAATGAATATAGCTTTTATATTACTGAATGAAACCCAACAAACATTACATTACTGGGCGATACAGACCGACCTCATTTTCATGTAAAAAGTGGTAGTCAGACCAACACATTAAAGAGGTATAGTCTAAAAAGCTGAGCTTTTCATCTTTAACCGTGTCGTCGAAATCTTAAACTAAACTTTTAAGAGCCAGATGTGTCATAGTTCAATGCGTACCTTTTCCCTTTTCTTTTCTCCTATTTTGTTCTTATAAATACGTTCAGTTCCACCTGATAAGCATAGCAAGATATAGAATATCTCCATCCTCACCTTTCTACACAAGATTCACATTTGGAACATAACCTTATATGGCCATCTCCTCATACAACAAGTCAAGTGCCTGGTGAATCTCATCTTCAATTGGATGTGATGGATTGCCAGTACGAAATTCAACAAGCTGAGAATCCATCTCAATCCAGCTACAGCCTGGAATTTTGGCCACGCCTTTCTGTAGCATTAATTGTCTCATCCTTGCTGAATCATCCCACCTTCTGAGATTTGCATATATCTTTGATGATATTATACAATTACCCGAATTCGATGGTTCCATCTCCAGAAGTAGCTGCATTACTCGTTTCACCAACATCAATATTTTTGAGCTTTTGACAGGCACCAAGCAATGCTCCAAATAAAATCTCATCTGGTTTTTGAGGCATCTTCTCAATAAACTCCCATGCTTCATATACGCGACCAGCACGAGACAAAAGGTCAAACATGCAAGAGAAATGCTCAACTTTTGGAACCAATCCAAATGATGAACTCATTATATCAAACAAGTGCCTGCCTTCATCAACCAATCCTGCATGTACACATGCAGAGAGTACTCCAACAAACATGCCATCATCAGGGCGGGAATCACTACTCTTGAGTGACATGCGCTCAAACAGGGATAACGCCTCTTGTGATTTTCAGTGAAAGGCAAAAGCAGCGATCATTGCCTTCCAAAAGACTTAATTTTTCTAGGCATGCTTTCAAAAATTTGATATGCATCATCCAGATTGCCGCATTTTGCATAGATATGAATTAAGGCAGTAGCTACATATTGTGATGCTTATACCTCTGCTTGATGCATAGTCATCGATGCCTTTTCCAAAATCCAGAGCTCCAATTGAAGCCATCACACGCACACCATTTTCTCTTAACAAGCATGACAACCTTTCTTGAACTTAAACATCAATACCTACAACGAGAAGAAACTCATAAGACAATATAATATATTAAGTGTGTTGTAGACTTCCTTGACTTGTCCTTCAAAATTTTAAACTATCATCGCGGCTTACACTGTAATCATATAACATGAGGTAAGAAATGGAGCACATAAAATAAAGACAAGAAAAAATTTGAGCTGATTAGCGAGCAATAATCTGAGACAGTTTTTAAATCTTACACGCAATTATTGATGACGACACTAAGGCAATCATTCCCCATGCTCTCTTGCTCTTCTTGAAGTTCTTCCACTGATTTTGCAGCGGACATACTGCAGTCATACAATTCTATTGACTCCAAGCTATAAATTTCTCCAAAGTCTTTAGGGATTTCTTCCAGGCCTATGCAGCTTCTCAGAACTACGCGTTGTAGTTTTGGGAAGTTAACACTCCCAGCTTCCCAGTGCCTCAGAAACGTCACACTGATTAGGAGGAACTTAAGTTGACTGAAAATTTCTTCATCATTTAATCTCCACTCATCACTATCAAATACATCTTTCATTTTAAGCACTTCGAGGTTTGGCAACATTGTAATATTTGTCATGTCTTCCGGTGGAAAAAGAGTATTTGTTAAAGTCAACCTCTTCAGAGATGTAGGTAAAGAAAACTTCCTTGGTAGCTGGCGACGGTAGGCTCCTTGGTACCTGAACTTCAATATTTCAAGTTCTTTTAAACAGGAAAGACTATCTAGGTGCTGGGAAATCTTCTCTCTCTTGCATTCCCTCCAATTTCCATGAATCTTCAGCCTCTTAAGATTTGGAATAGCAGAAAACATTTCATAAGTACAGCTGGACAAATTTAGACAGGAAAGTCCCTCCAAATTTTCTAGCTTGAAACCAGACTTAGGGATTGCAAGAGAAAAGACTCTTTTGACGACTTGAAGATGCCTTAAATGTTTCATTTCCCAAATTGTCTCAGGTATAGTTGGAGGTTTAAGAGCTTCGTGACGAAAAATGAAGGTCTGCAGATTATATAGCTTTGACACTAACTGGTAAATATCATCATTACACCAGAACTGAAGGTATCTGAGATGTACTAATTCTGTTATCTCAAGAGGGAAATCTCGAAACTCATAATAAGGGATTACCAACACTCTTAGCAGTTTGAAGTGCTCAAAATGAAAAAATCCACCAAATCCACGTAAGTGCACTGTTCGGATGAAACTGGACTCCTCCCAGCAATCATCCTCATAAATGTACGGATGGAAGCTGTAGCGACGAACATGAAGCTTCTTTGCCAAAGGATTCGTGGCTTCGTGAGTTCTAGTAACCTGCAAGAACATCTCTTTCTCAGCTTCTCTTAAAATCAAGTCGCGAACCAGATCATGGACACCACATGTTCTCGCCTCGCCATTAAATCTCCTCTTTCTAACCATTATCAGATGCCTACTAACAAGATCCTCCCAACAATCTCTTCCCACTTGTTCCATGCTTTTGAGCCTTTCTTTCCCTAGAAAACCCTCAGAAACCCATAAGTTGATCAATGTCACAATGTTAACCTCGCTATCTTCTGGAAAGACTCCCATGTAAAGGAAACATGGTTTAAGGTGATTAGGTAAGTAATTGTAACTCATAGCAAGCACTCCTAGACATATATCTGATTCATGAGCAACAACTTTACTTACACTTTTGGCAACATCTCCCCAACTTTCTGGTGTTCTAGCAATTTTAGAGAGATATCCTGCAACAACTAGAAGAGCTAAAGGTAGTCCTTGGCATTTTTGTGCTACTTGCTTCCCGATGTCCTTTAGTTCAGGAGGACAAATCTCATGTTCTACCCCAAACACCTTGTCATGAAGTAACTTCCAACTTTCATCTGAACTCAAGAGTCTCATCTCATGAGGAGGGCTGTCAGGGTCAGCATGAATAGCCAGATCTTTAAGCCTACTAGTCAAAATAATTCGACTACCATTGTTGTCGTCTGGAAAAGTTCTTGTCATAAGATCCCAGACATCATTACTCCAAATATCATCCATGACAACTAGATACCTCTTACGATTTAAGTTTTTGTATATCATATCCATCAGTTGATCATCAGTCTCTTTGACCTCATTTGAAGTACAAGAAAGAACACCTAACAACAAATCTCTAATTCGGTATTCTTGAGAGACTGTCACCCAAACATGGACATCAAACCGGTGCCTGATTTCAGAATCATCGTATGCCTTTTTAGCAAGTGTCGTTTTGCCTATCCCCCCCATTCCCAGAATCGGGACAATTTCTCGAGTAGACGGGGGCCCTGTTAATCTTCTCTTGATTATCATCAAGTCGTCCTCAAGACCTACAACAATAGTCTCTAGATTCAGATTTGCAACTTGTCTAGATGAATGACCCAGCTGCAGATTCTCATTCATTGGATCACCATAGCCATGGATTTTATCTGTACTGAAACTACTTTCCATCACCTCCCTTTTCAGAAGGTCAATCTTTTCTACAAATGGAGGCAAGATTTCGTATAATGCCTTGCTTGCCATCATTCGATCCAGTTGATTAATTTCATATATCTTTAGTTCAATCACATCCTCTGCTTCATTTACTACAGTTCTAATATATCTCTCCAGCTCTTTAATCTGTCCATGATCTTGACTTCTCTTGCTCGTGTTCTCGAGAAAGTTTTGGAAATATTCAAGACTAACAAGGAGAGAGTTCGCCATTATTCTTGTTTCGGCACTTATCCAATGAGGCTGCAGCTGCACAAGTTGCTCCAGAGTTCGTAAGAGAGAAATCACAGCAACATAAGCCATCTCTCTCAGCAACTGTAGGACAAAATACTGCTTCGCAAAATTTTTGCTCCTCTCTTTATTAGTTTCCTAGATAAAACAAAACATCAATTTTGATAAAAGGAAAAACAAGAGGTAATAAAGAGTTCTAAGCCTCATCAAATGTTACCTATATTTAGCAGCTGGGAAGAAGCTGTTGAATGTTTCTGCAGATTGATTCAAACAAAATCTGCAAAAAGTCAAAATCAACGCTGCAGTTTGTTGTTAAAAAGAGAATTTGAGAAATTATAAGACCAAAATTTACAAATAGCAAAGAAATGAAACTGAAAGGTAAAGTATGATTAAAAAAGCCAAACTGTTTCTTGAAACCTGAAAAAGAATCTACATGACCCTTGGAACGTGACTTGTTGAAACTCACAGACCACAATATCATTTCTTTCATGTCTGGAAGAATGAATTTAGTGGTGTTTGGGTCCTACATTCCACATATGGGTATAGGTCAATTATTGCACCCTTACTTGTACACTCTTGGACCTGTTCATCTGTTTTTGACTAGTTGTGATACTCCAAGGTTTTTATCACCTTTTCTTCCACTGAATAAATATACAAATGAGTTTTCCATCGTATTTTTTGGGGAAATTGCACTTTACACCTCCAAGCTGCTGATTAAAAGATAATAGATTCACTTCTATTTTGCATTGGCATATACAAGAAAATTCTTAACTGCTCACAATTTGTTACATAAGAGAAAAATTCCCTTGACAATAGAAATCAAAGAACTAAAAGGTGTTTCACAGTATGAGATACAGCTTTTAGCGCAAAAAGAAAGGAGAGGAAGAGCGACAGCAAGTAGAGATGGCAAGCGGGCAAGGCAGGGGGGAGGGGATGAAGCCTTAACCCGCAAACTTTCAACCTGCCCCACCCGCGAACATTCAATTTCTCTAGTTTGTTTTCTGAACTTTTCACTCTTTAACTAAAATAAAAATATCAGCAAAATCAACCAGTCAAGGAGCAGCAAAATTGACAATCCACCTGCTGGATGTTCTGATGATGTCCACAATGGTTGTTGGATTTGAGAGAAAAATCTTGATATGCACTTAGCATGGCTGAGATTGCAGTAGCTTTTAATGGCCAGCAAGAAGATGAGAAAGTCTTGTACAGTTATGCATGAGTTTAAGAGAACGCCAGTATTAGGTCGCAGTTTGCTAGTGACATGCCTCGACGAGCAAGAAAGAAAAGTTTCGTGCACAAAAGCAGATTGCAGCGTAGGCAAATTGTAAAATATCTTAAATTAGATGAATTTCGAGTAGCAAGCAATTCTATAATACTTGAAGAAGATATAAGCTCTTTCACCATCTCAAGAGATAGAAAACAAGTGACCCAAGCTTGAAATAGAACCTGGGCATCATTGCTACAACTTTAATAAAAAGAAACTCTCTTTCATCAAGACAGTAAATTTTTTGCGACAACCTTTATATTAAGACGCACAAGCCATTATAAATTTTCAATAATTTCTCATAAATTAGAAATTTTCAGCTATAGTTTGAAAAATATTCAAAGTTCATTACTATTCAAGCAGCTATCCAAGAAAGTAGAGAAAATGACTGGCTTTTATGATTACTGAATGAAACCCAACTAACATTGCATTATAACGCGATACAGACCGACTTCATTTTCATGTGAAAACTGGCAGTTAGAGCAACGCATTAAAGAGGTATAGCTTTTTATCTTGAACCGTGTTGTCAAAATCTTAAACTGAACATTTAAGACCCAGATTTTCATTAGTTCAATGCCTACCTTTTCTCTTTTCTTTTCTCGTAGTTTTCTCTCTTTATAAATATGTTGAGGTTCCACCTGATAAGCATAACAGGAATTAAAATATCTTCATCCTCACCTTTCTATACAAGATTCACATTTGGAACATAACCTTCTATAGCCATCTCCTCATACAACAAGTCAAGTGCCTGGTGAATCTCATCTGCAATTGGATGGGATGAACTGCCAGCACGAAATTCAACGTGTTGAGAATCCATCTCAATCCAGCTACAACCTGGAATTTTAGTAACACCTTTCTGTCTCATTAATTGTCTCATCCTTGCTGAATCATCCCACCTCCTGAGATTTGCATATATCTTTGATGATATTATATAATTACCCGAATTCGATGGTTCCATCTCCAGAAGTAGCTGCATCACTCGTTCCCCAACATCAATATTTTTCAGCTTTTGACATGCACCAAGCAATGCTCCAAGTAAAATCTCATCTGGCTTTTGAGGAATCTTCTCGATAAACTCCCATGCCTCATATACACGACCAGCACGAGACAAAAGGTCAACCATGCAAGAGTAATGCTCAACTTTTGGAACCAATCCAAACGATGAACTCATTAGATCAAACAAGCGCCTGCCTTCATCAACCAATCCTGCATGTACACATGCGGAGAGTACTCCAACAAATGTGACATCATCAGGGCGGGAATCACTACTCTTGAGTGACATGCGCTCAAACAGGGATAACGCCTCTTGTGCTCTTCCGTGAAAGGCAAGAGCAGAGATCATTGCATTCCAAGAGACCTCATTTTTTCTAGGCATGCTTTCAAAAATTTGATATGCATCATCCAGATAGCCACATTTTGCATACATATCAATTAAGGCCGTAGCTACATATATGTCATGCTTTATACCTCTTCTTGACGCATAGTCATGAATGCATTTTCCAACATCCAAGGCTCCAATTGAAGCACATGCAGAAAGAACACTTACCAGCGTGATATTATTTAGGTTAACTCCTGTCTCCTTCATGGCATTGAACAAAGAGATTGTTTCTTCGGACAACCCATTTTGTGCATACCTGTAATAATTATTAATTAGATCCATGGAAGAGTAGTAACAAAGGAGAATAATAAAATAGTTGTACTAGTAAAACAGAAAGAAGTAACTCAAAGAGATAACACATAAGTCAGAGCAGGCTTCATATCTTTTATGCTGGAAAACAAACTTATTCTTTTGGTTGTCTAAATGCACATTCATTTGTAAAAACTAAAACGATCAGCCAATAGAATTGGTATCGGCGAGCAACTAGCATGGATTTTCACATAGATTTTGTTGAAAGAGATACTGCATGCCTGATTCAGATTTGGTGTACCCTTGCCAAATAGTAAAACGATACAAACTGCAACAACGAGTATGCCTCAGTCTCAAGCAAGGTGGTATTTGATATATGAATCCTCATGTTTCTCCATTTAAATTCGTCTCAGGCCAACATTAGACAAAATAAAAATAAAAATAAGTACTAGAAGTTCTCTATATTTTCTACTGAGCATAAAATTTCCGATAGAGCTAAAAACTCCCAGGAATAAGACCTCAGGTAAATGTACTAACATGACTAAAATATATTCCAAACTAACTGGTATCACCTATATAAATCTTTTTTCCCACTGTGAACCAAATAGTAAAATGATGATCTCAATAAAACGAAACCTGACCTTGCAATGCACATAGTCAACGACTTAACTGCCAAATTAAAAAAGAAAAAGAATGCAAATAGCCAGGGATAAAAAAAAAAGGTAAAATAAGTGTTTACCCTGAAATCATCGCATTCCAAGTAATCACATCTTTCTTCTTCATGCCATCAAAGATCCTTCTAGCAGAAACCAAATCTCCACATTTCCCATACATGTTAATTAAAGCAGAACCCATAAAAGAATTCAGCTCCATTCTCTTCTCCACAACGTACTCCTCTACCTGATTTCCCAAATTCACATCCCCCAAGTCACCACATGCCCCAAGAACACTCACAAGTGTCCTCTCATCAGGTTCAAACCCCTCATTCCTCATCTCCATAAACAATCCCACTGCCTCTCTCGAGCAACCCGTTTGAGCATACCCTGAAATCATTGAATTCCACGAAACCAAATCTCTGCGCGACATTTCATCAAACACTTTCCTTGCAAAACCCATCTTCCCAATTCTTGAATACATAGTAATCAAGGAGTGACCAACGTGAAAATCCACAAACAACCCATTTTTCACCACCTCACAATGAGCTAATTTACCAAGTTCCACTGCTAAAAGATTCCCACAACACATAAACACAAAAGGATAAGTGAAATTATCAGTTTTCAAGCCTAAAGACTTCATTTTGTAGTAAAGTTCCAAAGAAAGATCAAATTTTTGCCATGTTGTAGTTAGCCCTCTTATCATTATATTAAAAGCATACTCATTGGGGCTATGAATATGTGAAAAAAGAAGAGTAGCATAGTTGAAATATTTGAGGTCTATAATGTTTGAGAGCAAATAGTTGGCTTTTTCTATAGAGTAAATTAACATTTGGGTATGAATTTGTTGGACTTGTTTGATTGTTATGCATTTTTTTAAGAGGCGTAAGAGTTGTTGAGTAATGGGAGAATATCCTTGTTGATTATTGAAAGCCTGTTTTGTTGCTTCAATTGAGAAAAAGCGGGAGATTTTACATGGTTGGAGTTTAGCTCTAAGAAACATTGTTTGTCGAGGGGCACTCTGTGAGAAGCAGATCAAAAGATGTACATTAATTTGGATCCATATTTGGGCTTTTGAATTTAATGTGGCAATTGGGTTACTTTGTTGAGATTGGGCGAAGTGCACACATAGCTGATTTCAAGACGCCCATTTAAAGTCATAGTTGAAGTTCCTAAATTTTTGGAAGTTTAGTCGCTTCAAATGAACTTCTGACGCGCAAGTCTGAAGTTCAGGCACTCAAATTAGGGATGTTCATCACTCAAATTAGGGATGTGTTTGGATCGATTTTTTCATAAAAAGAAATCAAACTAAGTAAGTCGGTTTTTCAAATATTAGAACCAAACCAAACCAATTAAGTCTGTTTTTTCTCGATTCGGTTTATGTCAGATTTTGTCAGTTTTTCGGTTATTGTCGGTTTTTTCTTAAATATAAGACATACACTACCAAACACATATTCCGGCGACCATATTTTCAACGTAACACTATCAAATCAATTGTCATTTGAGAAATTTATTATTTACTAAAATATATTGATGATAATTGAATCAAATAGTGATGAATAATTTAAGGACTCAATTAAAGATATATTTTTTTAACATGAAATGGATTCTTACACTTAACAAAAGAAAACTACCAATCAAACTAGAATATAAAGGTAAAGAACTGTACTAAAAGTGCAAATGATTAACATTCACCATAATTTATTTGAAACTTTGTATAAAAATATACATATATATAGGTGTAATAATAAATTTGAAATAGCTACTCCTATAGTCGGTTTGGTTCGGGTTTTTTCGGTTATATTTTGATTAAAACCAAAACCAAACCAAATTTGATCGGTTTTTAAAATTCAAAACCAAAACCAAACCAAACCAAAAAGTATCAGTTTTTTTTATCAGTTTAATTTGGTTTTCGGTTTGGTTCGATTTTTCGGGTTTTTATGAACACCCCTAGCTCAAATGAAGTTTGGCATGTTAAAGTCTAACTGTAGACAATTTGGTAGCAGGAAAACCCCAAATATTTTTGCATTTTTTCCTGATTGAACTTGAGGCATTTATACGTGAAGTTCTAACATCTTATGTTTCTCAATATTCTTCTTTTTTTTTAGTTCTAAATATCAAAGACATCATAATATTGTATTGGTCTAAATTTGGATAACGGTTGATAAATAGGGTCAAGGATGGGGTCGACCGCGGCGTAACAACGAGAAGTCGCCTTCAGAAGAATTATCACCAAGGACGAGTAACTGGAATAAAGAAGTAACGGTAGGATAGGCTTAGAAATGGACACAAGGAATATTCCTTTGGATATTCCTTATGTTGTACTTTTTAGGGTTTCTTGTGAATATTCCTTATAAATAGAAAGAGATAAAGAACAAAAGAGGGATATTCACTTTTCTTGATAAGAATACTTTGTAAAGAGTTGACTAAGAAGAATATACAAATATTGTCTTGTTCACTAACTACTTGGCTCAACATAAGTTATTCATTCTCTGTTTGCTATATCCAAAGATTCCTTATCCATCCTCACTTTCTATCATTCCACGTTGCTGTCAGAAGAAAGAATCACCCAAGTCATCTAACATTTGGGTGATAGATTCCTTCTTATTGCATTTATTGCATGTTCATGTTATAATATTTATTGATACTCATTGAGTATACATTCGTTATTTAATATTCTCAAACACTGTTCATCCTGCCAATATCTCATAACATTAGATTTAGAATTTATTATGTTTAATTAAGATTTACCTTCTATTTCATCATTAATTAGTTTAACAAAAAGCTTAACAGGTCAAACAAATATGTCAAACTAAGAGTAGTTTATATAATTTCTAAAAAAATTCAACAATACACACTTGATTTAAACTCACTCATATTTAAAATTCAAAATCCACAATTCTTCAAGTTTACAGCAATAGTGACTTTTAGATGGTGTTTTAACTTACTTTATAAAATCTTGAGAACTTCTGGAAGAAGAAAAAAGCAAGCTTTTCTAACAACAACCATTTAATTTAAACTCACTCATATTTGACACAGTTAATCAAACTTATAACAATGGTGATTTTAATGCTGAAACCTTAAGGGGTCGTTTAGTAGGGTGTATAAGAATAGTGTGGAATAAGGTGTATTATTAATGCATGTATTAGTAATGCAAGCATTAGTTATGCAGATATTATTTTTTATCTATTGTTTGGTGTGGTGTATTAAAATTATAATGCATTGCATAATTTGTAAGAAAAATAGTTGTTTACAAAAATGTCCTCCATATTCTCTAGCCTTAAGGGACTTTAAGGATAATTTTGTCTTTAACCATACTAATGCATGTATTAATAGCCTTGGTATTACTAATACCATGGTTTTCTATGCATTACTTATACATAGGATAATACCAAGTATGATGTATAACTAATACAAGTATTAGTTATACACATGTTGAAAAGATGTACCAAACAAAGTATTAGCAATGCGTAAAGCTAATGCTTGCATTATTTTTTCTAATACCTCCTACCAAACGACCCCTAAGTGACTACAAATACAAAATTGGTAAAAAAGTTAATGCGCCTTAAATGGTAGAAATAATACCAAGTAATTACCCTAAAGGGTTGTTATTTAGGAATTAGCCAACATGTCCTAAATTTTAATTTTCTAATTCAAATTTTTGGGACAAAAATATCCTGAATTGTCTTGACATTAAGATATTCAATTCAAATTTTTAGGAGAAAATAAGTACTGACTAATCGGTGAATAGTAGCCCTAAAAATGGCTGTATGTGCACCCCCTCCCCCTCTTAAAAAGGCACTGTGCAAATTGGTTGCTTATGCAAATAATTTCTTAGAGATGTTTTTCTTCTAGCCCATACAATACACAATTTGGGTTTTAAAAGTTGTAAAAAAAACTTTATTTATTTTTTGAAGATCAAATTTTCCTGTTAAAAAGAAGATCTTTCTTTGTATTTATTCTCAAAAGGAGTGCATCAATAAAAAATTAAAAAAAAAAATCTTTCATTTAGATCGTTATGGTATGAACTAATTTTTCGTTGGACGTGGCAGTCAGTTACAGTGGGTAAACTAACAAAAGAAAGAATTCTTGTGGAGTTCAAAACAAAAAAATAAAATTAAAGAAAATCATTTGCTCCAATTTGGCGCTACCTAAAAATCTAACCTTATAAATGGCATAAAAACTCAACTTATGATTATTGACACCTTGTAGCTCACATTCATGTTTTAATTTAATAATTAGTATTTTATAACCAAACTAGATTATCTTTCATTCTCTCTCTCTCAACTCTCTCTCTCTCTCATATTATGCTCATCCAATAAGCACTCTTTTAGGTTGTAATTTTTATTATTATTTTAGGTTTTTTTTTTAGAGTTTTGCTACTGAAATCGTGTAACTTTTGATTAGGTAAATTTGGATTTTCTTGGAAACATTTTAAGGTGTCTGAATATTGATTTTGGATGTGTTTGAAGATAACTTGAGATAAATTTGAGATGATAGTAAGATTGAAAACTCGAGGTTGAAGAAAACTCTTGTCGTGTATCCTTTCTGTATATCACCTTAGATATCATGCATATTGATCTATATGTTGTGGTATACACTGGTATACAACGTGATATACATGTCTATGTGTATCAATAAAAATCTTATGTGATATACACTGATATACCCACTAATATATAATAGCTGAAACTCAAACCTAGCTCAAGACCTTTGATGAAACTCTCAACGGAGCCTCAACCTGCAACTATTTGAAATCTTTCATCAGTTACTAAGATGGCGACTTTCAGGTCTGTCATTGCATTAGCTGCTTCAGGGGATGGAATATATTTCAAATGGATGTATATAATGCAGTTCTACAAAGGAGATCTATTTAAAGAAGTTTACATGGAGCTTCTTTAAGGTTTCAGGAGGCAGGGGCCAAAAGTGTGTAAGCTAGTGAAATCTCCGTATGGTTTAAAATATGCTTAAAATAATGAGGCATAAAGCTTTCAAAGGCGGTGGTTGATGTAGGCTACGGTCAAAGCTTGTATGATTATTTTACGTTCACTAAAAATGAAGAAGGCGACAAAGCTGTAGCGCTAGTGTATGTGGACGATTTATTAATCACACGAAGTAGTGACATTCTCATTCAAGAGGCAAAAAGGGTGCTACATTAGAAGTTTAAGGTAAAAGATCTTGGAGAACTAAAGTTTTTCCTTGGAATAGATGTACTGAGGTCACATAAGGAAATATTGTTGAACAGAGGAAACATGTCCTACAATTAATATCAGAATTGGGACTAAGAGGAGCCAAACTTGTCTCAAACACCCTTAGATATCAATCAGAAGCTTACTTCTATGGAACATGATAATCAGATAGGGGTTTCAGGAGATGAACGCTTAGCAGATGTGACACTTATCAAAGACTAATAGGGAGATTGCTAGACTTGACAATCACAAAGCCAGACATAAGGTTTGTTGTAATGATCCGACCATTCGTTTTGAGATCTAGGACGTCGTTCGGCGGTTTGAGGCCTTGAGTAGCTTCACTTCATATTTTATGACTTGTACACGTAGTCGGAACTGAATTTCGGGAAGTTCGGAGTTGATTCAGATGGAAAATTCTTAATTCGGAAGCTTTAATTTGGAAGAGTTGACCAAGGTCTGACTTTTGAGTAAACAACCTCGAGATCGGGATTTGAAGGTTCCAATAGGTTCGTATGATGATTTCAGACTTGGGTGTATGTTCGGATTCAATATCGGGTGGTCCGGAAGTATTTCGGCGCTTATTGTGGAAAGTTGGCATTTTGAAGATGTTAGAATTTTCTAAGTTTGATTTGAAGTGGACTTTGCTGCTATCGATGTCTGTTTGGGATTTAGAGCCTTGGAATAGATTCGTATTGAGATTTGTGACTTGTACGTGAAATTTGGCGTCATTCTCGAATGTTTAAGTGCAATTCGGACGCGTTCGGCGAAGTTTGAAAGTTGAAAGAAAGGTTTTGATCATCGATTCGTAGTTTGGATGTTGTTTGGCGTGATTTGGGGCCTCGAGCAAGTTTGCATCGTTTTGGAAATGGCTGGGTCCCAGGGGCCGCAGGTGTGTTTCAGATGGGCTAGGGGTCATTTCGCCATGTTTGAGCTGTTGTTTCTGAGATATGGTACAACCTTCTTCGAGATCGCAAAAAAAGGGCCACGATCGCGAAGAGCAAAGTGTTGTTCTAGGCTATGTGAATCGCGATCGCGTAGAAAGAATTTTTGCTATTAGTGATTTGATTTCGGGAGCTTATATAATGCAATCTATAATGAATTTGAGGATGATCTAAAATTGAATGGTGTATCCCTTTGAATCTTGTTTTGAGAAAATTAAATCGTTTGTCATTTGAAATTTTGTACAAAAAGTTATGGCCATTATATCGAAGGGTGTCTGTGAAGAGGAAACAAAATTTGTACATCGCGATCACGAGGTTTTTCGTCGCGATCGCGATGAAGGAAATGATTGTTGAACTTTTGTTAATCGCAATCACATGGATATTGATAGCGATCGTGAAGAAAGAGGCCTGGCAGGTGTAAACATTTAATTTTGGGATTTTGAGCTCATTTTTTCACTTTTAAGTTCCTGGAGCTCATGTGGGGCAATTTGGGATGATTCTTGAAGATCGTTTTCACCATATATCATAAGGTAAGTTATTCCTACTTGTTTCGAGTTAAATACATGGGTTATATATGGATTTTAACATGGAAATTTGATAGAAATTATGAAATTTTTGGAAGAAAAACTATAAATAGTATTTTTAGATTTTGACCACGAAATGGGACATGGATTTAGGAATAAAATATATATTTTAGTTCGCGGTATTATGGGTAACGTTTATCTTTGAAAATTTTCAGAGTCAGGGCATGTGGGTCTGAGGGTTGACTTTGTTGACTTTTTGGACGGAGTTTGGAATTGTTATGAATTGTTAAATTATGAGTATTAGAGTATATTTTTATTGGTTTTCACATTGTTTGACTAGTTTCGGATCAACGGGAATCGATTTGGGGTGTTAGAGAGGCATTAGAGCAGGTTATGGAACTTCGGAGCGAGGTAAGTCTCCTGTCTAACCTTGTGAGGGAAAATTTACCCTATAGGTATTATATTTGTTATATGCTACATGTTGCGGGAGCAACACACGTATAAGGTGAAGAGTGTCGTGCATATGCTAGAATTCCTATTTATGTCCGGGTAGACTTAGACTCACGCCATGCTATAATTATACTATTTGAGTTATTATTTCCTGGTTAATAATTTGCACTACGACCTGAGACTAGACTCGCATAGAGTGATGGAATCATTGTTTTAGATATTTGAATAGCTGTGGAAAATTATACTTCCCTTACGAATTTCTCCCGCGTTATGCGTATTTATTGAAAAGTTCCTTAAATTTCATAAGTCACACGCATATTCGTGAGTAGGGTAAAGGACCCATTAAAGCTTCTTATTCTAATGGGATCAGGCCGTTCGTCTCGGCAAGATTATATATCACACTCTTATGGGATCGAGTCGTTCACCTCGACAGGATTATGTACCGCACTCTTATGAGATCGGGCTATTCGCCTCGGCGGGATATTATTGTAACACACTCTTATGGGATCGGGCCATTCGTCTCGGCAATATCATGTATCATATTCTTATGGGATCGGACCATTCGCCTCGGCATTTCTATAGAACACTCTTATGGGATCGGGAGTTCGCCTCGGCAACATCATGTATCATATTCTTATGGATCAGACTGTTCGTCTCGGCAACTTCATGAAATACTCTTATGGGATCTAGCTGTTTGCCTCGGCAGAATCGTGCGAAATATTTGACGAGAAGCCAGTGTATCCGTGAGTTTTCCTGACTTGAGTTGTGACGACCTATCTGGTGGGGACCATATTATATACTCCATTTGAGGAGGTAATAGATATGTGAGGACTTGTGTTTACTGTTTCGATGAGGATCGTATCATGTACCTATATTTGTTTTCACTGTTTAATTACCATTCTTCATACTTGTTTACTTTGTACAGTACTTGATTTATTGGACCACTAGTAAGTGTCGATATCGACCCCTCGTCACTACTTATACGGGGTTAGGCTAGATACTTGCTGGGTACACGTAGATTTACGTACTCATGCTATACTTCTGAACTTATTGTGCAGGTATATATATTTCTGGTGGTCTTTTGGGTGCTAAGGTGCAGCGATTCCGGGGCATTTACAGTGAGTTACATCCCATGTTAGGATCTGCATCATACATAGTCTCCATCATAGTTATTTACATTATCCTATCTATCTTGTATTCCAGACAAATGTTGTATTGTTATTGTACTTCCTAGTAAATGCTCATGCACTTGTGATACCGAATTTTAGGTGTTCTAGAATTTTTTTATGGTTTGCTTTACATTTACACACTATTACTTTATATTGCAATTAAATTATACGTATGTATGATTTTTTAATGCATTGATCTCTCTATCTAATAAGATTCATGATTTTAAAAATAATAAAATAAATATTTAAGTTGGTAGTTCACCGTTGGCTTGCCTAACAGCGACGTTGGGCGTCATCATGACCTATAATGGGTTTTGAGTTGTGACAGCTTAGTATTAGAGCACTAGGTTCACTTAGATCTCACGAGTCAAGAGCAAGTTAGTAGATTCTAGCAGATCTGTATGGAGACGTCTGTATTTATCTTTGAGAGGCTACATGACTGTTAGGAGAACTTTCCTTCCACGATTCCTCATCGTGTGATTTGATGTTGTTATGTTTATGCCTTCGGCTCCTTCCTACTTATTCGTACGTGACATCGGGCATTTGTTATTAGTTGAGCACCGAAGAGTTATGAAGATGATACAGATGTGATGCATGATGCTTTTCCCTATGAATGTGGGCGAGCCATTATCGTCGCCTTGTGGAGGAGTGTTCTGTCATTTCAGCTAGTGTTGGAGTTACCTATTGTCAAGATTTGATATTTCCGAATTTGGTGGAATTCTTATTAATATTGTGGTGTCGTCGTCCTTGATTGAATGCATTGAGGCTCATTAGCATGTTGGCCTTCATTTGTTTGCCTTTGGACACGGTGTTGTGAGATGGAACCTACGAGAAAGTTATCATAGATGGTTGTGTGTTGTGACTTCAGGATCAAATAATCGTTTCTAGTGTTGATGGTTCGAGGGAGATGATCCTTGAGGTGGTTTTTGTGCCTAGGAATTTTGAATTGACGAGAAGGGCATGATTGAAATATAGGAAAATGTGATTATTCGATTATTGTTTTGGATGCAATACAGGCTTCGAGTTTCAAACACGTTGTTAGCCCTTCGGGATATGTTAATGAATGAAGGGATTCTTACAGCTGGCAGATCAATGTTGACCCAGGGAGAATAATTGATTTCATGATGGAGGTAACTATAGCAATGATGTTGGAGGAGGTCAATATGAGGTTACGCATGTGGGCTATCTCCTGCGAGCAGGTTAGGGTTGTGTGGTTTTGAGGAGGTTCCTATGAAGAGTTCTACTTTTTTCCCAACATGGGATGCATATATTGTGATGCGAGCTTGGGTCACTTGAAGAAGACGGTATGACCCCTAGGAGGTTGAGGGTGCGATGGTGGCTGATAACTGGGGATGTGTTATGAGTGGTGCAATAAGAGCTTGCGAGAAGTTGGCCGAGCAACGATGCGGGATCATGGTAACTGGGAAGAAAAAGTCATTGTGGGGTCTGGATCTATGTGATTGTAGCGCGAAGCTAAGTGATGAAGGCCACCATCTACAATTGGGTCGCGTGGTTGTGTGCCTGTGCAATTTTTGGTCATCAGTGCATTAATGGATTAGTTATGACCAAGAGAAGAAAAACATCAAGGGTATTTTAGGCTAGGAATTTAACGTATATATGCTACATTCACCTTATCGATTCATGTGCAAATGTTGGAAATGTCTCAAAATTTATGTTTCTTATGGATGTGATGTGCAAGGAAAAGAATTCATCTGGTTGCTTCTTTAGAAGTGTTCGTGTGTTAGCATAACACTAGAGTTTGGTTATATATTCGGGACCAGGTCATAGTGGGTGACTCTCAACAATGGTTCTAGTTGGTACAAGAATTAAAATGTGGTGTTTAAGGATTTTGGGTTCGTTATGTGGCTGAGGACTGGGTTTTACAGCAGAGTGTGCAGAATACTTGGGGAATTTCTATGTTATCACCGGGTCTACGGTGCAGTGCTAGAGAAATGGGAGAAACAATTCGAATTCGCAGGAGGGCTTCCAGACTAGTGTATCAGCGGGAGATATTATTGAGTGTATAAGGATGGTATGAGATGGATGATGGGTATTGAGACGATATGGTCTTGTGATTTGGGTCACTCGGGATAAGTGTATTTTGGGGTCCATTATGTGTTTGAATAGAACTATTAGTTCGAAGGCAAGTCAAGAGTAAATTGGGAGAATTAGAGTTAGTTAGTAATGGTTTGAATCAACAAGGTTGTAGAAATGAATAGTCTTTTTGGTGTGGTAAGGCTATACCAGTGGTTCGTTATTGTACGTGCATTTGATTCGGATGGCTTGGTTATGTGTGAATGGATCCCGAAAGAGTTATGGCGGTTTAGATTGTGACTTGAGGTTTACATTTTCTGTGGCTATGGGAAGTTAGTTATGGGTGGCGATTCTTTTTCTGAGATGACTTAAGTTAAATGTTTCGAGCCAATAAAGTGTTAACTCTACTGATGGTTCAGAGATTATGATGAAATTTTTGTACTCTCGAGTAGCAACATGATATGTGCAATGAGCGGTATGGAGCTTAGAAGTTGAGGATCGAGCACGGACTTGGAAAAGCGGAGGAAGGGAGATTTCAGATGTTTAGAGTATGCTGGCGCTATTTTAGTGTTGCCTGAGAACGGTGTTCTGTGTAAGAGGCATGGTATATTGATTTTCGGATTCTTGATTTGCATTATAGAATTTGTGTGGTTGGTAGTATGGATGTGCAGACCTTTCTACCTGGTGCGGGAGGTCGTGGAGTGACTCCCGTGGGATGATTGTATAAGGGTGACATGTCAGCCATTTATATAGTAGAGATTGAAATCAGGTATGGAGATTCTAGTACTGTCATTGACGGGAGAGTTTATGTCTTGGAGGCGCTCTATTTCTCTGGTTGCGGACAGTGGAAGTTTATTCCTAATTTGATAGTTGATCGTATATATCATGGATATGGTCATTGTGGATCTTTAGGAGGTTATAGACCCATTTGGAGATGATCGAAATCGGTTTGAGGTCCGTTGGTAGGCCTAATGTGAACATATATATTTTATACTAGATTAGATATGCTTATTCAGCATAACATTGCTTATGGACGAGTCTTCGGGCGTAGTGGATGGCATTCTTGGCATCGTCTATTTCAAGTGCTACTCTTTTAAAACAACGTGGGTTGTAAGACAACTTGATTATTCACACGTGTGTTGTGGTCCTATGTAGCTTATCGTTTATTGCACCTTAGTCGAGCTCGAGTTTTGTAGCGCATGGCTCTATCTACCTCCCCAAGGTTGTATTTATGCACTTGGCGTGCTCGTGGTCGATATTGGGTATTTCGTGGGTATGAGCATTTTGGCTTAATGGGTATTTCCTTATTGATTGTTATGTGTGGATTGGTTGGCATGCCGTCACGGGTATGATGTGTAGATTGGGTTGCACGCCGCAACAGTGAGATGTTGTGTACGGTTCCTTATACATATTTTATATGCCTTATTTCTCATCTCTAAGATAGGCTCATATCATTTATTTGGTCATTTTATTTGTTACACGGGCTGGGTAGTTCTTTGCCAGAGTTCATTCTTCCTTATAATTCATATTCGAGTTGTAGTTTATTGGCGCATTGATGTCACAGTAGGAGATTGTGGGTGATTTTTGATGTGGCTTGTTGGTCGAGCAGCTCTTACTAGGTGAGATAAGGTGGTTGGACATGGAGTTAGTGCAATCAGATTTATATAAGGTATATTAAAGAGAAAATGTCACTATTCGTTTCAGAATGAGGAAATGGTTCTTGTCAAGAGGAGAGATTCCATGATTTATTGATTTGGCAGGTGGTTATAAGCTTCTACATGTCGCTTTCATCGCTGCAGTATCGCGAGGGTTATATCAAGGCTTATACTCATTATGAGGTATACTAGGGCATTAGGTTAGTGAATTTACAGCTTCTACGATTGGAGGATATTATTATGAGCATACAAATTATATTGTGCATTGTATGATTTCTGCATGGGTGCATGATCATATTTGGTACATCGGTTTGAGATTGATATGGTGTCTGTATGTTAGAAACAGACCTGGTAGAGGATTCCAAATGTTAGAATCTAGTTCTAAGGATTGGGGCATAAGGTGCCAGGAAGGATTTTCAGTATAGCTTGAGCTAATGTGCTCACATGGGTTGTGGTGGCACGGGTAGGTGTACGATGTGTTAAATAGCGGTTTTGGTCAATTTTAGAGTGATTCTTGGCACGTTTGAGGATGAACGTATGTTTAAGTGGGGGAGAATGTAATGACCCGACCGGTCGTTTTGAGATCTAGCACGTCGTTCGGTGGTTTGAGGCCTTGAGTAGATTCACTTCATGTTTTATGAGTTGTACGCGTATTCGAAATTGAATTTCGGGAAGTTCGGGGTTTATTTAAATGAAAAATTCTCAATTCGGAAGCATTAAGTTGGAAGAGTTAACCAAGGTTTGAATTTTGATTAAACGACCTCGGAACCAAGATTTGAAGGTTCCAATAGGTTCGTATGATAATTTTGGACTTGGGCATATGTTTGGGTTGATTATCGGGTGGCCCAAAAGCATTTCGGCGCTTATTGTGGAAAGTTGGAATTTTGAAGGTTTTAAAATTTCCTAGGTTTGATTTGAAGTGGACTTTGGTGTTATCGATGTCTGTTTGGGATTCCGAGTCTTGGAATAGATTCGTATTGTGATTTGTGACTAGTAAGTAAAATTTGGCGTCATTCCAGAATGTTTAAGTGTAATTCATATGCGTTTGACGAAATTTGAAAGTTGAAAGAAGGGTTTGGATCGTAGATTCGTAGTTTGGATGTTGTTTTGTGTGATTTGAGGCCTCGAGCAAGTTTGCATCATGTTTTGGGAATGGTTGGTATGATTTGACGGGGGGCCTCGGGTGTGATTCAGATGGGCTACGGGTCATTTCGTGATGTTTGAACTGTTGTTTCTGACGTCTAGTGCATCCTTGTTCGTGATTACGAAGAAAGGGCCACGATTGCGAAGAGCAAAGTGTTGTTCTAGGCCTTGTGAATCACGATAGCGGAAGGAAATTCGCGATTGTGTAGTAGGAATTTCTGCTATCAGTGGTCTGACTTAGGGAGCTCATATCTTGCAAACTATAATAAGTTTGGGAATGATCAAAAAATGAAAATTATATCTCTTTGAGTCCGGTTTTCAGAAATTAAACTGTTTGTCATTTAAAATTTTGTACAAAAAGTTATGGCCATTATATCGAAGGGTGTCTGTAAAGAACAAATAAAAAATTTACATCGCAATCGCGAGGTTTTGGCCACGATTGCGATGAAGGAAACAATGCTGGAACTTTTGTTAATCGTGATCGCATGGATATTGACCGCGATTGCGAAGAAGGAAGCCTGGCAGGTGTATTGGACATCTAATTTCGGGATTTTGAGCTCATTTCATCACTTTTAAGTTCTTGGAGCTCATGTGGGGTGATTTGGAGTGATTCTTGAAGATCGTTTTCACCATATACCATAAGGTAAGTTATTCCTACTTGTTTCGAGTTAAATACATGGATTATATATGGATTTTAACATGGAAATTTGATAGAAATTATGAAATTTTTGGAAGAAAACCTAGAAATGGTAGTTTCAGATTTTGACCGTAAAATTGGAGATGGAATTAGGAATAAATTATATATTTGAGTTCGTGGTATTATGGGTAACATTTATCTGCAGAAAAATTCGGCATCGGGGCACGTGGTCCCATGTGTTGACTTTGTTGACTTTTCGAGCAGAGTTGGGAATTATTATGAATTGTTCAATTATGAGTATTGGAGTATATTTTTATTAGTTTGTACGCTATTTGACTAGTTTCGGATCGATTGGAATCGGTTTGGGGTGTTAGTAAAGTGTTTGAGCCGGTTATAGAACTTCGAAGCGAGATAAGTCTCCTGTTTAACCTTGAGAGGAGGAAATTTACCCCATATGTATTATATTTGTCATATGCTACATGTTATGGGAGCTGCGCACGTATGAGTTGACGAGTGTCCTTGCGTATGTTAGAATTCCTATTTATGTTTGGGTAGACTTTGACTCACGCCATGCTTTAATTATACTATTTGAGTTAGTATTGCCTGGTTAATTATTTTAATTTGCACTACGACCTGAGACTAGACTCGCGTTGAGTAATGGACTCGCTGTTTTAGATACTTGATTAGCCGTGGAAAATTATGCTTCCCTTACAAGTTTCTCCCACGTTGTGAGTATTCATCGAAAAGTTTTCTTAAATTTCATAATTCAAACGCATATTCGTTAGTGGGTGAAGGACCCATTAAAGTTTCTTGTTCTAATGGGATCGGGTCATTCGCATCGGCAATATCATGTATCATATTCTTATGGGATCGGGCCGTTCGCCTTGGTATTTCTATAAAATACTCTTATGGGATTGGGTTGGTCACCTTCGGCAGCATAATGTATCATATTCTTATGGGATCAGGCCGTTCACCTCGACAACTTCATAAAATACTCTTATGGGATAGGGTCGTTCGCCTTGGTAGAATCGTGCGAAATATTTGACAAGAAGCCAGTGTTTCCTTGAGTTTTTCTAACTTGAGTCGTGACGATCTATCTGGGGTACCATATTATATACTCCATTTGAGGAGGTAACAAATATGTGAGGACTTGTGTTTAGTGTTCCGATGAAGATCGTATCACGTACCTATATTTGTTTTCACTGTTTAATTACCATGCTTCATACTTGTTTACTTTGTCATGTACTTGATTTATTAAACCACTAGTAAGTGTCGATGTCGACCCATTTGTCACTATTTCTCCGGGGTTAGGCTAGATACTTACTGGGTATACGTTGATTTACGTACTCCTGCTACACTTTTGCACTCATTGTGCAGGTATATATATTTCTGGTGGTCGTTGGGCGCAAAGGTGCAGCAATTGCGGGGACTTTACGGTGAGCTGCATCCCATGTTACAATCCATAGCATACATAGTCTCCATCATAATTATTTACATTATTCTATCTATCTTGTATTCCAGACAGATGTTGTATTGTTATTGTACTTCTTAGTAGATGCTCATACACTTGTGACACCGAACTTTGGGGTGTTCTAGATTGTTTATGGTTTGATTTACATTGACACACTATTACTTTATATTTCAATTAAATTGTACGTATCTACAATTTTTTTAATACATTGATCTATCTATCTAATAAGATTCATGATTTTAAAAATAATAAAATAAATAATTAAGTTGGTAGTTCATTGTTGGTTTGCCTAGTGGCAATGTTGGACGTCATCATGACCTATAGTGGGTTTTGGGTTGTGACATTTGCAGTGCAGATGCTTAGTCAATTTATGCAAGCGCTAAAGAGGTCACACTGGGAAGTAACAGTAAGGATTGTGAAGTATGTAAAGCTAGAACCAGGAATGGGAAAAATGATGGATAGTCGAGCAGCAGACAGTAGTATCACTTGCTTCTGTGATGTAGATTGGGCAGCATTCCCTAATACTAGGAGGTTAGTTATAAGGTTTCTAGTCATATTTGGCCATTCCTTAATATCTTAGAAGTCTAATAAGCAAGATAATATATTAAGGAGTTCAGCTGAGGCAGAATACTAAAGCTTAGCTGCAGCAACTTTAGAAATAGTTAGGTTATTTAGAGTGTTTGCAGAATTAGGTATGATAATCAAGCAGCCAGTTGACATGTTTTCTGTCAGTAAAGCTGCAGTTCAAATTGCAACAAATCCTATTTTCCATGAACGAACTAAACATATAGAAATTAACTGTCACTTTATAAGGGACAAGATCAAATAAGGGAAGTTGAAGACCCATTATATTGGCACTAGAGATCAACAAGCAGACTTATGCCTTATTTGTTTGCACTTAATAAAGGTCTGGATCTTAATCATTCGGATCTCAGATATTAAGTATGTTTAGTTTTGTAAGAGCCCGTCTCGATTGGCTGAATTTAAGTAGCTTTTAAGCACTTGGTTCTTAAAAGCACTTTTTGAGTGATGGAGATTGTTTTACAAATAAGCAGTTATATGTTTGGATAGAAGTGCTGGAGCTAAAAATAAGTTATTGATGTGTTTGGCTAAAAGTGCTTATAAACGCACTTTCTGTTATAAGGACTAAAATATCCTTAAAACTGTTAACACTAAAAATAAGTTAACTACTATAAGATCTTTTATTCTAAAATGATTCTAATCTCAATTAATTCATGTTTCAAGCCACGTTGAATTAAATTAGTTTGACAAGTTTTAAAATTATTTTAGTTTAATACTTTATCAAACAATTAATAAAAGTTAAATGAAAGACAAACACATAAATAACATAGTCCCAAAATAGTAGGAATAGTTAAAACTTGATATTGGGCTTTTTATAGTTGAGCAAAATCCTAATTGACAGAATAATGATAATTGAAATTGTCCACTTGCCTTCATGAGATTACATAGAAATTTTTTACCTATTTCCTGAACATCCACTTCGTGGTTAGGTGGATAGTTTCACTAAATTTCAGCGCAGTTGCCATAGATAGTGAAATTGCACCACGTATTACTTTATTTTTTCCTTATTTCTACAATTGATCTGAAATCTCACTGTTGGACGATGGAGGGAAGACGCCGGAAATGAAGAACGAAAGAGAAAGGAACAAATTTAGGGCTTCTGCGGTGAAAGGCCTTTGGAATAATAAAAACAAATTAGGGATATAAGGATAAACAACTTGGTCAAACCCAACTAACTTTTAAGCCAAAAAGCAATAAGTTGGGATTACTCAGCTTATTGCTTTTGGCTTGTTTTGGGCTTTTTGGCTTAAAAGTCAAGTGCTTTTAAACACTTTTTAAATTTTGCCAAACACTCAAATAAGCTAAAAATGCTTAAAAGTTGGCTTGACCAGCTTAAAAGTCAATCCAAATACCCTCTAAGTCTAAATCTTAATCATTCAGTTCTTAATTATTAAGTGTGCTTGATTTTTTTATTTCACCACCACTTAACAAGTCTGAATATGTCAAAATGACTAAGATTTATAACAAAATCTTAATTTCATTAAGATGTTATCATCTATATTCACTACTAATCGTCACCACCACCCACCATTATTAGTTACACCATGCACCACCCACCAACACTATCCTCAACCGTTGTTGCCACCAACTAGTATTATTGACAACCACCACTGCCATCATTATAAACTACCATCACCTACTACCCCCCCCCCCACCCCCACTATTATTAACTACTACTACCGAATACCCATTTCCACTACCCCATCCACCATCATCCTCAACTACCCACACATATAACTCAACTACCACCATCACCGTCAAACCATTAGCTACTACCCAAAACCGCCAGCATTAACCAAAATGACGACCAACCACGGCCTCTTGTCGACATCCACAAGCACTACCATTAGCCAACCCCATCAACTACCAATTTATATATTTTTTTAAAATGTTGATAGAACAATAGATTAATTAGTATTTCATAAATTATTTGAATTTTTTATTTATTATCTTTATAATAAAAATAATTTTTTACATTTAGATTTTAGAAAAACAAATAGTATAAATCATTTAATATTCAGATCTTAATGCACATTGTGATATTCAGATGTGCATTCAGATTCAGATATTTTAATCTTAATACATATCTTAAAATTCATATGCGCATTTAGATTCATACGTCTTAATCTTAGAAAAAATAAATGAGCCCTTACTCACATAAGGGCTTGGGAAGAATCAACATGTATATTATTAGGCAATCTAAGAGTGCTTAATATTTTACACGCTTCATCTTGAGAGGGAATATTGAAGTTAGTAGTTAGACCATAGTTGAAGGATTACCAGTATGGTTGGTAAGTTTTGGTAGTAGTTAGTTGACAATTGGAGTTAGCTGTATAGTTAGTCAGTTATAAGATAGTAAGTGAACTGGTTATAAATATTTACTCTGTGTAACGACACGACCATTTGTTTTGATAACATTCCATTCGGCAGCTTAAGGTCTTGAGAAGCTTCATATTATGTGTTATGACTTTCATGTTTGGCCAAGTTCAGTTTTCGGATGATTCGAGGTTAATTTGGAAGAAGGATTCTTGTTTTAGAAGCTTAAGCAATTAGAGTTGACTGGAATTTGACTTTGGTATAGACGACTTCAAAATGATATTTCGATAATTCCAATAGCTTCGTATGGCAATTTGGACTTAGTTGTGCGTCCGGATTTGGATTTGGAGATCTGTAGGATAATTTGAAGCATTTTGTCGAAAATTAAAAAGTTGAAGTTTTGGGAAGGTTGAGAGGTTTGAACAGGAGTTGACTTTGTTGATATTGGGCTCAATTCTGATTTCAAGAGTTGGATTAGCTTCGTTATGTCATTTGAAACTTGCATGCAAAATTTGACGTCATTCCGGGTTGATTTGATATGTTTCGTTACGAGTTTTGGAAGTTGGAAGATTTAGAAATTCATAATTTTCATTTGTGGTGTGATTCATAGTTTTGACATTATTTGATATGATTTGAGATCTCGAGCAGGTCCTAATTATGTTATGTAACTTGTTGGTATTTTTTGATAGGGTCCCAAGTTGTTCGGGTGAGTTTAGGACAAGTTTCAGATCATTTTTAGTCATGAAGGAAGGTGTGGTTCTGGTACATCGCACCTGCGCATTTTTGGAGCGTAGGTGCGCGACCGTTTCTACAGGATTCTTGGTTACTTCTGCGATGTTGGTGCAAGTCATGTGGCGTCGCTACTGCGGAGAGGGGGGCGTAGGTGAGAGCTCGCATCTGCGGAAGGTCTATCGTAGATATGCGATAGGTATTCCAGGTGGTCATTCGCTTCTGCGGTGTTTGTCACACTTCTATGCAATCGCAGATGCGATTATTGGATCGCATGTGTGATTTCTGGGCTCTCAAGTGAAGGCCTCAAGTACGGTGTTTTTCTCACAAAAGCAAGGTCACAAGCGTGACATTTTTGTGTGCAAATACGAACAACGCTAGGTAGAACATATATTTTGAGGGTTTGAGGATTTTGTCATTTATAAAGTTATAGACCTCGGCTTTGGGAGATTTTTCGTGGGTTTTTCAAGAAATTCATTGGTGTAAGTGTTCTTTACCCGAATCTTACTGTATTTCATGAATCCATTGTTATTTTCATAATTTAATTAGTAAATTAAGTTGGAAATTTGGGAAAAATTTGTAAAAATCTTTCAAAATATAAAATGAGGATTTGCAGGGTGATTCTATATCAGAATTTGATAATTTTGGTATGGTTGGACTCGTATCGAAATACGTGTTCGGATTTTGTAAAATTTATTTATTTCTGAGGTGCGGTCCCGGGGTTGACCTTTTGTTTTAATTAAAGATCAAAGCTTTATTATCCATAAATCTTTTCCGATGAGTTTTATATATGATTTGAAGTTATTTTGGCTAGATATGAGTCGTTCAGAGGTTGTTTCACTCGAGAAGTTCACTTTAGAGTATCGGTTTAGCTTCTATGAGGTAGGTACCTTGTCTAACTTTGTGTGGGAGAACTACCTCTTAGTATTTGTGTCATTTGTGCTAATTGTGTCATGTGAAGGCCGTGTACGCGTGGTGGTGAGTACATACTCGAGGTTAATTGTGAAACTTTGGCCGTTAAAGGCTTTTAGTTTCTTATGTTCATTAGATATGAAGTTTCTTTGTCATGTTAAATCCTCTATTTACTAAATTCACCTTTACGTATCTTACTTGGAATTAAGTGATTCATGTTCTATCCTTGTTGCCAATTAAACTCTTATGTGTCGTAATGAAAGTTATTGCTTCTTTATTTGCCTTATTGTCTTTCCCGAAATTGTTTAACTTAATTTAAGTTATTATTATTATCCTTTCCATAATTGCTTTCCTTAATTGAAGTCATTGTTATCTTTTATGTAATTGTTTATTCTTAATTGAATTTATTAGTATCTTTTCCGTAATTGCTCAACCTTAATTGAAATTTTGTTATCCCTTTCATTGTGGACTTATCCTTATTTAGAATCACTGATTCATATTATCTCTCTTATCATCGAGTTGTACTTATATGGAATCATTGTTGCACGCTATCTCTCCCCTTGTTGAGCTATTCTTATTGAAACCATTATTCTCTGTTGCCTCTTTCGTTGTGAGCTCGTTCGTCTGTTTCTTTGTGTTTTGAAGTTCTTGAGTTGATTTACTTATTGTATTCTTGTGTTATTGTTATTGTTGCTATTGTACCCAGTATCGTTGATTCGAGGGCTATGTGTGGTTGTGGTATTGAAACTATTTTGAGGAAATATTGTGGCATATGGGCACATATTGTGAAAGTCATTTTATTGTATTGTTATATTTTGGCACACATGATATTGTCGAGAGGATTATAAGGGTGTTCGCACGTGAGTTGTTCGTGCTATTGTTACTATTGATATTTGCACATGCAACTTGACAAAGCGGGCTATATATGTAGGTTTACGTATGTGGCGAGATAAGGTGGGAATATTATTATGTGCGTGCGGTGAAACAAGGTGGGTATTTACTTTATTATTGCACACGTGGCGAGACAAGGTGGGCTATATTGGGGAATGATTTGTGATAACTTGTGATGGCCTGGGGGCATTGTTATTGTTGATATTTGTGTAGTGGTGTGCCTACCTTATGTGAGTTATATCGTGTACATTCTGGGGTGATCGTATCTTATGTGTCATTCATTATCTCGACTCTAACTTGTTGACTTGAATTGTGGTAGAACACTTTCACAAGAATACACGGAAACAAATCACTCATATCAGTTTAAGAAGATGAATCTTAATGTTATTAATTATTTACATGTACTCCCGTGCCTTCAGTGTCAGAGTTATCCTGTTGGCGTGAGTTGTTTGTGCAGTCATGAGTCATCGTTATTGTTGGCACGTGAGTGGCCCGTGCGAATATTAGATATTATCACCCTCTTGGCACGTGAGTTGTCTGTGTGGTTATGAATTGTAATGTGGGCACAAGATGCCAAGTGATTAGGGTTCCGTGATTTCTAATTTTGAGGTTTGGTACCTTGTGAAAATCCTTGAATAAATCTGGTGTGAAAACGATGGCTCTTATTGAGTTGTTACTTATTTTTCTTTATTTGGTGTCAGTGGACTTAGACTGTGTCAGCTTGCTCTATAACATTATTACATGTTTGCTTCTTGTTGCTAGTTGTTGTTCTTTTGTTTCATTGCGAGTATTGCTTTGTCATCCTTACCATGCTTAGCTTTATATTTACATTGTTTCCCCATTAGTTCACCTTCATTCTTGTTCAGGTTGTTTAGTCTAGTAGGTGTCTTGACTGTCCCTCGCCACTACTCCATCGAGATTAGTCTTGATACTTACTAGATACCACTGTGGTGTACTCATGCTACGATTATTGCATATTTTTATGCAGATCTAGGTATTTCGGAGTTGGTTGCTTATTAGCTAGTTGGTCGGACTTTGTTTTGGAGACTCAAGGTATGCCTGTCGTTGCTTTTGCAGGTCTCGGAGTCACCTTTCGATTTTGTACTTCTATTGTTTATTTCTATTCCGAAACAGTTGTACTTAGAAGACTTTCTAGTAAACTCAGTATGTAACACCCCAAAATTTTTACAATATTTGCATTCTTGATTGAGCATTTTTTTTATAACGAGGAAATATTTTACTTTGCACTTCCTAAATATAGAATGGTCAAGATATGAAAATTTCTTACTTTAGGTTGTGTTAATATTGGCAATGAAGTTCCATGGTGTTGCTATATGTAACACTTAATATTATTTTGACGAGTTGTTAGTAAATATGGTATATAATTATGTTTTGGGTTTCCAACCTTTTGTATTTATCTAAGAATATTTAGTAGTTGGGGAACCATTTTATTTCATATTTGTCCATAAACTCCCTATTCTTCTACTCTTCATAAACAAAGAAGAATAACTATCTACCTCTCTCTCTTTCTATCTCTATCTTTCTATCTCTCTCTCTCTCTCTCTCTCTCTCTCTCTCTCTCTCTCTCTCTCTCTCTCTCTCTCTCTCCTCCGTAAGAACAAGAAGCTGAAGTTTCATAAAAAGAAACAAAACTATGGATTTCTACTAAATCAACGCACAAAATTCGTTTTTGGTGAAGATCAAGTTGTTCCTCTTGGTAAGTTTCTAAACTCGTTTTTATACTAGACACCTACTAGTATTTTCTACATATCATTTTGTACAGAGCTCTGATTTAAGTGATCCAAGACTTTCTGGAAAGGTATTTCATAAATCTATAATTTTTATGAAGGAATCAAAATCTAGTTTTATCGGTATATTCCTAAAAATGGGTCAAAAAGTACAAGACAGGTGCTGCCCAGATTTTCAGTTCTTGAAATACTCCATGTACTGCTGTTAGTAATTTTAGCATAACTTTTTTTTCAAAATTGATATGGTGGTGATTCAAGATGTTATACAACGGTAAGACATAGATATACAACTTTTTTGAAGACTATAAAGTCTAGTTTGTCCGTATAGATCTTCAAAACGGAGTCACAACTCGGAACAGTGATACTGTCCAGAATTTCTGTTTCAAACATTTTTGGGTAATTTTCACTAATATCATGTTTAGTTGACTTGTTAAATCACTGAACTTATTTAGATATTTGATTATGTATTTAAGGTATATAAACCCTTGAAAAAAAATCAAAGGGGAAGTGTTTGAGGAAGTGGACAGATTTGGTTTGTTTACGGCGTAGACGATTCGAACGTCCCCAAGTTGTGATTGAACTGTTTTGTGGTAAAACACCAAGGTTTGTGTATAAACTTGTACTCTTTTTGCTTGCTGGAAATATGTTGAAATAACCTGATATTTTATTTTTCTTGTCTTCGAATTATATTATTATATTCGAATTATATCAAGTCTTGTAAGAAATTTGCTAAATCGCCCATTCCTACGGATTGTTTGATCATTTTGCATTCTTATTGGGACTTTGTCCTTCTTGTGGCAGTGACTTGGTCACTCACTTGGCATGCCTCTTGATTCGGATCTTTTGCCATCTTGACTTTGGATTTGTAGTTCGTCTTGAATTATGGAACTTGTCCGTGTTAAGTACGAACTAGGAAGCCATTTTTAATATGGTTCTTGATTCTCTTGTCTATTGGGTTTTGACCCTACTTGATTTGGGGCTTCGGTCCATCTTGATATCTGATTATGCTTAGTGTGATGGCATGACGTACATATTGGGCGAAAAATGGATATTTGGTATACTCTCTTAAATTGATAGTATACACTTTCTAGACTCTTGAACATTGTTATTGATATTTGGAAACACTTCAAAGTTTGATATTGGTATGTTTGATATATTTGTTCACTTGTTTTAAATTATGTTAAATTGAGCTAACTATGACTGAAAAGGGGAATTGGAGAATTTAATGACTCCAAGCCTAAAGTTTATACACCACTAAGCTTTATGCTTAGCGATAGTTGTTTTCTATCGTAGGAAATGTTCGGGATGAAATCTGAAGATGGCCAGGGTGAAGTAGTCTCTTTGGGAGAATTTATGGAGATCACATTTGCATATGCACCTTGGTTTGCATAGTTTTGGGATGTGTACATGATATACATGATATATATATATATATATATATATATATATATATATATATATATATATATATATATGTCATACTTATGTTATTTGGAGGCTTGTTGGATTTTAAAGACCAAAATCTTGTAGCTTGAATTTGTAACCTATTTTATTGTATTAGGGTGTTTTAATAACTCAAGTCTTGTAATATGCTGAATTTACACTTTCTCTTGTAAATATGTAGAAAAGGAGAAAACTAGTTTCCTTTGTTTTTTATATATACCCGATAGTTTGAAATTTATGTACAATATAAACTTGCGGTGATTTTGAATGATTGTATAAATCAGTTAGGAAGTTGCTTTAATCTGTTAATGTTTTGACATTGTATTTCATTTAAAATAAAATTATGGTGTATTTTAAAATAAATATATATATTTATATATATATATTACACTTTCAACCTTTTCGCATGGGCCTACTTCCGCTACTAAAATTATTCTAAATATTTTTATTAATATCTCTTTTAATATTTTGTAAGTAGGAAATTAGATTTGTTTTCCTAAGTAGTACCCTCCCAAAGGGGTTGCTACAAGTTTTGGTATCAGAGCCATGGTTTGTGATTCTAGGATTTGTTTTGTTGTAATAGTACCTAGTATTTGTTGTTATTTCCTTTCTGTAAAATGACTTGGAGTTTATAAATTTTTGCATACTTGTTTAATTTAGTTTATCGTATTTTGTGTGCATATGCATCATGTACATGTCCCTAATGCAGTGTGATCTTATCTTTTATAGGACTTTTAATATGGCCTCTTCTTCGAATAGAGCTGTTGAATCCGTTGATGAAAGTCAGGCCCAGTATAATGCCATGCCTCACCTTCAGGGAGGAAATGAGGAACCCTTGCCTGACCTAAATCATCCTCGTGTTAGTGGAAATGAAATGAGCAGTAATCCAAGAGCAATGAGTCATAATACTCCATTTATGACTCCGCCATTCCAGTAGATGGTTGAATTCTTTCGTCACTTAGTTGGGACAATGTCAGAACCTAGTGAAATGAATTTTGAGAAGATGAGAAAAATGGGCGGAGTTGAATTTGAAGGCACTACAGATCCCACGGTAGCTGAACAATGGCTTGAGCGCATGGAGAGTGTCTTTGAACAACTGGAGTGTACTAATGCTGCCAAATTTAAGTATGTTATCTCTCTTTTACAAAAAGATGCCTATAATTGGTGGGTAAGTGTGCCAAATACAAAAGCAAAACCTCCGGTGCTGACTTGGGATGACTTTGTGAATCATTTCGTGCAAAATATATTCCCCCTGTCTATTGTGATGCTAAAAAGAAAGAGTTTCTGAATTTAAGACAAGGGAGTATGTCTATTGCAGAATATCAACAAAACTTTCTCAGACTTTCTCGCTATGCTAAAGGTATTATTGATGGTGAAAGAGACAAGTGCAGAAGATTTGAAGAAGGTTTGAATGGTTACATTCGAAAATCAGTGGCAATCTTACAACTTAATGATTTTTCCAAGCTGATTTCAGCTGCACTTACTTGGGAAAGAATTGACAAGGAAGAAGCTAGAAGGAAAGAAAACAAGTTTAGGAAGGGTAATTCAGAATATGGCAGTCCATCCAAAAAGGGAAAGTTTGACTATTCCAAGACCGAGAGTACACATAAATCATTACATCATAAGTAGAATAAGTCAAATTTTTCTACTGCTAGTACTCCAAGTTATGGCCAAGGCAAAACTCATACACCTACTTGTGCACAGTGCGGGAAGAATCATTATGGTGCATGTAGACGAGCTTCTGGTGCTTGTTTTAATTGTGGAAGTATGGATCATAAAGTGAAGGATTGTCCTAATCCTAACCTCTTTCTTATACACATACAGAAGGATCAGTTCAAAAGCCTGTCACTACTCATTCTCAAGCTAATAGTAGTGCTAGACCTCGAAATATGCAAGCAACGGGTTCGAGTGTAGCTAATCAGGCTGGTGGGTCAAGAGCTACTGCACGAGTTTATGCTATGAGACAGAAGAATGACTAGGATGGCCCAGACGTGGTTGCTGGTAAATTTCACTTATTTGGCATATCTGTTGTTACACTATTTGATCCTGGATCTTTGCACTCTTATGTTTGCTCATCACTTGCATTTCCCGATACTGTTAAATCTGTGAGACTTGACTTTGATGTGCTGGTCACGAGTCCATTAGGTCATCAGGCCGTTGTTAACAGGATTTACCGAGATTGTCCATTCATGATTCAAAATCTGGTATTCCCTGTCGACTTGCTTGAAATGCCCTTCCGAGATTGATGTTATTGTTGGCATGGATTGGCTCCATAGGCACCATGCATTGGTTGATTGTAGGTTGAAGCAAGTGACATTTAAAACTCCTGCATATTCACACATGGTAGTTCAAGGAGAAAGATGATTGACATCTAATATTATTTCTGCGGTCTTGGCAAGGAAGATGATTTGTCAAGATTGTGATGCCTATCTTGCTCATATAGTCGATACACGATTGGGGAGTCCAAGTATTAAGGACATACCAACTGTGTGCGACTTTCCTGATGTATTTCCTGATGATCTTCCTGGGTTGCCTCCAGAAAGGGAGATTGAATTTCCTATAGATCTTGTCCCTGGAACTACTCCTATTTCAATCACTCCTTATAGAATGGCTCCAGCTGAATTAAAAGAGTTGAAGGCTCAATTGCAAGAACTTCTTGAGAAAGGTTTCATCCGTCCCAGTATTTCACCTTGGGGAGCTCCTGTTTTATTTGTGAAAAAGAAAGATGGCACTCTTAGGCTTTGTACTGATTACCGACAGCTGAACAAGGTAACAATCAAGAACAAATACCCACTGCCTAGAATCGATGACTTGTTTGACCAACTGAAAGGTGCCAGCTTATTCTCAAAACTTGACTTGAGGTCTGGATATTATCAGTTGAGTGTGAGAGAGCAAGATGTTCCTAAAACTGCTTTTAGGACCAGGTATGGCCATTATGAATTTTTGGTAATGCCATTTGGTTTGACAAATGCTCCTGCTGCATTTATGGATCTAATGAACCGTGTATTCAAGCCTTATCTCGATCAATTTGTGGTGGTGTTTATTGATGACATTTTAGTCTATTCCAAGAATAGAGAAGATCATGATAAGCATATCCGAATTGTCATGCAAATTCTGAAAGAGAGACAACTCTACGCGAAGCTTTCCAAATGTGAATTCTGGCTAAATGAAGTGGCTTTTTTAGGGCACATTGTATCATCTGAAGGTGTGAAGGTTGATCCTAGTAAGATTCAAGCTATTGTTAATTGGAAACTCCCTAAAACTCCAACTGAGATAAGAAGTTTCTTGGGATTAGCAGGATACTACAGAAGGTTTGTGAAGGGCTTCTCTATTATAGCTTCTCCCTTGACCAAACTTTTGGGGAAAGACGCCAAATTTGTATGGGATGACAAGTGTCAGGAGAGCTTTGAAAAGCTCAAATCCTTGTTGACACAAGCTCCAATACTTTCTTTGCCAGCTGAAGGAAAAGATTATGTGGTATACAGTGATGCATCTCATCGTGGCTTGGGTTGTGTTTTGATGCAAGAAGGGAAAGTAATTGCTTATGCCTCTCGAAAGTTGAAATCACATGAGTTGAATTATCCCACTCACGATCTTGAACTTGCTGCCATTGTTTTTGCCTTAAAAATTTGGAGGCATTACTTATACGGAGAGAAGTGTCACATATTTACTGATCACAAGAGTTTGAAGTACTTGGGTACACAAAAAGAGTTGAACTTGAGACAGCGTGTATGGATTGAACTCATCAAAGATTATGATTGCGCGATTGATTATCATCCTGGTAAAGCCAATGTGGTTGCAGATGCGTTGAGTCGCAATTCTCTTGCAAGTTTAACTCTAAGTCCTTTGCCTTTGCTTCTTGAATTAAGAGCCATAAATGTTTGCCTTTCATTTAATTCTAATGGTTCTATCATTGCTAATTTGCAAGTCAAGCCAGTCTTACTTGAGCAAGTCCAAGAAGCACAGAAGTTAGATGAGAAGCTGGTGAAACAGGTTGAAGAAGTCCAAAATGGAAGAGAATCAAATTTTTCATTAAGGAAAGATGGTACCTTATTTTATAAAAATAGGTTGTGTGTTCCTAATGATGATGAATTGAGAAAGCAGATCTTAATTGAAGCACATAGTTCACCTTATGCAATGCATCCTGGAGGTAATAAAATGTATCGGACCATTAAGAAGCACTATTGGTGGAGTGGTATGAAGAAAGACATTGCAGAGTTCATTTCTAAATGCTTGGTATGTCAACAAATAAAGGCAGAACATCAAGTCCCAGATGGTCTCCTACAACCTTTGTCAATACCTGAATGGAAATGGGAAAGGATAACGATGGACTTTGTTTCTGGACTTCCACGCACTCAAAGAAATCATGATGCAATTTGGGTCATTGTAGATAGACTGACTAAGAGTGCTCATTTCTTGGCAATCAGAATGGACTACTCACTGGAACGTTTAGCAAAATTGTACATTAATGATATTGTGAAGTTGCATGGAATCCCTGTTTCTATTGTGTCTGATAGAGATCCGAGGTTTACATCTAGATTTTGGTCTAGCTTGCAAGAAGCTTTGGGTTCCAAGGTGAATTTTAGTACCGCTTTCCATCCACAAACATACAGCTAGTCTGAAAGGGTAATACAAATCTTGGAGGATATGCTTCGAGCCTGCATTATTGAGTTTAAGGGTAGTTGGGACAAACATTTGGCCCTAATAGAATTTGCTTATAATTGGCCGGGAGTAGATTATCAAGCAGCTTCCTCTGGGCTGCACCTGACACCGAGATTCTAAACCTTGTCTTCCCCGCTAATAGCTACCAATCAAGTATAGGCATGTCTCCTTATGAAGCTTTATATGGGAGAAAATGTAGAACGCCTCTTTGTTGGAATGAGGTTGGTGAAAGAAAATTTGTGGGTCCTAAGATTGTGCAACAAACTGAAGATAAGGTAAAAATCATCAAGGATCGTTTGAAAATTTCTTCATACAGACAAAAGTCCTATGCTGATCTTAAAAGGCGTGAAATTGAGCATAAGGTGGGCGATAAGGTATTTTTAAATGTTTCTCCATGGAAGAAGATTATGAGATTTGGCCAAAAAGGTAAACTTAGTCCTCGATTCACTGGACCTTATGAAATACTTGAAAGAATTGGTCCGGTTGCATATAAGCTAGCTTTGCCACCTGAATTAGGTAAGATCCACAACGTCTTTCATGTTTCTATGCTTCGAAAATACCGCTCAGATCCATCTCATGTTCTTCCTATTGAGTCTATTGAGGTTAATCCTGATTTGACATATGAAGAAGAACCAATCCAAATCTTAGCGCGTGAGATATAAGAGCTTAGAAATAAGAAAATCCCATTAGTGAAGGTTCTTTGGAGAAATCATTCAGGCGAAGAAGCTACCTAGGAGCGAGAAGAGGATATGCGAGTTCAATATCCACATTTGTTTCGGGACTAGTACAAGGTAAATTTCGAGACGAAATTTTTTTTAGGGAGAGAGAGTTGTAACACCCCAATTTACAATATTTGCATTCTTGATTGAGTATTTTTTTTATAAAGAGGAAATATTTTACTTTGCACTTCCTAAATATAGAATGGTCAAGATATGAAAATTTCTTACTTTAGGTTGTGTTAATATTGACAATGAAGTTTCATGGTGTTGCTATATGTAACACTTAATATTATTTTGACGAGTTGTTAGTAAATATAGTATATAATTAAGTTTTGGATTTCCAACCTTTTGTATTTATCTAAGAATATTTAGTAGTCGGGGAACCATTTTATTTTATATTTTTCCATAAACTCCCTATTCTTCTACTCTTCATAAACAAAAAAGAATAACTATCTACCTCTCTCTCTTTCTATCTCTATCTTTCTATCTCTCTCTCTCTCTCTCTCTCTCCTCTGTAAGAACAAGAAGCTGAAGTTTCATAAAAAAAAACATGGATTTCTACTAAATCAACGCACAAAATTCGTTTTTGGTGAAGATCAAGTTGCTCCTCTTGGTAAGTTTCTAAACTCGTTTTTATACTAGACACCTACTAGTATTTTTTACATATCTTTATGTATAAAGCTCCGATTTAAGTGATCCAGGACTTTCTGGAAAGGTATTTCATAAATCTATAATTTTTATGAAGGAATCAAAATCTAATTTTGTGGGTATATACCTAAAAAAGGGTCAAAAAATACAGGACAGGTGCTGCCCAGATTTTCAGTTCTTGAAATACTCCATGTACTGCTGTTAGTAATTTTAGCATAACCTTTTTTCAAAATTGATATGGTGGTGATTCAAGATTTTCTAAAATGGTAAGACATAGATATACAACTTTTGTGAAGACTATAAAGTCTAGTTTGTCCGTATAGATCTTCAAAACTGAGTCACAACTCGGAACAGTGATACTGTCCAGAATTTCTGTTTCAAACATTTTTGGGTAATTTTCACTAATATCATGTTTAGTTGACTTGTTAAATCACTGAACTTATTTAGATATTTGATTATGTATTTAAGGTATATAAACCCTTGAAAAAAATCTAAGGGGAAGTGTTTGAGGAAGTGGACAGATTTGGTTTGTTTACGGCGTAGACGATTCGAACGTCCCCAAGTTGTGATTGAACTGTTTTGTGGTAAAACACCAAGGTTTGTGTATAAACTTGTACTCTTTTTGCTTGCTGGAAATATGTTGAAATAACCTGATATTTTATTTTTCTTGTCTTCGAATTATATTGTTATATTCGGATTATATCAAGTCTTGTAAGAAATTTGCTTAATCGCCCATTCGTACGGATTGTTTGATCATTTTGCATTCTTGTTGGGACTTTGTCCTTATTGTGGCAGTGACTTGGTCACTCACTTGGCATGCCTCTTGATTCGGATCTTTTGCCATCTTGACTTTGGATTTGTAGTTCGTCTTGAATTATGGAACTTGTCCGTGTTAAGTACGAACTAGGAAGCCATTTTTAATATGGTTCTTGATTCTCTTGTCTATTGGGTTTTGACCCTACTTGATTTGGGGCTTCGGTCCATCTTGATATCTGATTATGCTTAGTGTGATGGCATGACGTACATATTGGGCGAAAAATAGATATTTGGTATACTTTCTTAAATTGATAGTATACACTTTCTAGACTCTTGAACATTGTTATTGATATTGATATTGATATTTGGAAACACTTCAAAGTTTGATATTGGTATGTTTGATATATTTGTTCACTTGTTTTAAATTATGTTAAATTGAGCTAACTATGACTGAAAAGGGGAATTGGAGAATTTAATGACTCCAAGCCTAAAGTTTATACACCACTAAGCTTTATGCTTAGCGATAGTTGTTTTCTATCGTAGGAAATGTTCGGGATGAAATCTGAAGATGGCCAGGGTGAAGTAGTCTCTTTGGGAGAATTTATGGAGATCACATTTGCATATGCACCTTGGTTTGCATAGTTTTGGGACGTGTACATGATATACATGATATATATATATATATATATATATATATGTCACACTTATGTTATTTGGAGGCTTGTTGGATTTTAAAGACCAAAATCTTATAGCTTGAATTTGTGACCTATTTTATTGTATTAGGGTGTTTTAATAACTCAAGTCTTGTAATATGCTGAATTTACATTTTTTCTTGTAAATATGTAGAAAAGGAGAAAACTAGTTTCCTTTGTTTTTTATATATACCCGATAGTTTGAAATTTATGTACAATATAAACTTGCGGTGATTTTGAATGATTGTATAAATCAGTTAGGAAGTTGCTTTAATCTGTTAATGTTTTGACATTGTATTTCATTTAAAATAAAATTATGGTGTATTTTAAATATATATATATTGCACTTTCAACCTTTTCGCATGGGCCTACTTCCGCTACTAAAATTATTCTAAATATTTTTATTAATATCTCTTTTAATATTTTGTAAGTAGGAAATTAGATTTGTTTTCCTAAGTAGTACCCTCCCAAAGGGGTTGCTACACAGTAGAGCTTATGACTTGTACCACTGATTTTGGGATTGTTGGCTTGTATAGAAATTTCCATTTCGAAAGTTATAGTTATTGGTTAAATGTTGCCCTTATTTTTGTAAGTATTAGGCTTACCTAGTCCTAAAGACTAGGTGTCGTCATGATATCCTATGGAGGAAAATCGGGGTCGTGACAAGTTGGTATCAGAGCTCTAGGTTCATAGGTGCTACAAGTCATAAGCGAGTTTAGTGGAGTCTTGCGAATCGGTATGGTGACGTCTGTACTTATCTTCGAGAGGTTACAGAACTATTAGGACAATTTCACTACTTTCATTCTTATCGTGCGAGTTTATTGATCTTGGAGTTTGTGCCTTTGTCATTCTATTCTCTCACAGATAGTGAGAACACGAGCGACAATCACTGATGATGCTACCCTCAGAGCCGGAGTTGCTGGTGGTAGGGACAGAGGTAGAGGTAGAGGCCGATGAGGAGCACGTGCTGCAACTAGAGCACTTGTCAAGCAGCAGTTGAGGAGCCGCTAGTAGCTCCTATTGAGGGACAGGCTCCTGTTAGGGGACAGCACCGGAGGTGCCTGTTGTTTCCCCCAGACTTCAGGAGACTTTAGCACAGTTCCTGAGCATGTTCGGTACATTGGCTCAGGCGGGGGTTGATTCCGGTTACACCAACTACTTCACATACCGGGGGAGGAGCTCAGACTCCCGTTGCCTATGCTCTAGAGTAACGGGCTCATATTGGTCAGGCTTCGAGTATGGTGCCGGCACAGCCTGTTGTTCCAGTTCAACCCGTGATTAGGGTAGCAAATCTGAGGAAGAAAAGCTTAGACTTGTGAGGTTCAAAAAGTATCACCCTCATACTGTGATTTGGCTTCAGAGGATGTAGTGCCACCGTATTCTCCGCACTGTGGGTATTGCGGAGACAAGTGAGGTTGCTTTTACTACGTTCTATCTTCAGGGAGCGATATATCAGTAGTAGCGAGCGAACGAGTTGGGTAGCCGAGCGATGCACCTTCACTTTTATGGACTCAGTTTTTAGAGATGTTTTTAGGGAGTTTGTTCCCCAGACCCTTCGAGATGCATGGCGTGCGGAGTTTGAGAAGTTGCACCAGGGCACTATGTTAGTGTCAAAGTATGATTTAGATTCAGCGATTTGTCCAGACATCCTGCTTTGGTTTCGACAGTCAGAGAGCGAGTACGCAGGTTCATAGAGGGGCTCAGTCATGATATCTAATTCAGCATGGCTCGGGAATTGGAGTCGGATGTTCCATTTTAGCAGATGGTAGAGATCGCTCGCCGATTAGAGGGCATGCAGGGTTGGGAGAGGGAGGTCAGTGAGGCTAAGAAGCCTCGTGGGCCGGGAGGATCTACTGTTGACATCTAATTTTGTCCCTCCTTTCTTTCAAACTATTTCTTTAAACTTCCAATATTTTAATAATAATAATTATTATTATCATCATCAGTAGTATTATTTTTTTACTATTATTATTATAGTTGTTGTTGTTGTTGTTATTATTAGTAGTAATATTACTATCTTTATTATTATTATTATTATTATTATTATTATTATTATTATTATTATTATTATTATTGTTGTTGTTGTTGTTGTTATTATTAATCATCATGGAAAAATCTTTAAAGTTATCAAGTAAGTAATATTTTTTCTGTCATAAAGTATTGACTTTTAATGCATTCTATTCTATAGAATATATATTAAGATTTTAAACTTTAGCAACATCTCTATTTTTATAAATTTACGTCCCCTTTATTTTAAAGCTAGCAAACCATTCTTATTGTCTTGCATGTAATTTAATTTAAGTTGGAAGCACAAAGAAATACAAAGACGAGAGGGTTTAAAGTTCAAAACCAACCCAAAACCATGTTAAAATCGCTCTAATAAAAAGAGCCAACCAGATTCTTATGAGTCCATATTCTCATAACCCAAAGAATATTTTATAAGAATATTTACCTCCTATAGTAAAAGTTAACACCTTATTTATTTTAAATAAATACTATTTAAAAAAATTATATTTTATAAATACCTTTTAATGTTTATAACAAAATATCTATGTTTGATTACCTCCTATTCTTAAACCACTAAATACGCTATTCAGTTACATTAATTTATTTCTCTTTTTACTTTGATACATGCCATTCAGTGTAGAGTCTGCTAAAGGTGAAAAGACGCTGGTAACAACGAGTTTGGCTTTGATACAAGACTTGAAATTGTCTGAGAAGTTGAGCGAAAGAAGAAGGAACTGGTGCTATGAGGAGTGATGTTGATGAAGAGAAGAAAGCGAAGAAGGAAGTTGTTTTGAAGGAAAAGTGAAGTAAGGCTGTCTCTGAAAGTTTTGGAGGCAATGACGAGGGAACAAGCATACTCCCTAACTGCTCTTCTCCGTTGCCACCTTAGAATCTTCCCTCCATCATATCTCTTCTAGTTCTCATCGTTCTTGTCAGTCCCTACGCGATGATGCAACGCGTATTATTCAAATGCACTTCAAAGCCTTACTTGCTCGTAGATCGAGAACCCTTCGGCAGCTAAAACAACTGTCTTTCATTGTATTCATTGTCTTTTTTTCCCATTATAATTCAATGTATTTCATTGTATTCACTGTCTTTTTTTTAATTGTATTTCATTGTATCCCGATGTATTCTATGTATTTCATTGTATTTGTCTCGCTATATGCCATAAATTTATTCATATATATTTTTTATTAATATAATTTATGTATTCAGATGTATTATATAATTTCTCTGAAGATTGCTATATTTTTTGGGTATTTTTCGGTTGAGAATCTTTTTTATAACTAGAAATACAAAATTTATGTGTTATAATTGAGTTTGTTGAGTTATATTAGGAGTCTATTATGTTAATTGATTCACTTTTCGTTTAAAAAATAGTGTAATCCCTTGTTTCACGCCTTGAATATAGTCGAATACAATCGAATACAATAATCTATCCAATTGTAATCTCATGTTTCACGCCATGAATATAGTCGAATACACTCGAATACAACAACTGATTAGCTGGACTTCCCTGATTTACGCCTATTTTTGCTACTGTATTCATGAATACAGTAGCTTAAATACATCTAATACATCTTATAACAACAAAAAATGTATCTACAATCCGTAATATAGCAAATTGTATTTATAAATAGTTAATTACCACTAAAAGATAGTGCTTTATGAAAATTTCGGGCATTTGCATCTATAGTCGCTTTTTGTATCATATTTTAACTTGTGCCCGCTATGCAAAAAATTTCAAGCGTACCCGCTTTTTCGCATAAAGGCAATCACGCAAAACTTCAGCATTCTAGTAGTCGGGCTTGAAGTTCAGCTCTAGAGCTGAAGTTTTTATTTTGTAACTGGCGAACTTCGGCTCTAGAGCTGAAGTATTTGTGTTGTAACTAGAAACTTCAACAGCTGAAGTTTTTGTGTTGTAACTGGAAAACTTCAGCTCTAGAGCTGAAGTTTTTGTGTTGTAACTGGGAAACTTCAGCTCCAGAGCTAAAGTTTTTATCTTTGTAACTGGGAAATCCCACTATCAAGATGTTCTAGTTTTTGATAACTCACCCAACTTTGGTTTACCGTTATTAGATTTTATGTAATCAGATCCATCGTTCAGTTCCATCTATTGTGTACTCTGTTAACTTTCATGCTTTAAATATATCAAGAGCTACGTTTCATAGCCAAAAAAAAAAGAAACTCAAAAGAGAAAAGAAAAAGAAGAACAAACTCCATGTGCATGGGAAAGAATGAATTTGAAACTTACTGTTAAAGGTCGGGTTCCTTGTGCAGAAACATTCACGATATCAAGTAAATTTCCAGCAATGGATGACGGAATTGTGTTTCCAGACAATGAGGAAACTGGTTTTTAATGTTATAATAATCCAAATGGAAGTCCTCAGTATATTTGCTTAAGTTTCATTAATCAAAGAGAGCAATGTTGAAGTCATCGTTGTAGAAGAAGAAAAAAGAAAATGAAGGTGGAGAAGGGGGAGGAGAAAGGGAGCTGAAGTTGTTTAAAAAGTAGGTACAAATTAAAATTTTAAAAAAATGGGTTTAAGTTAAATGTGGGCGACCAAATAGGGCGCCCTATGCAATTTTTACGAAAATTTCTCTATTTTACACCAACTAAGTAGCCCACCAATTAAGCCTCCAAGGCAGCCCAAGTAACCCTTTAAATCAGCCCAACACATTAGCATGTCTGATTCCAGATTCTTCTAAAAAAACCTAAACTACATGAAATATCCCTCCTTTTGGATTCCAAAAGTCATACATTTAATTGCATTTGTTATGAAATAAAGACTATAAAGTAAAGACAAGTATAGAGAGAAATTGATATATTATTCGAATTCAAATTGATGTACATAATGAACTGAAATCTCTTCTATTTATAGGAGAAAAGAAGCTGATGTGTAAGCTGGTACTACAAGCTGCTATGTAAGATGCTACGCAAACTGCTGTGTAAGCTGCTACTGCAAGTTGCTGTGTAAGCTGCTACTGCAAGCTGTTGTGTAAGCTGCTACTATACCAGATATGGATAGTCTTCTACCTAGGGTAATGTTTATCCATAACCGAGTACCGAAGTGATAAGCTTCTTCAGGAAGCTTATTTCTAATAGCTGTACTAAATAGATAAACATATTTACAGTGGAGTCTCATATGGATAAGCTTCTTCAGGAAAATTATTTATAACGGAGTACTAAATGAACATCCATAATATAATATATTTATAACACTCCCCCTTGGATGTTCATTAAAAGATAATGTGTCTCATTAAAACATTACTAGGAAAAACCACGTGGGAAAAAAATCCTAGTGAAGAAAAAGAGTACACATATTTAGTAATACGCATTGCTAGGTGCCTCATTAAAAACCTTATAAGGAAAACCCCATGGGAAAAACCTTAGTAAGGGAAAAAGAGTGCATCGCGTATTTTACTCCCCCTGATGAAAACCTTGTTTCAAATATTTGAGTCTCCGCATTCCAATCTTGTATATCATCTTCTCAAAAGTTGAAGTTGGCAAAGATTTAGTGAATAAATCTGCTGGATTATCACTTGAACGGATTTGTTGCACATCAATGTCACCACTTTTCTGAAGATCGTGTGTGTAGAATAATTTTGGTGAAATGTGCTTCGTTCTATCTCCTTTTATAAATCCTCCCTTCAATTGGGCTATGCATGCAGCATTGTCTTCGTATAAAATTGTGGGTCTTTTCTCACATTTCAAACCACATTTTTCTCGAATAAAATGAATTATTGATCTCAACCATACGCATTCCCTACTTGCTTCATGAATAACTATTATCTCAGCGTGATTTGAGGAAGTAGCAACAATAGATTGCTTTGTGGAGCGCCATGATATGATAGTACCTCCATATGTAAATACGTAGCCGGTTTGAGATCGAGCTTTATGGGTATCGGATAAATAACCTGCATCTGCATTACCAATACGATCTGCACCACTTTTGTTAGCATTAGCAAGATAAATAAGTGCACCATCTACACCGAGATAGAGTATTTCAGGACCAAGGAGCTCCTCATCCTCTTCTAGAGGTTGGAACGGATCCTTATTCACTTCAAGTGATTGAATATTCATTGGTGTACTTAATGGGTACACTTTGTCCATGTAAAAGTATTTTTAAGACCCTCTTGGAGCTCTTCCGGAGTTCCAATAAGATTTATGTCACCAACATAAATAGCAAGTGTAACAAATTTTGATGACATTTTCTTTATAAAAATACATGGACAAATAACATAATTTATGTAACTTTCTTTCAGCAAATATTTACTGAGGCGATTATACCACACGCGCACAGATTGCTTTAAACCGTACAAAGATCTTTATAATTTGATCGAGTACATTTCTCAAGACTTTGAATTATATGCTTCGGGCATTTTCAATCCTTCAAGGATCTTCATATAGATTTAGCCAAATAAGTCATATAGGTTAAGACTTGTATCTAAATGGTATGACATCTTCAAGTGTCTGGACTGCTAGTCCGATCCTCACAATCTTTTACAATATTGTGCACTATATTGTATTAAATATATCGTCGACGATCATTTTGTGTCAGTTCCGAAGCGACATAACTTGTGGAGATCTCATCACTTTCTTTATTTTCAGGTACCTGAACTTTTTCGGGAGTTTCATGAAATGTTATGTCGTGGGCTCTTCTAGAGCTTATTTCCTCCTCATTTTGATCATTAGCTCCTACTATTTTTCAAGGATTGTTACCTTTGGAACCGATTGGTCTACCACGCTTCATGCGTACAGTAAACTCTATCCTTCAGGGACTTTAATTTTAATAGGAGCATTTGCAGCTGAAATATGATATTTAATTTTGGATCAGCAAATGCTTCTGGCATTCGACTTGAATTATCTTCTAAGTGAGGATCATGATAATTCGATTCATATAGCATATTTTTCAACTGTTTATTCCATCCCCCAAATGTTAGAAAAACTAACATATATCCCCAATCATCTTTGGGAAACATATCTTTGTGTATTATGGTAGAGAAATTAATCATATACCACGCAACAAAAGATAGTAAAAATATTTGGTTTCTGATCCTAAACCAATTGTGAAGGGAGGACTTATCATATATTGTTGATCTGATGCATACAAGTGCTGCTATATGCAATTTAGAAAATCTTAGACCAACACATGAAGCTTTGTTCTCATAAGCAATGGTTTAGCCATTAATAGGAGGTATTCAATGCTAAACCAGCTTGGATATAAACCAGCATTATCAAGATGAACTGTCTTGATTTCATAATCTGAAAATTATGCTCTTAATCGAGAAAAGCAATTCCAAATGCCAAACTGCAGGTTGACAATAATTACACATGTAACCATCTCATATATGCACCTATAAGTGGTTCACATGATAGGTGAACGGGCCCATATTCACCTTTTATATATTTCAGAATCAGGGGTCTTAGTCCCAACTTTAGCTGGTATAATCAATTCATTATGAGAACAAGCAACACATGAGAATTCCTGAAGAATCTTCTAGTTCTTTAGTATATGCTTATCTGAATTCTCAAATAGCTCATTTAAAAATGGCAAATGAAAACTTCAAGTTTATCATGTCATGTGTTATCTCTTAGTAAACTTCTGGTTTACTATAACATAAACTTTTGCGTTAGTAAACTTCTGGTTTACTGTGATACATGATATAGTACAAATTAAAGAATAAGGCGAGTAACTTCTCACATACATATTATTTTACCCCCTATGATTGTGGAAACATGAAGATTATCAATCTTCCAATCATTTGTAGTCTCAATATGATAGCCATTTGTATTAGTAAACTTCAAGTTTACTATAATATATGTTTTGATCATAATCATATAATATTAACTACATATTTGTATATAAGCTCTTCGAGAGCCTTCATTTATTATCCACAATCTAATATTTATCTGGCACTACTGGTGTCATGTATTCTTTAGGCAAACATTTAGCTCTTCAGGAGTTGTTGATACATTTTGTACTATCAAATATTGCTCAGACACTGCTGGTGTCATGAGAGAAAATCACAATCAAATAAACAATGTAAAACAATTGTTTAAGCACACGAAAACTCCTCTTCATAATATTTTTCCACTTTAGGAGGCAATTTCAATTGTGTTACTTCTTCAGGAGCAAATTTAAAATACGAAATATTGAGTATATATTCTCTCAATTATATTAACTCTTCTGGAGGTGAATTGTAATGTATTCACATCAAGAGCGCGTTCATATTTACCCGACTTATTAGTATTGTCACATTCACTTCAGGGAATGGATTAATATTATCAAAAGTTCTCATCCTTCAGGAAATCGAACATAATTATCTGAATGCGCATTAATCACATCAAATTGTGATGCCTCAACCTCTTTTAAAATATTTACTACTTCAGGAGCAAATCGAGGCGTGCATTTAATATAGAGAATATTTATGTAGCTTATCTTCAATTGTAACCATAGAAAGCCTAAATTATCACTTCTGGTGATCATAGACATATACCACTTCTGGTAGTTAACAAAATATAATTACAATGAGATATACGAAATATAACCACTTCTTGTGGTTGTATATTTCTTGCAAACTCTGCTAGAGTTTAAGTTGATCTAATAATGTTATCCATATTCTTCAAAATGACATAAACAAGATATATTATAGTAAACATCATTATCAAATCATAATTTTTCTTTATGTACAACAATTACATAACCATACTATCTATTACAAATAACAAAAATTAAAATATTTACATTTCTACAGATTCACCACCGATTACATGACTTGTTTCTCCTTCTGGGAGTGCAAGGTAATCAGTTACATCCAAATGCATGAAGTCTAAATTATCTTCAGAAATAAAATTTGCTTCAGCATTTTTCTCTGTTTTCTTTAGGGAGGCTTGATAAAGCTCAACCAGGTGTTTTGGCGTACGACAGGTACGTGACCAATGCCCCTTTTCTCCATATCTGTAGCATGCATTTTCTTCCTTTTTCACTGCTGGTGGTGAGGAGTGTTCTTTGGTGCATTATTATTACCATGATTAGAGTTTCTTTCCCGACCACGACTGGGGCCACGACCTTTTCCACGTTTAGCATGGTGGAAGTTCGTCTCATTCACTTCAGGGAATGGACAAGAACCAATAGGTCGGCTTTCATGATTTTTCATTAATAGCCCATTATGTTGCTCTGCTATAAGAAGATGTGAGATAAGTTCAGAATACTTTTTAAATCCCATCTCTCGATATTGCTGCTGCAGGAGCATATTCGAGGCATGAAAAGTGGTGAAAGTTTTCTCCAACATATCATGATCAGTAATATTATCACCACATAATTTTAATTGGGAAATAATTCTGAACATAGCAGAATTATACTCACTGATAGATTTAAAATCTTGTAGCCTTAGATGAGTCCAATCATAACGTGCCTGTGGAAGAACGACCATCTTCAGGTGGTCATATCTATCTTTCAAATTATTCCACAGTATGACTGGATCTTTAATAGTGAGATATTCCATTTTCAGGCCCTCATCAAGGTGATGGCGTAGGAATATCATTGCTTTGGCACGGTCTTGGTTTGATGCCTGATTTTTATCCTTGATGGTGTCTGCCAGACCCATCGCATCAAGATGAATTTCAGCATCAAGCACCCAAGACATGTAGCTTTTGCCCGATATATCCAGGGCTACAAATTCAAGTTTAGAAAGATTTGACATTATTTAGGAAAAGAAAGTTCTTACCTCTAATACTTTCAAAGTATTTGCTCGAGATGTCAGAGTCTCGTGCTGATAACGTGTTATAAAATAAAGACTGTAAAGTAAAGACAAGTATAGAGAGAAACTGTTATATTATTCGAATTCAAACTGATGTACATAATGAACTGAAATCTCTTCTATTTATAGAAGAAAGGAAGCTGTTGTGTAAGCTGCTACTATACCAGATATGGATAATCTTCTACTGAGAGCAATGTTTATCCATAACGGAGTACTGAAAGGATAAGCTTATTATACCCGATATGGATAATCTTCTACCGGGGGTAATGTTTATCCATAACTGGGTACTGAAAGGATAAGCTTATTATACCCGGTATGGATAATCTTCTACCGGGGGTAATGTTTATCCATAACTGGGTACTGAAAGGATAAGCTTATTATACCCGGTATGGATAATCTTCTACCGGGGATAATATTTATCCATAACTGGGTACTGAAAGGATAAGCTTATTATACCCGGTATGGATAATCTTCTACCGGGGGTAATGTTTATCCATAACTGGGTACTGAAAGGATAAGCTTATTATACCCGGTATGGATAATCTTCTACCGGGGATAATATTTATCCATAACTGGGTACTGAAAGGATAAGCTTATTATACCCGGTATGGATAATCTTCTACCGGGGGTAATGTTTATCCATAACTGGGTACTGAAAGGATAAGCTTATTATACCCGGTATGGATAATCTTCTACCGGGGATAATATTTATCCATAACTGGGTACTGAAAGGATAAGCTTATTATACCCGGTATGGATAATCTTCTACCGGGGGTAATGTTTATCCATAACTGGGTACTGAAAGGATAAGCTTATTATACCCGGTATGGATAATCTTCTACCGGGGATAATATTTATCCATAACTGGGTACTGAAAGGATAAGCTTATTATACCCGGTATGGATAATCTTCAATGCTTGGCATTTTTTATTGCCTTCCGGGGTTAGTGAATTCAAGGCCTGAGATAGTCCCTTGAGGATGCCCCAGTTTCACTGCCCTAAAAAAGGTCAGTTTCCTTCTAATTTTTTTATCTTTCATTATTTTGTTTTAGATGTAAAGTGTGTCATTTTGTTTTGGTATAAATCATGTGTGTTTTCTCTTTTATTTGACTATAGAAAATCGTGGCTTTGTTGTTGTTGTTTATATAACAGAATGATGCCCATAGAATTTCGCTTGTGCTGCTTGTCTATTGTTTGTATGATTAAATAGGTGTAGCTATTGGATCTGAATTTTTCTTTTAAGTTTTTATCTTAGCAATATGGCTAAAAGTTGCTGAAATATTTAAGTAAGATTAACGTATGAATATGTTTTTGAACTATCACTTTTAGATAATGCACTCTTAGACTTAAGAGCAGAAAATATTATTTCAACTCAACATAGCAGATCCCATGATGAGACATCTGTAAGTTAATTTTACTCTGATAATTGGTTGAATATGTCATTTGCAAATAATCGGTTAGACTGAATGGATTACTTATCAGTCTGCACTAGTGACTTAAAGAAAACAGCATGACTGTAAAATTTATTGGCTCCCTTTTAGAAAGAACAGCCTCGGATCTATGTTCACTTAAATATTTGAATTCTATTAGTTAAGATTATGATATAAGAAGTCTGTATTTCGATGAACTAGTAGATAAGTAGAGTAAAGTTAATTTATCTTTTTTTGGAATTTCCCGTCGCTACCCTATGAATGCTAAATGTCTTACATTCCTGTTAAACCCATGACGTGAATATGTGCTCCTATGTTTGAGTGTGCCGAGGGTAGTGACCATGACTCATGTTCTCTGTTAGAAAATTATTCTATGAATTTCATTGCAACTTTGTCGAATTGGTTCCATTTTATGCAGCCGCACTCCTTCTATTTCCTTCCATGTTATAAGTTCATCTTAAGGAAGAAACTTATCTAACTGTTAAGAATATGGATTCATATTATGTATTTTCTCTTCATGACTTAAGAGACCATGGCAATAGCATTTGACAGTGCTCATAGTGAAATAGACCTTAGCTAGAAGCATGTGCTGCTGTTAAGAATATGGATTCATATTATGTATTTTCTCTTCATGACTTATAGACCATGGCAATAGCATTTGACAGTGCTCATAGTGAAATAGACCTTAGCTAGAAGCATGTGCTGCTGTTAAGAATATGGATTCATATTATGTATTTTCTCTTCATGACTTATAGACCATGGCAATAGCATTTGACAGTGCTCATAGTGAAATAGACCTTAGCTAGAAGCATGTGCTGCTGTTAAGAATATGGATTCATATTATGTATTTTCTCTTCATGACTTAAGAGACCATGGCAATAGCATTTGACAGTGCTCATAGTGAAATAGACCTTAGCTAGAAGCATGTGCTGCTGTTAAGAATATGGATTCATATTATGTATTTTCTCTTCATGACTTATAGACCATGGCAATAGCATTTGACAGTGCTCATAGTGAAATAGACCTTAGCTAGAAGCATGTGCTGCTGTTAAGAATATGGATTCATATTATGTATTTTCTCTTCATGACTTATAGACCATGGCAATAGCATTTGACAGTGCTCATAGTGAAATAGACCTTAGCTAGAAGCATGTGCTGCTGTTAAGAATATGGATTCATATTATGTATTTTCTCTTCATGACTTATAGACCATGGCAATAGCATTTGACAGTGCTCATAGTGAAATAGACCTTAGCTAGAAGCATGTGCTGCTGTTAAGAATATGGATTCATATTATGTATTTTCTCTTCATGACTTAAGAGACCATGGCAATAGCATTTGACAGTGCTCATAGTGAAATAGACCTTAGCTAGAAGCATGTGCTGCTGTTAAGAATATGGATTCATATTATGTATTTTCTCTTCATGACTTATAGACCATGGCAATAGCATTTGACAGTGCTCATAGTGAAATAGACCTTAGCTAGAAGCATGTGCTGCTGTTAAGAATATGGATTCATATTATGTATTTTCTCTTCATGACTTATAGACCATGGCAATAGCATTTGACAGTGCTCATAGTGAAATAGACCTTAGCTAGAAGCATGTGCTGCTGTTAAGAATATGGATTCATATTATGTATTTTCTCTTCATGACTTTCTAAAATATGAAAATAACCTTAAAAGGGGCATAAAACACATACTTATAAGTCTTAAAATTACTAGTGTTTGTTCCATGATTTGCTGAAACTTAGTAATTATAGTCACGGGCTTATAAAATATTGAATACTTTTGTGGATTGGTTTATCGTGAGAATATCTGGGAAGTGTCTTTTAAGTAAGAAGAAATGAGATGTTAAGATTATAGATCATTTAAATAATTTCAATACCAATATGATTGATGCTTGCTTTGTTTTTGCTATTATATTTTAGTTTTCACCTTCTCTGTAGCACTTCTAGAAATAGACCTCTTTCACTCTAATTCTTGTTTTGTTCAATTTTTGTGCATATGTACTTGGAGCAAAATCGAGTCTTACTCGAGACTCAACCCCACCCGAGCATGGAGTCATCGCATCCCATACCATCCTCCTTAGAATGCACCCGATAGCAAGAAAACAAGCGAAAAGCTTGGGGTCGCCTATGACGGCCTTTGTCTTTTGTATTTACTCTATTTGAATTTTGATGTCAATTTGATCTTGTCATTTGGGGTTTGCTTCAGTTTGTTTCTACACTTAACAGGGGGTCCATGATTTAGTTTTTAATTTCCTCATTTAATATTCTCCCCTAGTTAGTATATAATGGTGCTCTTAAAGAATTTTTGCAAAATCAGTTAAGTTTTAGATTTGCATCATATAAGTTAAAAGGTCATCTTCATTTTTTTTTTTTGAAAGTATGTGATTTGACATACCTCTCCTTTAAGATGCTATAACTTTAATGATTTGGCCATTAATAATAATTTGGATTTGAGCGAGAAAATAGTTTTTTCCAAGTTTAAAGTAATTTAAGGCCATTTCTTCTCTCTATGTGTGTGTTGTGTGTATATATACATATATATTAAGTTATAAACTCTTGCTTGTTAGTATTCCAAGTTAAACTTACGTACTTATTAGTGGACATGTCAAATGATATATTTTTATAGTCATAAAACTATAAACCTAAGTTTCGCTAGTTAACGATTTTTAATGGATCTTAAAAGGTGCCTTACTCCTTCCTTTTGAGATAACTAGAACTCTTACCTAGAATTTCTAAAACTAAGCAGACCATATAATTAGGTGTCCTAATTCACCTTTAAAATAATTAGGTGGTGACTCTCTTTAATTAGCCTTCAGAATTACCAATATGTTATACTTTTAGTTTGACCCGTGTTAAAATGGGCTATAACATCTACTAGTCCCTATTTTGGAGGAAAGGTACGCTATGGTAGAGGTTTTATGGGTTAGCTAGTTCAGTTTGCACTTCTAGCTTCGCGTGGTGCTTCAGATATCCATGGGTCTCAGAGTGCCCGTACCGGATAGCTTCTACAGCCATGTCAGTGGAGAGGTTGCTTTGAGTGTGGAGATACCAACCACATGGTGAGAGATTATCTCAGACTTCGAACAGATGTATCGCAGCAGAGTATTTAGGCGGGTAGAGAGCGCCCAAGAAGGGGAGGCCGGATGGTTGATATGCTTTCTATGGTGGGGCTGAGGTCGTTGCACCTGATGATGTCGTTATAGGTATGGTTTCGATTATGATAGAGGAGCATTATTCTTATTTTGATTTGGCTCTGCTTATCGATGTGAATCTTCTTATCTTACTTGGCGTATGAGTAAGTTTCGTGATTTTGTACTCTGTTTATGTGTTTACCCCTGTTGGAAGATTCTATAGTGGTAGCCTGTGTTTATCATTTTGTTTTATTCATTATTGAGAGCTATGAGACTAGGAATGACTTTTTGTTACCCATTACAATAGGTTTTTATGTGATTTCTGGGTGGTTTTACGATTTGTGGTTTAGCTGCTCTACCGAGTTCGTTAAGTGTTGCCTTTTTGTATTGCGGAATAGAATTAGTGTAAGGTTTCAGTTGGTGTTGTGTGTACGCTACTTGTTGTTCAGAGTTGAGGATGGGATTCTCGCATTCTTATGAGATTTGATATGTTTGAACTGGGCTGCGGGTCGCGGTGGAAGATATATCAGGATGAGATCGTTGTGATTAGTTCATGTGTTTTAATTCTCCTAATTGATTCGTAGTATGGTACTGATAGGGAGTTGTGCCGCTCATGCTTATTTAATAGTTCTCTTATGTGTTTCTCTTTGCATATTTAGCCATGTTCACGTTGTGTTTATTGGATTTCAGCTTACGAGGTGTGTGCCCACGTGGCATTAAATGTGACTTGATGTTTCAGGTGAATAGTCGTGAGGTCTTTATGTTTCTTGTATCGTTGTCAGTATTGTGAAGGTTTGGAACATGATTCTAGTGGATATGAGGTTAATTGTCGGTGTTGGATTTGATTATGGGCAACTATTGTGATCAGAGATGTTGTCATGGGCATATGTGTGATGTGTTACGTCGTGTGGTTGTACTTGGTGGGTGTAGGCATGAGTTGTTGTAGCTGGTTGAGGCCGATACCGTGTGTCGGTTTGGGAATTGGGTCTTTTGGAAATGATCGGAATGTGAGAAATTTGGTTCTAAGGTTATTAGAGTAGGTGGAAGGAATAATTTTTGATTGGGATGGTGTCATCGAGACTAAGTAGACTGGGATGACGTAGGATCACCTGAGAGTATATGTATGGTAAGTTCACTCAATGAGAGTATATGAGGAGTTCAGAACGATTCTTGGCACGTTCAAGGACAAACGTTTGTTTAACAAGGGGAGAATGTAATGACCCGGCCGGTCGTTTTGAGAATTAGTATTCCGTTCGGTAACTTAAGGTCTCGAGCAACTTCGTATTATGTGTTATAACTTGCATGTGCGGTCGAGTTCGGTTATTGGATGATTCAGGGTCAATTTGGAAAAAGGATTCTTGTTTTAGAAGCTTAAGTGGTAAGAGTTGACCGAAATTTGACTTTGGTGTTGACGACTCCGAAAAGGCATTTCGATAATTCCAATAGCTTCGTATGGCAATTTTGAACTGAGGCGTGCGTCCAGATTTGGAGGTACGTAGGATAGTTTGAAGCATTTGGCAAAAATTGAAAAGTTGAAGTTTTGAGAAGGCTGAGAGGTTTGACCAGGAGTTAACTTTGTTGAGATCGGGCTCAGATTCCAATTCTGAGAGTTGGATTAGCTTCGTTATATCATTTTGGGACTTGCATGCTAAATTTGACGTCATTCCGGGTTGATTTGATATGTTTTGGCACGAATTTTGAAAGCTGAAAGATTTGGAAATTCATAGGTTCGATTCGTGGTGCGATTCGTAGTTTCGACGTTGTTTGATGTGATTTGAGACCTCGAGCAGGTCCGCGTTATGTTAGAGAATTTTTTGGTATGTTTCGACGGGGTCTCGAGTGGTTCGGGTGAGTTTCGGACAAGTTTCAAATTATTTTTGGTCATGGGGGCAGGTATAGTTCTGGTGCGTCACACCTACGCATTTTTAGAGCGTAGGTGCGCGGCCGCTTTTGCTGGATTCTTGGTCGCTTCTGCGATGTTGGTGCAGGTCCTGTTGTGTTGCTTCTACGGAGAGGGGAGCACAGGTGCGAGCTCATATATGCGGAAGGTCGATCGCAGATGCGCGATAGGTGTTCCAAGTGGTCGTCTGCTTCTCCGGTGTTTCTCACGCTTCTGCGCAATCGCAGATGTATTGGATCTCAGGTACAATCTCTGGGCTCTCATGTGTTGTGTGCAAATGCGAAAAGTTCTGGGCAGAACATATATTTCGAGGGTTTGAGGATTTTATCATTTTGGTGTTGTAGATCTTGGCTTTGGGAGTTTTTTCGTGAGTTTTTCAAGAAATTTATTGGGGTAAGTGTTTTTTAGCCGAATCTTACTATATTTCATGAATCCATTGTTATTTTCATCATTTAGTTAGTAAATTAAGTTGGAAAATTGGGGAAAATTTGTATAAATCTTTCAAAATGTAAAATGAAGATTTGAAGGGAGATTCCATATTGGAATTTGATAATTTTGGTATGGTTGGACTCATATTGGGATACGTGTTCGGGTTTTGTGAATTTTATTGGGTTCCGAGGTACGGTCTCGGGGTTGATTTTTTAGTTTTAATTAAAGATTGAAGTTTTATTATTCGTAATTTGTTCCTATGAGTTTTATTTATGATTTGAAGTATTTTGGTTAGATTTGAGCCGTCCGGAGGTTGTTTCACTCGAGAAGGTCATTTTAGAGTATCGGTCTAGTTTCTTCGAGGTAAGTATCTTGTCTAACTTTGTGTGGGGGAACTATTCCTTAGGATTTGAGTCATTTGTGCTAATTGTGTCATGTGAAGGCCGTGTACGCGTGATGACGAGTACATACTCGGGCTTAATTGCGAAAATTTGACCGTTTAAGGCTCTTAAATTCTTATGTTCATTAGATATGAAGTTCTTTTGTCATGTTATAACCTCTATTTACTAAATTCACCCTTACGTGTCATACTTTGAATTACGTAATTCAGGTTCTACCCTTGTTGCCAATTAAACTCTTATGTGCCTTAATGGTAGTTGTTGCTTCTTTATTTGCCTTGTTGTCTTTCCCTTAATTGCTTAACCTTAATATAAGCTATTATTATTATCCTTTCCGTATTAACTTATCCTTAATTGCAGTCATTGTTATCTTTTCCGTAATTTCTTATCCTTAATTGAATTTATTAGTAACTTTTCGTTAATTGCTCAACCTTAATTAAAGTATTGTTATCCCTTCTATTGTTGACTTATCCTTATTTAGAATCATTGATTCATGTTATCCGTCTTGCCGTCAAGTTGTACTTATGTGGAATCATTGTTGCACGCTATCTCTCCTTTTGTTGAGCTATTCTTGTTGAAACCATTATTCTCTGTTGTCTCTTTCATTTTGAGCTCATTCGTCCGTTTTTTGTGTTTTGCAGTTCTTGAGTTGATTTACTTGTCGTATTTTCGTGTTATTGTTGTTGTTGCTATTGTACCCAGTATCGTTGAGTCGAGGGCTATGCGTGGTTGTGGTATTGAAACCGTTTTTAGGAAATATTGTAGCCTATAGGCACATATTGTGAAAGTCATTTTATAATGTTGTAATGTTTTGGCATACATAGTATTGTTGAGAGGATTGTCGAGGCGTTTTCACGTGAGTTACCCGTGCTATTGTTACTATTAATATTTGCACATGCAGCGTTACAAGGCGAGCTATATATGTAGGTTTGCGCTTATGATGAGACAAGGTGGGAATATTATTATGCGCGTGCGACGAGACAAGACATGCATTTACTTTATTATTGCACACATGGCGAGGCAAGGTGGTCTACAACAACAACAACAACAACGACCCAGTATAATCCCACAAGTAGGGTCTGGGGACCCTCGGCTCAAAAAAAAAAGCAACCGGAGCCGATATATTAGTACCATAAAAATGCATAATAAATAACAGCAATTAAGAGATATGAAATACAGAATACGAAATATGAAATACGAAATAGATGGCTGGTATAGTAAAAAACTAGCAGGTAAAGCCCTGCATCAATAGACGACCAATGACATTCTTCGTCTAACTCCTAACTAGTTAGTCGCACTCTATTGTGCTGTAGAAATATTCACAACTTTCCCCTAACCTACAACCTTAATGCTCGACCTCCATAATTCTCTGTCAAGGGCTATGTCCTCAGTAATCCTAAGTCGCGTCATGTCCTGTCTGATCACCTCTCCCCAATACTTCTTAGGTCGCCCTCTACCTCTCCGTGTGCCCATTACAGCCAGTCGCTCACACCTCCTCACCGGTGCATCAGTGCTCCTCCTCTGAATGTGTCCGAACCATCTGAGTCTTACTTCCCGCATCTTGTCCTCCATGGGGGCCACGCCCCTTCTCTCGAATATCTTCATTCCTAATCTTATCCATCCTTGTATGCCCGCGCATCCACCTCAACATCCTCATCTCTACTACTTTCATCTTCTGGATGTGTGAGTTCTTTACCGGCCAACATTCAGTTCCATATAACATGGCAGGCCTAACCACTGCTCTATAAAACTTACCTTTTAGTAACGGTGGCACTTTCTTGTCACACAAGACTCCCGACGCTAACCTCCACTTCATCCACCCCACCCCTATACGGTGTGTGACATCCTCGTCAATCTCCCCGATCCCCTGAATAACCGATCCAAGGTACTTGAAACTACCCCTCTTGGGAATGACTTGAGAGTCAAGCCTCACTTCAACTCCCGCTTCCGTCGGCTCAACTCCAAATTTGCACTCGAGGTATTCCATCTTCGTCTTTCTCAACTTTGAACCTTTAGACTCAAGAGCATGTCTCCAAATCTCTAGCCTTGCCGTGGAGACTTAAGGTATACCTGCCGTCGCGTTCGTAGGTCTCAGAGTCACCTTCCGATTTTGTACTTGTACTGTTTATTTCTATTCTGAAAAAGTTGTACTTAGAAGACTTTCTAGTAAACTCAGTAGAGTTTATGACTTGTACCGTCGATTTTGGGATTATTGGCTTGTATAGAAATTTTCATTTCGAGAGATATAGTTGTTAGTCAAATGTTGCCATTATTTCTGTAAGTGTTAGGCTTACCTAATCCTAAAAACTAGGTGTCGTCATGATATCCTGCGTAGGGAAATCTGGATTGTGACATTTTGCTAGTATATTTCCATTGTAACTAATTAAACAATTCGCTTTCTGCCAAAATATCTTCTCTTCTCTATCGCCATGGATGAACTTGGAGACTGAACTCCAATCTAAGAAACTTACATATGACGGTACAACGTCAATGTGTTTTAGGCTTCAGTTGCTAATTAGCCTAATTTTTAGCCAAAAATATGTTAAGTGTTGTATATAGATGTCAATATCCAATTTTTTTAAATTCGTGTCTAATCAATTTATTCAAATACACTCAAATAAAGAATAATATTGGGTATCTTATTGTACACTCAAATAAAGAAATAATATTGGGTATGTTATTGTACACTCGAATAAAATTCAAATAAAGGAAGTACTTAAAAGTCTGGCCTTTTTCAGTATTTAAAGTCTTTACTTTGCAGTAGTGATGAGATATTGTTATTTCTTTCTTGTGTTACTTTTTTTTCCTTTTCTGATAAAATCTGGGGTGTTTTTTGTGTGCCAGACCTTGAATTTCTATAGTTAAATTTGCCCTTTTTTGGCTGTATGTATAGTTCTAGTTTCTTTTTATGTCGTTCATGCTTTATGCCTAAATCTTAGTGGCAAAATTACTTTATCTATGTATTGGTGAAAGTAGCAGGTATCCGATGAAATGTTAAAGTGCGTGCGCTAGGGGCGACTCTAATGTTATTACTCCCTCCGGTCCACAATAAGTGATCAATTTACTTTTTTATTTTGGTTCAAAATAAGTGTCCATTTATATAATCAAGAAAAAATTCAATTTGTTTTTCCAAAATTACCCTTATGTACGTAGCCGTAAAAAGTACAAAAAGAGGTAGAGGGCGGCCTAAGAAGTATTGAAGAGAGGTGATCAAGGAGAATATAGCGAGGCTTCAGGTTTCCGAGGACATAATACTTGATAAGAAGTTGTGGAGGTCGAGTATTACGGTTGTAGGCTAGGAGATAGTTGAGTCTTGCGTTACTTTGTGTCTTCGTGAGCCTAGCCCGGTAAGGTTTTGTCTAAGATAGCTAGGGGTAATGTCGTTTCTTACTATTTTCTATTTTCGACGCAGGTTCCACTTACTAGCCATCGTTTTTGCTTTGCATTTTTCTTCTGCATTTTATGTTCCTATTTTTCCTATAATCTATGTGATGAATCTAATATTCTCTCTTTTTGTCTTTTTATTATCTTGAGCCGAGGGTCTTTCGAAAACAGTTTCTCTACCCCTTCGGAGTAGGGGTAAGATCTGCGTACACACTACCCTCCCCATAGCCCATTTGTGAGATTCTACTAAGTGGTTGTTGTTGTTACGTATCCGTAAAAAGTCATTTACTCCTCACATTTGAGAAGAGAAGTAAGTGCTACTATAACTATGGTGCAACATTTAATGAAGGGTAGTTTAGTCATACTAACTATTTTCGTCTAGAATTTAGTATTTTCTTAATGGGTGTGCCCAAAGCAAACTGGTCACTTATTATGGACCGGAGGGAGTAGTAGTAAGGCTTGTGTCTTACGCCCCAAAATTTGGGGGGGCCTCATTTTAAAAAATTAGGTTTATAGGTATTTTAAAAAAATAGTACTTTGAAGATAAAAGTAGAGTTTTTCATATAAAAGGAAAGAAAATTTCTTACTATAAATAAAGTACAATTTGATTTACTTATAAATGAATAGATGAATATTTTTCCTAATGTTTCAATTTGAGTTGATTTGAGAATACTACTTTTTACTCCTTTATTAGATAATGTGTAAATTTTTACTTCCCCTTCCTTAATTTTTCATATTTTATATCTTTCTTTGATACTCTTATTCACCTTCTTTCTCCAAGATTTTATTACTTACCTTCTTTCTCCAAGATTTCATTAGTTCAAGTATTCAACAGACCCCGAAATAGTACCGTTGTGGATTTGTAATAGAATGAGCTAGATTCCTGCCACGCCCCCAAGATCATGGCGCAAATCTCGGAATAGGATTGTACGATTCCGTATTAGGTGGTTAGACAGCTGTATTAAGAAAATTCCTTACTATAAATAGAAATATACCTTATTTAGGATTTCCCTATTATATAAAGGGGACCCCAATCATTTGTAACATCATCTCATCATTGGCAAGAATATACTATCCTACTTTTCTCTCTTACTGTTCATCCGAATTGTCTTTTAATTCTACTGATCTTACTTTACTTTCTTGCTTAATTGTTCTTATTGTTCTAAATCCACCTCAAGGTCACTAAGCTCGAGGTCACCGCTGCTGAGTTACATTGGTTTGATTCACTTATTTCTTTCGATTCTACTTCATATTTCCTGAGTATTACTTGGTATTGAACTAAATCACATATCTTTAAAACCACAAATCAAATTTAGTTGTTACACGTATTTTCGAGGTAAACAGTTTGGCGCCCACCGTGGGGCTAAAGATAATAGTGATTATTTCATTACTGATTCTCATAACACACGTTATTTTTACACTTTTTCTTGTCAAAATTTTTTGATTCTCAGGCTGAAACATGTCTAGCTCACAAAACGCACCTGTTCATGACAACGAAGGTGTTGGATAAAACAAAAACATAGGGGTCGGTGTACCACCAATAAACCCTAGGGAAGTGCCAAATATGGAACCGGTTGATATTAGCTCACACATTGCTCTAAATGCAGATTTAGGCACAGACCCCGGAGGGAGTGTACGTAGCGAAGCCCGATCTGGTGGCCAAGGAGCACAAGGAATGGGAGATGGGGGAATCAGCTTCCAAGTGATATTCGAGATGTTGCAAGCTCAACAAATCGCCATCACTCAACTTCAAAGTCAAAATAAGACTCCGAGTATAACTGAACCAGAAAACACTCGGCGTGCTGAACCAGTGCAGGAGAGGTCAAACAGAAATGGCTCGGGGACTGACCCTACAATTATAAGGGTGCTCGAGGAACTCACCAAGAGAATCGAGTCCGGAGAGAAGAGGATCGAGGATAATGACAAAAAAGTGAAGACCTATAACTCCCGTGTTGATCAAATACCGGGGGCACCTCCGATCTTAGAAGGAATAGATTCTAAAAAGTTCGTGCAAAGACCCTTCCCCCTAAAGCGGCTCCGAAGACAATCCCCAAAAAGTTTCGTATGCCTGAGATTCCCAAGTATAACAGGACGACCGATCTGAATGAACACGTCACCTCGTATACACGCTCCATCAAAGGAAACGACTTGGAAGATGACGAAATTGAATCTGTACTGCTGAAGAAGTTCGGGGAGACTCTATCCAAGGGTGTCTTGATATGGTATTACAATTTGCCCCCTAATTCTATTTATTCGTTTGCTATGCTTGCAGATTCTTTTGTAAAAGCATACGCTGGAGCCATTAAAATTGCAACGAGGAAGTTGGACCTTTTCAAGGTAAGGTAGAAAGATAATGAGATGCTCAGAAAATTTGTATCTCAGCTCCAAGCAGAGAGAATGGATTTGCCTCCGGTCACCGATGACTTGGTTGTTCAAGCTTTCACTCAAGGTCTCAACACTCGTAGTTCTATAACTTTATATCAGTTGAAGCAAAGTTTACTCGAGTACCCGACTGACACTTGGGCCGACGTACATAATCGGTGCCAATCAAAGATTAGAGTCGAGGATGATCAACTGAGGACTCCTTCGGGGTCTGTCTATCCCAGCAGGCCAATGGGTAGGATCAAAGGAGACGTCGATTGAGCGTCAAGGTCGAATAGATATCGATATCAACCGTATAACGCAGATGGTAGAAGGAGCGGGTCTGGACAAAGCTTTGCACATAATGAGAGGAGAAATGATCGAGGTCAAAATTCACGGGGGCTTGATGCCGAGGAATATCACGTTAAATATCCAACATCCGAATAAAGGTACGACCCCAGTCCAATCCTTTTTATTTTTTTGACTAACACTTACAGGTTCTCGACAAGGATCGGCATGAAGCTTTGAACCATAAAGCGCGCGTTGCACTCTTTTTCCCTCAGACCAGTTTTTATCCCAAAAGGGGCTTTTCCGGCGAGGTTTTTAACGAGGAAACCGTTGTCGTGTTAACTTAGAGCAATTCAACGGTATCTGAGGTTCCCTACAATAAGCCTAGAGTACTGAAGGCCATTTCCCTCGAACGTCTACTTTGTTACAAGGAAATCACTTCAAGACATCGGGTCTCGTTGGGAAAACTTTGTAATTAGCCAAACAGTCAGATGAACCGTGTCCGTATAGAATAGTCGAGCCCCGATGGGAAAACATGTATGCATGTATCAATTATCCAAAGAAGCATTCTTTCTATATTAGAACACTTGGTTTATCAAAGAAACTTGCTACTATACGAACATCATACTTGTGGTTCCATGAGAAACGACTCAAGGGCCAAGATGCAAATACACCTCGAATACTCGGGGATTGTCATTGACAGTCAATATGTTCGAGTATCTGAACTCGAATTTATAAGACCTCAAAGAGGCATCCCTCGACGCAAAGGCCAAGTCCATCATACCCGGGGACTGACCTTTCGGACAAGTTTGAAAGGTTATTGGGAAACAAGTCCAAAAGACATACTCGAAGGCTAGGGCCATATTAAAGACTACGGTCATGTCAAAGGCTATGGCCATATTAAAGACTACGGTCATATCAAAGGCTATGACCATATTAAAGACTACGATCATGTCAAAGGCTACAACCATATTAAAGTAGGGTCATATAAAAGGCTACGGCCGAAATAATACGGCTCAGAGATGTCCGACTTCTGCCATAAATTAAAGGCCTTCAAATACTTTGAAAAACCGATTAAACTCGGCTACCCTCGGCAAAGCAAAAAGGGCTTCGATAAATTTAGCCCTCGAATAATTTAAAGGCTTCGATAACACCATCCTTCGAAAAAGCCTCAAGAGGCATTAACACAAACGGGTTTTGATCGGCTGAACCCTCGAAAAACCCAATGGGTACAAAAAACACATGCTAAGGCATAAAGAAATTTTCACTAAGTCTTTTAGCCAAAAAGAGGGAAAATTTTTAGCCACTTTAGAGGCCGAATTGGCCCAATATAAAAGAGCCTAAGGGGCTATATAAAAGAGCCTAAGAGCCAATATAAAAGAGCCTAAGGGCCAGTGTAAAAAAGCCTAAGGGCTAACTTTACTTCGAGTTCGAGCAAATCCTCACTCGACTATAAAGCCTAAGGGCTATCTCGAGTTCGAGCAAGTACTCACTTGACTAATAAGCCCAAGGGCTACCCGAGTTTGAAAAAATTCTCACCCGGGGACTATCTATGAAGCCTAAGGGCTAACTCTATTTCGAGTTCGAGCAAGTCCTCACTCGATCATAAAATCCCAAAGGCTATCCTAACCCGAGTTCGAGCAAACCCTCACTTGGGGACTATCCATAAAGCCTATGGGCTAACTTTACTTTGAGTTCGAGAGAACCCTCACTCGGAGACTATCCATAAAGCCTATGGGCTAACTTAACTTCGAGTTCGAGCAAATTCTCACTGGCCATAAAGCCTAAGGGCTATTTTCATTTCAAGTTTGAGCGTGCACTCGCTCAACTATCAAGCCCAAGGGCTACCTTACCTCATCGACTGTTGAGCCTAAGAGCTACTTAAGTTCAAGTTTGAAAGGTCACTCGGAGACCATTGATCAGAAACGTTCGAGGGCAGAACTTATTGTCGGTCATTACCATCTCAAACTTTGGACATTCAAAGGGAGTTTTATGCTAAGGCGCTTTGACCCGCGCAAAAGGGTAACAGATTCGGAAGCCATGGAAGGAAAATGGGGATTTATATAAACCTCTTTACAAGAAGTTATAGGTCACAATCGAGATTTCCTCGCAAGGACCGATCAACCTCAAAAGAAAAAAGTTACTAAGAGCACGAAACCTAAGCAGCACGGTCCTTATTGGCAGAAGTGTCTTCTCCCTCAGAATCTTCCCCGCCGACGGACTAGCTAAAGGTTCTCGAAGTTTTCCTCGGGAAAATCCAGTTTCCACGCTTTCGTTTCCTCAGTTGCTTGCGTCACGATGATGATGTCATGGCAAATCGGGGTAAAAATCAAGGATTCAATTCGTTTCTTGTCGTTATACTCTAAGAAACGCAGGGACTATCTATATACGGTAGAAATCGGGGCTACCCGATTTATAGGCTCGAGGGCGAGGTCGAGTTCGAGCCCAATGGACTAGACTCGAGTTCAGAGACAGAATGCAATGCCTGGAGATAGGAGTACGAGGAATATCGAAGTCGAGTATGCTCGACCCCGAAATAGTACCATTGTAGATTTGTAACAGAATGAGCTAGATTCCTACCACGTCCCCAAGATCATGGCGCAAATCCCAAAATAGGATTGTACGATTCCGTATTAGGCGGTTAGACAACTGTATCAAGAATATTCCTTACTATAAATAGAAATATACCTTATTTAGGGTTCTTCTATTATATAAAAGTGACCCCAATCATTTGTAACATCATCTCATCATTGGGAAGAATATACTATCCTATTTTTCTCTCTTACTGTTCATCAGAATTGTCCTTTAGCTCTACTGATCTTACTTTACTTTTCTTGCTTAATTGTTCTTATTGTTCTAAACCCACCTCGAGGTCACTAAGCCCGAGGTCACCGCTGCTGAGTTACATTATTTTAATTCACTTATTTCTTTCGTTTCTACTTCATATTTCTTGATTGTTACTTGGTATTGAACTAAATCACATATCTTTAAAACCACAAATCAAATTTAATTGTTACTCGTATTTTCGAGATAAACACTCTATAAAGTCTAACCTAAGATCAATAATATCTCAAGAAAGATTAAATGAGTTGCTATATTTTCAAGTGAAAAGGAATTATTAGAGAAAATCGATTATAAAAAATTACTAACAACTTTGTATCTCTTAAACTAGATATACCTCAAAAAAATATCTATCTATCTCTCTATATATATCTTATAAATGTCATGAATTAGTATATCGAACATGAGACATATATCAAATGGTTCTAATCTTTCTTTGGGCTTTCTTTGTGTGACATTCAATTAGCTTTTATGTGTGTTATTTCAAAGGGATTTTTTCCTAACTATATAATATTTGAAACTTATTTATCATAATTTTCCTAGTTTTGTATATTACCCACCCTAAATAAGGATTACTTACAATTATATACAATTCATTATTAGTACCTTAAATTAGGGGATTTAGTTACATCATTTTCCTTTTTTCTCCCCTCTCCTCTCTCCTCACTGCCACCTCTCACATTAATTTTTCTTTCTTTCTTCATCACTTTCTCTCACCATGACTAATTAAGTTTCAAAAAGTTTCAAAAGCCATGGCATTAAAGATAACCAGAGAAGAAGAATCAGTTCTATCAGTAGAGAAACTAGCAATGACGAATTGTGTAGATATAATGAAAAGGAAACAATCATTGGGATGTAAAATCTTTGAGTGCAAAACATGCAAAAAACAATTTGATTCGCTTCAAGTACGTGGAGGACACAGAGAAAGTCATAAAAATACAGCTATTAACAATTTTGTCAAATACGTATGCAGCCCCCTATTGAATTCAAATTTGAGTTTTCAAAAACCATTCTTTGTTTGGATTGGGTGTTGTTGCAAACAATTGAGAATATTATTTGGAGTTTATATCTTAATTTTGAGGGTGTTTGGTGAAGATTAGACTTGGTTTTGGCTGAATTTCAGATTGAAACTCGAAGAAGAAGAAGAAGAAGAAGAAGAAGAAGAAGAAGACGACATGACATACAATGTACTTACGAAATTGTAGTAAAGTTGTAGATAAATTGTATTCTGTTGTAGTTATATATATTTTTTTATTTGAATATTGTATGAAAGTTGAAAATAGTTATACGATGATAAAATCTAGTTGCCTCCCCATGTATAATTTGAGAAACTGGTGATATTTGACCTAACAACAACTCTTGGTATTTAGCTCTAATTTTCACACAATTAAGCATCACGAAATTCTTCTTTAGCAAATGTAACGAATAATACTTGTCGACAACTTATCTACAACTTTCACACATTATTTTCACCCAGTTAAATACAACTACAATAACATATAACTTAAATACAAATTTTATATAATATGTCTTTTGTATCTGAGTTATACATAGTAAAAACAAATATAATACAACTAATTATATATTATACAATTTATCTACAATTTTCATACATTATTTCTACTCAGTTATATACAACTACAATATCATACAACTTAAATATATTTTTTATATAATATTGTTCAACTTTCATACAATAGTTAAATAAAAAAATATATATAAACAACAAAATATAATTTTTCTACAATTTTACTATAATGTCGAGTTTCAATCTGAAATTCAGCCAAAATCAAGTCTAATCTTCACTGAAACACCCTCAAAATTGAGATATAAACTCCAAAACATATTCCCAATTGTTTGCAACAACACCCAATCCAAACAAATAATGATTTTTCAAAACCCAAATTCGAATTCAAAGCTTCAAAGCTTTTTAATAGCTGTCAATGGTGGAATTGCTGCTCGTTTTTTCTTTGCTTTACATTACTGAAAATAGGGATTGAAAGATAGAGAGAGACGTACAAATAATTCTTAATTCTTTGCAACAACACTCAATTCAAATAAATAATTTGTTTTGGGTGAATTCTCTAAACAAACATCCAAATCAAATGTAAGAATATCGGCTCCTTTGCCTTTTTTAGGGCTATTCTTTGATGCTATTTTCTTCTTCGTTGAAAATCAAGCTAAATACAAACATTAATGGAGGTGATATTTTGAAGAAGAGGGTAAAAATTTAGAATACTTATGGAAGAAGAGAGGAAATAGGCGTTAATGGAAGGATTTTGAATGTTGTGAAGAGAAAATCGTGGGTTAGTGCAAGATACGTAGGGGGGGTGAATGTGGAGAGAGAAACGTGGGGGAGTGGAAATACGTTAGAGTGATTTTAGGACACTACTTATTATCATTAATTCTCTTAAAATGTACATGAATGGTAATTGGGTATATAAAATATAATTATAATCAACTTGAGTAGGGAAGGTAATATAGTTTCATATAGTGTATAGAAATGTAAAAATCTCTATTTCAAACAAGTAAGCAAAATGGTTAAACCAAAAACCCCAACTCACAAAGGTCCAAATAAGTCTCAAGCAGACATGATCGACTGATTTAATCGAGTCAAAATTAAGAAAAATGGAATTGTATAAAAATTAAAGGAAAAATTGAACTGAACTGATCGACTGATTCTCACTCCTATTGATTGCTACGTGGTTCCTTAGAGAGTAGATATCAATTAATTTAACATGCAAATGTATCTTAGTTTCATTATAATCCAACAAATACATTACTATAGTTTGGAAAATTTCAAACTTTAAGCAACTTGATCTTTAATTCCTTTTTTACAGTACAACTTTCTGTCTCTACCAATTCCACTTCGGACTTGTTCTACTCTACAATTTTCTCAACCACTTGTGTCGACAATTAGTTTTAAGTCATACAAGTATATAAGCTTGAAGTTTGCTTTAATTACTTTTACTTATTAAGAAGGTGATGTACAAGCTGAATTAGTATGGCGTTCAACTTCTACACACTAATATAATAGTGTTATTGTAGTTATACAATCAGGTCACCTAAAAGATAACTATATATAATAGTCCATAAAATAGAATTAATAACTTGAAAAAAGCAAATTATATGCTACAACATGATAAAATGCAGCGTTTATATAAATATTCTTTACACAATCGATAATATTAGTTGAATCCATTAGTATTTTCCACAAATAATGAGCTACAGTTACGTGTAGGGTGACAAACCCTAAATAATTCAATTTACTGCTAATATTTCAAAGAGAGAGAGAAGGGGAAAAAGCAACAAACCATAGAAAAATAATAATAAAAGACTATCATCAGGTTTCCAGTAAGTCTTTCTCTACCAATTTTTTTTTTATTACCTTCTTTATTCAGTAGTAAGTTCTTGTTACTTTCGTGGTGGTTCAAGAAGGAAAACTTTTGATCAGTTCAAAACGTTAACTTGACATTTTCTTTATTTTGTGTATTTAAGGTTAATTAAGCACATGTGTATGTTAAAAAATTGTTTTTGGGGCACTATAAGTAGACCCTCTGATAAACTTGATTTCACACAGCATCTCAAAAAGATTTAAGAAATGGCTCAACCTAAAGTTAGCAAAATAAGTATCTGTGTTGTCCTCTTTTGCTTTCTTCTCATGTTTGCTTCTGGTGAGTAATTCTTAAGTATTTATTTCTCTTTTATAGTTTACGTTTGTGTTTTCTAGTTATTGAGGGTTGTTCCCAGTGGAAGAGACACCCTTTAGTTATAACGAGTAGCATCTGACATCGCTTTGTGATTTTTTTTTTATGTGTATATACAACAACAACAACAACAACAACAACAATCCCACTTAGTGGGGGTCTGGGGAGGATAGTGTGTACGCAGACCTTACCCCTACCCTAGGGTAGAGAGACTGTTTCCAAATAGACCCCCGGTATCCTTCCCTCCAAGAACTTCCCATCTTGCTCTTGGGGAGACTTGAACTCACAACCTCTCGGTTGGAAGTGGGAGTTGCTTACCATCAGAGCAACCCTCTTGTCTAAAAAATATGTATAGATATATACAATAGGCCGATATGCCGCTTGAAAATACACAGTAAATATCAATTTGGTACATGAAGTAACTTGTTAAAACCACCACAATCACAGACAGAGTGGAGGCACAAGCCGAGTAATTTTTTCTCAAATAGTATATTTGGTGTTTAAAATTCATTAAATATGTACAAATATTCATTTTAGACTCGGTCATTAATAGTTAAAGTTATTATTCTAAAATTTAGAACCCATAAAATTGAAATCTTGATCTGATCACAAACCCAAATTTACTTACAAGCTGAATTGTGCCTTCAGGTCTGGACTGCTTGCACAAAATACTACATAAGGCATACGCCACTAGACTTGTTCCATAGGATATAGTATGGTAAATTCGACATTTATCTATGAGAGAGAGAGTGGGATTTTTGAATGGTCTCATGATCTATAAGCTTGGATTTGATCATCTGTATCCTTGGCGTAATTTTGAAATGACTTTTGTGGCAAAAATCCTTAAAGAAATCAACCAAATAGCATGCTTCATTTTGTAGCCTAAGAGAGCGTTTGACTAAGTTTATAAGCTCATCAAAAGTACTTTTTGACTTATCTTGGGATTTGGTAAAAAATTATTCCCTACGGTCCAAAATAATTGATTTTTTGACCTTTTTTTTGTAGTCCAAAATAAGTAATTTTTCCAGATTTTAAGAATGAATTAATTATTTTTTTCTTACATTGCCCTTGGAGTAAATAGTGTTGGAGTATGTGTTAGAAGTATTTATGTGAAGAGATAGTAAAGGTTAATACGGTCAATTTCATTGCTAATTAATGTTAAAAGGTGGATTACTTAATCTGTGTGAAAACAGCTAAAAAATCACTTATTTTGGACCGGCGGGAGTATAAGTCAAAATCAATTCAACTTATGGTTTGCAGCTTATAAGCACTTTTAGTTTGACAATTTTTTTTTATTGTATTCTCACTAATTCTTAATTAATACCTTTCACAAAAGGAAACTCCTAACTTCATTTGCATTCCGTATTTATCGTTCCTCCTTTTCTTTACAAAGATACTATTAAATTTATAATTTCTTATAAAAATTACACAAGAGTATTTTAACAAAAGAACAAATTATGATCAGCATTATTTTAACACAACAAATCAAGTGCTTATTATCAATTTCAGGACTTCTATCCAAACATATAACTGTTTTCTTATCAATCAGTTTCAGCACTTAATAATATTTTTCAGCACTTAAAATATAACATATATGTGCAATAACCTAGAGGAATTCTAAGTATCTTTACTATGGTTCTATATATGTGCAGAGGTGCAAATAACAGAAGCAAAACACTGTGGGAAGCCTAGCAAAAGCTGGAATGGAAAGTGCTTTCCCAGGAAGTGTAACCATTGGTGCAAGAACAACGAAGATGCAGATTATGGCAATTGCTACCATGGAGATTGCTATTGCTATTACCATTGCTAAAAATAAATGGATCTGAATCTATTGCCATTTCATATATAAATGGCACTATCTGTGTAACATATAGATAAATAAGTGCTGCTATTACATGGTTATTGCAGCTATGGCCATAATCTATATGGTCAATCGTAATGTCTTTGTTTACTTGATGTGTTAATGTGAAATATTACGTGCATGTGTTTGGAAATATCTGATATCCTTTTTCTTTCCCACTCTTAATATAATAATTTTGGCACAAAAAGATATAAAATTTTGGATCAAAATTTGGACGCCCTACATATTATCACCCTTGCCATGCATTTGCAGTTGGATTTAATTGTATTTTAACTGGTAATGACTAGTTAGTTATTATTTTTATCAAATTACCAATATATTTAAAGATTATCAAAAAAATTAATTGTAATTATTTAATAAATGACTTAATTATATATATAAATATTTATCAATACATAGAGTTTAAACTCTTTGCAATTTATTGAGCTTGGTTAATTTTGACCTTGTTTTTCTTGTAATATAAATGAACAAATAATACGTATAAAAATGCAAGTACTGTGTCTCTTAGCTATAAAAAAAATAACATAACAACAGACCCAGTAAAATCCTACAAGTAGGGTTTAGAGAGAGTAGTGTTATTTTTGGGAGGATAGAGAGACTGTTTCCGATAGTCACTCGTGTTTAACCAAAAATTTGGGTCTTTGGTCAAAGATAAAAATAAATTCGGGTTACTGATAATCAGGAGACGAAAATAAAATACTTTTGAGAATGATGGTAAAATAGTAAATAATTTTGTATTTCAATGAGTTCCCAATAGTATTCTGTGTCCTTACAAATGATGATACTTCTTCCTTTTATAGGTAATTCTAGGTAAAGGAATGAAGCCTCAGCTTTAATGGTATAATTATGAGTAATAAATGATATTAAATAAGCCGTTATACAATCATTCCTATTAAATACCAATTTTCTAACGTATCAGGTATTTAATAATGAATTTGGACTCCTTTCTGTCATCAGATCTTTGTCTTTAATGCCTTCTAATCCGTTGGCTGTAAATGACTTGAATTGGTACGAGACTCGTATCTGCACTTCGTCTCGTATCTATTTAAATTCTTCTTCCCGTGGCTGTCTCTATCCGTGCCTCTTAGTCAATTGTTGCGCTTTGACCATTTCACCAAACCACGTGTCATGCCACGTCATCTTTAATATAAACTCAGTTTTTTCTCAATACAGATAGTCCTCCCCCCCACTTTCCATTTATTTATCAATTAAATAATTGGGAAGTGGATCTTCATAAAAAAGGAATTTTCGCCACAATTAATGCTTATGACATTATTAACGCCTCAGTAGTCTTTTCCATTTAATGTTTCGCCCATGTGTCATTTTCTGATTGATTCTGCTATTTACACCCTTTTTCAAGACTTCTTCATTCTCACTATTCACGAAGTGATAGTTGCCTTTATTATAGGCTTTCCATCATTACACTTCTAAGTTTGACGGTTCCCATTATATACATAACTTTTTCTTCCTTTGCCTTCTTCACAAATCTTCAGCAAACACTTTCTTCTTTATTTCTACTTTCTTTCGACTATCCTTCTTAACAATGTCTTCTTCAAACCCTAACCGTAAAAAAGTTCCAATTCTAGACCAATTCCCCAATGCCCCTGTTAGACACAGAAGAGGCGGAGGAGGTAGGCTTTGAACAGGGTTAGAATCTACTCGAGGCGGCTCCTCTGGTTCTTCTTCAAGGAGTTCTTTCCCAAAGGCCCCCTCTTCTAGAAGTAGAGAAATTCTTGATTCTTCTCAAGAACCCTCAGTTGATGAGATAGTTCCCAGCGATTGTCTTTTGAAAGTGACAAAATGTCTCTTCAAAAGCAAATTGCAAATTTGGAAAAAGCCGATACTTACCCTACAATAGTAACCGAGCTTACAATCCCCACCATAAGAAAATATTGTAACTGGAAGGATAGTCTTCGAATGTCAATTCCTTCCCCAAATCAGAGAATTTCCTCCTTTAGAAGTGGGTATTCTTTTGTTTATACTTACCCTTTCACTTTAGGTTTTAATCCTCCGATTGACCCAGTTATTCTTGATTTTTGCCGTTTCTTTACAATTTGTTTGGCCCAAATCGGTCCACTAGTGAGGAGAACATTGGCTTGTTTGAGATACTTATCCTCCAAAGCCAATGTCAATTTCACCTTCTCTCACCTCATTCATTTATCCCACCCTAACTTAATACGCCATGGGGTTTTTACCTTAACTGCAAGGAGCAAAAAAGTTCTGGTAAATCCTGAAGATGACAAAGATCGTAGATGGTATATCCGTTACATTGCTGTTCGTACGGTGGACTTGATTGGTGAAACTAATACTCCCTTCCCTTAGAAGTGGAATTTTGAACGTAGGTTTCCTTTTATTTATCGTACCTACTTTTGAGAATTTCAAAAGAAATTTGTTTTTAACCTCGTCTCTTCTTGGTTTTTTGTAGCAACCATGGGAGATGTGGAACCTATTCCCAACTTCCGTGGTTGGGTAGACTCACTTTTGAAGATTGCTTCTAGGGAGCAAAGAACTTGGAAATTGATTTCTTCCTTACATGGCTGGAAGGTCAAAACACATGGTATGCCCCATTATATATATATATATATATATATATATATATATATATTTACATGTTAAGCATTTTTCCTCAATTTTGATCATGTATATCCATCCTTTAATCAGGATTTGGCGTTAGAGGAATGACGGCTGAAGTAGCTATAGCCATTCACATGTCTGCGAATGCCGCTCTTGATTTGGATAAGGCTCGAGCCTTGCTGCCAAAAAGGAAATCTATAAAAGAAAGTTCTGAAGAAGAGGAGGGTACCTCCCTAATTACCAGGCCAAGGGTCAGGAGGCGAATAATCATTGATGGTGAAATTGAAGACACTCCTGCTCGAACCTCCACCACCGAGCCTGTTTTGATTCATTCTGACGAGGATACCGAACCAAGAGATAATAATGAGTCAATTCAGCATCTTTTTGATAGTGGTTTCGGGAGTGGCGAGCTCGGCCCTATTTTTGATGAAGCTCCTCTTTCCTCATTCGTTCCTATTTCCTCCATTCCTCTGCCAACCGTAAGTATTTCTTTACCAGTTTTGACGACTTCCGTTCTTTTGCCAGTTTCTACCGCTCCTATGTCAGTTCCTGCGTTGGTTTCTACATCTTCTCCTTCCATTCCTGTTTCTACATCTTCTCCTTCCATTCCTTCCATTGCTCCTCTTCCCTCTGTTCATCATACAGAGACGGGTTCTAGCAGTGGAAGTATGACTATGAGAAGTGTTACTCTGGAAGTTCCTGCCAACCATAGCCTCTTGAGAAAGACTGGTAGAGCCGATGTTTGGCTTGAGCCCCTAATTGGAGATATTGAGAAGAAGAAGATGGAGAGCCATAGCTGCTTGACTTTGATGAATGACATAGTTCATTCTACTTTGAAGGTATTTTTCCTCTTCTTACCAACAATTTTTTTTTATCTTCAATCCCTCATTTCTATGAGTTGTCTCTGTAGGCTAACCTCATTGGTACGGAATTAATGGGAAGAATTTCCCTTCTAGAAAGAAAAGCCCGTGAGTCTGAAAAAACTGTCCACGAGGCCGAAGAAATAGCCAGGGGAGCCCAGCTTGAAGCAGCCAATTGAAAAGTTTGAGAATGCTCAAGGGACCATAGAGGAGTTGCAAGAAAATAAAAACCTCCTGGAGCAGCAAAACCGTGGTTTGACTTCTGAACTAGCAACTGCCAAGGCATCTTCAAGCCAATTTAAAAGAGACAAAGAGCTTTTAGAATGCTCTTTGTCAGAACAATTATCAAAGGCTAGTGAAGAAGTTAGAGAGCTTAAGGCACTTTTGGCTAAGAAAGAAGAGTATGCAGGAGAGTTAGTGCAAAGCTTGACTCAAGCTCAAGCTGACTTACAGACCTCCTCTGACGAAATTCATGCCTTGAAGAGTTCTCATGCCTCTCTTGAAGCTTCCCTTGATTTATCTGAGCACCAAATCTTGAAAAACGATCTTGCTATGTGGGAAAAGGAATATGGGCTTCTGGAAGAGAACTTAAACATAGAAGTGAGTTGGGCTTTCCTAAAATCTCGCCGTGATGCTTTAATGGAAGCTGCTCAGGAAGGCTTTGACTTGCAGTCTGAACTGGCCAAAGTCGTAGATACCATCGAGAAAAGTCAACAATCTACTGATACTCCTTCTCTTGTACTTGAAGCTCCTGGAACGGAAGAACTTTTAAATGAAGAAGTGGCTACTGCAGCAATTGGGGTTGCAATTCCTGCTCCCGAGGGTGAAACTTCTGATGTTCCAAAACCTTCAGTGACTAGCTGAAAATGAAATTGACGTAAGGGATCTTTTGATGAAGTCCCCAATTATCATAATGGGGCATTTGTATAAAACAAATATTTTGTTGACTAAGTTTGTACTTAGTTTTTTTTATATTAAGAAGTTTTATCGGTACTTCTGTATATTCTATTCTTGCCTATTTATCTAGGACTTATGGAATAGCTTAGCATTTTTATCCTTATAAAATGCTTTATGATTCTTCTCATGGATTATCAACATGAGGCTTATAAAAGAGGGCCATTTTATTTTATCGACACTTAATGAAGAAGACGTCTCAACTTCATAATGGTGTTATAATACGATGAAAGAAATAGGAATACACACGTTTTTTATGAAACAACTTTGGCAAGTTTTTATTCATAAACTTTAACAAGTGTTTGACTATTACATGTATTACAATACATCTACAACTTTCTCGTAACTATTTTTCTTGTAACAGATTTGTACATAACATAGAATAAACAAGGTTTTTCTTCATAACCTGTTTCAGTACATAGTCATGACCCTATCTTTATATATTAAGAAGGGTTTAAGAGGTGACTTTGTTTATGAGTTTTGAGAGATGACTCTGTTATTCTCATGAATGCTGAAGACTTCGTAACTTTTACTCAACACTTGTCTCTTTGTGGACGACTTTCGTTCGATATTCGTATCTGCATTTCTACACGTATATGTGTACAATATTGTAGTCCCCCAAGTGTTTGAGCGGTGAAGTATGAAACCTCGAGCACTTATTTATTTCTTTTACTTTGGCCTTTTTCCTGAAACAGAAAGATATACGGGACTCGAAGGTGTGATTCTAGATGAAGACTGCCTAACTCGTGTGTATTTCCATCAGATTAATTGTAACCCTGGGCTAGGAATTTAAGAATACTCCATTTTGCCTTGCAGGTTGTGACTCATCATTTGGAACGAGTTAGGGTATTTTGCCTAGCATCTAAAATCGTTAGTAAAATATTAATAATCCAAGGGAGAAATTTTAACACGGTGATACCTGACCGTAAGTACTTTCTCAAAAGTAATATCTTTTTAAGTGGACGGCATTCCAATGTGAGGGTAAAATTTTAACGTCCATTGTCTCCAACTGGTATGCTCCTTTTCCCGCAATGTCACAGACTTTGTACGGTCCTTCCCATATTGGACTTAACTTTCCTGAGTTGGTAGCCTTTGCAGATTGGAACACCTTTTTAAGCACGAAGTCCCCAATTTTGAAAAATCTGAGGCGTGCTTTCCTATTGTAATATCGTTCAATTACTTGCTTTTGTGCTGCCATCCTTATCAATGCAGCTTCTCTTCTTCCTTCAAGTAATTCAAGGTTGATCCGCATCTCTTCATCATTAGATTCCTCCGTTGCGTGATCGTGCCGTGTGCTTGGCTCACCTATTTCAACTGGAATTAAGGCTTCCGCACCATAAACCATTGAAAATGGCGTTTCTCCAATGCCTGTTTTAGTCGTTGTACGATAAGCCCATAATACTCCAGGTAACACCTCAGGCCAATTACCTTTTGAATCCTGTAACCTCTTCTTCAAGTTGTTGATAATGACTTTGTTTGTGGATTCCGCTTGTCCATTACCTACTGGATGGTATGGCGTAGATGTTATCCTTTTAATCTGCCAACTTTGAAGAAATTCTGTGATTTGAGCTCCAATGAATTGTGGTCCATTGTCACACACGATCTCCTTTGGTGCTCCAAAACGACATATTATATTTTGCCATATGAAGTCTTTAACTTCTTTCTCTCGTACCTGTTTAAATTCCCCTGCTTCTACCCATTTAGTGAAGTAATCTGTAAGTACAAGTAGAAACTTTAACTGACCTTTTGCTTGTGGAAGTGGACCTACGATATCCATTCCCCATTTCATAAAGGGCCACGGGGCTATAACAGGATGTATTAACTCAGCTGGTCTGTGCATATTATTGCTGTATCTTTGACATTATCACATTTGGACACGAAACTGGTTGCTTCTTCTTCCATCTTAGGCCAATAATATCCTGTGCGAATTAATGTTCTTACCAGTGACCGTCCCCCTGCATGATTTCCACAATGTCCTTCGTGTACTTCTCTCATCACATATTCTGTTTGAGAGGGTCCGAGACACCTTGCTAGTGGTCCACCGAACATCTTTCGATAAAGATTTCCTTGATATAAACAATATCGAGCAGCTTTTTTGCGAAGCGCGTGAGCCTTTCCTTTGTCATTAGGCACGGTACCGTGCTGTAAAAAGGCAACAATTTCGTTTCTCCAATCCCATGTTAAATGATTAAAATTTACCTCGTTTTTATCAGGTTCGAGAACGGAATGAAATAGATGTATGACTGAAGCATTTGTATTATTTGCTACGTCTGCTGCAGATGCGAGATTTGCTAAAGCATCTGCCTCTACATTCTCATCTCTTGGGATCTGCACTACTTTCCAAGTTTGGAATTGTTTTATTAACTCCCGTACCTTTGCGAGGTACTCTTGCATTCGCGTCTCTCTGGCTGTATAAGTCCCTAGCATTTGATTGACCACGAGTTGAGAATCACTCTTGATTATAATCTGTGTTATGCCGAGTTCTCGTGCCAATTCTAAACCTGTAATTACAGCCTCATACTCTGCTTCATTGTTAGTTATAGAATGACATTTTATAGCATGTCTTATAGTCTCACCCACAGGTGGTACAAGGACTATTCCTAGGCCTGCCCTTTTTACATTAGATGAACCGTCAGTGAATAAAACCCAAGTCCCCGGGTTTGCACCATTAAAAACTAGTAATTCTTTTTCTGCTTCTAAATGCATCCCCTGGCTAAAATCAGCCACGAAATCAGCTAGTACTTGAGACTTTATAGCGGTCCTGGGTTGATAAACAACTTCATGTTCACTTAGTTCTATAGCCCATTTTGCTAATCTTCCTGAAAGTTCGTGTTTATGCAAAATATTTTGAAGCGGAAAAGCAGTAACTACATTAATGGGATGACACTGAAAATAAGGTCTTAATTTTTTCCATGATCAAAGCTAATGCTAATTTTTCTAGTTGTGGGTATCGTGTCTCAGCTTTCAATAAGGACTTACTTACATAATAAATAGGAGATTGTTTACCTTGGTCCTCACGGACTAAAACAGCACTTACCGCGACTTCAGATACGGCCAGATAGATGAGAAGTTTTTCCCCCACCTTTGGTTTTGCCAACAATGGTGGTTTTGACAAATAAGCTTTCAAATTTCTAAGGGCTTGTTGACAATCTTCATTCCATTCAAAATGATCTTGCTTTTTGAGTGCAGAGAAAAACTTAAAACACCTTTCTGAGGATTTGGAAATAAATCTCCCCAAAGCTGCAATTCTTCCCGTTAATCTTTGTACTTCCTTTTTATTAGTAAGGATATCAGGGATTTCTTCTATTGCTTTGATCTGAGAAGGATTCACTTCAATACCACGGTTAGAAACAAGAAAACCCAAAAACTTACCTGATGCAACTCCAAATGCACATTTTTCTGGGTTGAGTTTCATATTAAATTTTCGCAAAATTTCAAATGTAACAGATAGATGAGAAATATGATCATGAGATCGCTGGGTTTTGACGAGCATATCGTCTATATATACCTCCATTTTTTTCCCTAAATGTTCTTGGAACATTTTGGTAACCAACCTTTGATAGGTTGCCCCAGCATTTTTGAGACCAAAGGGCATTACTTTATAACAATAAGTCCCCCTGTCTGTGATGAAAGAAGTTTTTTCTTCATCACCAGGATCCATTTTAATTTGGTTATATCCCGAGTATGCATCTAAAAAACTTAAAAGTTCATGACCTGCGGTTGCATCAATTAGTTGGTCTATATGCGGTAAGGGAAAGGAATCTTTTGGACAGGCTTTATTTAAATCGGTATAATCCACACAAACACGCCACTTACCATTTTTCTTGGGTACGACCACCGTGTTAGCCAACCAATTAGGATACTTTACCTCACGGATCGATCCGATTTTTAATAATTTTTGGACCTCAACCTGAATCACCTGGTTCTTGAAAGCACCTTGCTTTCTTTTCTTTTGCTTTATTGGTGTGAAAGAAGGTTCCTCATTGAGTTTGTGAGTCATCACATCCGGTGGTATCCCTGTCATATCAGCGTGGGACTAAGCAAAGCAGTCTAAGTTAGCTTTTAAAAATTCGATTATCATACCTCGCATGTTTAAGCTTAAATTGGCCCCGACATAAACCTTCCGTTCAGGCCATTGCTCAAATAACATCACTGCCTCAAGCTCTTCAATTGTCGTTTTGATGCTTTCATTTTCTTCAGGTTCCTGAATTGTGTCAGGCCTTGAGTCCAAATCTGTCTTTTCTTGTTCAGCTGAAGTTTGATCTTTTTTACCTTCAACTGTTTCCTGTAATTGCTATTTTTCTTTACTTACGGTGCTCATACTTGTTACAGCGTTGACACTTCTAGCCATCTGCTGATCCCCACGAATTTGGCAAATTCCCCATGGTGATGGGAATTTAATAACCTGATACAGAGTTGATGGGACAACATCCATATCGTGTATCCATGGTCTCCCCATGATCATATTGTAGGCCATTTCCATATCAACTACCTGAAATTTAGTTTCTTTAACAACACTCATAGTAAAAGTTGTTAGAATTACATCTCCTTTTGTTACTACACTTGAATTGTCGAAGCCTGACAAGGTGTGCGCCTTGGGTATCATTTTGTCTTCAGCTTGCATTTCCCGTAGTACCCTTAGTAATATAATATTTACAGAACTCCCTGGATCAATCAAAACTCGTTTTACATTAGTATCATGTACAAGTAAAGATATTACCAATGCATCATTATGTGGAGTTGTCACTCCTTCGGTATCTGCGTCATCGAACGAGATACTTTCATTTTCTAGGAATTGTCGCACCCGTTTCCCGTGTGTAATTGTTACCTTAGAAACCTTGTTGGAGGCTGTGTAGGTTATGCCATGAATATCTTCTCCCCCGCTTATGACACTCACTGTCCTATTGGGTGAAGGAGGTTGCGGTGGCTCTTGCCTGTTTTTCATATAAGCTTGTTTTCCTTTCTCGCTAAATAACTCAGTGAGGTATCCTTGCTTCAATAGATGATCTACTTCACTCTGCAAGAATCTACATTCGGAAGTTTTGTGCCCGTGATCATTGTGGAATTCACACCAATGATCTGGATTGCGTCTACTTGGATTTGACCGCATCTCTTTTGGCCACCGTACCTTATCTCCCATGCTTCTTAAAACAGCTACGAGCTCGGAGGTAGAGACATTAAAATTATATCCGCCGAATCGTGCCTTTAAACTTCTGTCATCATCTCGTGATTCTTGTCTGTTCCGATCATTCCTGAACTTTGAAGAAGAGCCAGAGTCCCTGTTCCTCGATTTTTGATCATATTGCTGGCTATCTTGTTTCGACCGTGGGTCTTTTCCTGCAGGTCCCATATATGGATCGTACCTGTTTTTACCTGATCTTTTTTCGGTTTCTGATCTTCGGGGACCACCCCTTTCTTCATGATGAAACTTAGGTACGGTATCTTCTTCAATTCGCAGCTTCGTACTATACCTGTTGTAAACATCATTCCACGTGGTTGCAGGAAATTCTCGAAGGCTTTCTTTGAGTCGTCTCGTGGCTTCAGAACTTTTGTCATTTAAATTACTTGCAAAGGCTATTGCAGCCCAATTGTCAGGCACACGAGTTAGAGTCATTCTTTCACGCTGGAATCTATCAACAAAATTTCTAAGCAACTCTGAATCCCCTTGTTTGATTTTGAAAATATCTTCCATTCTTTTCTCAACCTTTTGTGCTCCCGAATGTGCTTTAATAAAAGAATCTGCAAGCTCAGCAAAAGAATTAATAGAATTTTCAGATAAAAGAGAATACCAGGTTAATGCACCCTTGGTGAGTGTTTCTCCAAATTTCTTGACCAGTACTGATTCAATTTCTTGTTTGGTCAAGTCGTTGCCTTTCACGCCTGTTGTAAATGCAGTCACGTGGTCACGTGGGTCTGTAGTACCATCATATTTCGGGATGTCAGGCATTTTGAACTTTTTCGGAATTGGAAGGGGAGCAGCACTTGGCTTCCATGGTTGTTGTGAGTATTTGTCCATGTCTACTCCTTTCATTACAGGCGGAACTCCAGGGATTTGTTCAATACGCTCATTTTGTTCCTTAATCTGTTTCTGCAAGGTTAGTACTAAATTTTGCAAATATGAATTATTTGAATTACCTGGTCCCCCTTCCTGTGGTTCACTGGGGATTGCTCCGTTTCCAGAATTATCAAGACCAGAACGGGGATTCTCCAATGTATTATTATTAGGAGTTGGTGTGGGTGGTGCAGCAGGCAATCGACTAACAAGTGCATGAAGAGCTTTGCCGACCTGTGCATCAATTAGCTTTTGTAAAGCTTCAGTTGTAACTCTTTCAAAGTGTTCTGATTGTTCTTGTTGATCAGCACGAGATTCAGTAACAGGAGTGCCTTCACGAGATTGACGTGGTGAATCTGGAGGGGAGGGAACCATGTCCTCTTGATTTTGATGAAATTGATTTTCATGGTTTCCCAATGTGTTATTACTGTTATTGTCGGTGTTGTTGTTTTTCATGGTGATGACAATCGACAAGATATAGCTTAAAAGAAAAGATTATCAGATTCCCGGTAACGGAACCAATTTGTTTAACCAAAAATTTGGGTCTTTGGTCAAAGCTAAAAATAAATTCGGGTTACTGATAATCAGGAGACGAAAATAAAATACTTTTGAGAATGATGGTAAAATAGTAAATAATTTTGTATTTCAATGAGTTCCCAATAGTATTCTATGTCCTTACAAATGATGATACTTCTTCCTTTTATAGGTAATTCTAGGTAAAGGAATGAAGCCTCAGCTTTAATGGTATAATTATGAGTAATAAATGATATTAAATAAGCCGTTATACAATCATTCCTATTAAATACCAATTTTCTAACGTATCAGGTATTTAATAATGAATTTGGACTCCTTTCTGTCATCAGATCTTTGTCTTTAATGCCTTCTAATCCGTTGGCTGTAAATGACTTGAATTGGTACGAGACTCGTATCTGCACTTCGTCTCGTATCTATTTAAATTCCTCTTCCCGTGGCTGTCTCTATCCGTGCCTCTTAGTCAATTGTTGCGCTTTGACCATTTCACCAAACCACGTGTCATGTCACGTCATCTTTAATATAAACTCAGTTTTTTTCCAATACAACTCGGCTCAGGAAGAAAGTAAAGAAATAGTAGAAAACAAGCAATACTAACAATGAGTGCTAGAAAGATGATCACAACAAACTAAGAGCCACAAAATATATGGAAGAAAGCACAAGTAGTATGTCTCTTAGCGACTCTTATTAATGTATAGACGTATTGACTTCATGTGTTATGCTCCATAATGCTTATTTATTGTCACTACTACGGAAATTTGGACTTCTGATTTTTCCCTTAGCCACAGTAATAACAGACGCAAGCAAGTGCTTGGCAAGCTCCCCCAAGGGCCTCTTCTTGACTTTTGCATTGTGTGTTACAGTGATCACTGTTGAAACACCAACCTCGCCATGTTCCACTGTACCTTTCGCAACTCTCTTCAGCATTGACTCTTCGCATCTCTAAGAGAGACATAAAAATCAAATGGACAAAGGGACTTTGTTAGTAGATGTTTCGACAATATTTGGCAGAGGCCGAAGTTGAAAAAGAGTATTTTAAAGTTGAATCTTATGTAAAGATATGAATCTCACTTAGAGAAGAAAGTTAAAGAGTTGTAAGTGAAAATTAATTTTTCTTTTGACTTCACATTTGGTGTGTTTAGTACTCGCTTTGGAGCGTGACCCATCCGAATTCTAGCCTGAGAGTAGCACGTTTGAGGGGAGGGGGGAGGGTTAAAAAAGCGATTCCATTTAAAAGGCTCGAACTCGACAAAGCCATGTGCGGTTCTTTTGTGTTTCATTATTGTAAGAATTTTATGAAATAAATTTAATGATCTTTTAATATATATTAGCCCTAGGCTACCAAGTCCGTTGAGTCGCTCGTAGAATTCGAGATCTCACTATAAACTATTGATGATAAATGAAAAATAACCATTATTTTACTTGAATACTTATAGCATAAAGTGTGTCATCAAATACAGAAATCCAATATCTGCATATACTGATCGTCAAACTAATATTTACTTTCCAAATACTGAAATATGAGTACTATTAATTTATGATCAAAAGACTGCTGAAGCTATATTATAGCCTTATAGGGCATGCATCACTCTAGCCATAATTTTATGAATCGAAGTCTATTTATCAAATATAGTTATCATTGTAACTTTTGGTTTTTATGTCTTGGAAGTTAGTAACATTTCGGCAAATGATTTTAAAATAAAAGTACTTGATGAAGAAAACACAAACATGTCTAAAATCTGTGTCCAAACATGCAAATATGTATTACCGGCTCGGCTGATCACTAAACTGTTGTTAAGCCCGTATTTGTAAATAATGATTTTGGAAATTAGAACGTTAGCTTATAAATGTAAATATAAATGATATAAATGAATCAGAAATTAATTCGAGTTCACTGAATTCACAGTGCTTCCTTAAGGAATTTAATCCCCTCCTAGTACCCAAAGTTATGGATTATTTCCTCCCAGGATAGAACGAATTACACACTAGTGTAGCGGTACTTCAAACCCCAGTGTTTCAGCGAACATAAAGTTCGACAGCAAATCACACTTACGGTTGCTTTGTTTGTAGTTTAAAACAATGCAGAACAAGGGAGGAGAACTCAGAAGTCGAATGGAAATTCTGAGAGGAAGGAATGCAAATTATAGCCAACGTTGAGTTTTCGGTGAAGAGAAGATCAATAGCTCTCAATTCTATTTTGGTGTGTGATTCTCCAACTGCTGCTGCTCATATTTATAGCAGTCAGTTGTGAGACCCGCCCCCTCTCTATGGTGGAGCATGCACTAGCAATACACGAATTGGAACTTAGCCATGATGGGAGGAGCACTAGGTGGTTGCTATTGCAACTGGTGGTACAATACGCGGATTGGAACATATCCGTATATTACGTTAATATCTACTATTAACAATCCGAAGCCGTAGCCGAGCGAACGACGACGGCGCGATGCTTGCCTTCTTCCTAACTCTTTAAGAGCTACATGAAGTGCATTTGTATATAAACTCACCAAACTCCTTTTCCTCTACCAATGAGGGACAATGTCTCATTAAATGGAGAGGGAAACTTAAAATTTTACTCAAAATTTTCATTTCCCTCCATTTCCTATTCACCCTCTTTTTAATACCTTTCTATATTAAAAAGAAACTCAACATAAACTTCACCTATTAATTCTAGATACAGATCACTAAACTTCACCTATTATAACATAATTAAAAGTGCAGAATTATTTTTTGCCACATTAAAAGTAACTAAATTTTACTCAATATAACAGTAGCGTGAAACTATTTCTTGTCACATTAAAAGAATGAACTTTACCCCCTACAATTATAATAGTAAAGTCACTAGGATTTAAGCTTTATCCACTCTCAGGGGTAGAGCTATTAAAAGTGAAAGGCTAAAGTGGATCAACTTTGTTGAAATATTATATTGTACGAATAGAGTGAAAATAAAATTATTTGGTTATATATGAACCGTTGAATCTCCTTACACAAAAGTAAATTCTAATATATAAAGGGGAGTTCAAAAACTGCTTATAATATCAGAAGTTTGAATCTCAATGATAACACTATCATGTCTTTTCGAACGTCTTATGTAAATTACTGGCCTCCGTCACTGCCCACTATAATGATTGAAAATAATATAACATGGACAAACAGTGAAATAAATATATGGAAATTTCAAGAGATTGGGCACACACCTAATGACACAAACATGATTAACAAGATGAAAAGGACGATAGGAACTCGTGATCTAACCATTTCTTCTTCTGATATATATATAGCTAGTTCAAGAGACTGTTTAGTTCTGCATATTTTTATGGTGCAAACTTCTCCTCTTCTGTTAAATAAATAAGAGAAATCAAAAGACAAGAAGCATTGTCGATTTAGTGACACTTCCAAGAAGAATATTGAGGTTTTAAATTCTTCGTAATTTTGAATTTGTATGCTTCTTATTCCTTTCTGCTTGTCTGCTATCCAAATGGCCGTAAGGTACACTTTCTCTAATATATCTAGTACCCTTGATACTTATTAAACGCTCTTCTCTAATAATCAGGATAAATAATCTCACCTTCTATTTGGGATATAAGGATAAATAATCACACTTTTTATATGGGATATAGATAATATCATATTTTACTATAAATTTTATCATAATTTTAACTAATATCCACAATCAAATACTGAAAAAATTTGATCTCAAAATTTATACAAGAATAAACCCCTAATTCCTGTAACCTAATGGCCATTTGATACTTATTGATCGCTTTGATAATAATTCTGTCACGACGCGGAATTTCAATATCGGAGTCATGATAGCGCCTAACATCTATTTACTAAGCAAGTCAACGTTAGATAATTAATTATCTATTTTTAGAATTTAAAACAGTATAACGGTAATAATCAACGATCAACAAAACTGAATTACATAAGATAAATCCATATCATAACACGGTCTAGTCTATTATCTGAAATCTGGTGTCACTAATACATGAGCAACTAGAATACTACAAATAAAGTTTGAACGAATACAACTGTTTGAAATAAGATAAACAACAAAGGCAGAATAGAAAGGGACTTCAGGGACTGCGAATGTCAGCAGCTCTACCTCAAGTCTCTAGCTGTAAGTCGATCCGGTCAAGAACTCCTCTATATGCTACTGGGACCAATACTGATATCTGCACAAGAAGTATAGCAATGTAGGATGAGTACAACCGACCCTATGTACTCTGTAAGTGCTGAGCCTAACTTCGATGAAGTAGTGATGAGGCTATGACAAGACACTCACAATAAACCTGTACAAATAATGATAATAACAGAAAGTAGGAATATAAATAAGGTAGTAAACTCATATAGACGGACCCGAAAGTCAACTACTAGAGGGCCCCAGAATAACATATATATTCTCAAATCTCACATCACAGTACCAGAATAAATTCTACAACATCTAACAGTTACTGCACATTATAGTCTGTTGCGGCGCATAACACCAATCCACAATTATATATAAATAACAAGTCTCCTCCATTGCAGCGTGCAACCCGATCCCATACAATAATGTCAATAACTGTTGCGACATGTAATCTGATCCCCCACAATAATATTAATAACCATTGCGGCGTGCAACCCCATCCCTCACAAGAATAATAATAGGAACGTTCACATAACTACGACGTAGTTCAAACAAAATGCAATAAATTAGCTACACAATTATGGACATAAAGCGGATAAAAGTAGATATCTAATAACACACAAGGTCAAAAGCAAGTAAAGACAGTTAATAAATAAAGACACGGATACATGAAAATAATTAGCAATTAAAGCATGTAACGGCTAAGGCATGAATTTAACAAGTAAAGCAAGTATCAATTAAAGCATTTAACAAGTAATAACATGGATTAAATAAAGGCATGAAATAATTGTAAACAATAAATAAATAATCCAACCGACATGCTTTAACCCGCAACGGTGCATATACACTCGTCGCCTTGCATATACATTATTTTCCCATATAATTTACAAAATAAATAGACCAACAAGTCCTAATTTCCTTAAATCGAAGTTAGACACGACACTTACCTCACTTCGCAACCAAATCAATCAACCAACCACGATCTTGCCTTTAGAACTGTGACGACCCGATAGGTGGTTTTGAGTACTAGCCTTATTTTAGTATTTTGAGTCCTTTATTAGCTTCATTTGATATTTATCGATTTGCGGGCGTAGTCCATGTCTTTTTTCGAAAAGATTTTATATGAAAATTTGAAAATATTTGATTTTTGGCTTTGAAAATAACTTGAGTTGATATGATCAATATTTTATGTAAACGACCCCAGATCGATATTTTAACGATCCCGGTGGGTCAGTATCATAATTTTGGACTTGGGCGTATGCCCGGAATTGAATTCGGAAATCCCTAACTTGATTTGACTTATTTTGTCGAAAGCTAGTAATTTGAAGGTTTGAAAATTTATTATGTTTGACTGTAGGTTGACTTTATGGCTACCGAGTTCGAATTTGATTCCGGGACTTGGTATAGGTCCACTTTGCTATTAATACTTGTTTGCAAAATTTGATGTAATTCGGAGTTGATTTGATATGATTCGGACGCTCAGATGAGATCCTTGTAGTTCTTGAGTTTCTTTGAAAATTTCATGCACTTTGATGTCCCATTCGTAGTTCTAGGTGTTATTTTGATATTATTATCACGCGAGTGATTTTGTATGATATTATTACACTTGTGTGCATGATAGGTTCGGAGCCCGAGGGGCTGGGGTGAGTTTTGGACGCGTTTCAAATGAGTTTGATTGAAGTTTGAATAGCTGGTGCATTTCTTTTGTTGGTGTAGTCTGCAGATCTCGCATTTGCGAGGCTTGGATCGTATATGCGAGCCTCGCTTTTGCGATCAAGACATCGCATTTGTAGCAAGGTCCTGGGCTGGATGATCTCGCAATTTCTAGGAATAGGTTCGCACGTGCGAACAATCAGAGGTCGCATTTGCGATCTAAGGTCGCATTTGCGACTCAGTGCTCTGAGGGGTAATCTTCGCATTTGCCAAGAATCTTGCCGCATTTGCAAAGGTGGGGTGTTAGCATTTGCGATCTAAATGTCGCATTTTCTACATCTGGGCTTCTGAGACAGGGTTCGCATTTGCGAACATTTCTTCGCAAAAGCGACACCTGCAACTGGGTAAAAGAGGGAAAATCGTTTTGCACCATTTGTCAATTTTAGACACTGTAGAAGCGATTTTTCAAGAGAAATTTGTTTTCCAAAATCATTGGTAAGCAACTTTAATCTATTTTTTTTTAATTACCAATTACTTTTCATGTGTTTTGAATATCAAATCTATGATTTTCATGGTAGAAATTAGGGATTTGGGTAGAAATTGAGAATTTTGTAAAATTGAGATTGATTTTTGAAAAAAAATCACATAACCGGACTCGAATACGTAATCGGATTTTGGTCCGAACCTAAGATTTTGACCAAGCGGACCCGGGGTTGACTTTTATTGAGTTTTTAAAAAATGATCAAAATTGAACTTTTTCCATTGATGAGTAGTTTCTAAAGCTTATTTTGAACCATTTGATCAATAATTTGCTAGATTTGGTTAGTTTAGAGGATCTTCAAAAGGCAAAGTCGTGGTTGGTTAATTGCTTTGGTTGCGAAGTAAGGTAAGTGTCGTGGTTAACCTTGACTTGAGGGATTCGTACTTGTTGGTCTATTTTCTACGTCTATGTGTGTGACGTATATGTGAGGTGACGAGTACATATGCATTGTTATTGGGTTAAAGCATGCGTGTAGAAATTGCTTCTTTGTTCTAAGTTGTTTATTTGACTTCGTTCTCCATGCTTAGGTTAGATTATTACTTTTAATTATTCATCTCATATTTATTGTTTATTTTGATGATGTTGGGAACTTTTGAAAGTTTAGTTCAATATCATGGCTCTATAATTGAAGTGAAATTGTTTCTCACCTTGCATTTATTATTTGGATTTGTATTGTTGATTGGTGAGAAAGAGTGAAAAGCATGAATGGTGTTGTTATGCCTTATTTGCATTTATTGCCATATATTGAGAGATTGAAAGAGTAAAAGCACGAAGGATGGTGCCGTGCCGGTGAGTAAAAGCATGAAGGGTGATGTCGTGCTATTTTATTTATGATATCACATGGGGAGGATGAGAATAAAAGCACGATGGGTGATGTCGTGCCATCTTTATTTCATTACCTTATTTGATTTCTCGAATTTGTGATTTACTTGGTTATATTGTTGCTTATTTCGAAAGGTGCTATTTTGTGATTTCGTACTTGCTGTTTTTATGATATTTCCTCTTTCGCATGTCCCCTCCCAGTTAATATTTATTCGTTCTACTTGTTATTTTGTTGCTTTGTATATATACATATGTGTAGGATTTCACATAGGCGTCTTTTCATAGCCTCATCACTATCTCGTCGAGGTTAGGCTCGATACTTACGGAGTATATTGGGTCGGTTGTACTCATGCTATATTTCTGCACTTTTTGTGCAGATACTGGTGCTGATTAGCAGCTTTAAAGGCATTCTGCTCGGACCTAGCTACCTTCAGGAGACTTGAGGTACAGCTGCATGACGTCCGCAGCCCTGAAGTCGCCTTCTTTATCTATTCTGTTGTTAATCTAGTTTCGACCAGTGTACTTTATTTCAGACCATATATGTAGTATTCTGGTTGCTCATGCACTTGTGACTAGTACAGTTTGGGAGCAACTGTAAGTCACATACTAACGTTGGGTATGACGAACACTTCTGGATTGAACCACCTTTATGTGCTTTCTCTACTTTCCGCAAAGACTTATTGTCACGACCCGGATCTCCCACCCTCGAGAGCCGTAATGGCGCCTACTAGTGAAAGCTAGGCAATCCAAATTATTCTAATTACTTAACCTTTTCCAGTTTTAAACCATTATCAGTGATGAGTAAATATCATGCAAATAGCGAAAATAATTAAGCGGAAGACAAAATCTGATAATTAATCTTAATACAAACTGCAGAAGTCTAAATATAACTCTACCCATAATTTGGCGTCATAGCTTCACAGACGGTCTAAGAATACTACATACAAAGTCTGAAAGATAAAATACACATTGTTTCTAAAATGAGTAAAGGAAACAGGATAAAGGAAAGATAGGAGGTGACGCCAAGGCCCATGGACGCCTGCAGGACTACCTCGGGTCGCTTGTTGGACTGAAGGCAACAACCTCACTGCGGTCCGAAGTCTACAACACTGGGATCTACACAAAAGAGTGCAAAGTATAGTATCAGCACAACCGACCCCATGTGCTGGTAAGTGTCTAGCCTAACCTCGGCAAAGTAGTGACGAGGCTAGGACCGGACTACCAAATAAACCTGTGCAGTTATATCATAAACAGCGGAAATAGAAACAGATAATTGCAATTAAAATTGGGCAGGGGAAACATGCTTCGGGGAATAACAGATAACAACAGAATATCAAGAGAATGTAAAGAAACCAAAATTCAATTACTAACACGGATAGGGAAAACAAATGCAGAGTTCACTTTTATTTCACATCTCGTTGTAGGCGTGTAACCCGATCCCATTTCATGTATCTCGTTACAGGCGTGCAACCCGATCCCATTTCATATATCTCGTTGCAGGCGTACAACCCAATCTCATTTCATATATCTCGTTGCAGGCATACAACCCGATCCCATTTCATATATCTCGTTGCAAGCGTGCAACCTGCTCCCATTTTACATATCTCGTTGCAGTCGTGCAACCCGCTCTCATTTCACATATCTTGTTGCAGGCGTGCAACCCGCTCCCATTTCACATATCTTGTTGCAGGCGTGCAACCCGCTCCCATTTTATATATTTCCGTGGCGGCGTGCCACCCGATCCCATTTACAAATCAACAACAATCACGAAAGTATCCCGGCAAGGGAACAATTATATTTCAACAAAATCCCGGCAAGGGAACAATAATATGACAATAACATCCCGGCAAAGGAACAATAATGATAATAACATCCCAGCAAGGAAACAATAATTATAATAATATGTGAAGAGCAATAAACCACAACGGAGTCATAACAATTACAATACAAGACTCACGGGCATGCTTGACACCGACGTATAGATACTCGTCACTATGCCCATATGTCGTACTCCACAATTAACATGTAGCAAATAAGACATGACTTCTAATCCCTCGAGCTAAGGTCAGACCAAACACTTACCTCGTTGCCACGAACACAATTCAAGCCTCTACTATCGCTTTACTTCGTGATTCCACCACCAATTCGCTTCTATCTAGCCACAAGTTACTTAATTACATCAATAAATGCTAAATGAATCAATGCTAATGCATGAAAATGAGCTTTCTAAAGTTTTACCCAAAAAGTCAAAAATTGCCCCCGGGCCCACATGGTCAAAACCCGAGGTTCCAACCAAAACCCGATTACCCATTCCCCCACGAACCCAAATATATAATTTGTTTGAAATCGGACCTCAGATCAAGGTCCAAATCCCCAATTTTTGAAAAACCTAGGTTCTACCCAAAACACCCAATTTCCCCCATGAAAATCATTGATTTTGAGTTGAAATCATGTGAAAAGATGTTAATGATTGAAGGAAACGAGTTAAAATTGACTTACAATCGATTTGGAAGAAGAGTTGTCTTTGAAAAATCGCCCAAGAGTGTTTTGGTTTTGAAAGAGTGTGAAAAATGAAAGATTTTCGGTTAAGTTATAAAATTGCAGGTTGCAGATATGGGAATTGCGACTTGCGAACCCCGACCTCTGCTATGTTTGCATTTGCGAAGGGGTTCTCGCATTTGCGAGTTGGGAAATGCGAACAAAGGATCGCATTTGCAATAGCAGGCCCAAAAGGGGCGTATCGCATTTGCGAGGAAGAGATGGCTTAGGTTGTTTCGCATTTGCGATTTAGCCTTCGCATTTGCGAGCCAGGCTTCGCAAATGCGAAGCCTGCAAGCCTGATCACACCAGCTAAAAACCTGCAATTCACCAAGTCCAAAATCCACCCCATGGCCTATCCAAAACTCACCCGAGCCCTCGGGGCTCCAAACCAAACATGCACACTAACCTAAAAATATCATACGGACTCGCTCGTGTATTCAATCACTAAAATAACATCAACAACTATGAATTTAGCATCAAAATCATGAAATTTTCTTAAGAACTTCAAATTTCCAATTTTCTCAAAAACGATCCGATTCACATCGTTTCAAGTCCGTTTCTTACCAAATTTCACAAAATTATCTTAAATCACATATAAGACCTGTAGCGGGCGATGGAACCAAAATACGGGCCCGATACCATCAAGTTTTAATCACAATTCATTTTCAAATCTCATAAATAATTTCAGAAAATAATTTTCTTTAAAAATTCATTTCTCTGGCTTGGGGCCTCGGAATTCGATTCCGGGCATATGCCCAAGTCCCATATTTTCCTACGGACCATCCGGGACCGTCAAATCATTGGTCCGGATTCGTTTACCCAAAATATTGACCGAAGTCAACTTAATTCATTTTATAGTCAAAATTCATCATTTTTCACAGATTTTCACATAATAGCTTTCCGGCTATGCGCCCGTACTACGCACACAAATCGAGGTGATGATGAAAGAGGTTTTGAGGCCTCGGAATGCAGAATTTGCTTTTAAAACAAGTTCCGGGATTGTAATAACTCTCTTTAATTTACGCCACAATATTCAGCGCCTTCTAGCAACAAAGAAAATACAGGCACAATGCATTTAAAGGAGAGTTATGGCTAGGGGAATGTGGGGTCCGCATGTATCAATGATGGCAGAGTTTTGCATTGCAAACAAGTTTTTTATGAAATAACATATATGCCCTTGGCCGGCCATCGTTCCTTTTCCATATAACTAGTATTACGACCCACGCGATGCACAGACATTACTAAAGAATATTAATCATATCAAAGTATAATCTAATTTATTTGAGCATGTTAGATTGTGCGTTTTAACTAAATCATAATTATCGTCTTATCTATCCAATAATAAAAGTTCATTATAATTAAATTAAACGAATTATATCATTATCGAATAACTTTTGAATGATACTCAAATATCGTAATTATATAGATTGTGCTACAAATAATATGAAAATATAGCATGATCCGTACCTAGTGGCTTTCTGGATCTTCAAAATAAAAAATTAAATTTTCTCTCTATATTATTTTTAACATAATATTTAATAATAATTTCAATCGTTATTAAAATTACCTATATTATAAATTTATTATATTTCTATAATTTTAATGAGTTGCTTGAAATTTCTTAATTTAAACTTTTGTCATTCTAATATAAATAGATTTCTCATCTCAATTTCAAAGTAATCCAACACTTTATTTTTAAGCTAATTTTTAATATCATGTCAAAATGCAATTTAATTTATTTGAGCACATTAAATCATATTGATTTTGTAAAATTCTAACTATCAGCTTATTTCTTAACTCAGCCTATGAGGCTCTTTCATAACCACTTAATATATAATATTAAATTATTTTAATTGATTACCCCAATTATTAAGTAAATATGGTCTCTTAAATTACATTATAATATACCACTATTATGTTGATATAGGTATATGATAAATTACATTCAATATTTTATTTTATTTTTGTATTTGTAATCCTCTAGCAATATTTTTGGGAGATATAGTTGAATGTAATCCTCCTCTTAGAAGTAAGAGATTCAGACATCCCGTACCTTAATTGTGTCATGACCCAGATTTTCCGCCCTCGGAGTCGTGATGGCGCCTACTAATATGAGCTAGGAAAGCCGACTGTTTAAACAAATTATATTTTTACCTATTTTATATTCTTTAACAATTATGAAGCAATAACGTGTAGACAGCGAAATTTACAATAAGTGGAAGAAAAGCAATGAATTATCTAAATATGTATCCAATACAACTGCTTGAGCATCGACTACCCAGAACTGGTGTCACAATTTCATAGACGGTCTAAGAGTACTACATACAAAGTTTGAAAGATAAAAGATACAATGTTTCTGAAATAAGTAAAGGAAACAGGATAAAGGGGTAGAGGGAGATGCCAGGGTCTGTGGATGCCTGCAGGACTACCTTGGATCTCCGTGTGGACTGAAGGTAGCCACCCAAGCTATGGTCCAAAAGTTGCTGCTCCGGGATCTGCACACAGTGCAGAGTATAGTAACAGCACAACCAACCCCATGTGTTGGTAAGTGCCTAGCCTAACCTCGGCGAAGTAGTGACGAGGCTAGGACCCGACTACCAAATAAACCTGTGCAATTAAATCATATACAACGGAAAAGAAGAACTGTAATATACAATCAAGAATGGTAAGGGGAAACATGCGCGGGGAAACATCAATTAAGAATAGAAAGACATAGAGTAAATACAAGAAACACCATATCTCACCTATCAGCCAAAGAATCAGGAATCAAACAAGTGCACGGCATCACCCTCGTACTTTGACTCTTGTCCTCACCAAAAGAATCAATATAAATTGTACGGCATCACCCTTCGTGCTTTTACTCTCGTCCTCACTATAAAATTAGTATAATCGACATGGAATAGTACATCGTGCGGCACGGCATCACCCTTCGTGCTTTGTACTCTTTCTCACAAAATTATACACGGCATCACCCTTCGTGCTTTATCACTCTCTCACCAAAATAATACATGGCATCACCCTTCGTACTTTAACGCTCTTCCTCACCCAAACAACAATCACAAACAATAGGGTAAGGAAATAAATGAAATTATAATAAGAATCTCGGCAAGGGAATAATGGTCAACAATCGAGTCCCAGCAAGGGAACAACATCAAAAGAAACATCAACATCCCAGCAAGGGAGATAACATTAAAAGCAACAATATCCCGGCAAGGGAGGTCATGTAATGATTCTCTTCCTTTTCTTAATTTTACTTCACAACTCACTTCACAACTTGAGCCAATGCTCTAAAAGATTCAATTACCACTTATAATTTCACATTTCATTATACAACTTGAGCCAACACTCATCAATGTTCAAATGTCACAATTACTTCCACAAACTTTACCCAATGATAGAAATCATCGTCAAAGCATGAATAGTACAACGAAGTCATAATAATCACAACATAAGACTCACGGGCATGCTTGACACCAACGTATAAATACTCGTCACCACGCCTATATGTCGTACTCAACAAATACCACATAGCAAATAGGACTCGACTTCTAATCCCTCAAGCTAAGGTTAGACCAAACACTTACCTCGATGCCACGAACACAATTCAAGTCTCTACTATCGCTTTACCTCTTGATTCCACCACCAATTTGCTCGTATCTAGCCACAAGTTACTTAATTACATCAATAAACGCAAAATGAATCAATTCTAATGCATGAAAATAAGTTTTCCGAAGTTTTACTCAAAAAGTCAAAAATTGCCCCTGGCCCACATAGTCAAAACCCGAGGTTCGAACCAAAACCCGATTACCCATTCCCCCACGAACCCAAATATATAATTTGTTTTGAAATCGGACCTCCAATCGAGGTCCAAATCCCCAATTTTTGAAAAACCTAGGTTTTATCCAAAACACCTAATTTCCCCATGGAAATCATTGATTTTGAGTTGAAATCATGTGAAAAGATGTTAAAGATTGAAGAAAACTAGTTAGAAATCACTTACAATCGATTATGAAGAGAAGTTGCCTTTGAAAAATCGCCCTAGAGAGTTTATGTTTTGAGAAGATATGAAAAATGGTTGAAAATGCGTCTAAGTTATGAACTTACAGGTTGCAGGTATCGCAGTTGAGATCAGGGTTCGCAATTGCGAACCCAAGCTCTGCTAATCTCGCATTTGCAATGCAACTTTCGCATTTGCAAAGTCGGAATTGCGAAAATACAGTCGCATTTGCGAAAACAGGCCCAAATGGGGAGCATCACATTTGCGAGGAAGGGCTAGCCTGGGCTGTTTCGTATTTGCGACTCAGCCCTCGCATTTGCGAGCCAATGCGAAGCCTGCAGGCCTACAATGAAATAACTGAAGCCTACAATTTTTCAAGTCTAAAATCCACCCCGTGGCCTATCCAAAACTCACCCGAGCTCTCGGGGCTCCAAACCAAACATGCACACCAACCTAAAAATATCATACAGACTCGCTCGTGAATTCAAATCACTAAAATAACATCAACAACTATGAATTTAATTCCTTAAGAACTTCAAATTTTTCAATTTTCTCAAATATGATCCGATTCGCGTCATTTCAAGTCCGTTTCTTACAAAATTTCACATACTCATCTTAAATCACATATAAGACCTGTACCATGCTCCAGAACCAAAATACAGGCCCGATACCATCAAAGTTTAAACACATTTCACTTTCAAAAACTCATAAATATTCCAGAAAATAATTTTCTTTAAAAATTCATTTCTCGGGGTTGGGACCTCGGAATTCGATTCCAGCCATACTCCCAAGTCCCATATTTTCATACGGACCCTTTGAGACCATCAAATCATGGGTCCGGGTCCATTTACCCAAAATATTCACCGAAGTCAACATAAATTTATTTTAAAGTCAAAATTCATCATTTTCCACAGATTTTCATATATTGGCTTTCCAGCTACGCGCTCGGACTGCGCACACAAATCGAGGTGAGACAGAAAGAGGTTTTTAAGTCCTCGAAATGCAAAATTTACTTTTGAAATAAGTGATGACCTTTTGAGTCATCACATTCTCCACCTCTAAAACAATCGTTCGTCCTCGAACGGACAAAGAAAGAAGTACCTGAGTAGGGGAAAAGATGGGGATAACGGCTCCGCATATTGGACTCTGACTCCTAGGTCGATGCCTCAGCAGGCTGACCTCTCCACTGAACACGAACAGAAGGAAAACTCTTCGATCTCAACTGACGAACCTGCCGGTCTAGAATAGCTACCGACTCCACTTCATAAGACAAGTCCTTGTCCAACTAGACAGTGCTAAAATCTAACACATGGATGGATTGTCGTGATACTTCCGAAGCATGGACACCTGAAACACTGGATGCACGGCTGATAAGCTCAGTGGCAACGCAAGTCCGTAAGCCACCTCTCCCACTCGATCAAGAATCTCAAAAGGGCCAATGAAATAAGGGCTAAGCTTGCCCTTCTTCCTAAATCTCATCACGCCCTTCATAGGCGACACTCGAAGTAATACCCTATCACCGACCATGAATGCCAAATCATGAACCTTACGGTCGGCATAACTCTTTTGCTTGGACTGAGCTATACGAAGCCTATCCTGAATGATCTTAACCTTGTCCAAGGCATCCTGCACTAGATCTGTACCCAACAACCGAGCTTCCCCCAGCTCGAACCATCCAACCGGCGACACCTCCTACCATACAAAACCTCATAAGGAGCCATCTGGATACTCGACTGGTAGCTGTTGTTGTAGGTAAACTCTGCTAAAGGCAAAAACTGATCACATGAGCCTCCAAAGTCAATGACACAAGCTCAGAGCATATCCTCCAAAATCTGAATAGTCCGCTCAGACTGCCCGTCCGTCTGAGGATGAAAAGTTGTACTCAACTCAACCTATGTGCCCAACTATCGCTGAACTTCCCTCCAGAAACATGAGGTAAACTGTATACCTCGGTCTAAAACAATAGACACAGGCAAACCATGAAGACGAACAACCTCCCGGATATAGATCTCAGTTAACCTATCGGATGAATAGAAGACTACCACAGGAATGAAATGCACTGACTTGGTTAGCCTATCAATAATGACTCACACTGCGTCGAACTTTCTCCGAGTCTATTGAAGTACAACAACGAAATCCATAGTGATCCGCTCCCACTTTCACTCGGGAAGCTCAATCCTTTGAAACAAACCACCAGGTCTCTAATGCTCGTACTTAACCTACTGACAATTCAAACATTGAGCTACATACGCAACGATATCCTTCTTCATCCTCCTCCACCAATAATACTGCCGCAAATCCTAGTACATATTCGTGGTGCCCGGATGAATAGAGTACCGGGAACTATGGGCCTCGTCTAAAATCAACTCTCGGAGTCCATCCACATTAGGCATACAAACTCGACCCTGCAATCTCAAAACTCCATCATCTCCTAAGGTAACCTGCTTGGCACCTCCGTGTTGCACCGTGTTTCTAAGGACACACAAATGAGGATTATCATACTGCCAATCTCGGATACGCTCCAGTAAAAAAGAACGAGTGATTGTACAAGATAACACATGGCTGGGCTCAGAAACATCCAACCTCATGAACTGATTGGCTAAAGCCTAAACATCCAAAGTAAAAGCGGTCTCTCACCGACCGGAATATAAGCCAGACTGCCCATACTGGTTGACTTTCTACTCAAAGCATTGGACACCACATTGCCCTTTCTCGAATGATATAAGATGGTGATATTGTAGTACTTTAATATCTCTAACCACCTTTTCTGCCTCAAATTTAGCTCCTTCTGCTTGAACAAATACTGTAGACTCTTGTGATCCGTGAACACCTCACATGCCACGCCATACAAATAATGCCTCTAAATCTTCAACGCGTGAACAATGGCTGCCAACTCCAAATCATGAACCCGATAGTTCTTCTCATGAATCTTTAACTGCCGCGAAGCATAGGCAATGACCTTGCCATCCTGCATCAACACCGCACCAAGTCCAATACGAGATGCATCACAATAAACTGTATAAGGCCCTGAACCTGTGGGCAAACCCAACATTGTTGCCGTAGTCAAAGCTGTCTTTAGCTTCTGAAAGCTCACCTTACACTCGTCCGACCACCTGAACTGGGCACCCTTCTGGGTCAAACTGGTCATCGGGGTCGCAATAGACGAAAACCCCTCCATAAACTGACGATAGTAGCCTGCCAAACCTAGAAGAACTCCGGATCTCTATAGCTGATGCTGGTCTAGGCCAATTCTTGACTGCCTAGATCTTCTTCGGATCAACCTGAATACCCTTTACTAATACAACATGACCCAGGAATGCAACTGAACTCAACCAGAACTCGCATTTCGAAAACTTGGCATACAACTGACTATCCCTCAAAGTCTGAAGAACCACTCTAAGATGCTGCTCATGCTCCTCCCGACTACGGGAATAGATCAAAATATCATCAATGAAGACTATCACAAACGAATTCAAGTAAGGCCTGAACACTCGGTTCATCAAACCTATAAAAGCTGATGGGAATTTGTCAACCCGATGACATCACCAGGAACTCATAATGCCCGTACCAAGTGGGGAAAGCTGTCTTAGGGACATCAGATGCCATAATCCTCAACTGATGGTAGCTAGATCTCAAGTCAATCTTCGAAAATACCTTTGCACCCTGAAGCTGATCAAACAAATCATCGATCCTCGGCAATGGATACTTATTCTTGATTGTAACCTTGTTCAACTTCCGATAATCGATACACATTATCATCGATCCGTCCTTATTCTTAATAAACAACATAGGCGCAGCCCAAGGCAAGACACTAGGTCTAATAAAGCCTTTTTCAAGCAAGTCTTGTAACTGCTTCTTCAACTCTTTCAACTCAAGCGAGGCCATACAATACGGCGGAATAGAAATGGACTGAGTACCCGAAGCCAAATCAATGCAGAAGTCAATATCCCTGTCGGGTGACATACCTGGCAGGTCTGAAGGAAATACCTCAGGAAACTCACGAACAACAGGCACAGAATCAATAGAAGGAACCTCAACACTAGAATCACGAACATAGGCCAAGTAGGCCAAACACCCCTTCTCGACCATACGTCGAGCCTTCATATATGAGACCACACTACGGGTAGAATGACCAAGAGTCCCTCTCCACTCTAAACGAGGTAAACCCGGCAAGGCTAAGGTCACAATCTTGGCATGACAGTCCAAGATAGCGTGGTAAGGTGATAACCAGTCCATCCTCAATATGACATCAAAATCAACCATGTCCAGAAGGAGAAAATCTACACGTATCTCAAGACTCACAATCACAACTATACATGAACGATGGACTCGATCTACCACAATAGAATTACCCACCGGTGTAGATACATAAATAAGAGCACTCAAAGAATCACTAGGCATGACCAGATACGGTGCAAAATAAGATGACACATAGGAGTACGTAGATCCTGGATCAAATAAAACCGAAGCATCTCTACTACAAACCAGAATAGTACATGTGATAACTGCATCAGAAGCCTCAGCCTCGGGCCTGGCTGGAAGAGCATAACATCGGAGTTGGGCCTCACCACCCTGAACTACATCTCTGGGATGGCCTACTGCTGGCTGGCCTCCACCCCTAGCGGCTTGAGCTCCACCTCTAATACCTCTACCTCCACCTCTAGCACTTCTACTCCCACCTCTAGCTGGCTGGGCGGGCTGTGGAATGCTCGGTGCTTGAACCATGGCACGGGAACCCTGATGTTGAGAGTTGCTCGATGCTCGAGGGCAAAACCTATCAATGTGACCCACATCACCACAAGTGTAACAAGACCTCGGCTGCTGAGACAACTGACCCTTATGACCTAAATGACCACCCCGAAAACGTTGGAGCGGCGGTTCACTAATGGGAGTTGGTGGTGCGTTGTAGGACTGCTGATCAGAATACTGCATATGAGAACTACGACCACCTGAAGCACCGTGAGAAACCTGAAGTGCTGACTGAAAAGGCCTAGGAGGATGGGCTCTACCATACAAATCCCTGCCTCCAGATAAGGTACCACTGAATCGGCCTGACGAGGCCTCTTTTCAGACCCCTGACCACCTCCTTGCGAAAGAACCATCTCCACTCTCCTGGCCATATTGGTCGCCTCCTGAAAAGAAATATCACTCCCTGTCTCCTTAGCCATCTGAAGTCAAATCGGCTGAATAAGTGCCTCAATGAACCTCCTCACCCTCTCTCTCTCTCTCTCGGTGGGGAGTATGATAAGAGCATGACGAGCCAAGTCGATGAATCTGGTCTCGTACTGAGTAACAGTCATAGAACACTGTTGGAGATGCTCAAACTACCTCCGATAGATCTCTCTTTGAGTGATAGGGAGAAACTTCTCTAGAAATAGCTAAGTAAACTGCTCCCAAGTCAAGGCTGGTGATCTGGCTGGTCTAGCCAAATAATAATCTCTCCACCAAGTCTTAGCGGACCCAAATAAGCGAAAAGTAGCAAAATCTACCCCATTGGTCTCCATTATCCCCATATTCCTGAGAACCTTGTGACAGCTGTCTAGATAATCCTGGGAATTCTCAAAAGATGCACCGCTGAAAGTAGTAGTGAAGAGCTTGGTGAACCTGTCCAACCTCCACAAAGCATCGGCAGACATAGCTACTTCATCACTGGTCTGAACTACCATACTCGGCTGAATTGCTGCAACTAGCTGGATTGCTGGAGTCTGAAACTAGGGAGCCATCTGCTCCGGAGTGCGAGTAGAAGGAGTCTGGGCTCCTCCTCCAGCCTAAGAGACGACTGGTGCTACAGGAAGCAAGCCTGCCCGGGTGACACATTCTATAAGGCCCACTAGACGGACCAGAGCATCCTGGAGTACTAGGGTAGCAATAAACCCCTCTGGGACCTGAGTTGGGCCCACCGGAACTGTCTGGGTCGGAACCTCACCATCAAAGTCAACTTGAGGCTCCGCCGTTGGTGCTGCAGCTCTGCCCCTACCTCGGCCTCTAGCATGGCCTCGCCCTCTGCCCCTCGTGGGAGCTACTACTGGGGGCTCGGGCTACTGATCGGTGGATGAGGAAGCGCGTGTTCTCGCCATCTGCGAAAGAACATAGTAGAAATTTGATTAGCATTGAGAAACCAAACCGCACGATAGGAAAGAATAAATGCAAAAAATTTCCTAATTTTGTAGCTTCTGAGGGATAAATACATATGTCTCTGTACCGATCTCTCAGACTCTACTAAGCTTGTCTGTGAACTGTGAGACCCATGTAACCTAGAGCTCTGATACCAACTTGTCATGACCTATATTTCCTGCCCTCGGGAGTCGTGATGGCGCCTACCCTTTTTACCCATTTTATATTCTTTGACAATTATGAAGCAATTACGTGTAGACAACGGATTTTACAATAAGCAAAAGAAAAACAATGAACTATATGAATATGTATCCAATACAACTGCTTGAGCATCGACTACCCAAAACTGGTGTCGCAGTTTCACAGATGGTCTAAGAGTACTACATACAAAGTCTGAAAGATAAAAGATACAATGTTTCTGAAATAAGTAAAGGAAACAGGATAAAGGGATAGAGGGAGACGCCAGGGTCTGGGGACGCCTGCAGGACTACCTTGGATCTCCGTGTGGACTGAAGGTAGCCACCCAAGCTACGGTCCAAAAGCTGTTGCTCCGGGATCTGCACACGGTGTAGAGTGTAGTATCAGCACAACCGACCCCATGTGCTGGTAAGTGCCTAACCTAACCTCGGCGAAGTAGTGACGAGGCTAGGACCAGACTACCAAATAAACCTGTGCAGTTAAATCATATACATCAGAAAAGAAGAACCATAATATACAGTCAAGAATGGGAAGGGGAAACATGCTGCGGGGAAACATCAATTAATAATAGAAAGATAGAGAGTAAATACAAGAAACACCATATCTCAACTATCATAAAAAAAATCAGGAATAAAACAAGTGCACGACATCACCCTTCGTGCTTTTACTCTCATCCTCACTATAAAATCTGTATAATCGGTACGCAATGGTACATCGTACGACACGGTATCACCCTTCGTGCTTTATACTCTTCCTCACAAAATCATACACGACATCACCCTTCGTGCTTTATCACTCTGTCACCAAATCAATACATGGCATCACCCTTCGTGCTTTAATGCTCTTCCTCACCCAAACAACAATCACAAACAATAGGGTAAGGAAATAAATAAAATTACAACAAGAATCCCGATAAGGGAACAATGGTTCAACAATCGAGTCCCAGCAAGGGAACAACATCAAAAGAAACATCAATATCCCGGCAAGGGAGATAACATTAAAAGCAACAATATCCCGGCAAGGGAGGCCACGTAATGATTCTCTTTCTTTTCTCACTTTTACTTCACAACTAACTTCACAACTTGAGTCAATGCTTTAAAAGATTGAATTACCACTTATACTTTCACATTTCATTATACAACTTGAACCAACGCTCCTCAATGTTCAAATGTCACAATTACTTCCACAAACTTTGCCCAAAGATAGAAATCATCATCAAAGCATGAATAGTACATCGAAGTCATAATAATCACAATATAAGATTCACGGGCATTCTTGATACCAATGTATAGATACCCGTCACCATGCCTATACGTCGTACTCAACAAATACCGCATAGGAAATAGGACTCGACTCCTAATCTCTCAAGCTAAGGTTAGACCAAACACTTACCTCGATTCCACAAACACAATTCAAGTCTCTACTATCGTTTTACCTCTTGATTTCACCACCAATTCGCTCGTATCTAGCCATAAGTTACTTAATTACATCAATAAACACTAAATGAATCAATTCTTATGCATGAAAATAAGTTTTCTAAAGTTTTACCCAAAAAGTCAAAAATTGCCCCTGACCCACATGGTCAAAACCCGAGGTTCGAACCAAAACCCGATTACCCATTCCCCCACGAACCCAAATATATAATTTGTTTTGAAATTGGACCTCAAATCGAGGTCTAAATCCCCAATTTTTGAAAAACCTAGGTTCTACCCAAAACACCCAATTTTCCCCATGGAAATCATTGATTTCGAGTTGAAATCATGTGAAAAGATGTTAAAGATTGAAGAAAACTAGTTAGAAATCACTTACAATAGATTAAGAAGAGAAGTTGCCTTTGAAAAATCGCCCTAGAGAGTTTATGTTTTGAGAAGATGTGAAAAATGGTTGAAAATGCGTCTAAGTTATGAACTTACATGTTGCAGGTATCGCAATTGCAAAACCAGGCTCTGCTAAGCTCGCATTGCGAGGCAACTCTCACATTTGCAAAGTCGGAATTGTGATAATACAGTTGCATTTGCGATAACAGGCCCAAATGGGGAGCATCGCATTTGCGAAGGGAAATCTCGCATTTGCGAGGAAGGGCTGGCCTGGGCTGTTTCGCATTTGCGATTCAGCCCTCGCATTGAAGCCTACATGCCTACAATGAAACAGCTGAAGCCTGCAATTTTTCAAGTCTAAAATCCACCACGTGACCTATTCAAAACTCACCCGAGCCCTCGAGGCTCCAAACCAAACATGCACACCAACCTAAAAATATCATACGGACTCGCTCGTGCATTCAAATCACTAAAATAATATCAACAACTATGAATTTAGCATCAAAATCATGTAATTCCTTAAGAACTTCAAATTTTCCAATTTTCTCAAATACGATCTGATTCACGTCATTGCAAGTCCGTTTCTTACCAAATTTCATAAACTCATCTTAAATCACATATAAGATCTATACCGGGATCCGGAACTAAAATACGGGCTCGATACCATCAAGGTTTAAACACATTTCACTTTCAAAAACTCATAAATATTCCAGAAAATAATTTTCTTTAAAAATTCATTTCACGGGCTTAGTACCTTGGAATTCGATTTCAGGCATACTCCCAAGTCTCATATTTTCCTACGGACCCTCTGGGACCATCAAATCATGGGTTCGGATCCGTTTACCTAAAATATTGACCGAAGTCAACTTAAATTCATTTTAAAGTCAAAATTCATCATTTTCCACAGATTTTCACATATTAGCTTTCCGGCTACGCGCCCGGACTGCGCACGCAAAGTGAGATGAGATAGGAAGAGGGTTTTAAGGCCTCGGAATGTAGTATTTACTTTTAAAACAAGTGACAAATTGTTGGCTGATTAAATTGTTTAAAAAGGGTCATTCAACATATTGGACCATTACTACTATCAACACAGGCTAAAAAAATTAAATAACAATACACTCCTGAAAAACTAAAGAATTATAAACACATATAGAACTATATCTAATTAAATAATACCTTTTCAGCCTTCTTGTATGCATTCCCGATTTTTAGTACACAAAAATTTCAATTGCAACAATAATTCAGTCCACCTCTTGCGGGTTTCTTTAGGGAATATCCAGGACGATTTTATCATGGATGAAACTATTTCATCTTACAATATAACCAATATTTGAATTTTTCTACTATTATTTTCAAGTTGGACTATGTAAAATTGGACAAACTGTATAGAAGACCAACTGTATATAGAAGTTTTATTTTAGATTCAAAATTTTAGCCACATGTTTAAAAATTGGGAGTTATCTAGAGCTTGGAGTCTTTGATTTTTTTTCTTTTTCAAAAGCTATTAACCATACGATAAAAGTTTGATTTTTCTTTTTGATCCCCAAACTTAGAAGTCACGTAACTGTTCCCTCCTTTGAAACATGTACTAATTTATTCTCAAAGCATATAGGGGAAGTAGTTTTTCTCTTCTTCTTCTTTTTTTTTTACTATATTTCCTTCAAAATTTTAAAGTAGGAACTATCTTTTTGAAAATTCTTGCATATTAGATTTACAATTGTTACATTTATGGATTATCTATACGTAGTAGGAAGAATTACATTATGCAGGAGAAACCGCAAATGAACAATTGTATGGACTGAAATCTATTAATAAATAGATAGATAATAGTTTTAAAACTAATATAAACTTCTCAACACGTATAACAAATGAAGAAATATTATTGTTTTAAATTAGGAGCAAAACGTGTATGTTCCTTGGCTATATGCCTATATCTTAGGTGTTTTTTAATTTTTATATTTTGTTAAAAAAATGTAGCTCAAATTAACAATATAAAACAAGAAGATAAGTAGAATAAGAGAAGAAGAGATAACTTTCTTATTTCATCAAGTGTTCAAGTGTATTCCATCTCACATTTCATGCCTCTATTTATACTATTACATATGAAGGTTAAAAAATAATTGTCCTAAATATGACATTAACAATTAAGATCATGGGGAAGATCACGGGGAGAGGTTATGGAGGTGTGGGAGTTATAATCATAATAGTGATGAGTAGTGGGAGGTTATTCACATCATTGGTGAAAAAGTGGGAGTAGTGGACATCCACATTAGCTATAAGTTTTACAACACTCCCCCTTGGATGTCCGAAAATAGATAATATGCCTCGTTAAAACTTTACTGAGAAAAAATCCTGTGGGAAAAAATCATAGCGAAGGAAAAAGAGTACACATATCTGTAATACGCTTTATTTGTTGTCTCGTTAAAAATCTTACCAGAAAAACTCAGTGGGACAAAACCTAGGCTTAGGGAAAAAGAGTACAGCGCGTATCTTATTCCCCCTCATGAACACATCACTTTATTTCCCGAGGACGACACATTCCAATCTTCTATCTCAACTTCTCAAATGTTGAGGTTAGTAATGCCTTAGTGAAAAGATCAGCCAAGATTTCACATGAACGAATCTGTTGAACATTAATTTCACCATTTTGTTGAAAATCATGAGTGAAAAAGAATTTTGGTGAAATGTGCTTTGTTCTGTCTCCTTTGATGTATCCTCCTTTCAGTTGAGCAATGCAAGCAACATTGTCTTCATATAGTGTAGTTGGATTATCTGTTTCCATAGGAAAACCACACATATTATATTGAGTCATTGATCTCAACCAAATACATTCCCGACTAGCCTCATGAATGGCTATTATCTCAGCATGATTTGAATATGTGGCAGCTATTGTTTGTTTCATTGAACGCCATGATATAGTTGTACCTCCATATGTAAACAAATAGCCTGTTTGAGATTGGGCTTTATGTGGATCAGACAAATAACCTGCATCGGCATAGCCAATCATTTCTGACTTGAATTCATTAGAATAAAACAATCTCATATCTATAGTTCCCCGAAAATATCTAAATATATGCTTAACACCATTATAATGTCTTCTTGTTGGGGAGGAGCTGAATCTTGCTAATAAGCTTACTGCAAAAGCAATTTCTGGTCGAGTATTATTGGCAAGATACATCAGTGCCCTAATTGTATTAAGATATGGAGTTTCATCACCAACGAGCTCTTCATCATTTTCTTGAAGCTGAAATGGATCTTTATTTATGTCAAGCGATCTCACAACCATTGAGGTACTCAATGGATGTGCATTATCCATGTAAAGTCGCTTTAAAACATTTTCAGTGTATGTTTATTGATGGACAAAAATTCCATTTGGTACATGCTCAATTTGGAGGCCAAGACAAAATTTTGTCTTACCAAGATCTTTCATTTCAAATTCTTTCTTCAAACACTCTACAACCTTAGGAAGCTCTTTGGAAGTGCCAATGATATTCTAGTCATCAACATACACAACTATGATGACAAATTCAAATCCAGACCTTTTAATAAAGACACGAGGATAAATAGGGTCATTTTTGTACCCTTCCTTTAGCAAATACTCACTAAGGTGATTGTACCACATCCTCCTTGATTGCTTCAATCCGTATAAGAATTTTTGAAGCTTTATTGAACAAGTTTCTCTTGAACTTTTATGTGCCTCAGGAACTTTAAATCCTTTAGGGATTTTCATAAAATATTCATTGTCCAGTGAGCCATATAAATAGGCTGTGACAACATCTATCAACCGCATATCAAGCTTTTTATGGACTGCCAAATTTATTAGATACCTGAAGGTAATTGCATCTGTCACACCTCCTTTTTACGCACCCGCGGGGCGCGGGGGAGGTTTTCCAATTAAAGGACAATCGAGACGGGATTGGTTTAATTATTTCAGAGTCGCCACTTGGGAGATTTAGGGTGTCCCAAGTCACCGATTTTGATCCCGAATCGAGGAAATGAATGACTCTATATTACAGTCTGCGTACCAGAAATCCGGATAAGGAATTCTGTTAACCCGGGAGAAGGTGTTAGGCATTCCCGAGTTCCGTGGTTCTAGCACGGTCACTCAACTGTTATATTTGGCTTGATTATCTGATTTTATACGAATATGAACTTAGGTGCAAATTTTAACTTTCAACCGCTTTATTATTATTGTTTTTACAAGAATGTGAACATCGCTTAAAACACGTCTTTGGACTGCGTCACATGAAATGCACCCACAATCCGGAACGCATTTTATTTGATGTTTTGAAATTTGGATTTGGGTCGCATGAAATGCACACTTGAGCTTAAGAAAGTAAATTATTAAACACGCGCCTAAAGAGACTATCGCGTTATTATTTTGTGGGGCCGTGAAATTCGCTAAACGACCCTCCTGAATTCTAAGTAATTTTAAACAAGTATCTACTGAGGGCCCCGCAATTTGTGTTTTTATTCGGCGAGCCTCATCTCATTCTTATTTTTTAAAAGGAACTTGCAACGTCATGGACATGCATCTCGGGCCACGTCACAATCAATGTGCTCGTGACTAGAGACATATTTCGACTCCGTTGAGATTTGGATTTGGGTCACATAAATGTGCACCCGAGTTTAGGGAGATAATATTATTAAAGGCGCGCCTAAAGCAACTAGCGCATTATTTTTTTTATTTTTTTTGTAGGGCCGCGAAATTTGCTAAACGGCCCGTCCCGGAATCTAAGTATTTAATACATATATTTTGTGAGGGCTCCGCAATCTGTGCATTTTTATTTTTTGGCGAAGCTTGCCTCGTTTTTTATTATTATTATTTATTTTTATTTTTTTTATATTTTTCAAAAGGATGCCATTTTTACGCCTTTAACAATACTAAACCTTACAGCTTCTTTACAACTAGAATCTCATAACTTGTCAAAATTTAATAAAATGAGTCTAGTGAATGGGCATTTCGGAAGTAATAATAACATGTACTAATAATAAATTTTTTGAATGAACTAAGCGAAGGAAAGGACGAACAAATTAACGTCAAACTTGTGTCATAAAACAACTAGTCCAACTTAATGGGATGACATCGAATAAACAAGAATCACATAACGCAAAATGAGCAAAATGCATTCGATGAAAACATAAGCCGAAAATTATCATATCAATTTATATATTGCATCTTCGAACATTTAATGTAAAGTTTCTTTATCTAATACATCGAGGTTTACTAACCTTTGAACCTTGACAACCTCAGAACGAACAAACACGACCCCGACGGAAACTCAAGCCGGACCTCACTAAACGAGGAACAATGACGAAACCTCGGAACAAACTCGACGAACCGGACCTCAACGAGCAACGATGACCTCAATGGAAACTGAAAGCTCGGCCCAAACTGCCAACGCACGAGATGTTGCCTACTGCTGGATTTTTCTCGACGCAGCAGGTTGGTGCGAGAAAATGCAACAAAGGGGTCGTTTGGATGTGAGGAAGGAGGCTATGGAGGGTCGTTTGGGCAGTGGCCGTTGACGATGGGCAATGACGACGAGGGGGGACTGTTTGATCGACCAGGACTGGACGACGAGGGAACAGCGAGGGAGACTGGTTGTGGTCACCGGACGTGAGGGAGTGGACGATGGACGTGAAGGGGCTGGTAGCGACTGGTTTTTTTCGTCGAGGGGTGGTGGTTATGGCGACGTGACAACGAGGGGGGGTGCGACGGGCTGTTTGGGCAGTAGTTTTGGAGTACAGTGACAACGGGGGTCGTCGTGGGTAGTGGTCGACGATGGCTGCTGGGTTTTGCTTGGTGTTTGGACGTGGTCGACGATGGCGTAGGGGTTTCGACCGGGAAGGTGACGTTTGGTGGTGGTCGTGAGGCGGAGAGGGAGTTGGGGGAAGGTGACGGGGTGGTGTTTGGACAGTGGAGGTGACGACGCTGCTGCTACTCGTCGGGCTGGGTAGTGATGATGGTGGAGCTGGGAGGAGGAGGGTGGTCCCTTTTCCGCTAGGGTTGCTTCTTCTTCTTTTGAAGAAGAAGAAGATGATGAACAGTATCGACTTTTCCCAAAATTCAAAAGTCCCCCCTGCTTTGGCCTTTGTCCGTGTATTTGATACACAATGCCCATCAAAATGAGCCCCACGCGTGGTGGGGTTCAAAGTTTGTGTCCACCACGCGTGGTGGGGTTCCCCATGTGTCCTGGACACGGTTTATTATGGGCTAGGTCCGAAAATTAGGCCTAAAATCGGGTAGTTTGAACCCGAATATTATTCTTTTGCCCGGACCCGAGAAATAGGAACACGTTGCTTAACTAGTCCTATGTAAGCAAAATAACTACCAAAAATAAGACTAGTATTTAAACAAAACTATATCTTTTTTAAATATTTTTCAAGATTTAAGATAGCTACAAAATATTAATAAAACTATTTTTTTGTAATTTTCGTTTTTATATAAAGATAAAATATAAAGTAATATTTTTGCATTTTTTCCAAATTAAAATGACTACAAAACCTTAATAGAATTATTTTTTTTGTAATTTTCGAAATTATATAAAGTACAAAAATAAAGTGCAATTTTTGTATTTTTCAAGTTTATGAGAGATACATAAACTAAAATTTATATATATTTTTTTTGAAATTTTTCTTTTTGCAACGAAATAAAGTAAAAATAGCTATACTAGACCCAATTTCACATATTCACGCTAAAAATGTGAAAATTCTCGGGGAGGGTCAAAAATCATGTGCTTACAGCTGCCCCTCTTTGACTGGAAACACGAAGAGTTTTCCGACAAAGAACGACAAGACGTGTTTTTGACCCGACCATTACTTGGACGGACTACACTTAAGGAAAGGGAGGGAATGTGACCGAGCCTTGGTATCTGAGCTGCCTACATATCCTTGGTTATACAGGAATCAGGCCACGTGTAGTTCGGATATGAGAGAGATGGTAGAGGGTACCGAGGTGGAGAGCCGATCGAGGTGCCGTTCCATTGAGATTCCGGTCCGCGGTCCTGTCATTACAACAAAAATGAAAACTGAAAAGGACTAACTAAGCCTATCAGCTACTAGTTACAAGGATTCCTATCTCTTAAGTCTTCTGAAACTTGGTCTTGAGTCTTGAATGGTGCTTCACACAGACTTTGGATTTGAACCTTGATACTTGCTAGTTGTAGGTGTTAGTTCTTGAGCAGACCACATTTGTTCTCCACTTCCGTATTTTTCTCTTTTTTGTTTTTCTCTTTTCTTGTTCTTCTTCTTTTTTTTCTTGTTTTTTTGTTTTTTGTTTTTGTGACTAGCTTCTGTTGATCATCCCAGACTATTGATTCGCGTTCTTGAGGCGAGCTTCTAACTTGGATTGAATGCTGGGGATTTCTGTTGTAATCCTTCTGCTTTCCAGTGGGTCACTGCTTGATCTTTGACAGGCGGACTCCTGACTTCTTCGATCTTTGACATACCACAAACTCCGTTCTACAGGCGGGTCCCTGACAATCAAAACAAACAAAACAAACAAAATTTCCTAACCCAGTTTGCACTGGGGAGGTTTGTGAGTCGTTAGCAAAATCGTAGCCCACTGATACTACTGATGCAGTGCTGAGAGTGAACTAAACACTAGATTAGGATGTATTCCCTTGTTATACAGGTGGGCGCCTAACTTCAATGCTTGAAATGTAAGGACTGAAATGTATTCCTCTGTTCTATGGGCGGGCTCCCAACTTCAACACTTGTAATGAAAAAGGCTGAAATGTATTCCTCTCGTTATACAGGTGGGCGCCTGGCAAGAAATTTAAAGACTGGAATGTATGCCTCTGTTCTATGGGCGGGCTCCCAATTTCAACACTTGTAATGAAAAAGGCTGAAATGTATTCCTCTCGTTATACAGGTGGGCGCCTGGCAAGAAATTTAAAGACTGGAATGTATGCCTCTGTTCTATGGGCGGGCTCCCAATTTCAACACTTGAAAGTAAAGACTGAATGTATGCCTTTGTTATCTGGGCGGGCTCCCAACTTCAATACTGGAAATGTAAAGACTGAAATGTATGCCTCTGTTATTATGGGCGGGCTCCCAATTTCAACACTTGATAGTAAAAACTGAATGTATGCCTCTGTTATTATGGGCGGGCTCCCAATTTCAATACTTGAAAGTAAAAACTGAAATGTATTCCTCTCGTTATACAGGTGGGTGCCTGGTTTCAACAAAATGTATTCCTCTCGTTATACAGGTGGGCGCCTGGTTTTAGGAAAATGACTCTCTTTTTTTTAATAATAATTTTTTTCAAACATCAGACTAGGTCATTTTTGTTTTTGGTATCTTAGGAGAAAGATTCATCAGACTAAGATTTTGATCCTAGGAGAAGGTTCGTCAGACTAGGTCATTTTTGTTTTTGGTATCTTAGGAGAAAGATTCATCATACAAAGATTTTGATCCTAGGAGAAGGTTCGTCAGACTAGGTCTCTATCTTAGGAGAAAAATTCGTCAGACTAAGATTTTGATCCTAGGAGAAGGTTCATCAGACTAGGTCATTTTTTTGTTTTTTTGGTTATCTTAGGAGAAAGATTCATCAGACTAAGATTTTGATCCTAGGAGAAGGTTCGTCAGACTAGGTCTCTATCTTAGGAGAAAAATTCATCAGACTAAGATTTTGATCCTAGGAGAAGGTTCATCAGACTAGGTCATTTTTGTTTTTTGGTTATCTTAGGAGAAAGATTCATCAGACTAAGATTTTGATCCTAGGAGAAGGTTCATCAGACTAGGTCATTTTCTTGTTTTTGGTTATCTTAGGAGAAAGATTCATCAGACTAAGATTTTGATCCTAGGAGAAGGTTCATCAGACTAGGTCATTTTCTTGTTTTTGGTTATCTTAGGAGAAAGATTCATCAGACTAAGATTTTGATCCTAGGAGAAGGTTCATCAGACTAGGTCATTTTCTTGTTTTTGGTTATCTTAGGAGAAAGATTCATCAGACTAAGATTTTGATCCTAGGAGAAGGTTCATCAGACTAGGTCATTTTTTGTTTTTTGGTTATCTTAGGAGAAAGATTCATCAGACTAAGATTTTGATCCTAGGAGAAGGTTCGTCAGACTAGGTCATTTTTTGTTTTTTGGTTATCTTAGGAGAAAGATTCATCAGACTAAGATTTTGATCCTAGGAGAAGGTTCATCAGACTAGGTCATTTTTTATTTTTTTTATTTTTTTTATCTTTAACAACCACTTAGGAGGAAATGCATCTCCTATGGGTAAAACATAAACTTAGGAGGAAATGCGTCTCCTATGGGTAAAAACAAACTTAGGAGGAAATGCATCTCCTATGGGTGAAACTTGACTTAGGAGGAAATGCGTCTCCTATGGGTGAAACTTAAACTTAGGAGGAAATGCGTCTCCTATGGGTAAAACTAAAACTTAGGAGGAAATGCGTCTCCTATGGGTGAAACTAAAACAAACCGAGGAGGAAATGCGTCTTCTACGGGTAAAACTAAAACAACCTTAGGAAGAAATGCATCTCCTATGGGGTGAAACTAAAACAATCTTAGGATGAAATGCATCTCCTATGGGTAAAACTAAAACGAACTTAGGAGGAAATGCATCTCCTATGGGTAGAACTCTAATGATTTCAAACTAGGAAGTGCGTCTCCTATTAATGAAACCTTCGCTTTTTTTTTTTTAAATTTTGAATTATTTACTTACCTGTGTTGTCCTCCCTCGAAATTGTTGGGGATTATTTAGATGGGGATGACTTTTTACCCTTTTTTCATTATTATCTTTTTATTCTTTTGTTTTTCTTTTTATTATTCTCTTTTTTTTTGTTTTTTTTTTTGTTTTTGCATAGCTTCTTCCTTCAAAGACTACCTCCCTTGAGAGTCGTTTTGCCTTTCCCCGAAAGGAACCGCTGAGGATACCGACTTTCCAACCTTGTGTTGGACCCCTCGCAACTGCTAGGGATAACACTGTTGAGGAATTATTTACTTACCTGTTGGAGGTAAAATGTTATCAGCTGGGGGTACCTGACTTCCAGAAAATTTTCTAAATGGAAGGAAAATTTTCTGCCCCAGTTTGATAATATCCCTTGTGGCATGCGTTTCTGCATCAATGTCATTTCCTTTACCTGTTTCAAATCAAACAAAATTTGTTAGTTTAAAACGCGGTGGTTGGTTGTGATACTCCTGCTGGGATGGTTTTCCCTCTCTCCCTCCTTGCTCTGTGTTCCACAACTTGTTGGGGATGATATTATGTGCTGGGGATAATCCCTTCCTGCTGGAGATATCCCTCTTCTTTTGTGGCATAGCTCGGAAACTGGCATTTTCCCGACCTTTTAGTCTAGTATGGATTTCGCCAAATCATGCTCATTGCTCTCCTTGCTCTGTTCATGGGCCTTGGCCTTTGAGGTTTATAACCTTGGTTTTGGCAAGGATATCTCTCTTGATGATCGTCAATCCTTTTGTCAATTCCCTTTGCTGGGGATATCTTTTTTGACACTGGCCTCGCGCTTGTTCCTCGCTGACTATACCATTTGGATATACTAGTCAGATCTCATCTTGGAAAGCTGATGGCATATTTTGAAGTCATTTCATACTTGTTCTGACCGGACAGACTCTATTGGGGAAATTTTTTATGAAAGGAGAAAGATAACAGAAACAAAATAAAAGACAAAGGAAACGATGACTCTTTTACAAAAGAAACTATAAATAAAAACCTATCAAACGCAGATACCGACTCTAATGGCCATGACATGCATATGGGGCCTATCCTTTACCGTCAATCATCTTTCAAGATCCTCAATTGGTGATTCCCCATCTGATTCTTAATCTTATTCGACTTGCAGTGCCCAAAGGGTTTTCACTATCAAGTCTCTCTCATTTTTGGCTTTTCTCTCAGCTTTCATCGCCTTATGGTGCCTGTGAAGGTTTTCACCGATAAGACTCTCTCATTTGTATCACTTTCCAGCTGGGGATTTGGAGTGTCGCCGGTATGACTCTTTCTGCTGGAGATTAGAGTCCTTTCTGCTGTGGAACAGAATGTTATGTTCGCCGGTAAGACTCTTCATTTGTCTGACTTGGCATCTTTTGAAGACTGATCGGAAGGTCTTTCTTTGGACCGTAATGTGGGTTTTGGATAGGGCTAGAAAGAAAGGGTATAAAAGGCTCAAAAATGCATTAATTTTGGGTTATTAATTACAACCTTCGGAATTAGATTTATTTACAACAAACACAACCTCTACCCCAGTTTCTTGCTTGGGGATATTTTAATTGATTTTTCCTTTTTTATTTTTCAAAACTATGACCGAGCCGTGAAGCGCCTACGTATCCTCTTTGAGGAATCAGGTCAAACGTAGTTCCCAATTCCTCTTTTCATTTGACTTTTTTTTTTTGTTACCATTTTCTTTTCTTTTTTCGTTTTGTTGTTTTCTTTTCTTTCTTTTTTTTCTTTTGTTTACCTGTCGCGCTTGCGTATTCTATTCGTTGCTACTAATTTCGAACGAGGGGTATGAAAGGAAAATAAATAAGGCTCAAAAGGGGTTAACGAAGGATAAAGTGTTTGGGTAGCAGAACAAAATGCCTTCGTCATTCCAGTCTTCAAAACATGCCAAGTGCAAACAACACAATTAAACAATAGATTTATAGTCTCTTCCGATGGTGCTGGACTTGACAATTATATTCAACATATGTTTGTTCATTTGTCACTTCTAAAGCACCGTTGGGCGACACTCTCATTCTCATTATTATGAACGACCCTCATGCCAATTTAGGCGAATCTTTCTTTAACGGTTTTCTTTGTGTTTAACTTGCCCCAGTTCCACATGACTCGAGCTCTGAATAATCTCAAACCGTCCTTATTTTCTTTAAATGGTCTGATCGCCTTTCCAGGGTTTTATGATTAACTTTAAAGACTAGGCCCAAAGTGTGTGCGCATGTCATGTCCCTAGAATCGGCATTGAACGAAATGATAAAAGGACTAAACAAAAGACGACTGGAACTAAACAAAAGAACGGCTTTGCATTAGACTACCGACGAAATGGTTTGAATAATAGAACAAACAAAACAACCAAAATAAAATCCTAACACAACCTCGACAAAACTTAGACAAACTGACATGACAAAATGGAAAGATAAGAAGGTTTGACGCCAGAAAATATTCGGATTACAACTCTAAGAATAATCCGGACGACAGAAATGACAACAAAATAAGCCACCACCAGCTTCTCTTTTGCTAACCAAGGAACGGAGCGTCCTCCCACTTTATCAAACTTGGCATCTTAGCCACTGAGCTTTGCATTAGTATTGTCAAGACCATTGCCAGCTTCAATATCATCAACCTCCGTCAATAAGTTCCCGATAGGATTTGAGTGCTTCTGCTATCAGGCCCAATCCCCGCAGAGTGTGTATCATGAGATGCAAGTGAAGGACTCTGAGTGTCATTGTTCGGCTTACCACAAACCAGCCACCTTAACTTTATTTGCGAAACAAACAGGTTAGAATGGACTCAGTCGGTCCTCATTATTAACATCTTTTTTCTTTTCTCTTTTTGATGTTTTTTTTTCTTTTTTTCCTTTTTTCATTTCTTTTTTTTTTTCATTTTTTCATTTTTTGATGTTTTTTTTTTCATTTTGTTTTTTTTCATTCTTTTTCGTTTCTTTTTTTTCATTTCTTTTTTGTTTCTTTTTTCATTTCTTTTTTTTCATTTCTTTTTTTGTTGTGGTCGAATCTTATGGAGATTGCCTACGTATCATGACCCCGCATGAATCAGACCTTGCGTAGTTCGGACCAATAAAAGATAAACAACAGTAAACATTTTTCAATTTTCATATTAGAACAAACTGGGTTTCAAGGATTTAAAGATGACCCACAAACTTGAGAATCAAACAACCCGCATATTCTAGTCAAAAGATTTATAAACTTCAAAACAAATGGCCAACTTCCTTCCTCCGTTTGCTAATTTTAACCAAATGGTTATTTTGCAAATGTGGCCCCTTCCAATTCTCACATGAATTTTGAGGCCAGGGAGGATTATTTTATGACATTTTTACCAACTTGTCCATTCTTTTACGAAAATAACCTTTCGACAACTGAAAGATACTCTAAGGCTATTTCGGCAAGAACGGTTTAAGACGCGGCCGAAGCTAGCTCGGCTTATTATGACAAAAATTCAAACGGTATTCACCTGACCGTCGACTCTTTTTTTCAAATTATAATAAAAACTTGGTGTTGCAAAACACGGCCCTTCAGCGCCTCGGGGACGAAGCTTTTTAAGGCTGTGTGGGTCCATATCTCAAAATGACCCAAAGGTGGCTGTTTATGCCAGGTCAGCCTTCCGGCGTCCCTTTCGGGAACATTCGGCTATTATGACAAAACAACATCACCTGACTTATTTATAACTCTTTTTTATCGTTTTTCAAATTAGAAAAGTCAATATTGCAAACACGGCCTTTCAACGTCTCGAGGACGAAGATTTTTAGGCCGTGGGGGTCAACTGGACCAAAAAATGGCCCAAAAGTGGCTGTTTATGCAACATTCGGCTATGTCTTGATAAAACAGCGTCACCCAACTTCTTTATGAAATTTGACATATATATTTTGCTATTTTTTTTGTAAAAGGGGAAGTTGGACATCACCCGACTTATTTATGAAAAAATCTTGACATGTTTTTTTTTATTTATTATTATTATTTGTTTTTGGCTTTTTAGCAAAATGGGGGTTGGACCCGATGAGGGTTGCCTACGTATCTCACATCCGGTGAGAATCAAACCCGCGTAGTTCGGGCAAAATAAACTATTTTTGAGAAGACCCTTTTCCATTTTCTATTCTTTTTTTTATATATATATATATATAGCAAACAAACAAACTATTATTTTTTATTCATAACAAACAAACTAACTAACGTAAAACATAAAACATTCCTTCTTTTTTTCATTTGTTTTTCTTATTCTAAAGAAAAAGAAAAATGTTCTCTTTTTTTTTTTGGAATTTTTACCTTTAATAAAAGAAATGCTTTTTTAAAAAAATATTTTTTTGAATTTTCTTTTGAATTTTTTTTTCGAATTTTTTTTCCGATTATATATATATTTATTTTGGAACAAATAATAGAATCACGTTCAACGTCCGACTCTTTTTTTTTTTTTGGCATTTTCATAGACAAATAAAAATAAAATATTTTAAAAGCCAGACTCTTTTTCATTTCCATTTAATGGCAAAAAACTATTTCCTTTTCTATATTTTCTGAAAAAACAAGACAGAACAATGATGATTTTTTTTCTATTTTACCTTTGCTTTTAATATAACAAACTAATAAGACATTTTTTTTCATTTTCTCAAAATTTCGGCAGAGTTTCGATACTACTCGGACATTGGTTTCTTTTTTCTAAAAATAAGTAGTTATTTCTCTACACTGTTATTTTTTTTTCTCCTCTTTTTCACGATTTTTTTTTAATCTGTGGAAAATAATGAAAACATACAAAATCTTTTGAATTTTCATGCTTTGTTTATATATATATATTTATTTTTTATATTTATCATTACTTTAAAAAAAATGTGGCATGGGAAACATAAGGATTTCCAAGACATCTTTGATTTCGCAAATGTTCCCCATGCGCTTTTCCCAACATATGAAGCGTGGGGGACATAGGGGAATTCCAAGACTTCTTGGATTCCACAAATGTTCCCCATGTGCCTTTTCCCAAAACTGAAGCGTGGGGGACATGTGGAATACCAAGGCTTCTTGAATTCCACAATGTTCCCCATGTGCTTAATTAACATAATAGCATGCTTATCAAAAATAGTGCATCTTTCTTATTTAACGTGATCAGCATGATAAGGAGTGTCATTTGTCCGCAAATATCATTGGTACGCCAAATGACTCATTCACCCTTGACTAAATACAACATGTAGCACATAGGATGCCGAAAGATGGTCTATTATTTTCAGGTTGCTTGTCCTAGACGGACCCAACCCCTATGTTGAGTCCCCTAAGTCAAATGCACATGATGCAAATAAACGTTCCTACTAGGGATCCGGCATGTGGCTTTGTTATACTAGGTTCAAAAACCTGGGTCGGTGTTCTAGACAGTGTACCCGAGCGGACAACTCGAGCTGAGGAAGGAGCTCCTTTCCGGGAACCAAAAGGCCAGCCGGCTTAGAAACTTTCCGAGCCTCTTTTATTCAGGGTATGACACTAACAGAATAGGGAGTCTCAACCAGTAAGCACATCCCCGGAGGTAAGAAGAGAAAGGTTTCGGCACAATTTATATACAGTTCAAATAATATCAAAGCGGTAAAAGCAGCATTTAGCACATTAGGCTCAAAACATGTAATAAAATCAGATAATAAATAAAGCCAAATAATAACAATTATTCTAAGCTCGAATTCTTAACCCTGAACCAATGGTTCTGGGTCATACTCCCCAGCAGAGTCGCCAGAGCTGTCACACCTCCTTTTTACGCACCCGCGTGGCGCGGGGGAGTTTTTCCAATTAAAGGACAATCGAAACGGGATTGGTTTAATTATTTCAGAGTCGCCACTTGGGAGATTTAGGGTGTCCCAAGTCACCAATTTTAATCCCGAATCGAGGAAAAGAATGACTCTATATTACAGTCTGCGTACCAGAAATCCGGATAAGGAATTCTGTTAACCCGGGAGAAGGTGTTAGGCATTCCCGAGTTCCGTGGTTCTAGCACGGTCGCTCAACTGTTATATTTGGCTTGATTATCTGATTTTATACGAATATGAACTTATGTGCAAATTTTAACTTTTAACCGCTTTATTATTATTGTTTTTACAAGAATGTGAACATCGCTTAAAACACGTCTTTGGACTGCGTCACATGAAATGCACCCACAATCCGGAACGCATTTTATTTGATGTTTTGAGATTTGGATTTGGGTCGCATGAAATGCACACCCGAGCTTAAGAAAGTAAATTATTAAACACGCGCCTAAAGAGACTATCGCGTTATTATTTTGCGGAGGCCGTGAAATTCGCTAAACGACCCTCCTGAATTCTAAGTAATTTTAAACAAGTATTTACTGAGGGCCCCGCAATTTGTGTTTTTATTCGGCGAGGCTCATCTCATTCTTATTTTTTAAAAGGAATTTGCAACGTCATGGACATGCATCTCGGGCCACGTCACAATCAATGTGCCCGTGACTAGAGACATATTTCGACTCCGTTGAGATTTGGATTTGGGTCACATAAATGTGCACCCGAGTTTAGGGAGATAACATTATTAAAGGCGCGCCTAAAGCAACTAGCGCATTATTATTTTTTTTTTTTTTTGTAGGGCCGCGAAATTTGCTAAACGGCCCGTCCCGGAATCTAAGTATTTAATACATATATTTTGTGAGGGCTCCGCAATCTGTGCATTTTTATTTTTTGGCGAAGCTTGCCTCGTTTTTTATTATTATTATTTATTTTTATTTTTTTTATATTTTTCAAAAGGATGCCATTTTTACGCCTTTAACAATACTAAACCTTACAACTTCTTTACAACTAGAATCTCATAACTTGTCAAAATTTAATAAAATGAGTCTAGTGAATGGGCGTTTCGGAAGTAATAATAACATGTACTAATAATAAATTTTTTGAATGAACTAAGCGAAGGAAAGGACGAACAAATTAACGTCAAACTTGTGTCATAAAACAACTAGTCCAACTTAATTGGATGACATCGAATAAACAAGAATCACATAACGCAAAATGAGCAAAATGCATTCGATGAAAACATAAGCCGAAAATTATCATATCAATTTATATATTGCATCTTCGAACATTTAATGTAAAGTTTCTTTATCTAATACATCGAGGTTTACTAACCTTTGAACCTTGACAACCTCAGAACGAACAAACACGACCCCGACGGAAACTCAAGCCGGACCTCACTAAACGAGGAACAATGACGAAACCTCGGAACAAACTCGACGAACCGGACCTCAACGAGCAACGATGACCTCAATGGAAACTGAAAGCTCGGCCCAAACTGCCAACGCACGAGATGTTGCCTGCTGCTGGATTTTTCTCGACGCAGCAGGTTGGTGCGAGAAAATGCAACAAAGGGGTCGTTTGGATGTGAGGAAGGAGGCTATGGAGGGTCGTTTGGGCAGTGGCCGTTGACGATGGGCAATGACGACGAGGGGGGACTGTTTGATCGACCAGGACTGGACGACGAGGGAACAGCGAGGGAGACTGGTTGTGGTCACCGGACGTGAGGGAGTGGACGATGGACGTGAAGGGGCTGGTAGCGACTGGTTTTTTTCGTCGAGGGGTGGTGGTTATGGCGACTGGCGACGGGGGGGTGCGACGGGCTGTTTGGGCAGTGGTTTTGGAGTACAGTGACAACGGGGGTCGTCGTGGGTAGTGGTCGACGATGGCTGCTGGGTTTTGCTTGGTGTTTGGACGTGGTCGACGATGGAGTAGGGGTTTCGACCGGGAAGGTGACGTTTGGTGGTGGTCGTGAGGCGGAGAGGGAGCTGGGGGAAGGTGACGGGGTGGTGTTTGGACAGTGGAGGTGACGACGCTGCTGCTACTCGTCGGGCTGGGTAGTGATGATGGTGGAGCTGGGAGGAGGAGGGTGGTCCCTTTTCCGCTAGGGTTGCTTCTTCTTCTTTTGAAGAAGAAGAAGATGATGAACAGTATCGACTTTTCCCAAAATTCAAAAGTCCCCCCTGCTTTGGCCTTTGTCCGTGTATTTGATACACAATGCCCATCAAAATGAGCCCCACGCATGGTGGGGTTCAAGGTTTGTGTCCCCCACGCGTGGTGGGGTTCCCCATATGTCCTGGACACGGTTTATTATGGGCTAGGTCCGAAAATTAGGCCTAAAACCGGGTAGTTTGAACCCGAATATTATTCTTTTGCCCGGACCCGAGAAATAGGAACACGTTGCTTAACTAGTCCTATGTAAGCAAAATAACTACCAAAAATAAGACTAGTATTTAAACAAAACTATATCTTTTTTAAATATTTTTCAAGATTTAAGATAGCTACAAAATATTAATAAAACTATTTTTTTGTAATTTTCGTTTTTATATAAAGATAAAATATAAAGTAATATTTTTGCATTTTTTCCAAATTAAAATGACTACAAAACCTTAATAGAATTATTTTTTTTGTAATTTTCGAAATTATATAAAGTACAAAAATAAAGTGCAATTTTTGTATTTTTCAAGTTTATGAGAGATACATAAACTAAAATTTATATATATATTTTTTTGAAATTTTTCTTTTTGTAACGAAATAAAGTAAAAATAGTTAAAATAGCTATACTAGACCCAATTTCACATATTCACGCTAAAAATGTGAAAATTCTCGGGGAGGGTCAAAAATCACGTGCTTACAGCATCTACCACAGGAGAATATGTCTCCATATAATCAATGACAGGCTTTTGCGAAAATTCTTATGCCACAAGTCGTGCTTTATATCTTAAGACTTTACATTTCTCATTTTGTTTTCGCACAAAATCCACTTGTACCCCCACTGGCTTGACACCTCAGGCATTCAGACTATTGGTCCGAAAACTTTACGTTTTCGAGTGAAGACAATTCCGCTTGAATTACGTTTTTCTATTTGGTCAATCATTTCTCTGTCTACATTCATCGATAAATTTTGGCTCAAGATCCTCATCTTGTGGCATTAATTCAACTGCAATGTTATATGCAAAATTATTGTCAACAACAATATTAATCCGGTTCCACCTTTTCCCCGTAGAGACATAACTTATTGAGATCTCTTCATTTTTATCATTCCCAGGTACTAGAACCTCCTGTGAGGTCTTATCAATTATTATGCCTTTATGCTCCTCTTGAGCAATTGCCTCCATGTTATGATCAACTTAATCATTTGCTCCTTTCCCTTTTCGGGGATTATTATCCTTGGAAAAGATTGGTTTACCACGTTTAAGGCGTGACCTAGACTCATTTGCATTATCATACTGTCCAGCTGGGACATCAACTCGAATTGGAGATTTACAGCTGGAATATGCGATTTAGAAACCCGTGGAAGTTTAGTAAATGCATCTGGCAATTGATTTGCAATATTTTGCATATAAATGATCTTTTGAACTTCTTGTTCACATTGATTTGTATGATGATCCAAATGAGATAGAGATAATACGTTCCAATCTATCTCTTTTTTCAGCTATTTATTTTCTCTCCCTAATATTGGAAAAACTGATTCATCAAAATGACAATCAGCAAATATGGCTGTAAACAAATCTCCTGTCATAGGCTCCAGATATTTAATCATAGAAGGAGATTCATAACCAACATATACTCCCAACCTTCTTTGGGGAACCATCTTTGTGCGTTGTGGTAGAGCAATTGAAACATATACCGCACATCCAAAAATTCTTAGATGAGAAATATTTGGCTCCTGACCAAAAGCCAATTGTAATAGGGAGACTTTATGATAACTGGTTGGCCTTATGCGCACAAGTGCTATTGCATGCAAAATAGCATGTCCCCACAATGAAAGGGAATGCTTTGTCCTCATTAGCAATTGTCAAGCTATTAATTGGAGGCGTTTAATCAATGATTCTGCTAGACCATTTTGACTATGAACATGAGCAACCGGATGTTCAACTTTTGTTCTAGTGGCTATACAATAATCAGTAAAGGCCTGGGATGTAAATTCACCAGCATTATCAAGACAAATTGTCTTAATTGCATAATCTGGAAATTGTGCTCTTAACCTTATTATTTGGGCCAACAATCTCGCAAATGCCATATTACAAGTTGACAATAAATACACATGTGACCATCTTATAGATGTGTCTATCAAGACCATAAAATACTTGAATGGTCCACAAGTAGGGTGTATAGGCCCACATATATCACCCTGTATACGTTCCATAAATGCAGGGGATTCAATCCCAACTTTAGTTGCTGATGGTTTAATAACCAATTTTCCTTGAGAGCAAGCAGCACAAGAGAATTCCTTAAATTGAAGAGTCTTCTTTTTCTTCAATGTGTACTCATTTGAATTCTCTATTATTCTGCGCATCATGTTAGAACTGGGATGGCCCATGCTAAATGATAAAATCATTAGAAGTAGTAAACCTTTTGTTTACTATGGCATGTGATTCAACCACACCAATGTTTGTGTGGTACAACCCAGAAGAAAATGCGGGTAATTTTTCGTGCACATAAATTTTTACCCGCTTTTATTGTAGTAATATAAAGGTATTCAACATTTCCTTCGTTTGAGGTCTCGACATGGTAGCCATTTTGGCGAATAGCTTTGAAATTCAACAAGTTTCTTTGAGACTTACTACAATACAATGCATTATCAATAGTTAATATTATTCCTCCAGGTAGTAATAAGGCCACTCTTCCAGAGCCCTCAATTAACTTTGTGCTATCAGATATTGTATTAACATAGGCCTTTTTCATAATCAACTAAGAGAAAAAAAATCTCTTAATATTGTGTGAGTTGTAGTACTATCCAAAAGGCATAAATCTTCATTACTCATCTTGGATCCAATTGAAAACTGGGGAATTTTATTTTCTTCATAAAAAAATAAAAGTACACCATGAGAAATACGAAAAAACTAACAACAACATAAGACAACTTAAGTATTACTTGAAAATAAAAACTTTAGAACGAGACAAAAAAACACTGAAAATAAAAATAACATAATTGCATTCCCCAGTAAAATGATCAAACTTTAGTTTTGATTTCCAAAGAAGTCTTCAACTTCCAAATGAGTAAGATCATCGAGGCCTTGAAAATTATCATCATTTAAAGTAAGATTTGTCTCGGCATTGTCATCATTTCGTTTGAAGGCCCTGCCTTAAAATCATTTTTAAAGGTCAAGTGAGACTCCACTGGGGCATTAGCAGAAGATGCTCCAACATTATTTTCCTTTATTTTGATGGAGTTTTGATAAAGCCTGATAAAAAGCTTAGGTGCACGTCATTCAATTTTCCAATGACCTTTCATGCCACAATGGTGATAGTTACATTTTTGCCTCTTGAAGGATTGTTTTGAGAACTCATATTGTTCTCTCATTTGCCATGACCACCACGATGACGACTATTATATCGTCTCTTACCATTGTCATACCCACGTACATTCATATAGACATGATTATTATTCTGTCTTTTTCCAGACTTATCACATCTAGCTGCCATATTCGTTTCAGGAAGCGGAGCTGACCCGGTGGGACGGGATTCATGATTTTTTAGCAAAAGAGTATTATGTTGCTCAGCCACCAGAAGGCATGAGATCAATTCGTATTACTTTTTAAAATCCATTTCACGATATTGCTGCTGTAATACCATATTTGAGGCATGAAAAGTCATAAGAGTCTTTTCCAACAAATCATCATCATTCATAACATCCCCCACATAATTTTAATTGGGAAGTTGTCCGAAATACAACAGAGTTATACTCACTTACGGTCTTAAAATCTTGCAACCGTAAGTGCATCCACTCATATCGAGCCCTTGGCAATACCGTAGCCTTAAGGTGATCATATTTTTACTTCAGGATAGTCCATAATTAGAGTGGATCTTTCATTGTTAAATATTCAACCTTCAAACCTTCATCCAAATAATGACGAAGAAAAATCATGGCCTTCGTTTTGTCCTGGCTCGATGCCTCATTACCTTGAGTAATGGTGTCACCAAGGCCTTTAGCGGCTAAGTGAATCTCAACATCGAGAACCCATGATAGGTAATTCTTTCCAAAAATGTCAAGTTCCACAAACTCAAGCTTTGAAAAATTCGACATAGTGAAAATTATCAAAAAAGATAAATAAATAAAAAATGATTAAGATAATAGTGAAAATAAATAAATGGATAAAAGCATTACGAATGTTTAAATTGTGTTGTCATAATACATATAGTGGTAATGATGACCTTAATCTATTTATACTTATGCAGATTTCAAAATGTAAAGTTACGTATTTTATCAAACCACAATTTCTATAAATGAAGACAAAATATTGATAATAATATAGGTTTAAGGTAATGACTTATAACGCCAATAACTAGCAATCTATTATGTTTGTCCACAGTGTAGTGTGATTCATATTGATTCATTATGATCACTAATCACGATAACAATTTTGACTTAATTCACACAGTACAATATCACTAGAAATGGCAAGAAGAGAAGAAGAATGTAGAAGATAATGTGTTATACCTTTCGGATGAAGAATTGCACTTAACTTTGGAGAAGGCTAGAGTCGTACTACTGATAACGTATTAAAAAAATGTAGCTCAAAGTAACAATATAAAACAAGAAGATAAGTAGAATAAGAGAAGAAGAGATAACTTTCTTATTTCATCAAGTGTTCAAGTGTATTCCATCTCACATTTCATGTCTATATTTATACTATTACATATGAAGGTGACAAATGATTGTCTTAGACATGACATTAACAACTGAGATCATGGGGGAAGATTATGGGGAGAGATTATGAAGGTGTGGGAGTTACAATCATAATAGTGATGAGTAGGGGAAGGTTATTCACATCATGGATAAAAAGTGGGAGTAGTGGACATTCACATTAACTATAAGTTTTACAACATATTTCAATTTTTTTTATTTTGGTAGATTTAAATCTTCCATATGTATTCACCAAAACATGATTCATTTCCCTTAAAAAAAAAGACACACAGAAGTACAACATGCTCAAATAAATTTGGTTAAATATTTAATATGAGAGGAAAGGAGAGAAACTGTCAACTGCGGTTAACTGCGATTTGTGTTAATTTCATATTTTTAAAAATTCTATATATAGAGGGTTGTGCCATTTGTCAGAAAATTAGCTTTTTCCTAAAAAATTTAAGTTTATCTTAATTCTTTTGGCGTTGATATGACACTTGGCATAAGCATATGCTAGACTTTCTTTCTTTAATACAAGTCACAACTCGTACGTATTTTATTTTATGCCAACTCAGTTTTAACTAATGAAATGTTTTACTTATCAAGAAGAATGTGCTTGTAAATGATCCAACCAACCCACTCCTATAAGGAAATGCTCTTAGACAAATCGGCGAGCCAACAAACTGATTATTACGAAGATGACTTTCCAAAGAATACAATGATCGATAAAGGGAAAAACATAGAGGGCTCAATATCTCTTAATCAGGAAGACAAGAAGTGCCTCTACCTTCCGTAGTGCTACTCTGTAATCATCAAGTTCTTTAAACGAAATATGCCACACCATTATCTTCGGTCTAAACTAATTGAACTATGGAAGCCATCCGAACAATTAATTTTGATTGACCTAGGATAGGACTTCTACATAGTCAAATTTAGTTTAGAGAAGAATATGGTTAAGGCACTTCACCTTGGACCATGGTTTATCTCAGGAAACATCCTGTCGGTGCGGAAATGGAAACCCAAATTTGTTCCTCAAGAGGCTACCCTTACATCTACTGCCATCCAGATTCGTCACTCGCAATTACCAACAGAATTCTATGATAAGGACATCCTGGAAAAGGTTGGAAGGAAGCTAGGAAAGTTATTAAAACTTGATCAATGCACCTCCTCTACTCTTAGGGGACGATATGCTCGCATTTGTATTCAAGTTCCCCTAGAAACTCCAGTAGAAACGTCGGTCATAATAGGAGACCATAAATAGGCAGTGATCTATGAAGGAGAAGGGACACTGTGCACGTCTTACGGAAGAATTAGGCATACCTCAATAGGTTGCAATTACTGGACCCCTCAAACCACAGCAACTCAAGATACACAGGAAACACACCGAAGAAATGTGGTACTGACGGAAGAAAGTTAATGGAAAACTGTCGCTTTTCCGCAAAGAAGAAAGTAAGGACATGCAAAATCAAACAATAAGAATGGTGCAGGATTGAATAGACCACACCAAACTTCACAGGCAGATCATATACAGGTAAATTTGTTCGATGCAAACTCGGGTAAATTCCTTCAAACTCAAACTGTGCCTGACAATTCAAAAAAATCAACCCCACACCAGATTCCCAAAATAGTCCCAACGGCCTAATAAATAATGTAAGCCCCATCCAGCCACAACGGCACACCCAACAATGGCCCCAAACAAGTACGCGGCCCTAGCCCAGTACAAGCACTAAACAAAAAGCTGGACCGAACCCCAATGAAACCACTGACCCCAATCATGAAGGCCTCGTTCAGGGCGCCACTCCTAGCCCAACTACCGAGTTCACTGATCTTAAAGCTGGGGTAAAATCCAATGGGGCCAGTCTCGTTTCTCCAAATGGGAACCACACCCAAATAGAAATTGCCAGCCTATCTAACTCCCCAAATACACTCACCTACGCTTCCCCTACCAATTCCTCTGAGATAATGTCTAATGGGGAAATCTCAACAGTCACCACCAACAATCAAGTGCCCTATCTGGAACCCCTTCCAATTCCAAATGAAAAGACTCAAACCGTCAATTCTAATAGATCCATAAGTAATGCCCAATCCACCCCCTAGTTCCGATTACCAGTAACCCCTTCACTAACCGAGATTTGATATCAAAGGGAGTGTTGATGGAGCACCAGACACTTAAGTTAATCTCCCCATTACCCAAAGTACCGAAGCCAAGAAACACAAAAATGGAAAAAGATCAGACGACAGTTCTCATCTCCTCCCTCCCACCACCATCGGACCACCGACCGGCTTCTTGGCTGGAGTTAGCTCTTAAGGGACAAGGCCTCTCCTACAGTTTCACCCTGGGCAATCAGAATGTGAATTTGATTGTGCAAAATCCAGCCCATCTAGCGAGGGTCATTGTGGAGGCTTTGAACAAAACCCTAGCAGTCTTTGGTCCTCTCTTATGGCAGATGATGGTCAACAAGGACATCAACTCACCAATAACCGACCCCCAAACTCTCAGCAGTCAGATGCTTCAGACCTTCCAATCCCTACCCTTCTTCCCAGATCTGACGACGGAGGACCTATCGGCGGAGCCAGTCTTTGTAATGATCGATCTCAAAACCCACCAAATGCCATCATCTTCTGCACCAAGAGAAAAGATCACCTCACCACCTCTCAACAACATCAAAAAGGGAATCTCCAAGGCCCTAGAAATCCTCAAAAAGAAAAGCACGCCAGAGGAAGAAAGAGCAATGTATAGCCCCCTATGAACAGACTCGCTACTACTGGACTCAGTTAGAGCGATCGAGTTTAGTCTAGAAACCAGCGAGGTGCTAGTTGTTCTGTGTCCCAGATCGATGGTCAAGTGTGGAATGCGTTTAATCTCCTTTCAAACTCATGGTCCCATCAAGCCACTGCTAAATCTGACCCCAGTATTAAGCCTCAAGAGGAAATCTCATCCATCTCCAATGAAGTGTCCGCAAGGACCAGGGAACCCTCAAGAGGATCTTCACCAACCACCCCTCAACGCCTCTAATGAATTACATCATATGGAATGTTAGGGGTGGTAACAATGCCGAATTCAAGTGGCACTATTTGGAAATGGTGAAGATGCACAAGCCAGCCATGCTCGTCCTTCTTGAAACAAAGATGACAGACCATAGGAAGTTAGCAGAAGAGCTCCAGTTTGATATGATTATTCAATCACCGGCAATAGGTCTCTCTGGGGGAATAATGTTCATGTGGAAGAAGACTTTGTGACTATTGAAGAGGTGGACACCACCCCCAAGGTATCCATGCAATGGTAAAGGTGAGACCTAACCACCTTCCATGGATTTTTTTTGCTATCTACACCAGTAATATACTAGCCAATAGGAAAATTTTATAGAACTTAATCACAATCTCCAAAAATCTCACAACCAACTGGTTCATGGGAGGAGACTTCAATGAAGTCTTAAAGGCTAGGGATAAATTTTGGGGCAACCCCATAACCTCTAGTCGTAGTAACCTATTTTGGCATTGTATAAATGAATGTAAACTCCTAGACCTAGGTTACAAAGGGAGTAAATACACCTGGTCAAATAAAAGGTACAGTAATAAAACCTCTCTTATCCTGGAAAGAATAGATAGATGCTTTGCTAACGAAAGCTGGATCCAACAGTACTCTGAGGCCACTGTTTTGCACCTCCTTAGGACCCACTCTGACCACTGCCCCATTCAAATCAATCCGGTAGGGTCTCCATCCAACAACCTGACCAGGCCTTTTAGGTTTGAGTCAATGTGGGCTATCCACCCTTCTTTCCCTAACATCATCAATAGGGCTTTCTCTGATCATTCCACTCTCCTCCAATCCACTGATTCTTTCAAAAGAATGGCCATTAAATGGAACCGGGAAACATTTGGGAACATTTTTCACCAAAAGAGAAGAATCCTAGCTAGAATTTCTGGTATCTAGAGATCCCCTAACTACCACTTCAGTAGTTATTTGCTAAACCTTGAAACCAATCTGGTTAAGGAGCTTAACTTAATCCTCAAAAATGAAGAAGATTTCTGGAAGCTTAAATCTAGGATTAACTGGCTCAATGAGGGATATGTTAGCACTAGATTCTTATACACATCCACCCTCAATAGAAGAAGAAGGAACATGATCCTCTCTCTTAAAGAAGAGAATGGAAACTGGCTCCATGATCAGAAGGATATCCAAGCAGCCATTATGGGCTTCTTCTCTGATCTGTATACCACATCCCACTCCAAAGCCCCTAGGGCCTCCACAAGCCACCTCACTATGTACTACACTCTGTATGATGCCCAAAGAGATTTCCTAGACAGACCTCTAGAGTCGGGTGAGATAAAAAGGGCAGTTTTCTCCCACAAACCTTTCAAATCTCCTAGCCTAGATGGACTCCACCCTTTCTTCTACCAAAAATACTGGGACATAGTTGGAGAATCTATCACAGACTTCTGTAAAAAATGCTTCTCATCCAATTCAATAGATGAAACCATGAATCAGACTCTGTTGTGACTCATCCCAAAATTCCCCCAAGTATCTATGTTGAAAATTTTTAGGCCAATTGGACTGTGTAACACAATATACAAGTCCATCACTAAAATTATAGTCAACAGAATAAAACCTCTCTTGTCTCATATCATTAGGCCTCGCCAAGCCAGCTTCCTATCCAATAGGAGAGCTTGTGACAATGCCATCATTGTCCAAGAGTACATCACCTAATTTAGAAGAATGAAAGGGAAACATGGCAAAATGATCCTCAAAATTGATATGGAAAAGGCCTTTCTGCTTTCAACTTCCGTCAAGACTTATCCAAGCTCATTATGTCATCAGTTCCTCCTCCATCTCCATTCTTGTCAATGGTGGGAAAATTGAATCTTTCAAGCCTTCAAGAGGCATTAGGCAAGGAGATCCAATGTCTCCCTACCTCTTCATAATGTGTATGGAAAGATTATCCAGGTCAATCGACAAGGCTGTCCTGGATAATCAGTGGTAACCCAAAAGTATAAGCAGATTTGGCCCTAAGATATCCCATCTTTTCTTCGCAGATGATTTAACCCTCTTTGCCAAAGCAAATAATAGAAACGGTAACACTATCATTTCCATTATGCAGAACTTCAATGAACAATCAGGCCAGAAAATAAATCTTGCTAAGTCAAGGGTCCTCTTTTCCTCCAATACACCCCAGGAATCACCATAGAACCTCACCAACTCCCTATCCATTCAAGCCACCATCTCCTTTGGAAAATACCTTGTTTTTTCCATTTTCCACAAAAAAGTAAACTAGTGCAGACTTTCAATTTATAATTGATAACATGCATTCCAAGCTGGTTGGGTGGAAAACAAGCTGCCTAAGCATGGCTGGCAGAACTGTTCTAGCCAAAACTTCTTTAAACAACATTCTCGGTCATGTAATGCAATATATCAATCTGTCCACTAAAGTTACCAAACAAATTGATTAAATCCAAAGAAACTTTCTTTGGGGTACCACTCCTGAAAAGAAGAAGTTGCACCTAATCACGTGAGATAAGGTCACTCAAAGGAAAGCTGATGGAGGACTAGGACTCCAAAAAGCTAATCTTAAGAACAAAACAACTCTCACAAATCTTGCCTGGAGGACTTACCAAAATACCAACAATCTATGGGCAAGAGTTCTCATCCATAAGCACTGCAACATGAGCCACACTAATAGGATAATTAGAACTTCTAAATATCCTAGACACCCAAAATCTCCCACCTGGAAGTGCATCATAAAGGGTTGGGATACTTGCTGCAAAGCAAGCAGATGGGTAGTTCATAAGGGAAACAGGGTTAGCTTCCTAAATGATGCATGGATTCCCAATCAGCCAGCTATTAGAGAATTGCTTGAGGGTCCTTTAACCCAGAATGACTTAATTCCAAGGTTAACTCAATCTACAATTTAGGGGCTTGGGGCACATCATCACTATCTATTGTTCTAACCCCAAGCATCCGGAATCTGTTAAACTCAGTGTTCATTCCACCAAATCTAGCTAAGGAAGACACCCTCATATGGAGCTTAACTCCAAGTGGCCACTTCTCAAATAGCTCTGCATACTCCTTCCTAAGCAAGGCAGATACCAGTCATGATACAAATGAGTGTCACACCTCCTTTTTCCGCCCCCGCGAGGGTGCAAAGGAGTTTTTTCCAATTAAAGGACAATCGAAACGGGATTTATTTCTTTATTTTAGAGTCGCCACTTGGGAGATTTAGGGTGTCCCAAGTCACCTATTTTAATCCCGAATCGAGGAAAAGAATGACTCTGTATTACAGTCTGCGCACCAGAAATCCGGATAAGGAATTTTGTTAACCCGGGAGAAGGTGTTAGGCATTCCCAAGTTCCGTGGTTCTAGCACGGTCGCTCAACTGTTATATTTGGCTTGATTATCTGATTTTATACAAATATGGACTCATGTGCAAGTTTTATCTTTTTACCGCTTTCATTATTATATTTTTTAAAGAATGTGAACATCGTTTAAAAACATGTCTTTGGATTGGGTCACATAAAATGCATCCACGATCCGGAACGTATTTTTATTCAATGTTTTGGGATTTGGATTTGGGTCGCATAAATGCATACCCGTGTTTAAGAATGTATTATTATTATATCGCGCCTAAAGCAATTAGCGATTTATTACTTTGGGGTAGGGCCGTGAAATTTGCTAAAACGACTCCTCCTTAATTCTAAGCAATTAAATGTACATTTATTGAGGGCCCCGCAATCTATACATTTTATTAAGCGAGGCTCATCTCATTTATTTTCCTAAATGGATAAATCTTAAAGCGACTACATTTTGCTATTTAAAATTAGTCTCTAAAATGAATAAAGAAAATCCTAATTAATTACGTTTTTTTTATTATTATTATTTAAGAAAACATGACACGCTAATTGCTTGATTCATACAAATATTGATGAAAAAGGGATTTTATTCTTAATTTCGAAAATTATAAATTAAATAAAAATTCAACAACTAATATTCAAAATAAACAAATATAGCTAGATTAAAACTCGGCATTGTTATTTTTAAAAAAAATATTATTGAGATTAATTATTCACAATCATTTGAAACTAAATTTAACCATAATTACTAAAGCTTATTAGAAAGTTTATTAGACTTAAACGTTCTTCTAATATTGTTTAAGCTCAAGTCATGCCTTAATGCCTAATTTACGATGTTTAATTTAAATTTGTGTCTTAGCTAAATTTAGCTACTTGTTCATGATCAACCTATAATCTTGAAGCCTTCATAACTAGTGAATTAACCTATTTTGCCGAACCGATTTATTACAGACTAACTTATGATATTATTTTCTTATTCCAGTTATTATTTAGTAATTCATGAAATAGCTTAAATACAATCAACAAAAGGAACAAAGAAAAAAAAACGAAATTAAAACTTCAAATTTTCATTCTTCATATGTATTCACGCTTCATATTTCGGATTACAATAACCAGCTTTTCAGTTGTGTACCTGATATTGGAAGCAAAAGAAAATGAATATGAGAATCAGCAGCAGCAGTAAAATCAGTACAACACAGCAACAATAGCCCAGCAACAGTAACAAACCAGTGGAGTAGTAATCCAAAAAAAAACAAAATCTTCCAGCTTTGATGAAACAACAATTAATTCTGATTTCAAACAACAAAAGAAAGCAGAATATTTTTTTTTAGTTTTTATTTTTATTTTTTGAAAGCTTAAATATTTTTCGGAATTTTTTATCTCTTAAATGTTCAGCCCTTTTCTCTCTCTTATTTTCAGATTTGTTTCTCTCTCTTATTTTCAGATTTGTTTCTCTCTCTCGTATCTGTGTATTTTTCTCTTATCTGTTCCTTTGTGTTTTTGATTTCAAGACTTCTTATAACCCATCCCATAAATCTTTTAATCAATTAAAATCAACCCATTTTCTCTACCAAACACATTATCTTCCCACTCATCCCCATTACATTAAATAAACATATCACACCACCCCATTATATTTTGTCCCCCATGTCTAACATAAAATAATGCAAGATTCCCCCCACTAAATTTTGTCTTGTCCCCCCTTTATATTAAATAACCATATCACAACCCACCCCATTTTATTTTGTCCCCCATGCTTCAAATAAACAATTACAAAATGTACAATTCCTAAACTACCCCTCACGACCTTACTGAAATTACCAAACTACCCCTGAACGTACTACAAATTACCAAACTACCCATCAGCTATAACACATCATTTAATCAAACATAACCAAAATATAGACAATATGATTAATTTCTAACAATGTTCAAACAACAAATTTCATGAACATGATTTCTTCAACATTTCAACAACAAATCACATGAACACAAATTGAACAACAAAGAACAACTAAAATTTGATTGAACAATATTTTAGCAACAAACAATCCTATTTTCGGATTCAACAACAACAACAAACAAGTATATTTAGATTTCTAAATTCAATAATATTGAACTTAAAATCAACTACTCTAACAACATTACAACAAACAATTCCTATCTTAAACTTAAACAAGATTATGAGACAAATTCAAGAGATAATTTATCATAAATGATAAACAAAAAATCAAACTATACACATTTCGGATTCAAGATCAAACAAACATAATATGAACATGAATTAAATCTAAAAATCAAAACGATGGATTCAAATGATTAAAACCAACATACTTCCCTTATTACAACTAAATTCTTTTAGGCAAATGACAAAACAAAACCTAAGAATAAACAATTATGAACTTAAGCTTGAACTTAACAATATTAACAATTTCCGGAAAATACATAAAATACATGAAACAAATTGAAGAAACAATTAATTAAACTTCAATTTGTATCTAACTAATATTAAACTAACAAATATTCATTTAAACAATAATACAAACATGAAATAAACATGAAAACAACTAATTAAACTTCTATTTTGAAATCTGAAAATTAATTTTAACAAAGCACATGAACATGAACAAACTAGAAAAAATGATTTCAACGATAAACAACGAACAAAACAAGAATCAAATATTTAACGATTTTAACTTTTAGAAATATAAAAACGAAATATGGACAAAATAAAACTCAAAAACAACTAACCGGAGATGAATCAACGAAGAACTTTGATTGTAAACAAATCTGTCCGAGCCTCGACCAAAGCTCGAACAAATGACGACGAAGACGAAGAGAAGATGAAGCAGCCCGTAGCTACTGCCGCGACGAGCAGCAGCAGCAGTCCGTCCAACACATGCTGCGACGAGCAGCAGCAACACGACGTCGAGACAGCAGCAGCGGCGGCGACAGGCAGCAGCAGCGGCGGCGACAGGCAGCAGCACAGCGCGGACAGCCATGGACGACGACATGGTCGACGTCGAAGCTCGTCCATGGTTGTGTCCGTTTGGTTGTTTGGTTGAGACAGAAGCAGCAGCGACGGAGCTTCGAACAATAGAAGGAACAAACAACGGGCTGGTCTACACACAAGAAGAAGCAACTGGTGGCGACGACGGACTGTTTTGCCGGAGAAGATGAAGCTCGACCAAACGACGACGAACTAGAGCAACAATGGTGGACGAAGAAGATGAAGTGCTTGGGCAGCAGCTGTTTGGACGATGAGGGTGTGTCGAAGAAGAAGGTAAAGGGCAGCCATGGATGCTTGGTTGGAGCTTTGGAGGAAGAAGAAGAAGATAGGAGAGGGGGGCGGATGGTTTAGATTTTAGGGTTTTCTTCTTTTAGTTTTTGTTTTGTTTTGTAAAATGTAAGACAAAGGGGTTTGGGTCTTTTGGGTTATGGGCTGGGTCGACCCAGTTCGAAATGGACTGGGTCGTAGGGAAGATTGGGCCATTTTTTGGGCCTGTGGCTTGAAATTGAAGAAGAGGCCCAATTCCGACTTTCTTTATATTTTTGCTCTCTTTTCTTCTTTTATTTTTCTAAAACTAAATTATAAAAATACTTAAACTATTATTAAGAATTAAATTAAGTTATAAAAGTGCAAATTAACTCCCAATAACAATTAACGCACAATTAAGTAATAATTAAGCATAAAATTGTATATTTGGACATTAAATGCTAAAAATGCAAAAGATGCCTATTTTTGTAATTTTCATTTTTTGTAAACAAATTTAATTAGTAACAATTATAGAATTAAATCCTACATGCAAATGCGACATATTTTTGTATTTTTTTATTAATTTAACAAAATAAACAAACACAGACAAATACAAATAATTATCAAAAATATCACAAAATCTCACAAAATTTCACACCAAGGCAAATCACTTTATTTTGAATTTTTTGGGAATAATTCTCATATAGGGCAAAAATCACGTGCTTACAATGAGGAAGGTTCCTTCAAATGGATCTGGAAACATCAAGCTCCCAATAAAATTAAAAACTTCATATGTCCCCTCACCCATAGGAGATTCCCCACTAAGAGTTACCTTCACAGAATAGGAGTCAACTATGATCCCCAATGTTCCTACTGCCACAGTGATCAGGAAACAATTGACCATATCTTCTTTGAGTGCCCTAATACAGTCCACTTTTGGAATGACCTCCTCTCTAAATCTTCACACGACAATAGACAGCAAAGACCAGCCTTCAATGTCTATCAATGGCCATCAACCTAGAATTCAATTAGGAATATACCTTTCAATAGCAACATCCTCTGGGACAACATCATCCCCTTATGTTTCTGGCACATCTGGTTAACCAGAAACAACAATCTCTTTAATAACAAAAAAGAGCACATCAACTCTTCAAACACAATCTCCAAAGCTACTGAATACTTTGTTCTTACAAAAAATGGCTCCAACAAAATAACTCACCAAATCGCAACAAAATAGGAGCCACCAAGAAGAGGCTCCTATAAGCTGAACACGGATGGAGCAGCAAAAGAGAATCCAGGGAGAGGGGGAGCAGGAGGTGTATTTAGAAATCACAATAGGGACTGGATAATGGGGTACATGGAAAATATCCCCCACACAACAAACACTATGACAGAATTGAATGCGCTACTTAAGGGATTACAACTTGCGGAACAAAATAACCTGGTTCCTCTTGAGATCAATACTGACTCTTCTGAAATTATCAACATGCTAACGAAAGGTAGACTTATTTATGATCCCTTAATTTGTGAATGCAGGTCATTAATATGCAGGATGGACAAGGTGGTAGTGAAGCACACCTATCAAGAGCAGAATAGGATGGCATATGCATTGTCCAAGGAAGCAACAATGGAAGTTTTTTTGAACAATTCTAGCATACTACCAATTCCTCCGATGTTTACCAATGATATATTTTGGGCAGACATCCTAAGAACGGAATTACTTAGATCTTTTGTGGGTTGTAATATGGATACAATTATGCATAACATTTCGACTGTAGGGGTACTACAATACCCAAACAATGACTCCTCTGTATTTCCCTTTTGTTAACTAGATATATATAATATCCCCCCTTTAACCAAAAGAGAAAAAAATCCAGACATATCAAGAGTTGTCCGAGGATAGCTAACTATCAACCACAAATAATAATAATAGAAATTATGTGCTAAGAGGTGAGCCAAACATGGAAAAAAAAGAGAAGCGGCATTACCAATTGTTAACACATAGTGCAGTTATATTAATTAACCATTGGCTGGAAAATAAATAGATAAAAGAAAGGACCACTAACAGTAGTCTTGAGATGAGGAGAACACGTTTTGGCGATGGATGTGTCGTGGCGCGGAATCCAAATGTCAGGAAGATCGACGGATGTGAGGGCTGGACATTGTAGGCTAAGGGTGACAAACGGGCCAGGCCCGGGCCTAAATGGGCCGGTCCTATGTGGGCCCGGGCTTCGTGGGCCCGGGCTTCGTGGGCCGGTCTTAAACGGTCCTAGGCTTCGTGGGCGAGACCACGAACTAATGGTCCAGGGGCTAAGTGGGCCTGTCCCGAGCCTATGTGGGCCTAAGTGGGTCTGGCCTATTTTTTTAAAAAAAAATTTATCTAAGGCAATTTCTTGTAAATTATATAGCTTATATATATATATATATGTGGTGGGGGGGCTAAGTGGGCCTGACTTTTTTTAAATTTTTTTTTTCTAAGGAAATTTCTTGTAAATTATATTATATAGTTGTGACTTAAAATATTTTAATTCAAAATATATTGCCTTAGATAATTTACAAGAAATTGCCTTATATAGTATATTGCCTTGTATAAGATGTATATATAGTATAGTATTATAGATATACTAAGTGTATAGTATATAAGCTATATTCGATATAACATTAGCTATATTAAGATGTATCTACTATACACTTAGTATATATACTACATTATATATATTAAGATGAACTCGATATCAAAGTTGCAAATTAAAGTTTATATTTAATACTTCAAATTAAAGTTCAATGCCTTCAACATAATACTTCAAATTAATCTAACAAACTAAAATAGTAAGCATAATGCGTCTATTAATTTTAAAATAACACAAATTGTCTCAAATCAACTTAAAATCTTAAATACGAATGTCTGGAGAACGCGCAAGACAACTATTTATATGCCTCCTTAAATAGCCTGTGCCCTCCAGCTTTGTACGATGAGTGTAGACTCGACCATAATTCTTGCACTTTATTATGTAAACTTCTTCATTTTCTTCTACCACATTAAAGTATTCCAAAATAAATGGGCGCACTCTGGAATCATCGGGCGTGATTTAACTTAAATTAAGAATTTGAGTTTGAGAAATGAGAGATGAGTGAAGACTTGAAGACTTGAATACTTCAATTTGAGTTTGAGAAATGAGAGAGATTGATGATTTTGTGAGAGAAATGAAAAAATGAGGGGGTATTTATAGTTGAAAATAGGAAAAAAGTGTAATTATCAAAAGTTTGGGGTTAAAACAAAGTTGGGGGATGGGGGTTAAATGGCTATTTTAGAAAGCCTAAACGGCTGTTTTTGCATGCCAGCGGTCATTTTTAAATGTTGCAACGGCTAAAATATTTTTGGGATTTTAGCACGGTATAACAACATACCCATATAATTGATAGAAAATAGCCCTAGTTATACATATTGGCATCAAATAGCCAATAAATGTATATAACAATAATAACATGTATATCACAACTTTTTTCTTCTTCTTTGTTTATATCAATATGTATATTAAAATTTTATTTTCATTCTTTATATATAAATATATTATTTTTTGTATATCAATAATATAAAATTATATGTATAGTTATTGCTGCCTTTATATCAATGTATATCACAATAAAAATATTATATTATTTGTATATCACAGTGTATAGCATATCGGACATGTGTATACCAAAATTGTAACCCGTGTATATCTCTATGTACATCAATGATATCTCATGTATATTATGTGTATCTGTGTATATCCATGAAATTGTGTGCTATATATACCATATACAATGCGATATACACGGGCGTCCATAAAAAATTATGTTGCATACACGATATACAAACTGATATACACAGACGTCCTTAAAAATTTGTGTGTGATATACACTGATGTACACAATATACAACGTGATAGACACGTTGGATTTTTAGGTCTGCTTTTTTTACCTGAAATCAGTCTAAATCACTTCTAATCTTGCTCAAATTTTGTAAATAGCCTCGTTTAGGTATTTTCAACCAATTTCAATCACACCCACTAATTCGATCTAACAAAAAAAAGAAGAAAAGTAAAGATGAAATATATTTTTTCTCGCTTAGTTTTTGCTTCTGATTTTTTCTGATATGAGATCAATCTTACCTTTTCATCCCACTGATTTTTTTTGTGTGCATAATTTGCAAGAATTTTTGTTAAACTATGAGAGCAAAAGAGAAGAGATAGAATAAGAAATACATGGAGAGAAAGGGGGAGGAAAGCCATAATAAGCGTGTAGTTCTTTTTGAGAGAGAATATAAAAGAGAGTAGTTTTTTTAAGATTTGGCTATATAATGCCAAATGTTTGGGGCTATCTTTGCCAAACCTAATATAAAGCTAAAAAATTGCCAATTTATGTTATGTGTTGTTATAGGATGCCAATTTACAAAAAAAAAATTTGATTTTTGTTTTTTTTTTAAAATAATCGTTGGGCCCGTTTGAGCCCGGTTAGGACCGGTTGAACCGACCCACTTAGCACCCGGTCCCTGTCCTAACGGGCTTATTCAAAGAACCGACCCACTTAGTCGGCCCATCTCCCTTGGTCTCGAGCTTAAACGGTTGGGTCCGTTTAGGCCACTACCCATATGGCCTCGCGGGCCTAACCGGCCCACATGCCAGCCTTATCGTAGGCAATGTTTATTTGCCCCCTCCCGCAACAAATGAAATGCCTTCTCCAACATTCGATAGAAGATTGCCAATCTATCTTGCATCTCTTTGCTTGATACAAAATCTCAGAGTAAATTTATGAGTTATGAATAAAATATGAATACTTTTGAGTTTTCTAAAAGGACGAATGGAACTAATCACTCGATAACTACAAAGCGAAACGTTCTCGATTTTTAATATGAATAAATTAAAAAACTTACCCAAAAAAACGTGAGAGGAACTGATGTCAACTGAATTGACAGGTTTACATTTTTATATTTTTTGAACCTATTTTCTATTTTAATTTATTTTTGAATTTTAAATTTTCAGGTTTAATTAATAAATAAAAAAAACTGCCCTTTGATATTAAGTGTTAATTGAATTAGCAGATTTCAATATTTTCAACCTGAACTCTTTACATTAATTGAATTTGCAATTTTTTAAATTTTATTTTATATTTTAAATTATTTTTGAATCTTCAAATTTATTGTTGAAACAACTCCCCAATTTAAATTGATATTTTTTTAATTTTTTAATTTTTTTATTATAAACTAATTTTAAAATTCAAACTTTCTTGGAGCTTTGTCCTAAAAATGTACACTTGTCATCTTATGGTTATGCTACTTGGTTTAATATGGTGGCTTTGCCTTTTCTTTTATTGTATATAGATAGATTGATTGATGTTCAACTAACAAATTGACAAAAATAAAAGGATCTGTCAATCCAGGGGCGGTCGTTCAATATAGCAAGTAAAACAGCCGCTTTAGGCCCCATATTTATGGGGGCCCCATTTTTTTGTTACACATAATAGATTATATATAAGTTTAAAAAAGAGTCATGTAAAGTGAAAAACTTTGATTTCTTTCTTAAATAAATATAGAGAAGAAAGATTTGCAACAACTATGATTTCTACCAAGGAAATTGCATTTAAAATGAATATAGAATTCGAATTTCGTAAAAAACGTGTGATATATAGCAAGGCACAACTTGATGAGAATGTTGATAGTGAAATCTCAAAATCTTTCGAAGAGTCCTTTAGAGTTGATTACTTTTATACATAATAGACAAGACTATTTTTTCATTTCAAAATAGAATTGAACAATTCGAAACATATGAAAATATTTTTGGTTTTCTATTTGGCAGTAAAAACTAAGATCACTAGATGTTGGAAATTTGAAAAATATATTGCCTATATCTTGAATGTTCCTTAAGCATAATAATCAATTCGATATTGATGGTCTAAATTTATTTTTTGAATCAAAAGTATTGAGAAAATAGTACAATTAGAAGATAACGGTTTAATTGATATACTTAATCAACTAAAAAGATTTAATTCTTTTCCAAATGCCTAAATTGCTTATTGTATAGTGTTCATAATTCATGTTACTGTTGCTTCAACGGAAATAAGTTTTCAAAATTAAAATTGATGAAATCTTACCTAAGAACAACAATGTCACATGAAAGGTTAAATGAATTAGCTATATTGTCAATTGAGAAATACTTATTAGGAGTTATTGATTAAAAAAAATTATTAGTAACTTTGTATCTAAGAAAAGCTAAAAAAATAAACTTTTAAATAATTAATTAAAAAGTTAAGGCCCCTCGTAAAGTTTGGCTTTAGGCCACAAAATTTATCCGGCTCCGCTCGTCAATCAAAAATAATATTTATCCCTCGCGAAATTCTACCTGAAAAAATTACCTAAAAAAGGTCAAAAATGTTATGAAATAAAAGCAATTTAGTAAAACATGAACAAGAAATAAAGACAATTTAGTAAAACATGAACAAGAAAGAGATAGAGAGAAAGGAAGAAATTTTCTTCTTCAATTGTGTATTTTTCTATCTATTACAAGGCCTTTATATAGGCATGAAAAGTGAAGAAAATATGTCATGGAATATGTCATTGAACATTTGAGAGAAAGATCATGGAGGAAGAGTAGACGTCCACCATATTTTGATTTTTATCATAACACTCCCCCTTGGATGTCGATAAATAATGTGCCTCGTTAAAACCTTATTAGGAAAAAACCCTATGGAAAAAAATCCTAATGAAGGAAAAAGAGTACACATATTTAGAAATACGCCTTTTGGTTGCATCGTTAAAAACCTTGCAAGAAAAACCCAATGGGACAAAACCTTGTAAGGGAAAAAGAGTACAACGCGTATTAACTCCCCCTGATGAGATCATCAGTTCACATCGTTGAGCCTTCGTATCCCAATCTTGTACACTAGTTTCTTGAAGGTTGACGCCGGTAGATATTTGGTGAACAAATCAGCCATATTATCACTTGAACGGATCCGTTGCACATTAATATCACCATTCTTTTGAAGATCATGTGTGAACAATAATTTAGGTGAAATGTGCTTTGTCCTAACTCCTTTATGAATCCTCCCTTTAATTGGGCTATGCATGTTGTATTTTCTTCATACAAAACTGTGGGTAGTTTATCACACTTCAAACCACATTTGTCTCGAATAAGATGTATAGTAGACCTCAACCATACACATTCTCGACTTGCTTCATGAATAGCAATTATCTCAGCATGATTAGAAGAAGTAGCCACGATTGATTGCTTAGTCGATCGCCAAGATATGACAGTGCCACACATGTAAACACATAACATGTTTGAGATCAAGCCTTGTGTGTGTCAGATAAATACTCCACATCGACATAACCAACAAGATCAGTATTGCAATCATTGCCATAAAATAAGCCCACATCGGTAATCCCCCTTAGATAACGCAATATGTGCTTGATTTTATTCCAATTTCTCCTTGAGCTGAACTATATCTTGCTAAGACATTAACTGAAAAAGTTATGTCATGCCTTGTAGTGTTAGCAAGATATATTAGCGCACCAATTGCATTAAGATATGGTACTTTAGGACCAAGAAGCTCTTCATTATTTTCATGAGGTCGGAGTGGATCTTTATTTATATCGAGTAATCTCACAACCATCGGGGTACTTAATGGATGTGCTTTATCCACATAGAAGCTCTTTAAAATCTTTTTAGTGTATGCTGATTGAAGGACAAAAATTCTATCTTTCATATATTCAATTTGTAGACCAAGACAAAATTTTGTCTTTCCAAGATCTTTCATTTCAAATTCTTTCTTTAAACAGTCTACTGCTTTAGGAAGCTCTCCGGGAGTTCTAATGATATTTGAATCATCAACATACATGGCGATTATAACAAATTCAAATCCATATCCTTTTATAAGGACACAAGGACAAATTGAATTATTCTTATACCCTTCTTTCAACAAGTATTCTCTCGGGCGATTATTCCACATGAGCCCTGATTGTTTCAATCTGTATAAGGATTTTTGAAGCATTATTTAATAAATTTCTTGGAAACCTTAATATGCTCCAAGACAATTTAAATCTTTCAACGATATCCACTATACGCATATCAAGTTTTTCATATATTGCCAGATTAAAACCTGAAGTGACTATATCTACTATAAGAGAACATGTCTCCATATAATCAATGTGAGGATATTTACTAGTTTTCTTGTGCCACAAGTCGTCTTTATGTCTATCGACTTGAACCTTTCGCACAAGAACACATTTATACCTCAATTGACTTTATACTTTTAGGTGTTGGACTATCCGTCCAACTTTACATTTTTCAAGTGAAGTCAATTTCATTGCGTATTTTTTATTTGGCCAATCTTTTATCTATCCAAATTTCATGATAGATTTGAGCTCAAGATCCTCGTCAATATTAATAATATTGAGCGCTGCATTATGTTAAAAGTATCGTCGACGATCATTTTATATCGGTTCAATTATTACACAATAAAGACATAACTTATTGAGATCTCTTTATCTCATTATTTTCAGGTACCTGAGCCTCTCACATGAGGTCTTACGAAGTGTTATGTCGTGGTGCTCTTCTAGAGCACTTGCCTCCTTATTATGACCATTTTGCCCCTCTCCTTCTTCAAGGAGTTTTATCTTTGGAACCGATTGGTCTGTTATACTTCATGCGTGCCATAGACTCTGTCCCTCATGGACTTTATTCTATTTGGAGCTTTGGGTCAGCAAATGCGTCTGGCAATAATTTGTAAATGAATTATCACTTGAACTTCAAGTTTATATTTTCTTGTACGAGGATCTATATGTATTCATAATAATTCATTTCACGTATCACTTTCTCAGCTGCCCATTTTCTCCCCCTAATGTTGGAATCACCAACACATTTCCCAACCATCTTTGGGAACTCATCTTTGTGCATTTTGGTGGCATAATTAAATCATATAGCACATCCATATTTCTATATAGAAATTATTTGGTTCCTGACCCTGAACCGATTGTGATAGGGAGAAATTTTTATAACTTGGCTAGATGCGTACAAGTGCTGCTGTATATTAAATAATAAATCTCATACCAAATTTCGTTTTTGGGAGTTTTGTTCTCATAACCAATGATTTAGCTATAATTGGAGGCATACAATTTCTGCTAAACCAACTTGGATTTAAACCAGTATTATTAAGATAAATCATCATAATTTATATTCTGGAATTGTGCTCTAATAATTTGAGCAAGCAATCTTGCAAAAACCAAACTGCAAGTTGATAACAAATGCACATGTGACCATAAATAGATGCATCTATTAAAATCATATTATAGTAAACAGTCCACATGGCAGGTGACTGGGCCCATATATATATCACCTTTTATTCCTTCCAGAAATCAAAGGATTCAATCCCAACCTTTAACTGGTATATCATGAGAATAAGCAGCACAAGATAATTCTTGAAGAATCTTCTATTCTTCAATATGTGTCAATGTAATTCTTAATTAATTTTTCGCATCATAATTGAACCGATATGGTCAACCGGTCATGCCAATTAATATTTATTTTAGTAAATCTCTAGTTTACTTGTGGCATATGATTCCAGCATCATGCTTATATTTGTGTAGTACAAATAGAAAGAAGATCGGGTAACCTTTCATATTTACCCGGTATGATTATAGAAATATGAAGATATTCAATCTTCCTTTCATTTATAGTCTCAATATGCCAATCACTTTGACTTATATATTTGAAACTCAAAAAGTTTCTTTTGAGACTTTACAATATCAATGTCATGAATAAGTTTATTCATCCGGGTAGTAACAAATTAGTTTTTTCGGAGTTCTTAACAACTTTTGTACTACAAGATCTTTTATCATACCATTCATATGGCAAATGTCTCCTTCACGGAGAAAATTATATCATAATAAATTGTCATGGTCAAAATCATTATAAGCAAAATCATTTCTTGCTTTAATTTTGCCTTTAATAACTTTTATAAAGCATGACAAAATAATATTTGGCATATCACATGTACGCGACCAATGACATATTCATGTAACCACACAATAATATTTAACCTCTTTATGTTACTCAAACCTTCCTTAGAGGTGAGTTGTGTGGTATTCATATAATCATGAATTGCATGTCTTTATTCATTGCTTTTATCACATATTGCCACATTCAACTTTAGGAATGAGTTTTCATTCTCAATGCTTATCATAAGTCACATTCTCTTCAAGGAATGAATCATAATCAGCGACGTGCTTTATTATTTTCATACCAATTTGATGGTAAGCATTGCTTTCACATTTTCAAGGACTATTTTGAGAACCCTTATTGTTCTCCTTTTATAATCATAGTGATGATTATTATTATTTTGATATTTGGAATGCCCACGTTCATTGTTCAACCACTTGTCTTCATTGAAACTTATTATGCATTGGTATCACATTCACTTCAAGAATGGAGCAAATCAAGTGGGACAATTTTCATGTCTTTTCATGAAAAATATATTATTTTTCTTTAGTCATCATTATATCATCAATATGGTACATTGGGACCCAAACCCAATGTCTTACCAATATAAAGGCATGTTAGGCCATAATAAATTGGGACTCAAACCCAACTCTTATCATTATGGAGCATCAGGACTTGATCCCGATGTCTTATCCTCAAGTAATGACATAATAGGCTAAACAATATTGAGATTCATTCTCAAGCCTTAATTTCAATCACATGCCAAGAAAGTTATACACAACTAATTTGCAACTTAACAAATCAAATTTGCTTTCTTAAATAAGTGTACAAATCTCAAATCAGCGTAAAACTTTATTAATTATTTGTAGCATCTATATGAAATACAACTGTTTGTAGTCAGAATATTTCTTCTAAATTCTATTAGAGTTTAAAAGGATCATAAATCATTGTCATAATATTTATTGAGCCTCTCTCACAAATATTGTTGTTTTCGGGGTATACCCTACCTATTGGATTTGATTTAACGCCATGACTTCCCTTCACTCAATTCAACCAAGCAATTAGTGAATAAATTTATCAAAAGTATATCATATAGGTAACAACACGTATATAGTACTAATACATAAATTCAGCATTTATATTACCTGAAAAGTGACATTATAGGTAACAACTTACCAGTTGTAGCTTGTGCATCATTCATATAAAATACTTGAAAATGGTAAGTCAGTAGCAAACATCAAGTAGGTTATGGATACTCAAAAATACCTCTTCTAGTAGTCATACTAATCATTGTTTGCTTTCAAATGATACGACATAAATTATGAAGTATATTTTCTCAATAGCTGGTTTGTTTTCCAAACTTCAAAGAAGTAATTAATCAACCTAGATAAGGATGTGAAGTATTTCTTGTTTTCTTCAAGATGATTTATGCTTTTAATCAGTATGACCTATTTTATTTTATTTTTATCACTTTTTTTTGGTACTATATGCAAGTGTAAAAATCCAAAAGGAAAAAAATATTCATCCAAGTAAAAGAAAATGTTTAAAGCGGCAGGACAAATTGAAGATAGTTAACACATAAATATGCATAGGACAATTTATATAAAATATCCTTGGTTACCATGACATGCATCATATCAACAATTAACTGCTACTATGATTTTCACATATAGAACTTCGAAAATTTTATTCCATTCATGTGATATAAAAGATGTAATATTAATATGTGCTTATGCAATATAGGTGTAGTATGAAGTTGTGTGCATATGAGATTTTAGAGGAATGACAAGTATAAGATAATCATACCTTCTTACATTTCATTACTTACCATATGTAGTTTCTCTTTACATTTAACCATATGATGATATGTATAGCTTCTAATTGTAATCTTTCCGGATGTAGGAAAATTTTTGTAGATATATATATACAATTGGTTAGAGACTCGTGCTGATAACGTGTTATGAAATAAAACCAATTTAGTAAAACATGAACAAGAAATAAAGACAATTTAGTAAAACATGAACAAGAAAGAGATAGAGAGAAAGGAAGAAATTTTCTTCTTCAATTGTGTATTTTTCTATCTATTACAAGGCCTTTATATAGGCATGAAAAGTGAAGAAAATATGTCATGGAATATGTCATTGAACATTTGAGAGAAAGATCATGGAGGAAGAGTAGACATCCACCATATTTTAATTTTTATCGTAACAAAAAAAATATTATGGGAGATGGGAATTAAGACACCACGTCCCACGTGCTGTTCCCTGTATCCGAGTCTTCCGACAATTACTTTAAAAGTTGATCCAAACACAAAAGCAACCACGATTTTTAAAAACAAATATTTATTTAAATATTTTTCTTCAACCAAGATTTTATTAAAAATATTTTTATCTCTCATGCAAAGTACAGGTAAGGTTTGCATACATCTAATCATTTACAAATTCCACTCATAAATCATATTGTGGATATTATTGTTGTTGTTGATTTTTAAAAATAAATAAATAAAAAGTGTAAATTTTATGTGTTACCAGAGTAAAAAAAAAAATAATATACTAAGAGCCCGTTTGAACATACAAAATTTTTTCTTTTTCAATTTTTTTTTGAAAACAATGTTTGATTATAAATATCTTACCAATTTTTTCAATTTCACTTGAAAATGCATTTTCAAATTTGAAAAATTAGTTCTTACCAATTTTTCGATTGAAAATAAGAATTTGCAGAGGACCTATTACAGAGGAGAAGCCCAGATGCTCCAGTAAGGAGGTGTGAGCGACTGGTTGTGGAGGGCACGAGAAGAGGTAGATGGCGGCCTAAGAAGTATTGGGGAGAAGTGATCAGGCAGGATATGGCGAGGCTTCAGATTTCCGAGGACATGACACTTGATAGGAAGTTATGGAGGTCGAGTATTACGGTTGTAGGCTAGGAGGTAGCTGAGTCTTGCGTTACCTTGTACTGTTATGAGCCCAGTCTGGTAGGGTTTTTGTCTGAAATAGCTAGGGGCGTTGCCGTGTCTTACTATTTTCTCTTTTCAGTGCAGGACCTATTTACTAGCCATCATTTTTGTTTTGCATTTTTCCTTCTGCATTTTATGTTCTTATTTTTCCTATGATCTCTGTGGTGAAACTAATATTCTCTCCTTTTTGTTTTTCTTATTATCTTGAGCCGAGGGTCTTCCGAAAACAGCCTCTCTACTCCTTTGGGGCGGGGGTAAGATCTGCGTACATACTACCCTTCCCATACCCCACTTGTGAGATTTTACCGGTTTGTTATTGTTGTTGTTGTAGATTTACCCTATACTTTTAAATTTTTTAAAATAATCCCATCAGTTATTAACCTACAACTACCATATGTTTCCCCTCAACAATCAAATGAAGCTACTGTAGCGGATAATGAACCCTTTTCTTGTGACGACTACCCTGTTGGTACTAGGCCTGTGAATATGAATACAAGTACTGGTAATAGCAGTGGGAAGCGGATTATGTTAGAAAATGTAATATTAATTTTGCATCTTCTGTATATTGTAGTAAAGCAGAATATAATAATAGTTAAACAATAGCATGTTTGATTGTTATTTTAAGTAGGATAATCAAATTGGGGTGATTTTGATATTTTTTTACAAGTTATGGAGTATAAATCATGTTTCATGATTTTGTGAAAAAAAGACATCCAACTATATTGCAAAAATTATAACCAAAACATAATTCATCTTCAATTCAAATTTTAGTGAAATTCTAAATTTGTTTTTTTTTTTTTTGGAATTCATGTCCAAACCCTACTAATTTTCACTGATATCAAGATTCTTCCAAGTAAGAGTACTCATAGCAAGAGAACACAAAAATTGAAAGGTGGAAAGTCATTTGGTGAAAAACCAAAGGATTTCCCCAGCGAAGAAAAGTTAGCCCAAAAAAGAAAAGAGAAAAATGAGGCAAAAACAGAGAGTATTGGGATTTTATTCAAGGGTGGTTGCCCCTCTCTGTTTAGCCAATGATTTTCCTTTTCCACTTAAAAAAAAAATAAATCAACAGCCCTTGAATTCATGGAAATATGTAGTATACTATACAGTCTATACTTCAGCATCAACAACAACAACCAGATCTCTGCTTTCTGTCTCCTTTTCTGTGATTTTAATTAATTCCTCCTTTTTGATACATAAAACAGTAGAGGCAATGATGATGATATTTTCTTATGATTCTGGGCTAACTGGGGCGGGCATAGAGACTATCCGACCCGTATCTTGGCCTGGCGAATCACCGGACGGCGGCGATCCGAAGGTTTTTACTTTGCATGCAACCTGTGATTTTGCAGCCATGGCGCGGTTGCCTCTCTTTTGCCCGATCTCTCTTTGCAGATCTGAGCCTCTTAAGTACTGTGAAATAGATCTAAAACTTCTTCTTCTTTGAATTCCAACTACTTTTTGCCTCCATCAAACCAAAAGAATGAAGATTTTGAGAAAGATTTGAGTTTCTGTGGTATGGTTAATTACTTTAAAATCAAAAGCATTTTCTCCACTATGACTCTATGTAAGAAAAATTATTTTCTAAATAATTTCATTATGTCAAACATGTGTTTCTTAGGACATGCAAAACCAAAATATTCCCATTCATGATTGAACATAGCAGAGAAAACCAAAAGCTCAGAGACAAAGAATGAGGGTTGGAGAGAGTAGAGGGAAGCTCAAGGGTAGCTGCTCCTCTCTACAATTCCTGTGATTTCATTCCTGCAGTAAACTATATCCGAACGACCACTCCCAGAAAGAGAATCAATAGTAATAATAATTATAATTGTAGCAAAAACCTGAGGCTGTGATTGTGATTTTTTCTTCTGTCTCTGAGCAACTTGATTAGGGCAGGAGAATAATCGGAACCGTAACTTGGCGGGGCAACTCGGACGGTGATGACTTGCAACCGGCGTTTACAGCCATGGCGGTGTCTCCAATCTCTTCCCTTATTATCATTATTACAGATGTGAGCCTCAATTGGAAGGTTATTTTCTTAAGTTCAAACTTACAGGCTCTTTTCCGTTAAATTTTGAAATTCGCAGGTGAAAAGCCCACGAGAATTTCCCCTAAAAAATGCAAAAAGGTTAGCCTAGAAAGAAATGAGTCAAAACAGAGAGTATTGGGACTTTCATTAGAAGGGTGGTTGCCCCTCTCTGTTCCGCCATTGATTTTCCTCCATTTTCAGAACAAACCAACAGCCCTTGTTTATGACAAAAGCAGAAGCAGACAGGATTTAAGTGCGCGTTTGGACATAAGAATTTGAAATTCCTGAAAAAAGTAAAATCCTTTTCAGTGTAATCTGTATTTACTTTTTGTGTTTGTGTGTGTGTTTATGTTGCTAATGGAAGTTACATAAAGAGGCAGTGATGATGATGTTTCTTGTATCTGGGCTAACCGATTTGGGCATAGAGATGAGCCACCCGTATCTTGGTGTGGCAACCCGGTATGGCCTGTGATTGAGGTTTCTGTCTTTCACTTGCAACTGGTGTTTTGCAGCCATGGCGTAGCTGGCTTCTCTTTGCCTTATCATAACACATCTGAGCCCCATTTGCTGAAAAGAAAAAAAAAAGATAATCTTTTCTATTATTTGGATTAACAGGAAAATAGGAAGGGAAGCTTTGGAGCAATGGTAAAGTTATTTTCATGTGACTAGCGGTGGCAAAATGGTTAAAAGAAAACAATTATCCATCATATTATCCATTAAAAAATGAGTTGGATAATGAACTTTTTAAAAATAGGTCAAATATGGATAAGAACCATATTATCCACTTAGAAAATGGATAACCAATGGATAACTAATGGGCTTAACTTTTACATTTGTAAAGCCTCAAATCGTGGGTTTCTCAAGTTCGGGAGACTTGGAATTCTCCCAAAAATGATCATATTCAAGAAGCCATGGATAATATGAATATCCATATTATCCGCCGATTAACCCGTTTTTATCCATATTAGATTAGATATGGGTCGGGTCGGATAATTTATCCGTATTTTGCATTATCCATTTTTCGACCCATCCATATACGACCTGACCCACCCGTTTGCCACCCCTACGTGTGACCTAGCCACCCCTACGTGTGACCTATAGGTCACGGTTTTGAGCTATGAAAGTAGCTACTAATGCTTAATTAGGGTATGCTGTTTACATCACACCCCTTGAGTGTGACCCTTTGCCGGATCCCGCGTGAACGCGGGATGCCTTGTGCATCGGGTTGCCCTTGCATTAACAAGAAAATAGCAAAAAACGCATTAGTTTAATCTGAGGTTGCGGTGAAGGCAAAGAGGTGTAGGGAATTTCATTGGGTGGTTTTGCTGCCTCTCTGTCAATTCTCCGCCGCCAATGATCACTCAAATGTCCGACTGCAAAACCACCCGATGGGTGAACCGTGAAAATACGTATTACTCCCCCTGTTTCAATTTATGCGACGCGATGAGGCTAGTAAGATTTTATTCTTCTATGGAAGATCAACCAGACATATAAATCTATTGAGCTGGGAAAAATTGTAATCTTGGCGTGGCAGCTCAGATAGGTCTGTGAGATAATGGAGAAAAATCCAAATGTTTTGTGTGTTTTTCTCCTGTTTCATAAGATTAACTGATGTTTGCAGCCATGGTGGTCTTTTTCCAAAGCTTTTTGTTGTCTGAGCAAAGGCAAATCTGAGCCTACCCCATTGTCTGGATTAAACGTGCTGGGATGATAAATACTACTACCCCATTGTCTGGATTAAACGTGCTGGGATGATAAATACTACTTCTAGGGTGGCTTAAAGAAATGAGGCAAAACAGATGGGATTTTCTTTAAAGGGTGGTTGCCCCTCTCTGTTTTGCTGTTGATTTTCCTCTATTCAGAAAATACCAACAGCTCTTGTCATGGAAAAAGAAGAAACAAGAACTGGAAATATAATTAAACAATACTGCTCTTCCCAAACTAGCCTGAGCCAGGGGTCTCTTGGAAATAGCGTCTCTACCTGCACAAGGTTTTTGTTGTTGTTGTTGCTCTCCTCACGCTACTACATATCTGTGTTTCCTCTGGTGTGGTGTGTTGTTTTTTTGGTGTTGATGGGAGGTACAAAGGGAGGCTGTGATGATGATGTTTCTATATCTGGGCTAACGAATTAGGCTCGGAGATTATCCAGCCCGTGTCTTGGCTTGGCAACCCAACATGGCTTGTGACTGAGACTTCTTTCTCTCACATGCAATCGGTGTTTGCAGCCACGGCGTGGTTGGCTTCTCTTTAGCTCTATCTTAACACGCATCTGAGCCTTTTTCTTTATTTGGTATGATAATGACATGGTTGAGCTTAAATGGAGGAACATGGTTAGTGACGATTCATATAGCTGACCCCAACTTGTATGGGACAGAGGCATAGCTGTAGTTGTTGTTGTTGTACATCCGAGCCCTTAAAACGTAGCCTGAAGTCGTCCTATTTGTGAAAATCTTGCTTTCCTTTCTGGGCTATGTTCAATCACGTTATTGTGAAGTTACTCAAACCTGCATCTTGGCAGGGTGACCCAGTATGGCTTTATGTAGCAAACTGGTGTCTGCAGCCATAGCGTCATCGCATTCTCTTTTGTTTTGTTTGGAAATCGCCTTCTCCGGCAAGCCCATGATTTCTCTTTTGGTTGCCAATAGCCATCTTCACATTTTTCTCTCAATTCACATTGTGCGTGTGTTGTATTTTTTCCTGTTGATGATGTTGTCCTCCAGTGTGTTTCTGTTTTCAACAATTTCAAAATTCAAAAATCCTCATAATTTTCTGAGACCTGCATTCCACACATTTTGCATCAATTTTTTGCTCAATCTTCCAATTTCGAATCAAAGAATGAGCAAAATAGGGAAATGAGATTTTTATGTACGATTTTTTCCTCCCCATCTTTCAATGAGGACCAAATTTCAAATCTCTCTTTCGACATACAGCAGATGAGTTTTGCAATTTTTTTAATTCTGTGAATCCAAATTAAAAAGGGAATTGTTCAAAAACCAAATTTGGGCTATAATTTTGTCTTTGCTCCCATATCAGAAAGCGAGTCTCATCTCCAATATCAATGTTCCTTGTGATTTTATAAGTTAACGTGTCTTCATGTTTGCTTCCTACGATAATACCTCGAATTTATGAAGATCCATTTTGAATCATGCAGTAGCTGCTGTCCGTAACTTTATATGTTTACACCATTGGTGCTCCTTAGTGCATAACTGCTATGTTGTTGTGCTTTTCTGCCTTGGTGTTGAGATTCTTCCTTGTATGCACTTGTGGCTAATTTAAACAGTATTTGCTAGAGTTCATGTAAAAGGGATGTGATAATACTTATTGCACTTTCTTTTTATTACTAATCAGGAATGACCTAATCCGTATTTGGCTTGGCAACACGGTCTGGATTGTGATTGAGATCGCTCTTGCATGCAACCAGTGTTTTGCAGCCATGGCATGGTGGGCTTCCCTTTTTCCATTGATTTTCCTACGTTATCAAAAAAACCAACAGCCTTTTTTATGGAGAAAACAGAAGCAGTAAAAACTGGAAAACGAAAAAGGATTTTTAAGTTATATAACATCTGTCCTGTTTTTTGTGTTGTTGGTGGAAACAGATGCAGTGATGATGATGTTTTGTATATCTGTGCTAACTGATTCGTGCATGGAGATGACCTGACCAGTATCTCGGCATGGCAACCCGGTATGGCCTCTGATTGAGCTCTATTTGCATGCAACTGGTGTTCTGCTGCCATTGCGTGGTGGCCTTCCCTTTTGCCTTCTTCTAGTATGGATCTGAGCCTCAATATACTTCAGAAAAAGAACCTTTTTCTTGGTTCAAGGGGTGTGATTGAGCCTTCGGCCTTCAGGTTACATATTAGAAGAAAAAGCATTTTGCATCCTTAAATGCCTGTTGTTGAAGTTGTTCCTCTGCTAACTGTGTTTTCAACACATCGAAACCGTGATAACAACTGATAATGCTTCAATCCCGAACTTGGTGGGAAAATTTCTTTCAACTTCTGGAATAAAACTCGGGTCTCTTGAGTGAGAGCCAGATATCCTAGCTGATTGGACTACAACGGCAAAACGAGGACATAATACAGAACTGAAAAGGCTGTGGTGATAATTCCTGTACACAAGGAATTGAGGATTGAGTTGAAGAGGCTCGCCTTTTGGCGGGGCAACCCGATTTTGAAGGTGCCTTAAGGCCCAGATGCGGCTTGGGTTGCAGCCATGGCAGTCTGCTCATTGCCCTATCATTATACACATCTGAGCCGCCTTCTTATTTTAGATGATGTTAACCTTCTTGGCTCTAGGATACAGTGGTAAATGGAGCATTTGAAGCATTGTATGAAACAGATCCTGTTTACGTTAAGCTGCAAATGCGTTTGTACACTTGAAAACAAATGCGTTTGTACACTTGAAAAAGTATGGTTCATAGTATGGCTCATCTGAGAAGGACTAAACTGGCTTGGAGTTGACCAACACGTTATTGAAATTGGAAGTTCTCTGCGGTGCCACAGAAGTGATGAACGTATCATTTAAACAACTTTGAATTTCTTTCTTATTGTCCGGGCAATGTTATTCCCCTTAATTGTGATAGATATTCTATATAGATATGACTTATGAGGCTGCAGAGGGATGAGAAGCTTCTAAGGTGATAGAACACCCTTTTGTATGTTTCTACATGCCTGCTCCCGTTGATTATAACTTGGGACAGAAAAATTATATAGTACTTGTTAGAACTATCGTTTTACCTGCTTTTCTATTTTGTTAAATTGAGATCCATCCACAGGCTGTAGTATTTCTTTTAATCAGGTCTACGATTTAACAGTACAAGTTGCTTGGCTGGCCAATCTGTATGATAACGTATTTGCAGCGATCGCACTGTCTGTCTTCCTTTGCCTGATCAAATGGGGGATCTAAGCATTACCCACTTGAAATCATTTGCTCTGGGTGTCTGTATGTTCAGCTTTTATGCTTTATGAAAGAGATCATGAGGACAAAAGATAAGACTGTAGTATACTGATCAATATGATATTGCTTAGCCATGCCCAATTGCCCCTGCTTGTTCCACAAGTCAGGGACAACAGAAGAACTTGTCTTCGGAATTTCTTATGACGTGCAGCTAGGTCATATCCGATGGATAAAACGAGGTTTACTTGAATGACTCTCTTCATTTGAGAAGCTTTGCTGTGTTTTCTCTTAAATATCTCTTTTTGAAGGAAATGGATGTACCAATAGGGAGCCTAAGAAAGGGATTTGACCCCTCCAATTCGTTAGGAAATCGACCATAAATCAATTCCCTTTCTATTTGGAGTATTGACTACACCCCAATTTTGACTTCTGAGCTTCATGTTACTCTTCAAGTGACATGTCAGGTCCAGTGCATCAACCCCACCATTCGTTGGAAAGAAATGAGTCTGAAATCATGTTAATGCACGTGATGAATACTTTGAGGAACCTTAATCTCAAGCCGCTAAAAGCATGTGGAAGCCATGTTTTTTTTTTTGGTTTTTGGTGGCCCACGGACCAACTTACGCACACCTTGACTAATTTGGCGGGTACTTGTTATCTCCCACCATGCGTGTAATGCTGCCCATCAATGCTTAGAATAGATAAGAAGAAACCACCTAGTTACTTGTCTTTGTTGCGATTTGAATCCTGATTTCTCATGCTTTTCCCAGCTTCATTTGACCGCTATGACACGCCCTTCTGTGCATATTTATGTTTTGGATGCTTTGCACCCTTGAGGCCATGTTTATATATTTTGTCCAATATCATGCGTAGCATTCAATCTAGTAGATAACAATTTTGCCTTGTTGGGGTAGAGGGGGTGTGGTTATGGATTTGATGACCTGCATGAACAGATATAGTCAACTTAGTCTCTAGTTCACAACTGTTTGTTGAATCAGAGCAGGAGTAACGAGTCATCAGAGGTCTTATTGTCACATGGTTGTTGCTTCTCTGCAGAGCAAACAAAGTCAATAGCCCATCCAATGACAATTTTAGTTTTAATCCCCCCATTGTGGATTGATTTAACTGTTCACTGGTAGGTCCACTATTATTGATGTATTTGTTGTGTTTATGCAGGGCTCTTCGTGAAGGTTTCACTCCTCATAAACCCATCCCGCAATTCTCTAAATTGAAGCCATCCTTCTTCTACTGACTTGTGATATCTTGACGAGCATTTTCCTTGATTTCTAGTAAAGTTTGGCATTTGCGGTTACTGGTATTGAAAGTTGCTTTAAGCAGTGTTCAGGCATTTACAACAACCAATTTTATCAGGGAAAAAGCAAATGGAGGTTACAGTACCGGATTTTTCTTGTGCTCTTATATTTGGGATTTGTTGCAAGTCTTCTACTAGATTAAATTCTCGTGCTCCAGATGGTTCAAACTTAAGTTTCTGATTATTCAACGAGATGCTATTTGTGGTGTCTTTCCATGGGTTTCAAGTAAGCTTCAACACAGCTTGGAGAAGAAATGAGATTTTGACAAGATTGCTTGCCTCTTTCTGCTATGTTTATTTCCTTTTCTGAGCAGAAGAACCAACAAGCCCTCTTTTAGCTGTAAGCTGTGATAATTTCTAATCTTCAATCCACTAAAACCCCAGGGAAGGCTGTGATCATCTTTCTTTTCTTGTTTTCAGTTTCTCCATGCTAACTTGTTTAGGACTAAGTTGTAGTTGTATATTCTGAGAAAGTTCTTAGTGAGAAGAGCGAAGCTAAATCTTATTTGTTTACTGGCGATTGCACCCAGTGATATGTGTTGAAATTGTTTAGTGTGTCTAAGTTATTTTTTTTTTCTCGTTCCATAATTTTAAGTGATTGGGTTTCGTTTGGCTTACGGCTATATATATCTCTGCAGATACGTTCTTACACCTTGCACTTCGATGTTAGTTGGCTCGTTTCTGCTGTTAATCATAAAGAAATTTTAATGTTTTATGCCATTTTCCCATTGTTTGTTTGTTCATGTTTAGTTTTGGTTTCTGCTGTTTACTCTTCCACTGTGTAAAATTTCTTTGTTACTTCTGGTTGTATCTGAATTTACATGAATCAAATTAACATTTTACAGTGTACTTGAATAGGCATGAACCAAAATTGAATAGAGATGCCTATTGAGTGTACATTTTAGAAAGATTTCATTGCCAGTGGCAATTGAATATTCAGTCAAAGATCGACTGCTGAATTGATCTGTTTGTTGTATTTGTCAGAACGCAATTAGTAATTCTTTGATAGCTTCTACACCAGTAGGGTTGGTATATCAATTGCTATACATTTCCAGCAGGCGACTCTATCTCCACAGAAATCAGTATGTATTTCAAGGACTTATTGGACCAATTGATTAAATTTCAGATTATGACTTCACATTTGATAACATTTTGACATTTGAAATATGATTTATTTTGATCTTCATCCATATTAAAGTGTTTTATTTCTTTTATCCAATGCTGAAAAGTCTCTCTTCAAATTTACGTGTTTTTTAGTTAAGACAGCTTTGAGCAAGGGTAGAGAACCAATTTTTTCGGGATTAAATTCAAAAATAGCGAGATTTTATATGTGATAATTGAAAAATAGCCACAACTTTAAAAGTAAATGAAATTTAGTCACTTTTTATGTAAAGATAAATTTGAACAAAATCACTATTCAAAATCCGGAAAATATTCTAGCATAATATGTTGGAGTACAAATTTTTCACATGTGAACTTTCAACATAACATGCTGGAATTTCATAATATGTTGGAGTTCTAACATAATATGTTGGAAGTTCATACATAGATGTTCCAATCGCCAGTATATTATGCTGGAGCTTTCCGTGTGTTTTAGTTCCAACATAATATGTTGGAAGTTCATGCACATGTGCTCGAATCTTCAATGTATTATGTTGGAACTTTCCGTGTTGCAGCAAAATAATGGTTATTTTTTAATAACTTTGTAAACGCCGATTATTTTTCAATTACCAGTCCAAAAACTGGCTAGCCGTGCTATTTGAACATTTTTTCGAAATACTTCTTCTACACGCAAAACGGGGAATTTGCATTTATACTCGCTTTTTGGGTCACGTTTTAACTTATACCCGCTTTGCAAAAAAAATTACAAGCGTACCCACTTTTCGCGTAAACTTCAGGCATACGGGCCTGAAGTAGCAAACGCAATCACGCAAACTTCAGCATTCTAGCAGACGGGCCTGAAGTTGTTTGTAATTGTTTAACTTAAGCATTCTACTAGCTGAAGTTTTGTTCTCTATTTGCTGAACTTCAGCATGTTTTAGCTGAAGTTTTTCGCATAAACTTAGTGTTAGCTGGAGTTTTTGTTTGTAATCGCTGAACTTAAGCATTCTACTAGCTGAAGTTTTGATCTCTATTTGCCGAACTTCAGCATATTTTAGTCAAGTTTTGTTCTATATTTGCTGAACTTCAGCATACTTTATCTTAGGCTTTGTTATGTTTGTGATGAACTTCAAGGCTGAAGTTTGTTTTGTATTGAAGATGGAATTTCTCATCTTTCTACTTATACAATTCATAAAAATCCTTCTGATCTTTCTGGTTGGATACAAAGCATGATAGCAAAGGATTAACCTTAATTCAAAGAACGCAGCATGAAGGTATGGCAAATATGCGTTAACAATTACAGTACGCCCTCCATATTGGGCTAGAGGATCATCTCCTTTGATTCTTATCTGGTATGTGCTTTACGTGTTCATTTGAGTACATTTCCACTCATTCGTTTTACTTTAACACAAGAACAGTTATACTTATATCAGTTACCTGGTCTTATTCAAAAGATGAAAAACAACAAGTTATCTGCTATATTCTTGAATGTCACGAGGCTGCTTCCGAGGTGTTTTCCTGCTGTAGTCTCACAGATTATAGACAAAAACATAGCTGCTTATCTGTGGCAATGGCTGGTAGTCTCACAGCAAACAAACAGTGAAAGGAGGAAGAAAGGAGCGCACATGTAAGGAGGCGCCTGAAGTTGTAAAAATTAGAGTACGAGTTAAATAATTTTAAAAATATGGGTATATGTTAAATGGGGGCGACCAAATAGGATCCCTGTGCAATTTTTACCCGCAAAACATCTAGAGGGTTATATTTTTTTGGGCCGGTAATAATGGATCTGTTCTCTTGATTTAAAAATAAAGATTATCTCTCATCAAAAGCTTAGTTCAATAATATTACTCACTGACAAAGCACAATGTTTACCACAAAAGGATGTTGCGCAGTGGATGAGACTGCTCTTTTTTTTTTAATCAGAGGTTTCGGGATGGAGCCTTGGGTATGAAATTTTTTTTGGCAGGGAGCGCTTCCCCGGAATGGGGTCCTATGCGGTGTGAATCCGGATATAATCGAGTTCCAATATGAGTATCGTAAACCGGGCGGAAAACTTAAAAAAAAAAAGCACCTTCTTCTTCGTAATTTCACTGATAAGAATTCAAGGCCTCAACTTTTATGAACTTTTTGTTTCAAAAGAAAAAAAAGACTACAATTACCCATACACCTTTCTCTTTTCAAAATGCACTTTCGGAATTGTAACTTTAATTATTCACAGATTTTTAACTTTTTTATCGTATGTGGAAAGCCATGGTTGGTAATTTTTGGGCTATTTAGAACTTCTCGTCCCATTGTCCTTAGGCTTTTATTATTCTAAGACTTTTAACTTGTCATGCGTAAATTAGAACTTGATCAGTCATTTTAATAGATTTTTTTTGATAATCATGGAGGTAGGATTAGTTTGCACACACTTCGAATAATTCTGTTCGTCAAAATTTGAATAATGAGTAAATCACTTAAGTATTGTTGCCTCCGTTATAATTGAATTTGCAATTTTATATCCAACCATTGACCACTAGCCGCACACCAAGTCATTTTGATAGACTTGGAAGTTGGAACACAGTTTTTCCCTTTAACCTCTATTCTTTCATCTTTGCTTGAAAATTTTAATTTTAACATATCAATATTACTTCATACAAATACGAAATTTTGTTTGTCAAATATCTTTCTTACTATAGTATTCCTAATTTTTTTTTTAATATAGTATTCCTAAAAACTATATAACCATTGACCAATATGCCCTTAGATTTCACCACCCCAAAAGTTTATTTATGCAGACGCTTCCACCAAAAAACAGCTTTGAGCATAGCCTTAGAAAAGAAAAAGAATGAGGCGACGGAGAGATTGGGATTTTCTGTAAAAGGGTGGTTGCCCCTCTCTGTTATGCCTGTGATTTTATCCATTTGCAATCAACAGCCCTTGAATTAAACAAAAAAACAAAAAAAAAATAAAAAAATCATCCAAACAGGCCCCAAATATATTGCTCTTCCTCTTCCTCTTCCTCCTCCTCCTCCTCCTCTCTTTGTGCTGCTACTACTGAATGCCGATGTTTATAAAGGGGCTGTGATGATTGCTTTTCCTTTCTGGGTTATGTTCAATTCATGCCATTGAGAATTATCCGACCCGTATCTTGGCGGGGCGACCCGGTACGGCTTTCCTATAGCAAACTGGTGTCTGCAGCCATGGCGTCGTCGTCTTCTCTTTTGCTTTGACTAAAAATGCAGCAAATCTGAGCCCTCACGAACAGGCCCGTGTATTTGCCTGTTTGGTCGTACTTCTAAAATTAGCTTATTTTGTTATATTATGTTAGACCATGCTTCTTAAATCAGCTTATTAGATCTTAAGTCTTACGAAACTAACCCTTATTTTTTGGGACCTCAAAGTCTGCAATTATGAAAATGACGCTCCCTTTTCTTTTCCCCAAAAGGGAAAAGGTTAGCCCAGAAGAATTAAAGAAAGCAAAAACAGAGAGTGGTTTAATTTACAGAAAATTAAAGCTTATTTCCTTTGAAAGGGTGGTGGCCCCTCTCTGTTTCACCATTGATTTTCCTCCATTTAAAAAAAAAAAGAAGAACAAAGAGGGCTTGTTTGTGACAAAAGCAGAAGCGGCAGAAATGACTTATGTTATACATACGGACAAAGTTGACTCTGTGTGACAAAGTTGACTCCGTGTGGCCCATCTGTCACGAATTCGATCCGTAGAAGTAACTATTAATACTTGCATTAGGATAGATTGTTTATATCACACCTTTAGGGGTGCCGCCTTTCCCTAGATCTTGCGTGAATACTGGATGTTTTGTGCACTAAGTTGCCATTTATTGACATCTTATCTTTCCTCTGTGTGAGCACGTGATTTTTGTTTCACACGACAATCGCTCCAAAAAGAAATAAAAAATAATAATTGGCCCTGCTGTACAATTTTGGATTTCTGTGCGGCACCTTGTTGATTTATTTGTGACTTCGGCCCATTTTTATTTATTTACTTTATTAAAATAAAATTCAAAAAATATATGTGTCCTGCATAATTCGAACCGTAATCCGGTCGTTAAATAGAAAATCATGAATAGGCATCTTCGTCCGTGATTTTATTTGGTTTGACTTTACCCGTTTTTAGTGTGTGTGCAAATAATTGTATTGAGTGTGTATTTAATTTTAATTTGATTTTTTGGCTTAGTTTTGTTTTAAAATAAATAAGGAAAAGGAAATAAATAAAAAAAAATAATTAAAAAAAATAAAGAAAAGACCCCTTCCCTTCCGGACTTGGGCCAATTTTAACAAAATTGGCCCAAACAAACAGCCCAAGACCCAGGCCTGCCCGGTCCAGGCCACCTGATGCCCGGGACGTCCAAACGACGTCGTTTGAGTCGTGCCTGATCTGGGCCGTTGATCTCAGAGTGATCAACGGCCAAGATCAATTCCCCATAACCCATCAATAAACCCGACCCATTCCACCCGGACCAACCCAAACCCCTTACCCTCGAAACGACACCGTTCCACTTAAGCCATCAGATCCAGACCGTAGATCTAAATTGATCTAACGGTCGAGATCCGCCTACTCATTCCATATATAAGCCCTTAACATACCCTACCCCCCTATCCAAACCCCAGCCTTCGTCGTCTTCACCACAACCCCCAAACCCTAGAGCCGCCCTTGTATCCCCCACCATGAAAACCGGCGGCATGAACGCCGATGACCTTCCCCTTAACACCCTAGAACGCCCTTGCCATCCTGAACCCAAATCTATTAACCATGTAGTTCGAATCCCTCCCCACCTTCTCGAATCTTCATTTGAAGATTCGAGTCAAAACTCGATCTACTCAGTTAAACCCCAGTTTCATACCAGATACTCCCCAGACCCCCCTTGTGACCAAACCATACTTGGTTTGGTCCGAATCTGATCAGGGAGGCATGAATCCCAGATCTGAGTTTTGGAAATTTTGTGTTCCTCCGTCACTGGTCCAACCGAAGAGATTAAGGTCTAATGGACTTTAATCAAAGTGTTTCTCGTCTGAGAAACACTTCGTTTAAAGTCCGTTCAGCCTTAAGAAAGGCCTGACCAAGTCCGAGTTAAGGTTTTGATCTTTTGCGGTTTAAGGTGAGTTTTCTTTCTTTTCTTAGTTGTTTTGGTTCGTTTGATTGTTGTAAGGGTCTGTTCGTTTTCTGTTTATGTCCTTGACCTCTATCAACTGTGCTTCAACCACTTTGCCTGAACCTCTGTTTGTTTGTCTAAATCCCCCTCCTATTCTGATAAGGCATTATGTATTTGTTTGTGCAAGTAGCTGATTTTCGAGTTTGGACTGACTAGTTGACTCCTCGAATGTATTTTTGCTTAGTCAGTATAATTCGAACCATGTATCGATACTGTTTAAATGTCTGATTTTTGGCTACGATTGTGTATGTTAATGCTAATATAGTCGAGTCGACATGTGTCGTCAATTAGTTTCAACTGTCCGAACAATAACAAATCGAGTTGCTTCTGTTGAACATTTGCCTGAATCAATTAAGAACCAAGTCCTGTTAATTATAGTCGTTAATATGATTTCAGAAACCTAAGGCTTGGTCTGTAACTGAAATCTGAGTTGATGGCATGTGCACTTGTGCACGGCATGTGCATTGTGCACAACCTGTTTTCCTGCATAAAAAGGCTTTTGATTTTAAAAATGGTTTGACAGCATATGCTGTCAGATATATTCTACTGCCCATATTTGCTTTTGGTTAATAAAATGGGAAAGTTTAAGGCTGCCAGGGGAATGATGGGGTTTTATATTTAATTAGCTAAAATGGGACTGAAAAGAAAAGGGCACATGGGAGGGGTGTTTGATATACTCTAAACAGGCTGTTAAAAGGGGAAGGTGAAGGCTTATATGAGGAGGACCTGGGGACACAGGGAGGGAGACAGAGATATACAGAGGGATTAGAGATAGTCATATAGAGAATTAGAAAAGGGGCTGATGGAAGAAGAGAGGAGGAAAAGGGATACCATCTGATATTAGAGTAATACACAGAGAGAGGGAGATTGATAGATACAAAGATTTTGATACACACACACACACACACACACACACAGATAGAGATTGATAATAAAGGGAGGGGAATACACTGATAGAAGAGGGATTTGATAAGAAAACAGGAAAAGAGAGTTGTCTGAAAACACACGGACAAAAATAGAACAAAGAGAGGCCTAACACAAAAAAGGGGAACTGCATTTTTCTCATCTTTTGTTTTGATTCTCAACTGGTCTGATTGTGCATGTTCCATATTGACTTATCCTGAGTCTTGTTTGAGATTACTGGTTGTGTGAAGTGTCAGTCCAGTTCTGGACCCATTCTGGTTAAAATCTGATTCCATATTGTTGGGAATTTGCTACATTCTGCCATCTTTCATTGGTTCTAAGTTGCATTCTTGCACTGGGTTTTGCTTCTATTTGGTTACCTGCTGTTGCTGCTGCTATTTGGTTTCCTGCTGCTGCTGACCTTTCTGCTTCATTTCTTCTTTGCATTTCAGTATTCAGTGTTCTCCAGGTACACATTTCAGATCCAATTTTGGTGTTAACTGTAACAATTCAAAAGCATGAAATGAAAGGAGTTCTTGAAGAAGATTTAGATGTCTGTTTCGTAATGTTTGTGATATACTGATTTCTGTTGTATAAATTGATTAGCTTGATTCAGTAATGAAAGATTAGTTAGATAATACTTAATCAAGTTTAGCCTCTTGCATCTTAGTTCATAGTTGTTTGCCAGTACAAGATGCAATAGTATAATATGTAGAATGCATGGATAATTGACATAGAATTTTCGACCGGATTCCTGTTTAACTATAATGAGATGCATACAATAGAGAACTTCCGTTTTACGCAATGATATTTGGTGTTATTTTTTTTAGTTTTCCTTTATCAGCACCCGCTAGGCAGCATATAGCAGCGCGTTCGAATCCCCATTAGTAATAAGACGTAGTAGTTAGTTCCTTTAATCCAGCCTAAATAAGTCTAGTTAAATTCAATTCAAGAAAGGTTTTGGACGCACGTATAGCATTGGGTCAATCTCGAAATGTAACTTCTTTGTCCAATTGAAGCATGTCTCACAAGGTATGACGCCTCTCCACTTTGTAAATAACTAATCAGAAATTGACAAGAATCCAGATTAGGCAAAGGCTTATAATTGAATTAGCATGTACCTTTTCTTCTAGTTTCAGAGACAAATGCATTAGAAATGTAGCCACTTTAGGATATCCTTTCTAAAATAGAGATGAGCCTCGCCAAATAAAAATGTAAAATTGCGGGGCCCTCAATAAATAACCATGATAATTATTTAGAATTCAGGATAGGCCATTTAATAAATTTCATGGCCTTCTACAAAATAATAACGCGTTAGACTCTCTAGGCGCGGCTTAATTAAATCATATTCTTAAATTCGGGTGCACATTGATGTGACCCAAATCCAAATCTCAACGAAGTCCAAATGTGTCGACGATCACGGGTGCATTGATTGTGACGTGGTTCGAGATGCATTTTCACGACGTTGCAATTCTATAAAAAATAAGTGATAATAATAAAAGCGGTTTAAACTTAATAAAAGCACATAAGTCACAACATGTATTTAAACCAGATATTTAGCCATTATAACAATTTAAGCGACCGTGCTAGAACCACGGGATTCGGGGGTGCCTAACACCTTCCCTCGGGTCAACAGAATTCCTTACTTAGAATTTCTGGTTCGCAGACTTCATTTGGAAAAGTCTAAAATTTCCTCGATTTGGGATTCGAGATAAACCGGTGACTTGGGACACCAAAAGCCAAACCTTTCCCAAGTGGCGACTCTGAATTAAATAAATAATCCCATTTCGAATATTGTCACTTAAATTGGAAAAACTCCACCCGTGCATCTAACCCCTCGGGGCTGGGGGCGCGCAAAAAGGAGGTGTGACAGCTCTGGCGAGTCTGCTGGGGATTATGAACCCGGAACCACTGGTTCAGGGTTCAAGAATTCGAGCTTAGAATAATTGTTATATTTGGCTTTATTATCTGATCTTTATTACATGTTTTTGCATAATGTGCTAAATGTTGTCTTTTACCGCTTTGATATTATCTGAACTGTATATAAACTGTGCTGAAACTCTTCTCTTCTTACCTCCGGGGAGAAGCTCGCTGGTCGAGACTCCCTATTCTGTTAGTGTCAATACCTGAAATAAGAAAGAGGTCGGACAAGTTACAAAGCCGGACGATCTCGCGGGTCCTCGGTACGTAGCCCCCTCCTCGGCTCGAGTTGTCCGCTCGGGTACACAGTCTAGAACGTATACCCAGGTTATAAACCCAGTATAACAAAACCGCTGCTGGAGAATTAGACCCAGAACCGCTGGTTCAGGGTTCAAGAATTCGAGCTTAGAATAATTGTTGTATTTGGCCTCACTATCTGATATATATTACATGTTTTGACATAACATACTAAATGTTGTCTTTTACCGCTTTGATATTATCTGAACTGCATATAAACTGTGCCGAACCCTTCTCTCTTCACCTCCGGGGAGAAGCTCGCTGGTCGAGACTCCTTATTCTGTTAGTGTCGATACCTGGAATAAGAAAGAGGACGGATAAGTTACGAAGCCGGACGGCCTTTTGGTTCCCGGTAAGTTGCCCCTCCTCGACTCGAGTTGTCCGCTCGGGTACACAGTCTAGAACAAATACCAAGGTTTAAACCTAGTATAACTCGACTTCATGCCGGATCCCTAGTAGGAACGCTTATTTGCATCATGTTGCATTTGACTTAGGGGACTCAACACAGGGGTTGGGTCCGTCTAGGACTAGCAACCTGAAATGAAAAAGACCATCTTGTTGCATCCTATTTGTTTCCGCGCATTTATTTGTCTCGGACATGCATGTTACCTGACTTTGGAGTATTTGAAAATAAAAATAAAAAAAATATCAGTGTATAGGACTAATTTTCTACTTTGAAAAATAGCAATGCCCAATTACCGTCAAAACGCTGTTGAAATTTTGCAATAATAAAAGGTGAAAATGTTTTATTTACTAAAAAAAAAAAAAAAAACAACAACAAAAGATAGAAAAATAGTCTTTTTGGAAAGTTGTTTGTTGAAAAGGAAAGAGTTTTGTTCTAAAATAATTCGGTTAATTGGGCCGAACTATGCGGGTCTGATTCTCACCGGATATGAGATACGTAGGCAAACCTCATCGGTTCCGGCCCCAATTTTCAAAATCAAAAAAATATATATATTTCCCTTTAGTTCTTTCTTTATAAATTTTTCCTTGGAAAACATAAAAAAGAAAAGAAACAAAAAAAATAATATAGAAGTTTTCTTAAACTCAAATAAAAATAGTCTCTTTCTTTCTGAAGTCTTTCATGTGAAATAATGTAATAAGAATTAAAAACCAGCAATAAAAATCCAAAAAAAAAATACTCTTTGCTTTTAGTCTCTCTTTTGTAAAATGTTTTTTTTTAAAAAATAAAAAATATATATATTTGAAAATTTGAAATTTCGAAATATTAGGATTTTTCTTTAGAAGTGATTTTGTAAATAAATAAAACTCAGAATTTCACATCATTTTAAAAGTCCCTCTTTCAAAATTTAAGGGGCAACATCATATACATTCTTTCTTCCGTAGAAAAGGTAAAAAAAAAAAAAAAAAAAACCAACCAAACATATTTTCTTTTCTTAATAAATTTCCAGAATTCAAGTCAAAAGCAAATAAATTTTAGAAGTATTTCTTTAAAAAATAAAACAAAAATCAAAATAAACAAAATTTTCTTTCTTCTTTTAAAGTATTTCTTTCAAAAAATTCCAAAAAAAAAAAACAAAAAAAAATTGAATAAGTGAATAAACAAAGAATAGTCAAATCTTTTGAGCCCTATGCTAAATGAGCACTTGCTTCTTTATTTTTGTTAGTTTCGAACTACGTAATGATCTGATTCACGTAGGCATCGTGATACGTAGGCAATCCTCATCGGATCCGGTCGCATTTCTTTTACTGCAAAATAAAAAAAAATATAAAAAAAAATTAAAAAGGGGAAAGAACTAATAAGAGGAAAAATGCCGGAATGACGCATGCTCTCGTAGCAAACATATAGTAATCCACTTAACTGTATAGGTGCATCATGCCCAACGTGAGATTAACTATCTGTTATTTGCTACAAATTAACCGTGCGCTTGTCAATGAGTATCTCCAGGGTTTTTGAAAAGACGGTTGGTTTGGTGAAAGTCTGGCCTCGCACTCATACTTCACAAGGTCGAGGGGAAGTGTTCAACTGCCTGTTGTTAGGGCCAGAAGCAGTACTCACACTTACTTCACCAGGTCAAAAGGAAGTGTGGAAATGTCTTCAGAAATTCCGTTGCAAACAACCCCGGTTTCCGAGGAAAGCTCGATCTCAGCCGTCCTCACACCTGAATCCGCAACTACGGAGGAAAATAGAATCCTACGGCTCCGGATGCTGGAAATGCTGGACGACTGGAATAGTGGGAAAGAGCCGCCAAGTGTCATCCCCGGATTCCCTGAATTATTCTCCAGGTCAAGTGGGACTTCAAATGTTCCCATAAATTATCCTGCTACCCCATTCGGGTACCCAGCCACCTCAGCCTTCTCTGCTGGATCGCCTTCTGACCCTCATCCCCGAATGTCAGCCACCGATGCAAGCATGAACATCTTTACTGCATCGCCTTGCCCGATTACGGCACAGCCTGCCACGTACAAGCCAAGCTTTGACTCATCCTCTTTTACATTCCAAGCACCATCGTTCTCAATGGAACCAACTAGATTCGCTACCAGCACTAATCCTCTACCGCCTCAGTGCGAGCTTGCGCCCAGGCAGGATCAGAGCCCCAGGATTGCAGAACAAAATGAGATTGCCAAAAGAATGAGAAGCCTTGAACAAAGTTTGAAAAATATGCAAGGATTGAGCGGACAGAAGAGCGTCTCTTACGCCGACCTATGCATGTTCCCTCACGTGCACCTGCCAGCGGGTTTCAAGACCCCGAAAGTTCGAGAAATACGATGGGCACGGCGACCCCATTGCACATCTTAAGAAATACTGCAACCAATTGCGGGGAGCCGGCGGAAAACAAGAACTGCTAATGGCATATTTTGGAGAAAGTTTGGTGGGAGTCGCTTCGGAATGGTATATGGACCAGGACATATCTCGCTGGCATATATGGGATGATCTTGCCAGAGACTTCGTAGGGCAGTTTCAATATAATATTGACATCGCACCAGACAGAAATGCTTTGTCAAACTTAAAGAAGAAACCCTCGGAAAGTTTCAGAGAATACGCCATCAAATGGCGTGAGCAAGCGTCAAGGGTAAAACCTTCCATGGACGAGATAGAGATGGTCACTACTTTTCTCCAGGCTCAAGAGTCCGACTATTTCCAAAACATGATGTCGGCCATGGGAAAGCCTTTCGCAGAAGCGATTAAGATCGGAGAGATGGTGGAGAACGGTTTGAAAACGGGAAGAATTTTGAGTCAGGCAGCCATAAAGGCAACCTCCCAAGCCGTCCAAAGCGGGTCTGGAGGAATAGCAAGAGGGAAGAAGAAAGAGGAAACATCCATGGTAGTGTCAGAGGTGGGAGAATATCGTAATCCCGGGCTTTGTTCTTCGGAAAGAACCTCGCAACATTATTTCCCCCACCAAAATGCGACCTACGCCCCTCAGCCTTACATGGTTATGAGCACCCAGCCTTATATCCAGCGGTCACAACCAGTCAATCGGGGGCAGGCCCCACGTCCTAGGAATCAGCCTCCTCACTGAAACCACTACAATCCTCGACCTCCTCAAAATAATTTCCGTCCTCGGGAACCACCCAGGAGACCCAACTACACACCAATCGGTGAACCCTATTCCGTCCTATTCCCTAAGCTTGTCCAATTGAATTTGTTGCAGCCCATACCACCAAATGGGCAGAACCCGGGATCACCATCATATCAGCGGGGTGTCAGATGTGCATACCATTCAGGGGTAGAAGGGCACGACACCAACGACTGTTGGACATTGAAACAAGCTGTAGAGAATCTGTTAGACCAAGGGAAGATTGTGTTGAGAGACGAGGATATCCCAAATGTGACCAATAATCCGTTGCCCGCCCACGACAACGGGCCGATAGTTGGGATGATTTGTGAAGACGAGGAAGTCGATCTGGCACTGAAAGCCATAATTGCTATTGCTGATACAGAAAAGGGACCCAGGGTAACTCCGGAACAAGAAAAAGGAATAAGTGATGTATTCAAGCAGGCCTCCATGGTATGGGGGACGGTCAAAACACCTCGGCCGAACGAGCCAGTGTTTGTCGGACGCATACCACAGGAACCAAAATACAACAAAGAGGGAGATGATGAGGTGTCCCCGCTCGACGAGAGTGAGGAAATATGTGAGGCGACAAGGGAAGAGCTATGCGAAATACACATGGTCCAGCCAGGAGAGGGCACTAGCATCGTTGAAGTATCGTACATGGGACCAAGCACCTAGTTTCAAAACTAGAAGGCTACGCCATTCTTGATCAAACGGAAGTCCTAATGAACCTGTCTTGCCACTTTTCTCTGCATCACGAGTAACCCCAGAGGGTGGCTCGGATGTTTTTCTTCAGTTTCATGTTTTAATTTCCTGAATGTCAACCTTTTTCCTTATCTTCCCCAAAATGCCAAGAAATGAAATCGTGCTTGATTACTCACTTTCTTCTTCTATGTTTTCTTTTGTGTTCTCTTCAATTCTGATAAATGCAGCTTTAAATAACATGACATGTTTGAGGACTTCATGCCCGGATCACGAGAACTCCGATCAGATTTCAAATAATGAGTCAAAAATTTGAGATATAAAGAATTTGAAAAGTAGGAACAACTAAAGAAAATTGGTTCATGGTTTGGAAAATGTCCGTCACTAAAGCAGAATTTGAGAGCAGTAAATGGGTTTAGACCCGTACAGAATGATAACCTTAATAACTGCGGTTTGTCACGGGCAATTATACCCAGAAAGAATGGTCCATACGTCATTGAAGAACGTTACCAAATGGAGCATTTGTATCTGGGCGACGTCGAAAGGAACGACGTCAGCCTTGCTTGGAAAGCAGGTGCAACGATATGTCTAAATCACTCTGGCGATATCTTTGCACAGTTTGAGATGACGAAGGCTTCCATTCTCACTACCCAAACACTATCAACCCTTTGCAAAACCCATTTGAGCTGATTACCCTCTTTGGAACCTGAAAATATTGCTGAAAATAAGTTGAAAAAAAAACAAACAAAAACAAAAACAAAAATCCAAAAAAACAAAAGTGGCCTGAACTACGTTTGACTTGATTCCGAAAGGATACGTAGGCAACCTCTCCTTGGGGTTCAGTCACACCAACAATAAATCCAGGAATTCCCCCGAAAGTAAAACTGGGGCAGAAGTTATAATAATTCGGCAATAATCCCACCCAAAAGTTCCAAGTTGTAGTTCAATCCAAATTCTTTTCACCCCAAACCTTTTTTAAGTCCTTCTGATCAATCAGCAAAGCATTTCAAAATAGGAAGATGGAATTATTTGGGTCCGATACAACAAAATGAGGAGAATAAAGATGAGAGAGTCTTGTCGGTGAAAACCTTTGGGCACCGTGAGGCGACGAGAGAAGAGAAATTGAAATGAGAGAGCTTGTTTAGTAAAAACTCGCAAGGAGTACTAGCAGGCGACAGTAAGAAGAGAAATGAGAGAGGTCGACTAGCGAAAACCCGCAAAGGGCGTTGTCGGCCAAAAAGATGATTCCACCTCAGAAAGTCCTGGCAAGGTTCCCGGGTTTTTGAAAAAATATAGATCTGTTTTGATTCATGAGGAAATGCAAGTTCTCGGAGGTCGGGCATCCAGTCCAAAAGGCATGTCATGTCAGTTTGAAACTGGCATACACTCCAGATAAGTCCCTCTTTTCTCCCCGAAAGGGGCGTTTCTCTTTAAACTCATATGTTCTCCTTTACATAGTTTTCTTTGAGTTCTTTTCGATCTAACTCTTAATTCCGTAGTAATCGCAAAGAAAGGTGGCAGGACCGGTTTTACAGGGCTCCGTTTGGCGAGAGTCGAATAAAATGTACAACCTCGGTGGCGCGTCAGTCCCATCCCGACTGGCCGTGATAGTTGATTTGCTTCCAAAACCGACAAATCCCCACAGGCTATCCCTTGTACAATTCCCCAAAGAAGTCCACCCCAGCACATCCCCAGCAAGTTTGCTACAAAAAAAAAAAAAAAAATCCCCACAGAGTCTCCCTAATAAAATCCCCACCAAAAATCCCCAAGCAGAACGGGACGGAAAAGCCAAAGCCTTATAAGACAAATCATCACAAAATCTGGAAACGCAAGTCTGAGTAGTCCAAAGGTTTTCGCATGTGAAATCCAATCAATAGCAGAGTTTCTCAACAAGAATTGGGCCAAGACAGAGCAATTGGAACAATCAAGGCCCCCAAACCAACCGCCGTTGTCAAACTAATAATCTTTCTTTGTTTAAGAAAATTGAGACAGGTGCGACACAAAGCAGCTGTGCAAGAAGCAGGTGTAGCCCAAAAGAGATAAAGCGCGCAAGCATTGAAACCAACCCTGCAGCAGAAAACGACCAAAGGTAAGTTTCCCATAATATTTTCATGCATTTTGATGGATCTCCCTGGCATAACCCAAGGAACTTTTCCTACCCAAAACCCCCGGCATAACCCGATGAATCTTCCCGGCATAACCCGATGAATCTTCCCGGCATAACCCGATGTATCTTCCCGGCATAACCCGATGAATCTTCCCGGCATAACCCGATGAATCTTCCCGGTATAACCCGATCAAACTTCCGGTATAACCCGATGAATCTTCCCGGTATAACCCGATGAATCTTCCCGGCATAACCCGATGAATCTTCCCGGCATAACCCGATGAATCTTCCCGGCATAACCCGATGAATCTTCCCGGCATAACCCGATGAATCTTCCCGGCATAACCCGATGAATCTTCCCGGCATAACCCGATGAATCTTCCCGGCATAACCCGATGAATCTTCCCGGCATAACCCGATGAATCTTCCCGGCATAACCCGATGAATCTTCCCGGCATAACCCGATGAATCTTCCCGGCATAACCCGATGAATCTTCCCGGCATAACCCGATGAATCTTCCCGGCATAACCCGATGAATCTTCCCGGTATAACCCGATGAATCTTCCCGGCATAACCCGATGAATCTTTCCGGCATAACCCGATGAATCTTCCCGGCATAACCCGATGAATCTTTCCGGTACAACCCGATGAATCTTCCCGGTACAACCCGATGAAACTTCCCGGTATAACCCGATGAATCTTCCCGGTATAACCCGATGAATCTTCCCGACATAACCCGATGAATCTTCCCGGCATAACCCGATGAATCTTCCCGGCATAACCCGATGAATCTTCCCGGCATAACCCTATGAATCTTTCCGGCATAACCCGATGAATCTTCCCGGCATAACCCGATGAATCTTTCCGGTACAACCCGATGAATCTTCCCGGCATAACCCGATGAATCCTCCCGGCATAACCCGATGAATCTTCCCGGCATAACCCGATGAATCTTCATAACCCGATGAATCTTCCCCGTATAACCCGATGAATCTTCCCGGCATAACCCGATGAATCTTTCCGGCATAACCCGATGAATCTTCCCGGCATAACCCGATGAATCTTTCCGGTACAACCCGATGAATCTTTCCGACATAAAACGATAAATCCTCCCGGCATAACCCGATGAATCTTCCCGGCATAACCCGATGAATCTTCCCGGCATAACCCGATGAATCTTCCTGGCATAACCCGATGAATCTTCCCGGCATAACCCGATGAATCTTCCCGGCATAACCCGATGAATCCTCCCAGCATAACTCAATAAATCTTTTCGGCATAACCCGAGAACCTTTCCATGCAATCAGCATTAGGGTTTTAAACCCTAAACTGAATTTTCCTTTTAGTCAGCATTAGGGTTTTAAACCCTAAACTGAACTTTTTCCTTTCGGCCAGCATTAGGGTTTTAAACCCTAAACTGAGCTTTTTCCATGTAATCAGCATTAGGGTTTTAAACCCTAAACTGAATTTTCCTTTAGTCAGCATTAGGGTTTTAAACCCTAAACTGAATTCTTCCTTTGTTCGGCTTTAGAGTTTTAAACCCTAAACTTGAACCTTTCCCCAGCTAGCCGGTATTAGGGCTCCAACCCTGAACTAAGCATGCATATCCTCTTTCATCAATTTTATGAACTTCCTGGTAAATAATTAACGAAATTTTCCTAGTGAAACTGGGGCAGAAAATTTCGTTCGTTTGTTTGTTTTTTCCCGCAGGTCTAACCTCGAGCCACACGGATCGAAATGACCCACGAGATGAGTCTCGACTCAGAATCAAAGAGGAAAAAAAGACAAAAGAAGACATCCCGAGATATCAGAGTAAATGGAGAGCAGATCGACTCCAACATTTGACTAAGGTCCTAAACCCTGCCAATTGCGTCTCACTCAGTATCCCAGAGGTTAAACAAGTCGCCGCAACTCGCAAGCATCAAGATTCAGATCGGAGTCTACAAGCAGAATCAGCTAAGACCCAAGATCAAGTCGTAAAAGAATCATAGATAGGAATCTTGTAACTAGCAGTTGACATACACATAAGTAGTTAGTTCAGTTTCTAATTTTCGTTTGGTTGTAATAAGGCGGTCAGTGACGCGGCAGTGACAACAACAACAACAGTAGCAGCAAGCATTGCAATCCCATGGTAGTCCCAGCTACCAAAACTTCCCGAACTACATTGACCTGATTCCTGTTTAGCCCAGGATATGTAGGAAATCTTTGAAGCAAGATTCGGTCAAATCTTTCAAAAACATGCTTCATTCATACGGAGTGGTCTATAGGCAAAAAATCGCTCATACACGCTCACTTTGTCTTTGCACGAAAACCCTTCGTGTTTCCGAACAAAGAGGGGCAGCTGTGAGCACGTGATTTTTGTTTCACACGACAATCGCTCCAAAAAGAAATAAAAAATAATAATTGGCCCTGCTGTACAATTTTGGATTTCTGTGCGGCACCTTGTTGATTTATTTGTGACTTCGGCCCATTTTTATTTATTTACTTTATTAAAATAAAATTCAAAAAATATATGTGTCCTGCATAATTCGAACCGTAATCCGGTCGTTAAATAGAAAATCATGAATAGGCATCTTCGTCCGTGATTTTATTTGGTTTGACTTTACCCGTTTTTAGTGTGTGTGCAAATAATTGTATTGAGTGTGTATTTAATTTTAATTTGATTTTTTGGCTTAGTTTTGTTTTAAAATAAATAAGGAAAAGGAAATAAATAAATAAAAAATAAAAAAAAATAAAGAAAAGACCCCTTCCCTTCCGGACTTGGGCCAATTTTAACAAAATTGGCCCAAACAAACAGCCCAAGACCCAGGCCTGCCCGGTCCAGGTCACCTGATGCCCGGGACGTCCAAACGACGTCGTTTGAGTCGTGCCTGATCTGGGCCGTTGATCTCAGAGTGATCAACGGCCAAGATCAATTCCCCATAACCCATCAATAAACCCGACCCATTCCACCTGGACCAACCCAAACCCTTTACCCTCGAAACGACACCGTTCCACTTAAGCCATCAGATCCAGACCGTAGATCTAAATTGATCTAACGGTCGAGATCCGCCTACTCATTCCATATATAAGCCCTTAACATACCCTACCCCCCTATCCAAACCCCAGCCTTCGTCGTCTTCACCACAACCCCCAAACCCTAGAGCCGCCCTTGTATCCCCCACCATGAAAACCGGCGGCATGAACGCTGGTGACCTTCCCCTTAACACCCTAGAACGCCCTTGCCATCCTGAACCCAAATCTATCAACCATGTAGTTCGAATCCCTCCCCACCTTCTCGAATCTTCATTTGAAGATTCGAGTCAAAACTCGATCTACTCAGTTTAACCCCAGTTTCATACCAGACACTCCCCAGACCCCCCTTGTGACCAAACCATACTTGGTTTGGTCCGAATCTGATCAGGGAGGCATGAATCCCAGATCTGAGTTTTGGAAATTTTGTGTTCCTCCGTCACTGGTCCAACCGAAGAGATTAAGGTCTAATGGACTTTAATCAAAGTGTTTCTCGTCTGAGAAACACTTCGTTTAAAGTCCGTTCAGCCTTAAGAAAGGCCTGACCAAGTCCGAGTTAAGGTTTTGATCTTTTGCGGTTTAAGGTGAGTTTTCTTTCTTTTCTTAGTTGTTTTGGTTCGTTTGATTGTTGTAAGGGTCTGTTCGTTTTCTGTTTATGTCCTTGACCTCTATCAACTGTGCTTCAACCACTTTGCCTGAACCTCTGTTTGTTTGTCTAAATCCCCCCTCCTATTCTGATAAGGCATTATGTATTTGTTTGTGCAAGTAGCTGATTTTCGAGTTTGGACTGACTAGTTGACTCCTCGAATGTATTTTTGCTTAGTCAGTATAATTCGAACCATGTATCGATACTGTTTAAATGTCTGATTTTTGGCTACGATTGTGTATGTTAATGCTAATATAGTCGAGTCGACATGTGTCGTCAATTAGTTTCAACTGTCCGAACAATAACAAATCGAGTTGCTTCTGTTGAACATTTGCCTGAATCAATTAAGAACCAAGTCCTGTTAATTATAGTCGTTAATATGATTTCAGAAACCTAAGGCTTGGTCTGTAACTGAAATCTGAGTTGATGGCATGTGCACTTGTGCACGGCATGTGCATTGTGCACAGCCTGTTTTCCTGCATAAAAAGGCTTTTGATTTTAAAAATGGTTTGACAGCATATGCTGTCAGATATATTCTACTGCCCATATTTGCTTTTGGTTAATAAAATGGGAAAGTTTAAGGCTGCCAGGGGAATGATGGGGTTTTATATTTAATTAGCTAAAGTGGGACTGAAAAGAAAAGGGCACATGGGAGGGGTGTTTGATATACTCTAAACAGACTGTTAAAAGGGGAAGGTGAAGGCTTATAAGAGGAGGACCTGGGGACACAGGGAGGGAGACAGAGATATACAGAGGGATTAGAGATAGTCATATAGAGAATTAGAAAAGGGGCTGATGGAAGAAGAGAGGAGGAAAAGGGATACCATCTGATATTAGAGTAATACACAGAGAGAGGGAGATTGATAGATACAAAGATTTTGATACACACACACACACACACAGATAGAGATTGATAATAAAGGGAGGGGAATACACGGATAGAAGAGGGATTTGATAAGAAAACAGGAAAAGAGAGTTTTCTGAAAACACACGGACAAAAATAGAACAAAGAGAGGCCTAACACAAAAAAGGGGAACTGCATTTTTCTCATCTTTTGTTTTGATTCTCAACTGGTCTGATTGTGCATGTTCCATATTGACTTATCCTGAGTCTTGTTTGAGATTACTGGTTGTGTGAAGTGTCAGTCCAGTTCTGGACCCATTCTGGTTAAAATCTGATTCCATATTGTTGGGAATTTGCTACATTCTGCCATCTTTCATTGGTTCTAAGTTGCATTCTTGCACTGGGTTTTGCTTCTATTTGGTTACCTGCTGTTGCTGCTGCTATTTGGTTTCCTGCTGCTGCTGACCTTTCTGCTTCATTTCTTCTTTGCATTTCAGTATTCAGTGTTCTCCAGGTACACATTTCAGATCCAATTTTGGTGTTAACTGTAACAATTCAAAAGCATGAAATGAAAGGAGTTCTTGAAGAAGATTTAGATGTCTGTTTCGTAATGTTTGTGATATACTGATTTCTGTTGTATAAATTGATTAGCTTGATTCAGTAATGAAAGATTAGTTAGATAATACTTAATCAAGTTTAGCCTCTTGCATCTTAGTTCATAGTTGTTTGCCAGTACAAGATGCAATAGTATAATATGTAGAATGCATGGATAATTGACATAGAATTTTTGACCGGATTCCTGTTTAACTATAATGAGATGCATACAATAGAGAACTTCCATTTTACGCAATGATATTTGGTGTTATTTTTTTTAGTTTTCCTTTATCAGCACCCGCTAGGCAGCATATAGCAGCGCGTTCGAATCCCCATTAGTAATAAGACGTAGTAGTTAGTTCCTTTAATCCAGCCTAAATAAGTCTAGTTAAATTCAATTCAAGAAAGGTTTTGGACGCACGTATAGCATTGGGTCAATCTCGAAATGTAACTTCTTTGTCCAATTGAAGCATGTCTCACAAGGTATGACGCCTCTCCACTTTGTAAATAACTAATCAGAAATTGACAAGAATCCAGATTAGGCAAAGGCTTATAATTGAATTAGCATGTACCTTTTCTTCTAGTTTCAGAGACAAATGCATTAGAAATGTAGCCACTTTAGGATATCCTTTCTAAAATAGAGATGAGCCTCGCCAAATAAAAATGTAAAATTGCGGGGCCCTCAATAAATAACCATGATAATTATTTAGAATTCAGGATAGGCCATTTAATAAATTTCATGGCCTTCTACAAAATAATAACGCGTTAGACTCTCTAGGCGCGGCTTAATTAAATCATATTCTTAAATTCGGGTGCACATTGATGTGACCCAAATCCAAATCTCAACGAAGTCCAAATGTGTCGACGATCACGGGTGCATTGATTGTGACGTGGTTCGAGATGCATTTTCACGACGTTGCAATTCTATAAAAAATAAGTGATAATAATAAAAGCGGTTTAAACTTAATAAAAGCACATAAGTCACAACATGTATTTAAACCAGATATTTAGCCATTATAACAATTTAAGCGACCGTGCTAGAACCACGGGATTCGGGGGTGCCTAACACCTTCCCTCGGGTCAACAGAATTCCTTACTTAGAATTTCTGGTTCGCAGACTTCATTTGGAAAAGTCTAAAATTTCCTCGATTTGGGATTCGAGATAAACCGGTGACTTGAGACACCAAAAGCCAAACCTTTCCCAAGTGGCGACTCTGAATTAAATAAATAATCCCATTTCGAATATTGTCACTTAAATTGGAAAAACTTCACCCGCGCATCTAACCCCTCGGGGCTGGGGGCGCGCAAAAAGGAGGTGTGACACTCTGTGTGTGTTATTTTACAGTGTTGATGGAAGGTACATAAAGTGGCAGTGAAGATGATGTTTCTATATCTGGGCTAACCGATCTGGGTATTGAGATGACCGGACCTGTATCTTGACGTGGCAACCCGGTATGGCCTGTGATCGAGAGTATTGAATCTTCTCTCGCACATGCAACCGGTGTTTTGCAGCCATGGCCTTGTTGGCTTCTCTTTTGCCTTATCATAACACACATCTGAGCCTGTTTGCTTGAAAGTACAAAAAAACATAATCTTTTCCATGATTCGATGCTGGGATATGTCGAACCTGCGACCTTCTGCCACAGCTAATAGTTTGCAAATCCAGTAACTCAAATGGGTTGTGGTAGAAATTCAATACGAATAATGTTCAAATTTTGAATCCGCCTGTATATATATGCATTTATCTGTCCATCTCTGTTATACTTACTAAGCTGTTTGGATAGTTGTTCTCATTGTATTGTATTGTTACTTTAAATGGCTACACAGGGAAAATATGAAGCGAGAAAAAAGACCTCAATGGTCCCTTAAGTTTAGGGTAGGTCTATAATGGGGTTGTGATGATTGATTTTTTCGAGCTTGATGGAATACAGATATGAGCCTCAAAATCTTTGTTATTATCATCTCTACTTGACCAATTTAGTGTGTTAAAATATTTATCTTTAATGTTGTAATTGCGATGGGGAATATGGTGAGTTAAACTTTTATTTCTTGTTATGAGTTAAATTAAGGGTTGACTTTTGGAATGAAATATTTTTGTTGGGGTATTTTGTTCATATTTGGTCCTTGCGGAATTCGTTTTCTTCTAACATGGGAAGAAAAGTAGCAAATCATGGAATTTTATGCTCTTGATAATGGGAACCAAAATAAAAGAGGGAAAATAAGGAAAGTTAAGTAGGCATAATTATTTTTTCCCTCTGTTTTGCAATGGGAAAACTACGGCAGAGTTGGAAACTAACCAGTAATTTGTTATCTATTTAAAAGATGTGCATTTTAGTGTAAGATGCTTTATATTTCATCTCGTTTACAAGATGAAGAGATCCAGCTCAGAATGAAGAATAAGGGCTTGACGATTGAGTAAAGGTTAGTTGATCCTTCTCCCTCCCTCAATGATTTCTTTATCACTATAACCAGAAGCTTTGTATTTATTGTTTCTCCAAACGACACAAATAAAAGAAATGAGAGACCTGGCAACATTGTTTATTGAGGGTGGCTTTGATAGTACAATACTAGTAGTAGTGCTTAGAGTAATTTAGCGTTTAATCACACACAATTGGAAACCATTGGAAAGGTTGTCATTTCTCCAAAGGGGCAGTGATAATCTTCCTATCTTGGATATTACTTGTGGGCTTCGGATGATTTGACCTGTATGACGGATGTGCAGCCACTGATTGTCTGTTATTTAAGAGTTCTCTCACATGCAGCCAATATTTTTGCAGGCTATGGTGTTGTTGCCTTCTCTTTGGCCCATTAGGATCATCTCAGGCTCTCTTATTAGTCCTGGACAGCCCGAGATCCTGGATCTCGTTAAAAGAGAAGATGCGGAAGAGGAAGTCTGCGTCTAGATTAATAGCCTGTTTGGCCAAGCTGGAGAAATCAGCTTATTTTGAGAAGTGCTTTTGAAAAAAGTACTTTTGGAGAGAATCAGTTTGTGTTTGGCTAATCAGTCTGAAAAGCACTTTTGAGAAATAATTTGTGTTTGGCCAAACTTTTTAGAAAGCGCTTTTAAGTGTCAAATTACGAATAAGAACATGAATAGATTTACTTAATAATTAATATTATAAGTAAATAAATAATATCAAAATTTTGTTATTACATGCAATAATTAAAAAAATTCATTTTATTTAAGTAAAATATGAAAATAAAATTAAAAAGTACTTAATTCTTTTAATATAAGTTAAATATATTAAAATTCCTTCAACAAATATAAAAGCATTCACCCCTAAAGACACTATATATTAGAAAGTTTCCTAAAAATAAGAAGAAATATTTATAAATTAATATCCTAAGTATTAGGTTTAAGGGTTATTTTGGTATATACTATATTTTGTTAAGGGTATTTTAGGTAAGAAGAAAAGCCAAAACTGCTTCTGCTTTTGGAAAGAAACTACTTTTTTCTGCTTCTCTGAAACTGCTTCTACTTCTTCCCAAAAGCACTTTTTTTTCCCAAATAAGCTTGGTCAAATACCTCAAATTAGGAAAAAAAGTGCTTTTGGGAAAAAAAACACTTTTTTTTTTGTCTTGAGAAGCTTGGCCAAACAGGCTATAAGTTTACCAAAGTTTTTGACTTGTACGTTAGTTTCAAGGTTGAGGAGCAAAAATGTTCACTTTTCTTATACATTAAGGACTATTTCTATTAAGTTGTATATATCGAGGACTAAAATAGTCAACACCTATACATATAAGGAGCATTTTGATCATTTTTTCAACTATGAAAGTTCAGCCCAGAAGGAAGAACGAGGCCAACAGGGGTAAGAGGGAGTTCTAGAAGGGTGGTTGCCCCCTCTGTTTGGCCTATGATTTCTCCATTAATAAGATCAACGGCCCTCTTTCCTAAAAGAAAACCAAGAAAGCAAACATCTGGTGTCTTTGCTTTAGGCATTACTGGATTCTTACTTTGAGCTTAGTCCAAAACTTCCATATTTACATGAAATATATGAAAGAGTCAACATTTTGTGTAAGAGGCCGTTGTTCTACTTGTTTATTTGGGCTATAAACCATTAGGGCATAGAGACAATTTCAACCGTATCTTGGCTTGACAAACACCGGAATGGGCTGTGATTTGAGGTTCCTCTTTCACATGCAATTGGTTGTTTGCAGCTATGGCGTCGCTGGATTCTCTTTTGTCTTACCAAAACACACATCTGAGCCCCATTTGCTTGAAAAGAAAAACATAATCTTTTCCATGATTCAATGTTGTTATATGTCAAGCCGGCGACTTTCTACTACAAGTTCCAAGTCATCTTGCAGTCCTAATGTATCACTATCTTTTTTAAGATCAGTTGAGCATAGCCTAGAAAGATAAAAGAATAGGCCCTCTCTGCTATGCCCATGATTTCTCCATTTATAACCAAAAAAAAGAAAAAAACAAGCCTTTCAAATAAACAAGAAAAAAAGAAAATCCTTTATCCAAACACACCCTATTGCTCTTCCTCTTCCTCTTCTTTTTGTGCTGCTGCTGATGTTGATAGTTTATATGAGTCCACCAATTGTATAGAGACCTGGTTTTAGGGGTGTACATGGACCGAGTTGGTTTGATTTTGATAAAAATCAAACCAAACCAATTATATAAAATTTGGATTGGTTCGATTTTGTCGGGTTTTTCGTGTTTTCGGGTTTTTTTTTGTTACATGAATATTATTTCAATCTTATTTTATTGAAATTATAGATAAAACTTTGATAAATGAATATATTTTAGTAAATATGGAAAAAATTGACAAATATATGATCTATTAAAATATTCTAAGGGGAGAATTTATTTAGTAATACATGATAGTTATTTTCTTAATCGTCTAATAATAATTTTTCGTTAATTTACGCTTTCAAGGTTAATACATGAGAGGATCCCAAATATTTCTACATTTTTTAAAGAAAAATCACTATAAAGTCTTAAAAATATAAATAAAATTTAAATATTTATATGTCGGTTTGGTTCGGGTATTTTTTACTCAATATCAAACCAAGTCAAACCAAACCTAGTCGGGTTTTTTAATCGGTTTGGTTTGGTTTTTCGATTTGGTGCGGTTTTCCGGTTCGGTTTGAACACCCCTACCTGGTCCTATATCAGTTCCCTCAGTGCTAACTACTAAGATAGTATGTAAATAAGACACAAGATTTTTACGTGGAAAAATCCCAACTCAACGGGACAAAAACCATGACCTACACTGATAAGATTTCAACTTTACTAACTTGTAACTACACTATTACAAGCCACTTTGTAATGACTCTATTACAAAGACTTCAATCGCTCTAACTTGTAATACACTTATCACAAGCCACTTTGTCACTCACTAGTTACAAAGACTTCAACCTATGACTAACTCTAGTCACATCATATACTCAGACGGTTTATGATTTTAAGTTTCCTAAAACAAAGCTTCTAAGAGAGCAAGATAGGAGTTACAATAAAGAACAATACACAAGATTACAACTCAACTAAGGACATACATAGACTCATAGCGAAATTGGTCTGTAGTGGAGTTGTCTTCTTGTTCTTGACACACTTGAGACTTCAATGCTGGATCAGATCTTCAATGCTTGAGAGAATATCACTAAATGCTCAAGTGAATATCTTGTTGCCTTACACCATGTTATTATACTTCAAATGACATCACAAGGATGATGTCTATTCTTGGTTGGTACAACCTCTTCCCAATGGGAAGTGTCTGTTGCACTGTTGCGTACACAGTTGCAGACAATCACTTTCTGCAGTTGCTTTCTAGCTGTAGAGTTGACTTATACTTCTGTCAGGGAAGCACCAAGGGATCAGGTCCCTAAACTGATTCTTGTGAATCCAAAGACACACTGTCCGGATTATTTTGAGTCCATTGGTGAATGATTGTACTAAGCATGCATCAAGTACTTTATTTGGTTCTGTACAAAAAGTTTGTTAGATCATCAAAACATAGACTAAGAGACCTTAAGCCCATCAAAAGGGGCTATGAAGATTGCTTTCTTTCTGGGCCATGTTCAGTCATGGCATTGAGAAGATACCCAACCCGTATCTTGGCAAGGCGACCCAGTATGTCTTAGGTATAGCAAACTGGTGTCTGTAGCCATGGCGGCATCACATTGTCTTTTGCTTTGTTTAAATACAGTAAATCTGAGCCCTCAATGGCCAAACATAGATAAAGTTAGCTTCAATGAGCAGGATTATATTATTTATTTATTTATGCATTTGTTCAGTTTTGCTGGTAAGCGCATGATTTCTTGCTGGAAGCAATTAACTGTGCTTATATATTTCTGTAAACCTAGCTTCCAGAGATGCATGTGAGGATCATACAAAAAATAAAGATGATAGTGGAATTTTGAGGCAGTGATGATATGATTCTTGGAAAATGGCTTTATTGATTTGCATTGAGATGGTATTAAATTCGTATCTTGACAGGGCAATCTGGAGCCATGGCGGTTTTGAGAAACTCAATGTCTGATCATAGTGAGATATGAGCCTCAAATGAAAATAGCAAAAATCTCTTTAGTTTAAGGCTGAGGCTGCTGTGAAAGAAGAGGGATATAGGGAGTTTCAATTGGTGGTTTTGCCCTTCTATGTCATTCTCTTATGCCGATGATCACTCAAATGAGAAAAAATTTCGATTCCAAAACCAGCCTTTGGTGAAATACAGATAACCTCTCTATTTTCCTTTCTTGTTACTCCTTCTATTTTACTTTTGTGTCATGCAATGAGGCTATGAAGATTTTTTCTTCTGTGAAAGATGATTCAAGACATATTTCTATTGAGCTGGAAAAAAACTGTAACTTGGCTTGGCAGCTCAGATGGGTCTGTGAGATATTGGAAAATATTCCATTTTTTGGTGTTTCTTCTGTGTCTTGTAAGGCTAACTGATGCTTGCAGCCATGGCGGCTTTACCAAAGCTTTTTTAGTTTTTGTCTGAGGAAAGACGAATCTATATTTGTTATAAAATTAATAGACCCTAAAATGGACGAAACACTAGATTGATGAAGATTAGAAATTGCTAAATTAACTGCTCCTCCAGAATGGCTGGTAATACCACTTAAAGGCGGATAGACAGTCCACCTAGTGCCGCTTGTATGGGTCTAAATTTGAACAACCACAACTGTCGATGAGTACGACGAATAACGAGATCCTCGTAATTCAACGTCCTACGGAGGACGACCTTAAGACAAACAAGAGATTGTACGACCTTGTAATAGTGCAGGCCATTAAGGGACATTAAGAATATTCCTTCGAATATTTCCTATAACTTGTCTTTTATAGCTTAGAAGGATTTTGTTCCTTATATATATAACGAACAACCACCTTGTAAAGGGGGAGCTTTTTCTGAATCCATAATACTTGCTGTAAATTAACTTACATAAACATTTGAGAAGATTTATTGTTGAAGGTTTTTTTGGTCTGGATAAGATAAAGAATTCATATCATCCCAATTCTCCTTATCTACCTTTCGTTCCTGAGATTATTAAACTTAGCTAAGATTTTCCCCTTCATTTTCTTCGATTGATTTGTTCAAAAAGGTTCCGATAACTTTTGAATCAAACACCGCTACCCACTTCTATTAAGGTTGAGCTTAATAAGAGCAAGAGACTTGGAGGCAACAACCAAAATAAAATATTATTTAATCATAAAAATGCCATGCCAGGCGCACCTATTAGAATCGGAACAGACCAATTATTATATCCACCTACATCGATGCCATAACCATAAAAAAGATCATTAAAAAATAGTGAGCTGTTACTAAAACATTATAAAGTTGATGATTCCCGCCAAAAATTTGATCGCGGGGTCGTGCTAATTTCATACGAATCAGTACTGAGAAGCATGTGCCTATCACTCCAGCAATGGTACCAAATATGAAATAAAGAGTCCCTATATTCTTGTGATTAGTGGAGAACAACCATTGGGTCGGATTTACCATAAAATTGAAAATTACTTCATTTCCTTCCTTATCGGAGAGGGGCCCGCGAGGCTTATTTATTGAAAAAGGGAGAGTGAAGGGGTAGGGGAAGGAAAGAAGAATGGAAATCCCACACTTTATTGATGGGACATTTTGATCGCCTTTTCCTCTCATCCTCCCCTTGTTCTGGTTCAGGAAAGGGTCAATGCAAGGATCTTGTTTCGAAGCAATCTATGGAGTTTTTCCGATTTTATATGCAATTGCGGAGCGGGGCGAATTGAAATAAATTTTTGTAAAAATATTTGCTGGTGCGATGTGGGTGCTGAGTTTAAAATTTTTATCAAAGAAGGAAACTCATTTTTGAGTTTTTTGGAGATGAAACCGGCCCACGTATAATATATTAAAACAAACAAATTTTCATAATATTTGAAAGAAATACTTGCACGTCAGATTTCAGATTTTCATCCTTGTATGGAAGTTCTAAAAGTGTACTATCTAACATAGAATTCTCAATTAATTCTAAATCTGTTTTACTAATCAAAGTATTATCCATTAATTTTGCTCAAATACTCAGAAAGGAAAATATTCATTAATTGATCTTAACATAGGTTCTTTTTCAATCTATATCATATAATCATCATACTATATTATAAGCGAGAAGCGTTGATTTACTAAAATATCCTTTAAAAGCTAAACGACCAATTTACCCTCTATCTATAAGTAAAATTATCTCCCATTAAGTGATTAATTTTGTCCCCAAAGAAAAAAAAACTTAGGTGAATCGGGTGAATTAGAAAGGAACGAATAGTACTTTAATGCTTCATACACTCAATTAAATGGATCCAATGAGGGTTGAGAGTATTATATTTCTTCTTACATTTACTTTCCAGAAACGTATCTCATCATTATCATGGAAAACGTTTCTCATTATTATCATAGAAACTTATCTCCTTTTTTATCTTTCTTGAATTCTTTATTCTTTATAGACTTAACAATAGAGGTTTTGAACATTATGTTTTCACCCGTAGTTATTGTAGCTTGTCAGTTTTTTTTAAGTTTAATTTTCTTAATTATTCAGCTTTGATTGTTTTTTCTTTCATCTTCAATGCTTATAATATTTTGGCGTTGCAGCCTTTTGGCATTCTTTATTACACTCTATAAAGATGCATAACAAAGTGTTTATGGTTGCAAACTTGTACATACATGAAACATCTGTGGTTCATGCTTTAATTTAGTGTAGAGAGACGATGTTTTTTCTACTACAGGTAAGCTTGTAATCTATTCTTTCCTTCAATTAGCTTGGATAATTGGTGCTTTGTAATTTATTTATTATTCTAGGTTATCACTGATGGATTATTATATGCAGCGGAAGCAATCCCAGTATCAAAATCACATGTAATTTAGACAACTAGCATAAACGGGATTTCACGGGTTACCTCTTGAAGCGTGAACAGATCTCTTCTACCATGTGAGCCTTCAGTTCCATAACTTCTCAATGGAATCTCCATCACCCGCACAATCGTGATCCTCGAACGTTCCACGGTCTTCTACTGTGTTACCCAAATAATACCCGAAAATAGCAATTTCGTGTGGGCGAAATTTCTAGGAAAACTTGGCTGAAAATTTCAGCCACCATGTACTCATCCCTCTAGGTGGAAAACCTTATGTATTTATAGCACAAGTTTTAAGGGTTAAGACCCTTTTCCAAAACCTGTTAGGTTTTCTTTTCCACCAGAAAAAGGATTCCTTTATTTCCTATTATTTAGGCACAGTAGGGACCACAGAATTTAATTAACAAGGCTTCCAATTATGGAATTAATTTGTAATTTTCGAAATTAATATCCACCATAATTAATTACGAATTATTCCACTAAAAATTCGTAATTACACTCCTTATTCAATTTCGAAATTCATCCATTAAATCTTATTTAACTCCCCATGTTAAGATTCAGATACGAATCAATTAAATTAAATTACTGACGATTTAATTTATTGATTATTTCCTTTAGACTTTCGCTTAACTTATTTCATGTGTCGGATACAAAATCCACCGGCCGGGTTTACACATGCAAACTTATAAGCTTTCATAAAGGTATATCATCAATCTCTAAACCGAGACATGGATTCCATCAACTAACTATTACTTCGCCAATGTATATTATTATTATCCAATTTACCAGGCATATTGACCCACGAAAGAATCTCGCCTTTTAATAAATCAAAACAATAATAATATACACAGCTAATAATAATTATATCAAGATTAAGAGTATAAGTACATTTAATGGCTAGAGAGTTTATTTTATTAAGTCAGTATAAAATACTTATCTCTACCTGGTCCGTTCAATACATACAAAATGTACTAGCACAAGAAGTTGGAATTAAACCATTCCCATAATCAAGATTAATTATATTTAATCTTGTGCTACAATCATTCCTGATGGTTTGTCCAATTCCATCATTAGATTGTGAACTCAAACTTTATACTTATAAGAACCGATGATTTAATCTTCCGTGTATAAGCTAAACTCTATACACTAAATCATCTACTATATAAGCAAAGGACACAGACTATTATATGATCTATTTAAAACTTTATTAAAACTGAATAAACAATTATTTCATAATAAATACTATATCTAAACCAAACTCATGGTTAATAGTATATATCCCAACAATCTCCCACTTAGACTTTTAACCATGATAATTATTAGAATATACTATATCCAAATGCATGGTTAATAGTATATGCCCCAACAATCTCCCACTTAGACTCATAACCATGCATCTACAACTTTCTCAGGCATTCTTTTACATGACTATTAAAAGTCTTCACCAAATAAGGTTTTGTTAAAGAATCTTGCCAAGTTATATCTGATGCAATATTTGTCCAGTAGTACTTTGTCGTAATTATCTAGTTTGGTATTAAACTCTTCAGAGATCCTGTTACCGAAACTATCCCAAGAATGAACACCGAACTATAATTTTCTTTAGCTTTCTCCCACTAAGACGAAGTACCACTAATATTACCTTCGTTACCTCACGACATTGAAATATTAGTGACTTCTTACTATAGTGTTCAATGTTCAAACATCACTCCCACTCGATAAAGGCATATTATGTCTATTAACGTTCTCCCACTACTTAAATGCAATGGAACGTCAATTCTGACGTGTGGGTTTTGATGTTCTTGAACATCTAGTTATTTCTTTGCCCAGTTCCTGTAAAAATAGTTTACTTCTAGGAACATGTTTTATTAAACAGTCCTTATCTAGAAAAATGCATTTGTTTTAACAATTGCCTTATTTTCTTTAGGACAATAAAATAAAGCTTCATTCGTTTTCTTGGATATTCGATAAACATGCACCTATCCATCCTTAGTTCCAACTTACATATCTGCTTTCCCTTTCAGCACATATGCGGGATAATCCTATATCTGAACATGCCACAGACCAAGCTTACATTCAGTCCACAGTTCTATAGATGTCCCAGGTACTAGCTTAGAAGGAACTAAATTCAGAATGTAATTTGAAGTTTCCAGGAAATATTCCAAAAATAAATAAGGCAAATCTGAATAACACGTCATTAGTCTATCCATATCCAAAAGAGACTTATTTCTTCTTTCTACTACACGACTCTATTATGGAGTTTACGGTGTAGTCAATTGAGATGTAATCCCTATTCTGATATGTAACTAAAAAACTCTTTAGAGAGATGCTCGCCACTACAATCAAATTGTAGTAACTTAATATATTTCTTTGGTGCTTCTCTATTTCAAGTCTTAAAAACCTTGAATTACTTAATTCATTAAGACTTACAGTGCATCAAATAAATATATTAATATTTTGAGTAATCATTTATGAACGTCATAAAATACTCAAAATCTATCTCTTACGAGTATGTTCATTTAACCATACAAATCAGAAAGGATTCATTCTAGCTTATCACTAGTTTTATTTCCTTTTAAAGGGAAACATCTTTTAGTCAAATTTCCTTCCAAACAGGATCCACAAGTTGGTAGTGCCTCTACTTTCAATGAACCTTAAGGTCCATACTTGACCAACTTGAAATCCTATCCAGATTAATATGACTTAGATAAAAGTGCACAGATAAGTTTTACTCAATTTTGAAGAACATATTCTCTTATGAGGTAGACTAATATTGTTCTGTTCAGGAGAGACATCAATATATAATAACAAGGTCATGCATTCATGTACCACAAGAGATAAAGTGTTTATTAAGCTCAATAACTCAAGAGTTATTCGAAAAATAAAACAAATATCCATCTCTTATTTTGCCCAGAAACCGGAATTAAATTCCTTCTAACAAAAGTACATATATTGCATCCTTAAAATTAATGCCTTATCACTAAAAGAAAATTTTAACAAGTAATACGACAAATTGCATAAAATCATTGTGGAGTTGAGATAAAAATATTAAATAGATCATAATAAGTCAAAACACTGAATAGTAAAATTCAGACTGCATTCAATATTTATATACATACATGCATCTGGAATAATAAATTTCGATGGGAAAAGAATTATTCATGCAAAGTATATTATATAATGCAAGAATTATACAATCCAAAAATAAATAGAACCAACTCAGATGGAGAGCATACTATTATTTTCAGTCAATTGTATATAACTTTTTAATACAAAAATTTTAAAACACACTACACATATATGTCATGCATCTTGAATAGCAATTTCGATGGGAAAGAACTACTCATGCAACATACATATGCAATGCCAGATTATTCACTCCAATAATTAAAACAGACCCAACTCAGATGGAGAGTATACTGTTAATTTAAGTCAAGTGAACATCATTTTTAATAGCTCTAGTTTCATTGATCCAACATGTATACTCAGATGGAGAGTAAGTACACGATATCAATTACTAGTATTTCACCTAGTGAGCTTACAATAAATTTATCCGATATGGAGGAAGACCTAAAGTCAACGCATAAATTTATTACTCACTTGAAATTAATAGTGGAAGACCATAGAAATATATTTCTATCACCACTTAATCATGATTGTATTGTAGTTACAAAATTGATTCAACCCTTTAAGCTCAGATGGAGAGTTAATACTGGTTATCAATAACTAGTAACTATAGCCAGTGAGTTCATAATAAATTTATCCGATATGGAGGAAGACCTAATGTCAACGCATAAATTTATTATCTCACTATAAATAAATAAAAATGAAGACCATAGGGGTTTATTCCCATCACCACTTTATCACAACCACGAACTTTTCTCTGAGGATTAAAGTTCCATATTAAAAAAAATGCTCAATACCCATTTAAACAGTCTTAAAATACTAAAATTAATATTTCACACTGTATAGTGGTGATTATTGTTGACTGGACTATTTCTGATAAATCTACCAAATTTCATATCAATCAAAAATTGCGACCAAATTTGGAAAATTATCATTTTAAGCATTTTTTTAAGAATTTAAAATATGACCTACATTTTTTTTATCATATACCAATTCATGTCAAATCAACATGTGTTATCATGTTCCATATTAGACATATAAAATGATAGAAAGAATGACTTTTCATATGTAAATCACATTTTAATCCGTCAGACCTCCAAAAACTCACCTAAACGATCCCAAATCGTCAAAATACGATGTGATTCACTGCATAGCAGTGAGTTCTTCTTAAATGATCGTTTCCAATGATCCTACCGAATTTCAGGTCATTCGGAGATCGTGAAATTCATGATCGCCAAAAACTAGACCAAATTCGAATAAATTATTTTTTTTGGCGTAGTCAGGATTAAATCCATGTGATTTGCATTCTTGCTATATATCATATCAAGTTAAATCATCATGTTTCAGATTTAACACAAATATAGCCGATATATAAAGAATAATTTTTCATATTTATAACAAATTCAATTTAATAAACTGCTTGAAAACCCATCTAAACGACCTCAAAATGCCAAAAAAACAACATGATTCACTGCATAGCAAGGAGTTTTTTTTTCACTAGATCGTTTTCGATGAACCCACCAAGTTTCAGGTTAATCGGAGTCCGTCAAATTCATGACCACTAGCCTGTAACCAAACTCGGAGAATAACCGTTTTAAGTAGTTTCATGAATTAAAATAAATATGATATTGATTTCCATTCTCCTTATAATTACACTATGAGCTGAAGGCATATATTATTTTCTTCCTATTTCTAGGATATATAATATCTCCTTTTGCAATAAATTATCCTTTTATTAAATACATAAGAACCTGAGATATTATATTTTCTCCCGTTCAGTGAAAACCCCAATATCTCTTCTCATGGGTGGAGTTAGTTTCACTAGTACCCAAAGATAAATACTCTTTTTCTAGTTATGAACCTCCACCATTAATGTAGATTTCTCAAGGATAATTTTCACATGGTATATTAAACATATTTCAATGACTCAAATAAATAGACCATTTTGTGGATCCTACTTATTAATCATAATGCTCAATCCATGAATAGATATAATTTCACATGTACAAATTTACTAAGAATTTTTCATGAGTTCAAATAAACAAACCACTTCAGTGGTAACTATTTATTACTCATAAAATTCTCAATTTACAAGTGAATATATATTTAGCTCATAAAATTATTTTATGGTAGACCATAGCTTAAAAGTCATACCAACATTATAAAACTCATACAACATACCGTCATATTTCACTTAATTAGAACCTCCAATCAGAGAACAAAATTCTTCATCGAAAATCCAAACTAGTAATCACGTAGGGCATGAAAATATAAACTTAAATTTGAGAAATTTTTTATGCACAAACATGCCAAACGCTCCAATCATTAGTCATCCAGGATATCAAATAGAGAATTTTACTTTCTTACAAAATAATTATATCATTACACAATATGAATTATACCTTGTAAGACCTAGTCAATAAAATCTTACACCTCTATTATTGAATTTAATACAACAACACGTTTATTTGCTAATAGTCAATGTGTAAACCTATTATATGACTAGTATTTAATCATGGGGACCATGGGGAGTCATCCCCAACACCATTGAATTAAAAAAGAATTAAAATTATTAAGAAATAATTTCCAGAAAATAGAAAAACGTCCAAAACACAGTCCAAACGACCTCAAAACGCCGAAAAATACCATGATTCACTGCTAAAACAGTGAGTTTTTCTCACCACGGCGTTTCCGATGGACCTACCAAATTTCAGCTCAATCGGAGCCCGTCAAGTTCGCTGACCTCCGAAAATTCCGGCTATTCGGTCAAAAACAGGTTTTGCGTTTTTCTAGGGTTTACCCCAAAAAATTCAGATAATCTCAATCAAATATCAATAAGAAAACATATATCTCATGATTATAAGAATAATCCATAAATTATGCACAGTTAATTCACAAAACAGCAGTGCAGTTTTTCAGAAAACCACATATATATGTAATTCAAAAAATGCACATAAACACCATATTCTTGTTTCATGAAAAACTTAGTTATCTAATTAGATGTGAGTGAGCTCTGATACCAATTGATGGATTATTATATGCAGCGGAAGCAATCCCAGTATCAAAATCACATGTAATTTAGACAACTAGCATAAACGGGATTTCACGGGTTACCTCTTGAAGCGTGAACATATCTCTTCTACCACGTGAGCCTTCAGTTCCATAACTTCTCAATGGAATCTCCATCACCCGCACAATCGTGATCCTCGAACGTTCCACGGTCTTCTACTGTGTTACCCAAATAATACCCGAAAATAGCAATTTCGTGTGGGCGAAATTTCTAGGAAAACTTGGCTGAAAATTTCAGCCACCATGTACTCATCCCTCTAGGTGGAAAACCTTATGTATTTATAGCACAAGTTTTAAGGGTTAAGACCCTTTTCCAAAACCTGTTAGGTTTTCTTTTCCACCAGAAAAAGGATTCCTTTATTTCCTATTATTTAGGCACAGTAGGGACCACAGAATTTAATTAACAAGGCTTCCAATTATGGAATTAATTTGTAATTTTCGAAATTAATATCCACCATAATTAATTACGAATTATTCCACTAAAAATTCGTAATTACACTCCTTATTCAATTTCGAAATTCATCCATTAAATCTTATTTAACTCCCCATGTTAAGATTCAGATACGAATCAATTAAATTAAATTACTGACGATTTAATTTATTGATTATTTCCTTTAGACTTTCGCTTAACTTATTTCATGTGTCGGATACAAAATCCACCGGCCGGGTTTACACATGCAAACTTATAAGCTTTCATAAAGGTATATCATCAATCTCTAAACCGAGACATGGATTCCATCAACTAACTATTACTTCGCCAATGTATATTATTATTATCCAATTTACCAGGCATATTGACCCACGAAAGAATCTCGCCTTTTAATAAATCAAAACAATAATAATATACACAGCTAATAATAATTATATCAAGATTAAGAGTATAAGTACATTTAATGGCTAGAGAGTTTATTTTATTAAGTCAGTATAAAATACTTATCTCTACCTGGTCCGTTCAATACATACAAAATGTACTAGCACAAGAAGTTGGAATTAAACCATTCCCATAATCAAGATTAATTATATTTAATCTTGTGCTACAATCATTCCTGATGGTTTGTCCAATTCCATCATTAGATTGTGAACTCAAACTTTATACTTATAAGAACCGATGATTTAATCTTCCGTGTATAAGCTAAACTCTATACACTAAATCATCTGCTATATAAGCAAAAGACACAGACTATTATATGATCTATTTAAAACTTTATTAAAACTGAATAAACAATTATTTCATAATAAATATTATATCTAAACCAAACTCATGGTTAATAGTATATATCTCAACAATCACAGTGTTAGTTCCTATACTGATGAACATGAAACGAACTTCCATAATGACAAAGGGAAGATTTCTAACGGTGCAGCGTCCGAATGTTTCATGCACAATGTACAATGAATACGACATCATTCAATTTGAAAAAGTAGAGGTAGTAATTTTAATCCGTTGCTTTTTTATAGACTATAATGATGTTCTCATAATTTTGAGTTACAAACTCAAGAATTGTTGCCCAGAATTAGCGAGGAAAGGAAAATCTCTAAATAGAAAATAAGAGAAGATTGTATGGCATTGGCTTGAGAAAATGAATATTTGCTCCTCCGAATTTTTATGGTTTTCCAGGACAGCTAAACATTGGGTTGACTACATAAATTTGATTGGTTACTATTATTAGTTACATGACTATTCTTATGTAACCTTTTTTATTCGAGTATGATAATTCATTCTATGTTCGTCATATTTTGTTTATCATGTTTTAAAAAAAATGAGTCAATTAAATAGATTTTAAAGCAAAGTAAACTAAAGTAACTCATGCTTTTGGGACTAATTTTAGGAATATTAGGACAACTGTGGATGAGTAAAATATAATATGATTTAAAATTAGGAAAATCCAATGGTTCCTTTTTAGTAATTTTATAAATATAGTTATATATTTTATTCATAAATTTTATCATTTTTTTAATATTTTGGTCGAAAAACTAATTTGTGACAGTCATTCTCTAATTCTTGATAATGTTAAATTTTCTATGAAATACACCAAAGCACCGATTAAACTATCAGCATCTAACACCCGATTGTCGCGTGATATTTTGTGATAAGATATATTTACATAATTTAACTAATATTCTTCTATCAAATTAATTCACAGATAAAAGGATTTATAATCTTGAATCAGACAAAAGGTATGTAAACATACAATTGTGATTTTTATATAGGAATCAGATTTACTGATTTTAGTAATTACTTAGGTATTTTTAGGTATGTAAACATGCAATTGTGATTTATATATAGGAATCAGATTTACTGATTTTAGTAATTACTTATGTATTTTTATCACAATTAACTGCCATTTCTATGAAGGTTTACACTATAAATTGATAATGATTCACCAGACATCCAAGGAAGACAGATGTTGATCAAATTTCTGCTTGACTTCTATAAAATACTATTTTTATTGGATAACAACTTCTTAATATGTACTCCCTCTGTTCCAATTTATGTGAACATGTTTGACTGGGCACAGAGTTTAAGAAAAAATGAAGACTTTTGAAATTTGTGGTCCTAAACAACTCAAAAAGGGGTCCACAGTATTTGTATGGTTATAAAAGCTTTTCACTAAGGGTAGAATTGAGAATTCAAGCTAAATTGTTTCCAAATGCAGGCTCCCAAAGCCTTAGACTGAGATAGTACCACAAAGCAGGGGTTAACATAAATGACTCTATGGAAGTCCTCTCCCACTTGAAAGCTAAATAAGGAGAAGAAGTGCCCCAAATCAATGCATTCCATTCTTAGCAGAGGTTCCTTCCATATAATCCCTCGAAGTACTTCGCTCACCTTCGAAGAGTGAAAGGATCATTCAAAGCAGACTAAAGGCATAGGGCAAAGGAGCTTAGAAGGGTGACGGAGGGGAGTAGTAAGGTATGAAATCACTTAGATAGAAGCATGTTGGATGACGGAACGATGACTTCATGCTTAAATTATAAATTAGAGATTTCTGACCTTGAGAAATGACGTTATGTTATTTGTACCAGTATTCATTAATTTGAGCTTATATTTCTCTCTTTCAAATTTCATGTAACTCATTGTACGTTTATTCTAAAAATATGTATTATTTCAAAATATTAGTACTACTTAGCATAGGATACACGCGCAACACACGTGTCCAGAAACTAGTATATATAAAAGAGGGAAAAAGATTGCTGACATGGCACATCTCTTTGGCTAGAAATTGTATTTATCTCATCTCTCATTTTTTTTGGCTTTTTTCTTACTTATCTACTCAGAAAATTTGCGGAAAAACAGTTTATCGTTTCTCTTCTTTATTATGTCTTTATGGTAGAAGTTGCACGTTATTGTGTCTTTATGGTAGAAATTACACATTAGTGTATCTTTATGATAGCAAAAAGCAAACGGCTATATATAGACGTAACTGCAGGCTCTTAATTCTGTTGGAATCATTTGAATGACCCTCCTAATTCATACTAATAAATAAGGGGAATCCCAAAAGTCTTTAAAACTACTCATGATATAAAGCTCTTGGTTGTTGGTGACAACATTCTATCGCAATAATGGCTAAAATAAGAATAGGAGATGAAATAGTGATGTTGAAGCAAGGCATCTTCTCCTTTTTTAAGAAAAAAATATTTGGGCAACAGTAGAGAATTCTTCTTGGAATTCCATACATAATTGTTGGAATTTATACGTAGGTGTTTAATTTGTGGATGATTCTTTGTTGAGTGATGCTTCAAATTTGGTTGTTTCCCATGGTAGGCAGCGTGCATTGAATCTTCCGAAAAGCAGTTGACTACCCAGTCATCCTTCAGCACGTACGAGGTACTAGCTAGCTGACACTTTTTTTATCATATAAACTACTCCTATTAAAGAGATCGTAGAAGCTATTTTTTAGTGAGCTAGATATATATGTAACCAAGTGTAGAGACATTCTCCTGAGCTCGCATTTTCTCATTGGAATTAGTGGAACGGTTTTTGTTGGACTTTAAGCCATTGAACTTTAAAGTAGAAGAAGTGTGAATTGAAAATGGAGGGAAATAAAATGGAGGGAAAATGAAAAATTTGAAGAAGTTAACTTTTGTCTTACACTTTGTCCCTCATTGTTGAGGGACAATCACATTTGATGTTTATATATAGAATCACTTCTTAAAGCTCTTAAAAGGAGTTGAAGAGAATGAACCCTCGCGCCGTCGTCGTCGTCGCTCGCTCGGCTTGGATTTGGATTTGTCAAATGATCGATAAGATTATTTTTTGGACAAAATTTATTTAATTATTTAATAATTAAATGCCAAATCACTGCTGAAAATACGCCAGAATCCTGCTGAAGGTTCAGAGGGTCTCTCTGGCCGCGATTCTACCGCGACCGCGGTGGAACCGCGGCAGGGAGATTCAGAGAGCCTCTCTGACCGCGGTTCTGCCGCGGTGGGAGATTCAGAGAGCCTCTCTGACCGCGGTTCTGCCGCGGTCGCGGTAGAACCGCGGCAGGCAGCGTATTCTTTTGAAAAGGCACCTTTCCAGACACCTCTTCTGATAATTGCCTATAAATTCTGAGGCAAGGCTCCATTTTCTAGACACGAAAAAACACTCCAGAACTTCTTTCTTTCTGAATACACTGCATCCTAATTCGCAGTCTCTCTCTCTCAAATTCGTAAGTGTGATTTTGCTCCGTTCTTTGAGTTCATTGGTATCCTGCAGTTTGTATTGTCACTGTTGCAGGAAGGTTTATTCCGTTTTATCCTGGGAGGATTTAATCCATTACCTTGGCAACTTGTGAGGGGGTTAAAATTCCTTAATGACGCACAAGAAAATTGTGGACTCGGAATATTTCTGATTCTTTATTGTTTTCTAGATTTCTTTATTCTTCTAACAATTTTTGTTTTCTGATTTTTGTTTTAACACAGTAACGCTCACAAGCTTAAGGAATTTAATTACTAACGTTTCTGTGTTGATTATTAAACTGTTTTCTATATACTTTGTTGGAGACTAAAGCCTTGTTGCTTTCTACTCCTATAATTATTTCTGTCCGGTTTAAAGTACATAAAAACTTTGCCGGAATAATAAACGTACGGATTTGAAGTATATAAAAACTTCACCATTGTTACGTGTTGCATGTTTGGTTTGGTATTCAGTTTGAAGATATCAAAACTTCACTGATTTAACAAGTTCTGTATTGTTTTCAACTTTACAGAAATATGACGAATGAAAACCAAACTAATGGAAGTATTGCGGGAACGGGTGCTACCGTTACGAGTGCTGCTGCCTCGTCAAGCCGTTCTACTCCTGCTCATGCTATGGCACCTACAGAAAAACCCGGAAAGTTTTCCGGTATTGACTTCAAACGCTGGCAAATGAAGATGCTCTTCTATCTTACTACGTTGAGTTTGTTACGTTTCATCAAGGAGGATCCTCCGGTCATGGCTGAAAATACTCCGGATGATGAACGACTTGTTGTAACTGAAGCATGGAAACATTCTGATTTCTTGTGCAAAAACTACATATTGAGTTGTTTGGAAGATGACTTGTACAATGTCTATAGTGTCATGGAAACTTCAAAAACGTTATGGAATGCGCTTGAGAAGAAGTACAAGACTGAGGATGCCGGACTTAAAAAGTTCGTGGCTGCAAGGTTTTTGGATTTCAAGATGATTGACATTAGGTCAGTCATAACTCAAGTCCAAGAATTACAAGTCATTGTGCATGACCTCCTTGCTGAAGGTATGACCCGAATCAATAATTTTATTAATAAGATTTATCTTATTATTAATTATGAATTTGTTATTGAAGGTATGGTCATAAATGAGGCCTTTCAAGTCGCTGCTTTCATTGAAAAGTTACCTCTGTTGTGGAAGGATTTTAAAAACTATCTTAAACACAAGCGGAATGAGATGACACTAGAAGACTTGATTGTTCGTTTGAGGATAGAAGAAGACAACAAAAATGCTAAAAAGAAGTCACGTGGAAACTCGACAATAATGTGGGTAAACCTTGTTGAGGAGGCGCCACAAAATAAGAAGAGGAAGAAGGCTTCTGGACCAAAGAATTAACCAAGCAAGAAAAAGTTCAAGGGTAATTGCCACAACTGTGAAAAATTTGGGCATAAGGCCGTGGATTGTCGTGCGCCAAAGAATGATAAGTAGAAAAAGAATCAAGCTAACATGGTTGAAGATGAAATGAAGGACTTATGTGACATGTTATCTGAATGAAACTTGGTAGGAAATCCAAAAGAATGGTGGATAGATTCTGGAGCCACCCGCCATGTTTGTGCTAACAAGGAGTTATTTTCTTCTTATGCCCCCGCAGAACCTGACGAGACAATCTTCATGGGAAATTCATCTATGGCCAAAATTGAAGGAGTTGGCAAGATTGCGTTGAAGATGACGTCGGGAAAAATAGTGACTCTAAACCAAGTCCTCCATATTCCAGAAATTTGCAAGAATCTTGTGTCTACCTCACTTCTTGTCAAGAATGGATTCAAATGTATTTTTGTTTCTAATAGTGTTGTACTAAGTAAGAACGATGTATATGTAGGAAAAGGTTACCTAAATGAGGGCCTTTTTAAGCTAAATGTAATAGCAGTTCCTATCAATAAAGTGAATGTTTCTTCTTACTTACTTGAGTCAAACACTTTATGGCATTCGCGTTTAGGTCACGTAAACTTCAAAACATTGCGGAAGATGATAAATCTAGAAGTATTGCCAAAATTTGATTGCATTAATTCCAAATGTCAAATATGTGTGGAATCAAAGTATGCTAAGCATCCTTATAAGTCCGTTGAAAGGAATTCAAGTCCTTTAGACTTAATTCACACAGATATTTGCGACATGAAGTCAACACCATCTCGCGGTGGGAAAAAGTATTTTATTACTTTTATTGACGATAGCACGAGATACTGCTATGTTTATTTACTTAATAGTAAAGATGAGGCAATTGATGCTTTCAAGCAATACAAGAGTGAAGTTGAAACGCAACTAAACAAAAAGATCAAAATGATAAGAAGTGATAGGGGAAATGGCATTATTCACCAAACAACTGCCCCTTACTCTCCACAATCTAATGGAATTGCAGAGATGAAGAATCGAACGTTGAAGGAGATGATTAATGCATTACTAATAAGTTCTGGCTTACCACAGAACTTGTGAGGGGAAGCTATACTTACAGCTAACCGGAAATCAACCGTGTACCTCATAGTAAAACACAGTCCATTCCTTATGAAAAGTGGAAAGGAAGGAAGCCTAGCTTGAAATACTTCAAAGTGTGGGGGTGTTTAGCTAAGGTACAAGTTCCTAAACCTAAAAGGGTTAAGATAGGTCCAAAAACGGTTGATTGTGTGTTTATTGGATATGTAACCAATAGCAAGGCATATCGTTTTCTGGTTCATAAATCAGAAAATCCTGAGATTCACATTAATACGATAATAGAATCAGATAATGCTGAATTCTTTGAAACTATTTATCCGTATAAAAAGGAAAGTGAAGTGACCTGCCAAAAGTCAAAACGACCTCGGGAGGAAATAACAGATGGTATGCCTAATGAAGAAAATCCAAGAAGAAGTAAACGTCAAAGGATATCTACTTCATTCGGTCCAGATTTTCTGACTTTTCTGTTAGAAAATGAGCCTCGTACCTTCAAGGAAGCAATGTCTTCCTCAGAAGCACAATATTGGAAAGAAGCTGTCAATAGTGAAATAGAATCCATATTGAGCAACCATACCTGGGAATTGGTTGATCTTCCTCCAGGTAACAAAACGTTGGGTTCTAAATGGATTTTCAAGAAGAAAATGAAGGACGATGGTACTATTGACAAATACAAGGCAAGACTTGTTGTCAAAGGATTTAGACAACGAGAAGGTCTTGACTATTTTGACACATACTCGCCAGTAACAAGAATTACATCCATTCGGATGCTAATAGTGTTAGCCGCCTTGTATGGTCTTCAAATCCATCAAATGGATATAAAAATAGCATTCTTAAATGGTGATCTTGAGGAAGAAATTTACATGAACCAACCTGAAGGGTTTGTGGTTCCGGGAAAAGAAAAGAAGGTGTGTAAACTTGTCAAGCCCATTTATGGACTAAAACAAGCACCCAAGCAATGACATGCGAAATTTGACCAAACAATGTTGTCAAATGGTTTTAAGATTAATGAATGTGATAAATGTATTTACATTAAGAACGTTCCAAATCATATAGTCATTGTTTGCTTATATGTTGATGATATGCTAATAATGAGCAAAGACATTGCCGACATTCAAGCTACTAAACGTATGCTTGCTAGTAAGTTTGATATGAAAGACTTAGGAGTTGCCGATGTAATTCTAGGAATTAAAATCCAGAGGACTCCTCAAGGTCTAGCTTTGTCTCAGTCACATTACGTGAAAATGGTACTGGAAAAATTCAAACACTTGGAATTTAGAAGTGCAAGAACTCCAATTGACTTAAACCATCATCTTATAAAGAATAAAGGTGAAAGTACGTCTCAATTGGAGTATGCTCGTGTGTTGGGAAGCTTAATGTACATCATGAACTGTACACGACCTGATATAGCTTGTGCAATAAGTAAACTTAGTCGATTCACAAGTAATCCCAACAAACATCACTGAGTGGCAATGAAATAAGTTCTGGGATACTTGGAGTATACCCAAGACTACGCTTTGCACTACAATAAATATCATTCGGTTATCGAAGGATATAGTGATGCAAATTGGATAACCGGCTCAACAGAAACAAAGTCCACAAGTGGATATGTTTTTACTATTGGTGGAGGAGCAGTATCTTGGAAATCTTCCAAACAGACGTGTATCGCTCGTTCTACAATGGAATTAGAGTTTATAGCTTTGGATAAAGCCGGTGAAGAAGCTGAATGGCTTCGAAATTTCTTAGAAGACATTCCGTTCTGGCCAAAGCCTTTGGATCCTATTTGCATACATTGTGATAGTGAGGCTGCCATAGGACGAGCATGGAGCGTTATGTACAACGGAAAGTATCGTCATATACGATGAAGACATAACACCGTTAGACAACTACTTTCTAGTGGAAATATCACTATTGATTATGTAAAATCAAAGGATAATGTGGCGGATCCGCTTACAAAAGGCTTAACTAGAGAGGGAGTTGAGAAATCATCTAAGGGAATGGGACTATGGCCGAGGACAAGTCAACATGGTGGTAACTCTATCTAGAATCTTGGATGTTCCGAGATCTAGGTTCAAGGAGCTCAAACAAAGTTGTGATTGACCGGTTCAACATTGTCAAAATAAAATCTTTGGTCCATTCTCGTGATGAAGACAATGTTCAGTAACAAGGATAGAACTTTACACGTTCTTTAATGATTACCAAAGCTTGATGAGGTATCTATCAAATAGTGTCAATCTAAAGGATTATACGTTTAAGAATCACCTACGTAAGTGTGAAGTGTAAGCCGCTTCAAGGAGAATTCTGTAAGGCCAATTCTCTACGCTCTTATGAGACCAGGCGGTGTTCATGGCTAAAACGAACACAACAATGAGAACCAAAAGACGGTTAAGGGTTGGTTGTGTGACATATGGTTGTCTAGGTATACACTAAAGTTCGACGGTTCAAAGATATCAAATCTACCGATTGACCGAGTATATCCGACATATGTTCACTACGGAAAGTTCAAAGGGAAACCTACTTATCCAGATGCAATTAATCCTTACTTGCAAAATCACATAGCTTTCATCTATGATCTTTCTTGATACAGCCATTCCCATTCATGTGGGGGATTGTTGGACTTTAAGCCATTGGGCTTTAAAGTAGAAGAAGTGTGAATTGGAAATGGAGGAAAATAAAATGGAGGGAAAATAAAAAATTTGAAGAAGTGAACTTTTGTCTTGCACTTTGTCCCTCATTGGTGAGGGACAACCACATTTGTGTGCTTATATATAGAATCACTTCTTAAAGCTCTTAAAAGGAGTTGAAGAGAATGAACCCTCGCGCCGTCGTCGTTGTCGCTCGCTCGGCTTGGCTTTGGATTTGGATTTGTCAATTGATCGATAAGATTATTTTTTGGACAAAATTTATTTAATTATTTAATAATTAAATGTCAAATCACTGCTGAAAATACGCCAGAATCTTGCTGAAGGTTCAGAGGGTCTCTCTGGCCGCGGTTCTACCGCGACCGCGGTGGAACCGTGGCAGGGATATTCAGAGAGCCTCTCTGACCGCGGTTCTGCCGCGGTGGGAGATTCAGGGAGCCCGCGGTCGCGGTAGAACCGCGGCAGGCAGCGTATTCTTCTGAAAAGGCACCTTTCCAGACACCTCTTCTGATAATTGCCTATAAATTCTGAGGCAAGGCTCCATTTTCTAGACACGAAAAAACACTCCAGAACTTCTTTCTTTCTGAATACACTGCATCCTAATTCGCAGTCTCTCTCTCTCAAATGCGTAAGTATGATTTTGCTCCGTTCTTTGAGTTCGTTGGTATCCTGTAGTTTGTATTGCCACTGTTGCCGGAAGGTTTATTCCGTTTTATCCTGGGAGGATTTAATCCATTACCTTGGCAACTTGTGAGGGGGTTAAAATTCCTTAAGGATGCACAAGAAAATTGTGGATTCGGAATATTTCTGATTCTTTATTGTTTTCTAGATTTCTTTATTCTTCTAACAGTTTTTGTTTTCTGATTTTTGTTTTAACACAGTAACGCTCACAGTTTTCATGTAAATACTTGTATGCGTCGTGCTATATTTTTTCAGTGTTCCTCACGGTATATACACAGATGTTTGGTTGCACTGACTCGAGATATTGATCATGCCATTAGAGAAACTGTGCGCTGGATGTTATTGCAACCACTGAAATAGAAGGCTGTTATACTACTAAATGTTGGAGATAATTTGTTCCATCTCTGAGTTTTTCCTCCATGATGTTGTTTGTAGTTAAGTGTATATTCATTTACCTCTTTTTCCCTGAACAACAAAGACTAGATTTGCAATTATTTATTGTAGGGGTTTACGCGTTCATTGTGTAAATATTGATTTTCAGAATTTTGGCTACTAGAAGCAACCTCCTATATATGAGTTTAACTCGAGTAAAATCATATTTGCCCATGTAAATTGTAATGTTGAGAAATGCAAACAATCTGGCTGTAAACCATCATTACCGATATGCTGTTATCATTCATCATTACAAATTACTAGTAATAAAATTTGAGCAATGCATTCATTCTTTAAAGAATGTATGGTAGTTAATTTGAAAAACTTGAGCACTACCTACATTTATGCACTTGAACAGTTGAAAGTCTTCATCTTTTGGTCATGCTTACTGGATCTTTCACTTGCTCTAACTTTGACAGAGCAGTTAAGAGATTTTAGAGTTCCTAAGAACTTCTATTTGAATAGCCATTAGAGTGAATATCTACTCTGAAGTCTAATGTCTCTTGCATAGTGTGCCTCGAACTAGCGTTGGAATCATGTGAATAAATTGTGGTGAACTGGAAGTTGATGTTGGTATGTTTGATGTGTCTTATTCTTGCAATCATCACCAACGGCGACTATATGTAACTCCTATCCTTTTTTGTGGATTAATTTACTCTTAAAATTTTAAAAATAGAGATGTGACATGTGAAAGTAAATGGTAGAAAAAAATTATCTAGAGAAAGAAGCTATATTTTTAGATTCATAATTGAGAAAATAGTTATCTAATTGGATTCAAATTGAAAATGATAGCACAAATGCCACTTATTGAGAACTAAGGGAAAATTGTTATGTGACTTTTTCCTTCATTTTACTGCTTGTATTTTTGGTTATTTTAGAGAGATTTTAGATAAGTGAGGAACAGCTGAAAAAGTATCTACTTTGTTGTGATTTACTATAATTATAGAACCTTTTCAGCAAGGCGTTATTAACTTATAATAATTCTAAAATTTACTTAAAAGGAGATTTGGTTAGTTTAGATATAATTTTTGTATATGAAAGATAGTTTAAGTGATTATCATGTTGCTTATTTTTCTATATGGACTAATTTATAAAATGATCACTTAATAAATTCACTAATATTTATTTAATGACCACGCGAAGCGCGGATAGATTAACTAGTTTCTTATATAAGGTTGAATACAGAAAAAATAACATATAATCTTAATCAAATATAAAAAGTTAAAAATAAAAAAATTATTATGATATCAAAGATTTCTGTTAAGTAACATTTATTTTAAATGTGCAAGATGTAATATTGTAATTCTCATAAGTATCTTATCATGTACTTTCCTTAGCCGAAGCCTCCCATAATCTTTAAAGTTAATAAAAAATATGAGAACATATCATAAAAGTATGACTAGTTCCAGCCAAAAGATAAAAAATAAAAAAAATAAGCGGGCCGGGTGGATGCGTGTGTGGTGCTGGGCAGGTGGACGTGGGTGCAAATGCTATGTGAGGTGGGCGGATTGAAATTTTGTGGGTTAAGACAAAACCCGCTCTGCACCCTACTCAGAAATGTATAATGACCTACATCGAGTAGATAAGAGCAATAGAGCATCTATAAAAAATGGAGTTTTTACACTTTGATCGCATGGTAGTTAATGAAGAGCTAAACGTTGAAGTCTGTTTTCTTGCTTGTATTCAATGGAACAGTAACTTGAACTAGAGAATATTGTAGGTATGTAAAATTTATTGGATTCAAATTCAATACATAATTTGGACTATATCTTAAATATACTAGTCCAAATAAATACTATGAGCTAATATAATTGAATTAATTATATAAGACCAATATATATGGATTAAATAAATAAGTCTTAATCCATTGGGCTAGCACATTTAATTGGGCTAAAGTGATGAGCCCACTTCATTAAGCCCAAGATGTCATCTTCCTAGAGGCCCAGTTTGGTGCCACGTGTCAAATGACGTGGCGCGCCAAGTCAAACGAAAGAGCCAATAGGATCATGCCACATGTCAAAATGATAAGGCATGTCCAGTCACGCTAAAAGGCCAATGAAATCGCGCCACGTGTGTAAGTGACATGTTCTGGCCAATCAAATGCAGCCATGTCACGCTTCAATTTGATTGGTCGGAAAGAGTTTGTTCTTATCACAACTCTTCCCTTCCACAACTATAAATAAGGGTCTTCATAACTCAGAAAAGACACCAGAAGTTATAACAAGAAGCAAGAAAGAGCTCGTGGATCAAACGCTGCAAATTCCTCCACAAGTTTCAGGCTTCAAGTTCAAGTTCAAGTTCAAGTTCAAGTTCAAGAAATCAAGTGCAAGTCCAAGAACGAAGAACAAATCAAGGTCAAGTTCAAGCAATCAAGTTCAAACTCAAGAACAAGATTATCGTTCGAGGCAACAAATACATATTCAAGATCAAGCTCAAAGGCCCTTGAATTTATTTACTATTGAAAAGAAGAATCGAGGATTCATAGAGATTGTAACACTCAAACATTCGAAATAAAATACTACGATTGTTGCGATATTTTTCGGTCTTGATTTTATTTTCTCGACGCAAATTTATTGTCTACAAATTCTGGCACGCCTAGTGGGACAATCTCTACCTCTCATCTCAACTTTTCAATCACCAAATTTCAAGAACATTGAAATGGCTTCGAAGAAAATCAACTCCAAATCAACATCCACCAAGGCTACTAACTCCAGGTTCTATGCTGATGTGGAAAGCATCATCGATGTCACCTTTGGAAGCTTCAGACTAGTTACGAGGAGCAAAGCAAGCTCTTTAGGACAACAAGCACCCCAAGTGCCGTCCGCATCAACCCCTGTTTTTGGATCTTCATCCTCAAAAGGAGAAAGATCTTCCACAAATGCATCTGAAGGAGGAAGCGATGTTGCTGAAAAGATCAAGAAAACTCTTGCTCTGTTTGACCTCTCCGGCTCCAAGCACTCTGTTGTGAAGGAAGATGATGATGCTTCAAGCGATGGATCCTCCCCACTTACACCACATAGCGTGACCCAGTCAAGGATCAATCTGTGTGAAAATCCATGCTATTCTCCGTCATCGACGACAATCATGCAAGCCATGGTGACAAACACTTCATCTATGGAGGAGCAGTTGGCAAACTTGATGGAAGCAATCACTGGCTTGGCCAAATGTATGCAAAATCAAGAGGCTATAATTGACAAGCTAACAGACAGGGTGGGAATCTTGATGGAAGAAGAATCTACCCATGCACCTGGCAAGCTCCCAGAAGTTCTAGAGAGTGACCCACATACCCTAAGACAAGCAGCATCCACTAAGGCTATCCCTGTCTCATCTAAAGGGATGATTCCAATCGATCAACTAAAGGAGTTCATCGAAGGAACCATTAAGAACAAATATGAAGTTGCTGCCAAATCCTCCCTTACATATGCAAAGCCATGCACTGCAAGGGTAGATATGTTGAAGATGCCTGCTGGCTATTAACCTCCGAAGTTTCAACAGTTTGATGGTAAAGGTAACCCAAAACAACATATTGCGCACTTTGTTGAGACGTGCAACAATGCTGGGACTTATGGAGATTACCTCATCAAGCAGTTTGTTCGCTCGCTAAAAGGAAATGCTTTTGACTGGTACACAGACCTCGAGGTTGGATCTATCGACAGTTGGGATCAACTAGAGCAAGAGTTCCTTAATCTCTTTTATAGCACAAGACGTACGGTGAGTATGATAGAGCTCACAAATACTCGTCAACGAAAGGGGGAACCGGTTATCGACTTTATCAATCGTTGGAGGAATGCAAGCCTCAACTACAAAGATAGGCTTAGTGAAGCTTCAGGCATAGAGATATGCATCCAAGGCATGCATTGGGGATTGCGCTACATCTTGCAAGGTATCAAGCCTAGCACATTTGAAGAACTTGCAACTCGTGCCCATGATATGGAATTAAGCACGGCTTCCGCCGGAAATGAAAGGCTACCCATCTATGAACCTCGCAAAGTAAATGACAAGCAAGAAGTCAGGAAGTGGGGCAAGTTCGTACCCAAGTCTGAAAGCAAAGAAGCTATGAATGTCAATACATCACTTGTGAAGTTCACGACGAAGGAGAGCAAGAAGTAGAGTATGAAATCCACTTCGTTTCAAGATAAGCCAAGTTAAAAGTTGACTCTAAAAGAAATGCAGGAAAAAGAGTACCCATTACTGGATTCTGATGTGCCAGCCATTTTCGAAGAACTCCTCGAGTTAAATCTCATTGAGCTTCCGGAGATGAAGCGACCAAATGAAGCTGGGAAAACAAATGACCCGAACTACTGCAAATATCACCGACTTGTAAGCCACCCTCTGGAGAAGTGCTTTGTCTTCAAGGATAAAGTCATGGACTTGGCTCGCGAAAAGAAGATCGTGCTTGAAGATGAGAAAGCAAGCGCAAACCAAGTCTCTATCACCTTTGGCTCACTCAGTCCGGATGACTTATGTGGTTTTAAAGAAAGTAAAGATGAAGAATTACTGGAGAGCGACAAAGCTGAAGTCAATCAACCTGATGACGATGAAGGTTGGACATTGGTGACTCGTCGTAGGCACCACAAAAGGAGCCTTAAAAAGAATCAATAGAACAACCAACAAGGAAGATGATGGTAAAAAGACCAACGAAAAAGAATCCAGTTAGGCATTTGAAGAAAGCAAAAGTGGAGATGCACCATCCTCAAAAGCCACGAAATCCAGTGACCTTGGAGGAGTTTTTACCAAGTTGGTTCCGCATGAAGATTTCCCATGAGGGCATTGATGCCTCTTGTTGCCATGCTGACAAAGGGGAAGAAAAGATTGATGACCTACCGTTGGCACCACCTTCGGAAAAGCCCATTGAGTCCACTCCTCAAGAAGTTAATGCTTGTGAGGAAAAGGTCACGTTCACAAATGACGATCTTTTGCTAGGTGACACTCCTTATAACCGCCCATTGTACCTGGTTGGCTATATGCGCGATGAAAGGGTAAATCGAATCTTGGTTGATGGAGGATCCTCAGTGAACATTTTGCCAATCCATACTGTGAAAGAACTTGGTATTCCCATGAACGAACTCTCAGAAAGTCGTGTGATGATCCAAGGATTCAACCAAGGGGGCAAAGAGCCATAGGCGCGATCAGGCTGGGAATCACTATTGAAGATATGCGATCAAGTGCATGGCTGCATGTGATCGACGCGAAGACTTCATACAATGTTTTGCTTGGGAGGACTTGGATACATGAGAATAAAGTTGTTCTATCTACCTACCATCAATGTTTGAAATACTACGAGGGCGAAGTCGAGAAGACGGTAGTTGTTGATGATGAGCCATTCACCGAGGCTGAGTCACACTTCACCGATGTAAAGTTCTACTTGAAGAACCGCATTGTGAATGAGCTGAAAGTTGATGATGGTATGAAAAGCAAGAATGACGAACCCATAACTAAAAGAGCTGAGGTGACTATTGGTAAAGCCAAAGTTGTTACTGAGGAGATACCCGCCAACGTGAATAAATCTCATAAAGGGGGTATTGCGTCTTATGGAAAGAAAGTAAGTCCCGCGCTCCAATATGTCCCTAAAAGGAAGAAAGACGAGGGCGAATCATATAATATCCAAACCAAGACGCTAAGGGAGTTAACTCTTCCGGTAAAACGAATTGAGGCAGTAAAGTTGCCCTCAAAGTCGCTTGCAGGGTTTGTAGCCCATAATCGTTTGCAGAATGTGGCACTCCCTACAAAGCGAACAGATGAAGGTTTTGATCCTAACGCTTACAAGCTATTTGCAAAAGCTGGATACAATCCCAATGAGCTGTCAAAGTTAGGGAAGCTCCCATCAGAAGCTGCAATGAGGCAACCCCGTGAAGGTTTGGGATACAAGCAACCGTCACCAGTGCGCATCTCAATAAGAAGGGCAAGTAGCAATTATATCACTGTAGAAAATGAATCTGCCGCTTCTAATAGGCCTTCTGTCTTTGATCGGCTTGGAAAATCAACTGTGAGAACTTCTGTATTTGAGAGATTGGGTCCATTAAAGAAGGTGAATAAATTCCAGAGAAATCATCGAAATACAAGAACACCCGCTTCACCCAAAATTCAGGAGATTTCTAAGGATTTCCAAAGTTTGGTTCCTTCTAGAATGAGGCGACAAACAAAACTGATGGTTTCATATGAAGAAGTACTGAAGGTAAAGCCATATACTGTGGTCTACACTAAGGAACATAACGAAGATGAAGAAAGTGTAGGTTCTTCGTATCATATCACTGTACAAGGCGAGAATGGTGTTTCGTCTTCGATGGAAGATAATGTGGAATTGGAGGATGTTTCGCCGTGTTATCACGTATCCTTCAATGACGGGGACCCTCAAGAAGATGAAGATGCTCCACCTGAACTTGAAGAAGGAGTGAAGACGACAGTTGATGCCTTAAAAGAAGTTAACCTTGGCACCGATGAAGAACCAAGACCCACCTACCTAAGTGCTTTACTAGAAGCTGATGAAGATAGCACTTTTATTGAGTTACTCAAAGAATTCAGGGATGTTTTTACTTGGAGTTACAAAAAGAGATGCTTGGCTTGGACCCGAAAGTAGCAGTTCATCACCTTGCAGTCAGAAATGGTGCTCCCCCTATTAAACAAGCTCAAAGGCGTTTTAGGCTAGACTTGGTTCCCCTGATTGAAACCGAAGTTAACAAACTCATTGAAGCTGGATTTATTCGGGAAGTTAAATACCCAACATTGGTTTCAAGTATTGCCCCTGTAAGGAAGAAGAATGGCCAAATTCGAGTATGCGTTGACTTCAGGGACCTCAATAATGCATATCCCAAAGATGAATTCCAGCTTCCTATTCCTGAGCTGATGATCGATGCTACTACTGGTTACGAGGCAATGTCTTTCATGGATGGTTCGTCGGGCTATAACCAAATTCGCATGGCACCAAAAGATGAAGAGCTTACTGCATTTCGCACCCTCAAGGGTATTTATTGCTACAAGGTAATGCCTTTTGGCTTGAAGAATGCTGGTTCTACTTACCAAAGGGCTATGCAGAATATTTTTGACGATCTTCTCCACAAGAATGTTGAATGCTATGTTGACGACTTGGTGGTGAAATCCAGAGAGAAGGTGACCACATGAAAGACTTGAGGATGGTATTTGAATTGCTCCGGAGGTACCAACTTAGGATGAATCCATTGAAATATGCCTTTGGAGTTACTTCTGGAAAGTTCCTTGGTTTCATTGTCCGGCATCAAGGGATCGAAATTGATCAAGCCAAAGTGGATGCCATTTTGAAAATGTCTGAGCCTCGAGATATCCATGAATTGAAGAGTCTGCAAGGAAAGCTAGCATACCTTAGAAGATTCATATCAAACCTGGCTGGGAGGTGCCAACCATTTAGTCACCTCATGAAGAAAGGTGTTCCTTTCAAGTGGGATCAAGCTTGTAGCAATGCCTTCGAAAGTATCAAAACCTACTTGATGAAGCCTCCAGTTTTAGCAACTCCTATACCAGGAAAGTCATTGATATTATACATTGCGGCGCAGAAAAGGTCTGTTGGAGCATTATTGGCCCAAGAAAATAGTGAGGGGAAAAAAACTCTCTTTACTACTTGAGCAGGATGATGACACCTAACGAGTTGAACTATTCGCCAATTGAAAAGTTGTGTTTGGCGCTAGGCTTCTCAATTCAAAAGTTGAAGCACTACTTTCAAGATCATGTTGTCCGTCTTGTTTCTAAAGCAAATCCCATCAAGTTCGTGATGTCAAAACCTGTTCTTAGTGATCGACTGGCGAGATGGTACCTCCAATTTCAACAATTCGAGATTTTGTACATCTCTCAAAAGGCTGTAAAAGGACAAGCATTGGCAGACTTCTTGGCAGATCATCTGATACCTGATGACTGGGAGCTAACTGATGAACTACCTGATGAGGACGCAATGGTCGTTGAAATTCAACCCCCATGGAAGATGTACTTTGATGGTGCTGTGCATCGTGGGGGAGTTGGGGCTGGCGTAGTATTTCTCACTCCTCAAGATGAAGTCTTGCCCTACTCCTTCACCTTGACACAACTCTGTTCCAACAATGTTGCTGAATATCAAGCATTAATACTTGGGCTTGAAATGGCCGTTGATATGAAGCAATTGCAATTGCAAGTCTTTGGTGACTCCCAGTTAGTGGCCAATCAGCTTTTGGGTAGTTACGAGGTTAAGAAGCCTAAACTACGCCCATATCATGATTACGCAAAAAAGTTGATAGAGTGGCTCAGCGATGTGACTATTCAGTATGTACCAAGGAAAGAAAATAAGAAGGCTGATGCTTTAGCTGCTCTAGCTTCATCATTAACCCTGCCTGACCAAGCGCAAGTTACCGTCTGCCAGAAATGGGTAGTACCGCCGCCAAATGAGGTCGAATGTGAAGAAAACGAACTCAAGCATCTTGTTGCTGTTTCTGAAGTTGAGAAAGAAGAATGACGACAACCCATCATCGACTACTTATGCTATGGGATACTTCCAGAAAATCCGAGGAGGAGGACTGAAATCCGTCGTCGTGCACTTCGCTTCCTTTACTATAAGGATACTCTATACAGAAGGTCGTTCGAGGGAGTACTCTTGTGATGCCTAGGAGAAGAAGAAGCTCTCCAAGCTTTGCAAGAGGCACATTCTGGGGTATGTGGGTCACACCAGTCCGGACCAAAGCTCCACTTTCATATAAAAAGGATGGGATATTATTGGCCAACGATGGTAAAAGATTTCTTGGACTACGCTCGAAGATGCAAGGCTTGTCAATTCCATGCGAATTTTATTCATCAACCTCCTGAAGTGTTGCACCCAACTGTTGCATCCTGGCCATTTGACGCTTGGGGATTGGATGTTGTTGGACCACTACCAAAGTCCTCTGGTGGGCATCTATACATCTTGGCTGCAACTGACTACTTCTCAAAATGGGCTGAAGTTGTTGCTCTTAAGGAAGTAAAAAAGGAAAATGTTGCAAGTTTCATCCGAGTAAACATTATTTATCGCTTTGGCATACCTCGTTACATAATAACGGATAATGGAAAGCCATTCAATAATAGGTTGATGAACAGGATGTGATCTTTTTGGCTTCAAGCAACATAACTCTTTAATGTACAATGTTGCCGCCAATGGTCTAGCTGAGGCATTCAACAAGACTCTATGCAACTTGTTAAAGAAAGTTGTCTCCAAATCCAAATGAGATTGGAATGACCGTATGGAAAAAGCTCTATGGGCATATAGAACGACTCATCGCATGCCAACACAGGCGACTCCTTATTCACTCGTTTATGGAGTCGAAGCTATCTTGCCACTTGAGCTTCAAATACCTTCATTATGACTGGCTATTCAAGAAGGGATCACTGATGAAGAAAATGCTCGACTTCGATTAGCAGAGTTGGAAGCTCTTGATGAAAAGAGATTGGAAGCTCAACAGAGTCTTGAATGTTATCAAGCTCGATTGTCTCACGCCTTCAACAAAAGAGTTCGTCCGAGATTCTTTCAAGTAGGAGATCAAGTCCTTGCCGTACGAAGACCCATAATTACTTCCCATAAACCTGTAAGGAAGTTCACTTCAAAATGGGATGGGCCATATGTCGTACAAGAAGCTTATTCAAGTGGGGCTTACAAGCTGGTTGATACAGATGGTATGAGAATTGGCCCTATCAACGACAAGTTTTTGAAGAAGTATTATCCATGAAGTTGCAAGTCATGACGCTCCTCGACGTATGAGCCTAAACTGCAAGTCACGACACTCCTCGACATACGAGCCTAAACTGTAAGTCATGACGCTCCTTGACGTACGAGCCTAAACTGTAAGTCATGACGCTCCTTGACGCACGAGCCTAAATTGCATGTTGCTACACTCATAGCCCGCAAGAGTATAAACTGTGTACGGCCCAAAAAAAAATAGTCCGCTAGGTTGAAAATCTCAAAAGAGGCGGCCTAGGCAAAAGTTAGGATGTAAAAAAAAAAAGTCCGCTAGGTTGAAAATCTCAAAAGAGGCGGCCTAGGAAAATCTACCCCGTCTGAACTACAGTATGACTTGATCCTCTTCACTGAGGTACGTAGGCAGCTTAGAGTTTCATTCTAAGTTCAGTCGCATAAGTTCAAAAGATACATATTGCCCCAATTGTTGTTCGAGTGAAGTATGGAGGAATGCAAAATCAAGCTGAAATGCCATTCTCCTGTCGAACTTTGATCTCATTTGATTTAAAGGGGGCAACCCTCCTTGGTAAATTGATATCTTCTATGGGCCGATTTTAGAAGGATGTCAAATATTTGTATTGAAGTCCAGGGATTCTCTATGTCTTCAGGTTCGCCAAACCTTCAAGTTTGTTGGTCTCCAAGTCCGCCCTCTTCCTAAAAAAAGGGGAAGAGAAGCGAGGCATCAAAAGGAAACACAAGTATAAGGAAATGATTGCTTGGCGCAACGTTTCAAATTCAGTGAGATTTGAACCCCAAGATATTTGTGAGAATATGGCTCTTAAATTTCTATTTATGGCAAGTAAGACGTCTTCCGATCTCGAGGCTTCCATATCAAGATACAAAATATTTGGTGAAGTCGCGCAAATCTGAAATTGTCGGTGTATCAGAATTTAGTCTTGACTTCGAAATATTATCTGAATGTATCTGTAAGGCATTAAATCTTGAATTTTGTATATGTTATATATTTTCAAGTTAAGTTTCCAGTAGATCAAACGGTTCATGATTTCGACGTTCCTACTTCAAGATACAAAACTTTTGGCGAAGTCGCGCAAATCTGAAATTTTCAACGTGGTGGAATCTAAAGTTGATTTCAAAATATAATCTGGGAGGTTCTTAAGTTATTTGATTGAGAATTTTGGATATGTTCTAGATTTTGAAGTCTAGTTTTCAAGAAATCAAACGGTTCATAATTTCAATGTTCCTACACCAAGATATGATTTTTTTAGTGAGACTGGGCAAATCTGGAATTGATAGCGAGGTGCAATATAAAGTTGGTTTCAAAATATTATTTGGGACGATTCTGAAATTGTTTGATTTAAAATTTTGGGTATGCTCTAGATCTTGAAGTCTAGTTTTCTTGAAATCAAATGGTTTGCAATTTCGATATTTTTACGCCAAGATATGAATTTTTTTAGTGAGACTGCACAAATCTGAAATTTTCAACGTGGTGGGATCTAAAGTTGGTCCCAAAATATTATCTGGGGCGATTCTAAAGGTGCTTGATTCTGAATTTTGGATATATTTTAGATATTGAAATCTAATTTTTGAAAAAATCAAATAGTTCATTATTTGGACTCTCCCACGATAAGATATGAACCTTTCATTACAAGTGCGTAAAGTAAAAAAAAACTATGCAACTAAGGAGAAACAATCTTATCTAAGATGAAATAAATATCCACTAGGTCAACCTAATATAAAAATATAAAAGAGGAGATAATGCTAACAACCCAATCTAAACAAAATTTGTAGTTGATCGGTTCTTGACAGCTAGTCTCCAAGTTCTTCTTCTTCTCCTCCAAATTGGCCGAATCATAAACAGTCAACAAATTTATGTTGTCATATGAAGAGACCTCAGTCTCGGCAGTTGAAATTTTTTCTGAATCTCTTCAACCTCCTTTTGAGTCGCTTCTATAATACCTTCGAGGTTCTCCCCCTCTTGTTGTAATGTCTGCAACTTCTTCACGACTCTCTTCAATTTCTTTTCACTAGAGGAAACTTTCCTGACTTTCTCACTTGCTTCAAGTTTGAACAATTCGAGAAGCTCCTTAGCTTTGGAAATCAGCTCTAGCTTCTCATCTTCACTCGTCTTATCAGCCATATTGGATCGCTCTTGTTCATATGATGCGGCTAGTTCAAAAAGAGAATTCAGTAAATCTTCTAATGGAGAAAAATCCAGAATATTCGTCTTCTTCATATCCTCGAAAATCTCAATGATTTGCTCCCTATAAGATGAGAGCAATTCCGGACGAGTTTTGGAGAGCCTATTGCAAATATCCTCCCAAAGTCCCAAAATGAATTCCTTCTTGCGATTGAAAACAATACTTTTTCCTTCAAATATAGATACTGCTGTATTTGGCATTGGTGAAATGCGAGTTATCTCATTTGGAGTTTGTCTTTTTAGGGATTAGTCATGAGGAAGAGATGACGCCTTTGACGATGACTTCACTTTACACGTAGGCCCTCCAATAGATTCATCACTCACTTGCGACTTGTCGCATGGGGATACCATCGGATGCCCAATGGTGTTTAACTGCATAAAGAAAAAGCAAAAAAATAAGTAAGTAACTTATAGTGAAGCTACTCCTGGAAAAAAAAAGAGGAATGAGCGAGGCGATTGTATTTTACCTCTTTGTTACAAGCTGTATGCGTTCTTGAGGGACTATCAACACTTTGAACCTCTACGATCTTGGCTGGGTTTGGCCGTTTCCTTTTCCAATTTTGATCTTCATTGGTACTCTGGCTTGTGTCTTGAGGAACACGCGTGTTAAATGGAAGAACTAGAGGGTGTGTCTCTATAGCTGTTGAAGTGCACACCACTTCTTTCAAAGCTGCCTTTGAGGATTTAAGCTTCCTTTTTTAGGTTGCGTAACTACTTTTGGGATTGGAGTTGATATTTTTTTAACTTTTGCGAGCGTCTTTCCAACACCTTGATCTTCACCTCCTAAAGGAGTGGTAGACTTTAGCCCAACATTGTCTACCAAAGCTTGTAAGTTATTCTCAAGAAACTTCCCATGCGCTTTCTCCCACCAAGACATATAATTAGTGGAGAAAGGCTTCTCTATAGGATCTCCCACTGGGGGAAAAACCGCACGTGACATAGATCGATATAGTATGCAAATCCTCCAAAATCTAATTCCTTCATCTAGAGAGGTGTTGCGGATATCGTTCTCCAAAAAGTCGGGGACGTTCTGGTAAAATCCAAATTGACGACCAAACCGATGCGGGCTATATGGCTCGATGATGAATGAGTTACCATACCTCAAAGGAAGGTAATTAAAACGTAAGCTCATGAAGTAATTTGATTCCAATTCTTGAGGGGAATCGTTATCCACGTAATAATAAGGACGAGAATTGGTTAACATTGTTGGTGCCCAAATTATATCCTCCCCATTGTAGATGCGTTTTCTTCCATCCTTCTCGTCAAAGTACCTTGCAGCCCCTTCTCCTGAGTATGCCACCATCAAAGGGACAGACGGACCCTTAGCAAGTGGATAGTGGGTTTTGAAGTAATGTGCAAGCCAGCCATAAACATAATGAATGGGAAAAGAAATTTTGACCTGATCGAGTTGGGAAGAACACGAAATCTTATTCAAACCATGATAAATACATGCTAAAACTGGGACTGCAAGGCTAATTTGTCGCCCGCCTGCCATCATGCTTGCCATCTTAAAAGTCTCAGGACGAATGGAGTTCTCTACCTTGGGGAACACAAAGGCACATAGCCAAATTGATAAGAATGCCGCTACATATGTCTCATCTTTCTTGTCAAACCTCACCCTAAGCTTAGAGAATATAGTTTCTTGATCACTCGACCACCTCGTCGTCTCGGGAATAACTCCGTTAGGATTATGTGTTGACTTTAGGCGTGCAAATTTCTTTTCCTTTCGCAATGGGGCAGGCCTATATATTAAAGTTTTTTTATACCAAAAACTTGTCCACTTGATGAAGGAGACCTTTTGGGTAGCACCCGTACCCTCCTTAAGATGATGAAATGCGGCAAATAAATACTCGTAAGATCGAGGAATAAATCTGACTTGTTTTTCATTCAAACCGATGAGTTCCCTTGTCTCAGGTACCACTTCTTCGTACGGAGAACCCGCAATGGGCAAACCCCCAAGGATATGTAAGTCTCAAAGAGATATAGATAGCTCCCCAGCTGATGTAAGAAGTGTATTCGTCTTGGGGCACCAAGCCTCACAAAATGCTTGCAAAATGTTCGAGTTTCGATCATAAGTGAAAAGTGAGGCATAGGAAGCTTCGTAAATCTTTGTTGTACTCAGAGTTTGTTGGCTTCCACCAAGTACGTCTTCAGCTCATTCCCAATATCGTAGGATATGATGATACTCGCCCTCGATTGTTGTTGTGTTTTCCCAACGTACTTCGCCTTGAATTATGCGACTTCCTAAGTTTGGAAGGGTGCTAGCAATATTTACATGGTGATGGATTGGCGCTTGGAGAGACCACATCTTGGATAATGGATTAGAAATCGATTTGTGTTCCAAGGTCCAGTTCTCTACATGAAGGGAGTTCCTTAGAGGAGGCCATGGGGTTGCATATCGGCCGGCTTGTGAGGTGTGAACCAAAAGCTTGGTTTGTTCTATGCCATCTTCAGTCTCGATGATGAGATATCTACGTTTTGAGGAAGGTGAGGTATAGTCCCTGAAATTTGCCATCTCTTCGTGCTGAAAAAAAAAAGAGGGGTCATCAAAGTCCGAATCAAGAATATTAGAATAGGTACAAATGTCTAAATGGATGAAATGCTCTCCAAGAATTGGGCCACATTGAGAGTAATCTCTCCAAGAATTTGGCCATTTTGAGAGTAATCTCTCCAAGAATCGGGCCATTTTGAGAGTAATCTCTCCAAGAATCGGGCCATTTTGAGAGTAATCTTTCCAAAAATAGGGCCACATCGAGAATAATCTCTCCAAGAATCGGGCCATTTTGAGAGTAATATCTCCAAGAATCGGGCCATTTTGAGAGTAATCTCTCCAAGAATTTGGCCATTTTGAGAGTAATCTCTCCAAGAATCGGGTCATTTTGAGAGTAATCTCTCCAAGAATCGGGCCATTTTGAGAGTAATCTCTTCAAGAATTGGGTCACATTGAGAGTAATCTCTCCAAGAATCGGGCCATTTTGAGAGTAATCTCTCCAAGAATCGGGCCATTTTTTTAGAGTAATCTCTCCAAGAATCGGGCCATTTTGAGAGTAATCTTTCCAAGAATTGGGCCACATTGAGAGTATTCTCTCCAAAAATCGGGCCATTTTGAGAGTAATCTCTCCAAGAATCGGGTTATTTTGAGAGTAATCTCTCCAAGAATTGGGCCACATTGAGAGTAATCTCTCCAAGAATCGGGCAAGGATGGATACCCATCCCCTCACACCCCAAGATTATCTTCTTCATGCGTGGATCATCTTGTTGAACAAGAACATATCTTTCTCGCTTTATCTACAAAAAAAAAGACAACAAAAAAGAAAGCACAAGAAAGGAAGAAGAAATTACCTTCGCGTCAATGCTTCCGAGTCCACCAAACTAGACTCAAATAACTTGCAAACATGCGAATTGATACTGAACAAAGATATGCGCATGTGTTTATATAGGGAGTGAAAGGCAGTTGTAAGGAAATTTACTCCGATGTGGGAGCAGTGAATATTATAATCCAAAAGGAATTGTGTTGTCCTAACCTAATTGAAAAAGAAAACTACATGCAGTGATTTTGGCGCATAGGAATGCCGACCTTAATTCAAGTTGATGTGTAGGTGATTAAACTAAGGAGTTCTATGATGAATAGGATAGGAAAATCCTAACGTGAACTAGATTTCTATCCAATGCCCAATGTTATAATAATGTTGTTTTAAATTTTCTAATGTGAGGTATGTAAGATTATAAGTCAAATAAAGCCTTTGAGCTTTACAACTGATCCATGTGCTCCAGAATGATCATGTGAACTTAATGAAAGAATTTACGTGAAAGATCGGTAAAGATATGTTGCTTTCGTTAAATACTTCAAGTCTAGTCATTAAGGTCTACATCTCGATAAGTTTTGAAGTAGGGGGCATTTGTAAGCATGTAAAATTTATTGGATTCAAATTAAATACCTAATTTGGACTATATCTTAAATATACTAGTCCAAATAAATACTATGGGCTAATATAATTGAATTAATTATATAAGACCAATATATATGAATTAAATAAATAAATCTTAATCCATTGGGCTATCACATTTAATTGGGCTAAAGTGATGAGCCCACTTCATTAAGCCCCAGATGTCATCTTCCTAGAGGCCCAGTTTGGTGCCACGTGTCAAATGACGTGGCCCGTCAAGTCAAACGAAAGAGCCAATAGGATCATGCCACGTGTCAAAATGATAAGGCATGTCCAGTCACGCTAAAAGGCCAATGAAATCGCGCCACGTGTGCAAGTGACATGTTCTGGCCAATCAAATGCAGCCTTGTCACGCTTCAATTTGATTGGTCGGAAAGAGTTTGTTCTTATCACAACTCTTCCCTTCCACAACTATAAATAGGGATCTTCATAACTTAGAAAAGACACCAGAAGTTATAACAAGAAGCAAGAAAGAGCTCGTGGATCAAACACTGCAAATTCCTCCACAAGTTTCAGGCTTCAAGTTCAAGTTCAAGAAATCAAGTGCAAGTCCAAGAACGAAGAACAAATCAAGGTCAAGTTCAAACAATCAAGTTCAAGCTCAAGAACAAGATTATCGTTCGAGGCAACAAATACATATTCAAGATCAAGCTCAAAGACCCTTGAATTTATTTACTATTGAAAAGAAGAATCAGAGGATTCATAGAGATTGTAACACTCAAACATTCGAAATAAAATACTACGATTGTTGCGATATTTTTCGGTCTTGATTTTATTTTCTCGACGCAAATTTATTGTCTACAAATATACTCAACGGTCGGGGCAGTATAAAAGGCTGTGTCTTTAATATTATGTTCTTTTGATGTCTGTACAAGTAATTTTTCTAGTACTGGGGTCAGGTTATTACTCTTTTACTTATTCTTTTGCTAGGTCGATATTAACAAAATTATACTAATAAGTACTGGTACTCCCTATGTCTCCCAATTTATGTTATCCAATTTCTTTTTTAGTTTGTTTTAAAAAGAATAATATTTTTTTATATTTAAAAATAATTTAACTTTAAACTTTTAATTTTACTTTTATTAGCCACACAACTTGTTTAGATCACAATTAACTTTGGAAAAAAATTTCCTCTTGTACTTTGTACGCAATCAAATATATCACATAAAATAAGAGGAAGATAGCATTAAATTAATTACAGTATTTACTATTGTCGCAGCTATCTGTGCCAGAATTGTTGGTATCTGACACCAATCTAGTCTAGTCTAGACAAGTCCCATGACACGATATTCTGTCACCAAAGCATGGGCCTTCTGTACGTCTTCTAACCCCACATCAAAATCAAGTCAACTCCGAACCTTTATGATTATGCAATGGGAGAAGTTTTATTGTTTATTGTGTGCCTCACTGTGTGAGATTCCTTTCTGTCTTATAAATTTGTGGACTTTAATTTTACATTTATGGGTCCACAAAATTTGAATCCATAAAATTGTGAAACAAAAAAAATATCTCATATAACTAGTCTCAATTGCATGAGACACAAAATACAATTTTCCATACAATAGAATATTTAAAACAGACTCCTAAAATTTATAGACATGATTCCCCCCCAACTCTCAGCCATTTTATCTGTTTAGTTGGTATATTTATGATAGTATGTAATTTGTACAACCAAATGTCCATATAATATGCGTGAGATTAGCCACTTTTATTTTCTCTTTTTTCTTACTGAAAATGAAAATAGCATTCGTACTTCGTAATTGTGCGGCAAAATATTTTAAAACTCCCCTAATCTTGTGGTGAATTATAGTTTCTTCTCTAAACTATCTCGGGGTTCAAATTACCCCCTATACTAGAATAAGTGCATTTAACCTCTCCCCCCCCCCTCTCCCTCCCCCGGTCTCATACACCTAGTTAAGTGTATGCACGCGCGATACATTTGGACAATTTATCTGATTTGTACTCCACATAGGCTAAATAAAATGATATTAAATTTTTATACTAATTACTAAATAAAAAAAAAATGAAGAAAAGAAAAAAGGCAAAACGTTAGAAGTAAAACATAAAGATTTCATTTGTCTCTAAACCCTCCGCTCGATCTGTCTAGCAGAACTATCAAAAAATCTCTCAATGCCTCTCCCAATTTCATTAATTCAGTTTACATAGAAATCTTCGGTTTCTTCTCCACTTCAGCTCTTGCTCTTGTTTATTTCTCTTCTTCAACAAACCCAAAATAATAACATTAGCTTGTTTTGGAAATTCGGGTTCGTACTACTCAAAAATATTATAAGTCTTATGACCTTTAATCTGTACAAAAAACACAACTATCAAAAAAAAATTATGAAAAAACCTAGAACAAACCCAACATAAATTATAATCAATTTAAACCTTCTAAACATTACTTTATCATACCTTATATTTTTTACAACCAAAAAATTTTCTTCCTAGATTGTCATTTGACCTCGAAATTTTCAAATGAGACGGATACCCACATTTACAAAGTGAGTTCATCTTCAATGTTTTGGAGAAAACTAGGAAGGAAACCAAGAATATCACTAAGAACTTTAACAACTAAAGAAAAAAAATCTAGAATTATACAAAAAGAATGGGCAATTTTTATGCTTCAATGGAGGAACTTATAAAGAGGAAGAAATGAAAGAATAGCCATTAGGAATATAAAAAATAAAAGAAAAATATTGATTAGGGGGACATTTTACCGTTATAGCTTATTAGGTGGCCTTTTTATCCAGCCTCACGCGCCAAAGACCATTTGAGATCACTTCCTGTGCCATGTGGCAGCCCAAGGGGATTTTTAAATTCACTTATCCTAGTTTAGGGAGGTAATTCGAACATGAGATAGTTTAGTGAGGAAACTAATAATTCGTGACAAGTTTAGGAGGGTTTTAAGGTATTTTACCTAATTGTGCACGTCAATCCTGACAAAAGGCGCCCAACAGTCCTCATAAAGAGAGGTTGTTGTGAACCCACATGACTCAATATGGGATTATGGGTTAGAAGCATGTAACAAAGCTGATCCAGTTGGGAGTATTAGATCTAAAACTAAATTGAGAAGAGGCCCAATGACTAAACAACCGAATAGAATGCTAGGACATTATATTTGGGATTTGGGAGGAATACAGGGCATCCGAATTATGTTAAAGCCTTGGCTCAGTCTGTTCTTCTCATCTCCTCCGCTGAATCTGTCTCTCATCCCCTTTCTTTTTAGCTTTAGGTTGAAATTTCTCTTCTCATCTACTCTCTATTTTCTTTAGTGTTGTTTTCTACTGTTCTATTGATATTTAGTTATTGTAATTTTGTTTAGTGAGTTAATATAATCAATTGGTTTGGGTGTAATATCCAGTTTGTTTCATTGATGCTTTCATTGAGAGGACTTCAACGGAGGACCAGATATTTCGAACTATCGATGATTCAATTAAGGGCGTGAAGTATTCGTGGTCGAAGGATATTGCTGAAATTCGTTCATTGTTACATGAGTTGGTTGAAAACCTTACAACGAGTAAGTCTACTCCTGTGGAATTCCCCTGATTCAGTGGCGAGGATCCAGAGGTATGGATTTCTCAACCTGAACGCTACTTTGAATTCTATGGCACATCAAAAAACAACAATTATTACGTGCATCTATTTACCTAGACGGTGAGTCATTGGAGTGGTTACGATGGCTTCTACAGAACAAGCAATTGACAGATTGGGAACACTTTGCTGCAAAGGTACGAATTCATTTTCGTAAATAGCATCTCGCATTGTCGGAAGGTCACATGGCTACAATCAAGGAATATTCAAAAAACATTGAAGCCCAGGTGTTCGAAAATATGTCACATGGCTACTGTTGTTCCAAGTTGTTTGCTACAGAGAGATCAGATGTTAACGTCATTACTAATGCAATTGTGATGACCCAAAGGGTCATCTTGTGCTTTAGAATCCAAATCTGGGTTCTGGTCTTAAAAACCTCATTTTCTTCCTCCTCGATTTACGTGCGCAGTCTGGGCACGTTTCCGGAAAGCTTTTATGTGAAATTTAAGAAAAATATTAAATTTAGCCTTTAAAATTGATTAAAGTTTACTTCGGTTAGCATTTTTGGAAAACGGACCCGGACCCGTGATTTGATTGTCCCGTAGGGTCCGTAGTAAAATATGGGACATGGGCGTATGCCCGGAATCGAATTCCGATGTCCCTAGCTCGAGAAAAGAATTTTTAAAGAAAATTATTTGCTGGAAAATATAAGGACTTTTGGAAATGAAATGGTTTGTGATCTTGAGGGTATCGGGCCTGTATTTTAGTTTCAGAGCCCGGTACAGGTTTAAAATAATATTTATGTCGTATCTGTGAAATTTGATAAGAATCAGAGTTGATTTGACGTGATTCAGACGTCCGGTGGTGAAAATAGTAAATTTGAAGTTTCTTGAGGAAAATCATGACTTTGAGGTTAAATTCGTAGTTGTTGATGTTATTTTGGCAATATGATCGCATGAACAAGTACGTATGATATTTTTAGACTTGTGTGCATGTTTGGTTTAGAGCCCCAAGGGCTCGGGTGTGTTACGGATATGCTTCGAGGTGTATAGACTTAGGAAAAGACATGTGCTACATAATTCCAAAAAGTTGCAGGTCTTTGAACCTGGGGTCTCGCGGTCCGCGGTGGAATTTCGCGGTCGCGCTGGGGATTCTGCTGTCGCAGTGGGATTTCACGGTCAGCGGTGGGCAAGGCCAAAGTTTTCGCGGCCGCGCCCGTTATTTCGCTGTCAGCGGTGAGTTTTGCGGCCACGACCCTTTTTCCGTGGACAGCGTTTGAGGATCTGTGAGGGCTATATAAACGGGACTTTTCATCCATTTTCATCTTTTTCAAAACCCTAAAGCATAAGAGGCGATTTTTCAAATACTCTTTCTTCCTTAAATCATAAGTAAGTAATTTTAAACTCATTTCTTCCACTCTTTAACTTCTTTTTATAAGATTTCATCCTAGAATCTAGAGTTTTCATGGTAGAATCGAGAATTTTGGGTAGAACTTAGTGATAACTAGGTATTCTAGTCTATTTTATACTTCTTTTTGCTTGAGTTTTAGATTAAAAGTGTATACAAGTAATCCCGAAAGCTTACATGTTGTGCTTGTTTGCAGTGTTTGGTCAAAAAGTGACAAGGAAGTCAAAAATCAGCTCAAAAAGGAGTGAAACCTGCACAAGTACCAAGAGCAAGTCAAAACACCATTGCAGGAGTAAATCCACCGCAGCTGCAATAGACCCACTGCGACCACAGTTCTTTTATCGCGGTCCGCGGTGGCAAAGATCAGAAATATGCAATTCTGGAATTTCAAGCAACCCCGCGGTTGATTTTACGTAGCCGCGGTAGCATCATCGCAACCGCGGTCCATTTGTTGCGGTCCGTAGAGAAGAGATTCAAAGAACCTAATGTTTGGAAGTTTTCAAGACACCGCTGGCCGCGATTGATTTTATGCGGCAGTGGTGTAGCCATCGCGGTTGAGGTCCATTTATTGCGGTCCGCGGTGGCCAGATTCAGAGAACAAGATTTGAAGCCAAAAAGCCTTACCGCGGCCACAATCCATTTTCCGCGATCAGCGGTACCTCCTTCAGGGACATTTTTGTCCAGAAAATTCGACCTTGTCTAAATACTTCGTTTTCAGATTTTTAGGTCATCTTATCGGTAGCTGAGCACGTGAACGCCACCTTTTAGCTATTTTGAGTAATTTCATAGCTAGTTTAACATTGAATCTTCAAATCTTACCTTGTAATTATATTTTATGGATTATTCTTCATCTAAATATCTGATTTCTTCCATTATTATGAGTAGATAGACCCATTAGCTAGGGTTGTGGCTCAACCCTAGTGTGGGTATTTGATGAGTCTCTTGTTTTAGGGCTTAGATGTTTATGGGTGGTTGATATTTGGCCTGATTTGTGTTTTTCATGTTGAATTAGTGATTACAAACACTAATTTGTGCCTTTTTTATTTGGGCTCTTCTTGAGAAAGAGAGTTTGAGTCTAGGAAAATCAGGCCAACAAGGAATTGAAGCTTATTCAAGAGATTGATAACCTCAATTAAAGGGTTAAACCAAGAGATAGTAATACCCGACTTGAGCCTATATTGCTTGAACAATTTTGACAACCAATTGGTCTTGAGAAAGCCAATTAGGGCAAAGTCACTCAAGTTACCGAGAGGTATAGAGTGAGTAGTTTCATGCATTAGCTATATCGCGATCCCAAACATAACAACTTTGCCTTAGGCTTTAGAACCCATCAAGTATTCACCTAGGGGGAAGTCACTTTTGTAGTGCCTCTTTACCCATTTAGAAAACCCTACATACACATGTACTTAGCTTAATTTCGCACATTATTAGTATAAAATTAGAAGTAACAAACAAACAAACGTGATTAGAAGTGCAATTGAAAGCACTACACACTGCTAGATTAGATAGGAATCCAACTCTAAATTAATCTAGCTCCCTGTGGATTCGATCCCTACCTTATCGGGTAAAAGCTGCATCGACCGCTTTTGCCACTCTGTAGTGGTGTAGGGTTGAACCCGATCATTTTTTGGCGCCGTTGCCGAGGAGCTAAACGGTTTTGGCTATCTATCTAACTAGTTTTGTGTTTTGTTTTTTTTTCCTTCGGTGTTACTAATTTGTGTTTGTCATAAATTCAGGTACAAAATGGCGAACAACGATAATCTTGGAAATGCTATTCCAGTGGAGGAGGTTGATGACAATATTGATGATGAGGTACCTATATTGCCTCAAGCTCAAAGGAGAGGCCGTCAGGCCAATGATAATGTTCCATACCCTCCCCCGCCTCTTCCAAGAGTCACTCCTCAGGTGCTTCCAAACGAAGGATATGCTAGTGCAATTGTCCCACCCCGGATCCGGATGGGAAATTTCCAAATTACAAATGTGATATTGACTTTGTTCGAGCAGCGAGAGTATTTCATAGGTGCTTCCCATCAGAATGCATATAAACATCTCAAGGGCTTTGTGGATACGTGTTGGGGAAGCAAGCAAACAAATGTGTTAGAGGATGTGTTGCGGTTGAGATTATTCCCTTTCTCACTTAGAGGGAAAACTTTGGACTGGCTCGAGAGGCTTCCCAACTATTCTATCACTACATGGGATGGGTTGGCTGATAAGTGCATAGCCAAGTTTTTCTCACCGGGACATATGGCGGCATTGAGGGATGAAATCTTAGCATTCAAACAAGAACCAAATGAGTCCCTTCATGAAATCTGGGATCGATATAGAACTATGGTCAAGGAAGGCCCCAACAATGATATGACTGAGGCAATGATTCAACATACATTTTATCGGGGTATAAACACGACCAATCAGTGTGTGGTGAACCAGTTAGTAGGGGGTAATTTCATGAAGCTGCCTTATGTTGAGGCTTGTGATATTCTTGATGAGATGGCTGATACTTCTTCGGTTTGGCAAAGTCAAGCTAATGTGCCACAAGGTGACCCCACTGTCATTCACTTGCACAAAGAGCTTCATGACCATGGACAAGCAATAAAAGAGTTGACTACAACAATGAACCGATTGGCAAAAGCTCAGTTACAACAAGTTCAAGCTCCTAGACAAGTTAATGCTATGGAAGGTGTCAACATGTTGGTCAACAAGAGGCGACAAAGAGGTCAACAAGGTCAAAGTAGTCCGAATCAATATGACCAAGGTAGTGGTGGTTTCAAGTTATGATGAGCAGAATGAAGAAGTGCAGTATGTGAACAATTACCAAGGATAAATGGGCAATGCTCCTAACCAACAACAATAGTGGAGATCCCAAGGCGATTGGGGGAATCAAAACCAGCAAGGCAATAGCAACTGGGGGAACAACAATCAAAATTGGGGAAACTAGAACAATCAGGGCAACTGGAGTGGCAGAAACAACAATTGGGGAGGAAACAACAACCAAGGGGGTTGGAACAATGTCAATCAAGGGAATCGGGGAGAAAGCCTTTCAAAGGCCCCCGATGTATCAACAACCAAACAACCCACCTCCATTTTCGTCCCAAGGTCCTAGCTTATCAAACAATGAGATAGGAAGGATCGAGATGATGTTTGAACAAAGGATGAAGAAGAACGCCGACTCCAATGCCCAGTTGGCATCCCACAATACTTCAATCCGGAATTTGGAGGTTCAACTTGGCCAGATTTCACAATCTTTGAATACTCGTCCTAAGGGGGCTCTACCTAGTGATACGGTAGTAAACCCTAAGGGTGGGAACAACACCGAGCATGCAATGGCGGTGATTACTAGAAGTGGTCGAGGTGGCGATGTGAATACCTCCAAACAAAAGGAAATTGTGAGTGATGAGATTCAAGTGCAAGATGATGATGTTCCTTTAGTTTATGAGCAAGTGAGAGAAGAGAATGTGAATGCGGAAGTGAGGATTGATGTTCACGATGGTGAGGTGGATACCCAAGATGATGTGAACCTGTCTAGGGAACACGTAATAGACATACCGAAAATGGTAGTGACCAAGGCTAAGGGTCTCTTGCCAAGGCCTCCTCCACCTTACCCTCAAAGGCTTGTGAAGCAAAAGAATGAGAACCAATTTAAGAAGTTCATAGAGATGATGAAAAGCTTTTCAATCAATGTTTCATTAGTGGAAGCTCTTGAACAAATGCCGGGTTACGCCAAGTTCATGAAAGACTTGGTGACTAAAAAGAGATCCATGGATTGTGAGACCATCAAAATGACTCACCAAGTAAGTGCAATTTTGCACTCAATGGCTCCAAAGCTTGAAGATCCCGGCGCTTTCACTATTCCATGCACCATTGGGAGTGCAGATTTTGCAAAGACATTGTGTAACTTGGGAGCGAGCATCAATTTGATGCCTTACTCCGTTTTCAAAACTTTGGGTATTGGTCAACCACGACCTACTTCAATGAGGTTACAAATGGCGGATAGAACATTGAAGAGGCTGCTTGGTATTATTGATGATGTTCTTGTTTGGGTGGACAAGTTTATCTTGCCTGCTGACTTTGTGATTTTGGACTGTTTGATTGATTATGAGGTTCCGATCATATTGGGAAGACCTTTCTTTTCAACTGGGAAGGCGTTAGTTGATGTGAAAGCAGGGGAACTCACCTTCCGGGTACATGATGAAAAAGTGGTCTTTCATGTGTGCAAGTCAATGAAGCAGCCCAATAGTACTGAGGTGTGCTCTTTTATGGATCTTGTTACGGTAGTGATAGTTGATGATACTAGTGCAATGATCAATGTGGAGGACCCTCTAGAAGTAGTGTTGTTGAATCTTGATGTCAATGAGGATGAAGGCCGGGTGGAGTGTGTCTATGCTTTATATGGAATGGGCTCTTACTCTTATGAGCCTCAGAAACTCTCTTTGAATCTCGAGAATAGAAAGACTCCACCAACAAAGCCCTCAATCGAGGAACCTCCTGTGTTGGAGTTGAAGTCGTTGCCTTCACACCTTAGGTATGAATTCTTAGGCCCTAGTTCAACTTTGCCAGTTATTATTTCCTCTTGTCTTACTAACATACAGGTAGATGCCACATTGGCGGTGCTCCAAAAATGGAAGAAGGCAATTGGATGTACTCTAGCTGATATTTGGGGAATAAGCCCGGCCTTTTATATGCACAAGATTATTCTTGAAGATGATGCCAAGCCCTTCGTAGAACATCAAAGGAGGTTGAATGAGGCTATGCAAGAGGTTGTCAAAAAGGAGGTGATCAAGTGGTTTGATGCAGGGGTTATGTACCCCATCTCGGATAGTTCTTGGACTTCGCCGGTACAATGTGTGAAGAAGAAGGGTGGTATGATAGTGGTTACTAATGCACAAAATGAGTTGATTCCCACCAGGACTATCACCGGATGGAGGGTGTGCATGGACTACCGCAAGCTGAATAAAGTGACCTGCAAGGATCACTTTCCAATGCCTTTTCTTGACCAGATGCTGGATAGAATTGTTGGGCGTGCCTTCTACTGTTTCTTGGATGGGTACTCTAGGTATAACCAGATTTTGATTACTCCGAAAGATCAGGAGAAAACAACCTTCACTTGTCTTAATGACACCTTTGCTTTTTCTAGAATGTCATTTGGGTTGTGTAATGCACCGGCTACATTCTAGCGCTGTATGATGGCCATATTTACCCACATGGTGGAGGCCATTTTGGAGGTGTTCATGGATGACTTCAGTGTTGTGGGTGACTCGTTTGATGAATGTTTGAAAAATCTTGACAAGGTGTTGGCCCGGTGTGAAGAGACTAATCTCGTGCTTAACTGGGAAAAATGCCACTTTATGGTCGAGGAGGGAATTTTCCTCGGCCATAAGATTTCAAAGCATGGTATAGAGATGGACAAAGCTAAAATTGAAGTGATCTCAAAGCTTCCTCCTCCTACGTCAGTCAAGGGGGTTAGAAGTTTTCTTGGGCATGCGGGGTTCTACCGAAGATTCATCAAAGACTTTTCTAAGGTAATGAATCCTTTGTGCAAGTTATTAGAAAAAGATGCCAAGTTCGTCTTCAATGAGTAATGTATGAAGGCTTTTGAACTCCTCAAGTACAAATTGACAACCACTCCCATTATTACTGTCACACCTCCTTTTTCCGCGCCCGGGGGGCGCAGGGGGTTTTTTCCAATTAAAGGACAATCGAAACGGGATTTATTTGTTTATTTCAGAGTCGCCACTTGGGAGATTTAGGGTGTCCCAAGTCACCAATTTTAATCCCGAATCGAGGAAAATAATGACTCTATATTACAGTCTGCGTACCAGAAATCTAGATAAGGAATTCTGTTAACCCGGGAGAAGGTGTTAGGCATTCCCGAGTTCCGTGGTTCTAGCACGGTCGCTCAACTGTTATATTTGGCTTATTTATCTGATTTTTAATACACTATGAACTTATGTGCAAATTTATCTTTTAACCGCTTTATTATTATTGTTTTTACAAGAATGTGAACATCGCTTAAAATATATCTTTGGACTGTGTCACATGAAATGCACCCACAATCCGAAACATATTTTATTTGATGTTTTAGGATTTGGATTTGGGTCGCATGAAATGCACACCCGAGTTTAAGAAAATTAGATTATTAAAGGTGCGCCTAAAGCGACTAGCACATTATTATTTTTGGGTAGGGCCGTGAAATTTGCTAAACGACCCATCCCCGGGATCTAAATATTTAATACATATATTTTGTGAGGGCCCCGCAATTTGTCCCTTTTATTTGGCGAGGCTCGTCTCATTTTATTTTTTATTATTATTATTTACTATTTATTTATTTTTTATATTTTTAAAGGGATGCCATTTTTACGTTTTTAACCATACTAAACCTTACAGCTTCTTTACAACTAAAATCTCATAACTTGTTAGAAGTTTAATAAAAAGAGTTTTAGCAAATGAGTATTTCGGTAGTAGTAACAGCATGCACTAATACTATTTTTTCGAATGAACTAACCGAAGGAAAAGACGAACAGATTAATGTCAAACTTGTGTCATAGAACAACTAGCCCAACTTGATTAAATGACATCAAATAAACAAGAATAACACAACGCAAAATGAACCAAAATGCAGACAATGAAACATAGGCAGAAAATTTCCATACCAATTTTTATATTGCATCTCCAACATTCAACGTAAGTTTATTTATCTAATACATCGAGGTTTACTAACCTTTGCACCTCGACAAACTCAGGACGACAAACACGATTCCGACGGAACTCAAGCCGGACCTCTCTGAACGAAGAACAACGACGGAACCTCGGACAGCACCTCGACGAACCAAAGTCGACCTCGACGGAAAACAGAAAACTCGGCAAGGCGGGATCGCGGCAACCCACAACTGCCTGCGAAAGACGGAACGACGTCGACAGCAGTAAGGTCGACGCGGGGGGAGGGGGCTACTGACGGACCTGTTTGGTGGTTTGGACGTGGGGGGTGGTGGTTATGGCGTCGGGGTGGTGTTTGGGAGGACGAGGGTGGTCGTTCATGGCTGGACCTGCGGCAGTAGGTGGTTTGGACAGTAGGGGTGCCGGGGAAGGTGTTGGTCGTAGTGTTGGTGAAGCTGGTGGCGACGCTAGATGGGTAACAATGGTGGTTTGTTGATGGTGGTGATGGAGGAGGCGGAAACAGTGGTGGGTCTCGACGGGGCTCCGGTGGTTCCGACAGCTGGGGCGACGAACGGGCTAGTGGTTATGGCGTTCGTTTGGTGTTGGGTTTGGAAATGACGACGAGGGGGAGGGGTCTGCTTGGTAATGGAGGGGGGCTCGTTTTTGTTCTGTTTTCCCGTTTTTTCTTTTTTTTTTGCGTTTTCTTCTGCTTCTTCTTCTTAAGAAGAAGAAGATAAACAGTACGTTGTTTTCTTTTTTTTTTTTTTTTTTTTTTTAAAATCCTCCAAATCCCTCCTTTCATGTTTTGTCCGTGTATTTGTAATGTTTTGCCCTCAAAAAATGAGCCCCACGCGTGGTGGGGTTCAAGGCATATGTCCCCCACGCGTGGTGGGGTTCCCCATGTGTCCTGGACACTGTTTATTATGGGCTAGGTCCGAAAATTAGGCCTAAAACCGGGTAGTTTAAACCCGAATATTATTCTTTTGCCCGGACCCGAGAAATAGGAACACGTTGCTTAACTAGTCCTATGTAAGCAAAAATAACTACCAAAAATAAGACTAGTATTCAACAAAACTATATATTTTTAAAATATTTTTTAAAGATTTAAAATAGCTACAAAATATTAATGAAACTATTTTTTTTTGTAATTTTCGTTTTTCTTAAATATTAAGATAAAATATGAAGTAATATTTTTTGTATTTTTCAAAGTTAAAATGATTATAGAATATTAATAAAACTATTTTTTTGTAATTTTCGTTTTTAATAAAGACAAAAATAAAAAGTAATATTTTTTGTATTTTTCCAAAATTAAAACGACTACAAAACATTAATAGAATTATATTTTTTGTAATTTTTGAATTTATATAAAGTACAAAAATAAAGTGCAATTTTGTATTTTTCAAGTTGATGAGAGATACATAAACTAAAATTTATATATATACTTTTTTTTTGTAATTTTTCTTTTTGCAACGAAATAAAGGAAAAATAGTTAAAATAGCTATACTAGACCCAATTTCACATATTCACACTAAAATGTGAAAATTCTCGGGGAGGGTCAAAAATCACGTGCTTACAGCTGCCCCTCTTTGACTGGAAACACGAAGAGTTTTCCGACAAAGAACGACTAGCCGTGTTTTTGACCCGACCATTACTTGGACGGACTACACTTAAGGAAAGGGAGGGAATGTGACCGAGCCCTGGCATCTGAGCTGCCTACATATCCTTGGTTATACAGGAATCAGGCCACGTGTAGTTCGGAAATGAGAGAGATAGTGAAGTGTACCGAGGTGAAGAGCCGATCGAGGTGCCGTTCCGTTGAGGTTCCGGTCTGCGGTCCTGTCATTACAACAAAAATGAAAACTGAAAAAGCCTAACTAAGCCTATCAGCTACTTGTTACAAGGATTCCTATCTCTTAAGTCTTCTGAAACTTGGTCTTGAGTCTTGAATGGTGCTTCATACAGACTTTGGATTTGAACCTTGGTACTTGCTAGTTGTAGGCGCTAGTTCTTGAGCAGATCACATTTGTTCTCCACATCCGTGCTTCGGATTCATTCATTTTTCTCCTTTTCTTTTTCTTCTTTTTTTCTTTTTGTTTTTGTGACTAGCTTTTGTTGACTCTCTCAGACTGTTGACTCGCATTCTTGGGGCGAGCTTCTTGTTGCTTCTATCTTGGATTGAGTGCTGGGATTTTTGTTGTGGCTTCCTGCCTTCCAATGGGTTACGGCTTGACTTTGAACGATCCCGCTGTTCTACAGGCGGACCCCTAACTTCTTCAATCTTTGACATACCACAAACTCCGTTCTACAGGCGGGTCCCTGACAGTCAAAACAATCAAAACAAACAAAATTTCCTAACCCAGTTGGCACTGGGAAGGTTTGTGAGTCGTTAGCAAAATCGTAGCCCACTGATACTACTGATGCAGCGCTGAGAGTGAACTAAACACTAGATTAGGGTGTATTCCCTTGTTATACAGGTGGGCGCCTAGCAAGAAATTTAAAGACTGAATGTATTCCTCTGTTATTATGGGCGGGCTCCCAATTTCAACACCTGAAAAGTAAAGACTGAAATGTATGCCTCTGTTATTATGGGCGGGCTCCCAATTTCAACACTTGAAATAAAAACTGGAATGTATTCCTCTCGTTATACAGGTGGGCGCCTGGGACATGAAATGCAAATACTGAAATGTGTTCCTCTCGTTATTCAGGTGGGCGCCTGGAACATGAAATGCAAATACTGAAATGTGTTCCTCTCGTTATTCAGGTGGGCGCCTGGGTTCAACAAAATGTATTCCTCTCGTTATACAGGTGGGCGCCTGGTTTCAACAACAATTTAGAAAATAAAATCCTATTCGAGGGCGGATGGACCCAAAATATCCTATTCGAGGGCGGATGGACCCAAAATATCCTATTCGAGGGCGGATGAACCCAAAATATCCTATTCGAGGGCGGATGAACCCAAAATATCCTATTCGAGGGCAGATGAACCCAAAATATCCTATTCGAGGGCGAATGAACCCAAAGTATCCTATTCGAGGGCGGATGAACCCAAAGTATCCTATTCGAGGGCGAATGAACCCAAAGTATCCTATTCGAGGGCGGATGAACCCAAAGTATCCTATTCGAGGGCGGATGAACCCAAAATATCCTATTCGAGGGCGGATGAACCCAAAATATCCTATTCGAGGGCGGATGAACCCAAAATATCCTGTTCGAGGGCGGATGAACCCAAAATATCCTGTTCGAGGGCGGATGAACCCAAAATATCCTGTTCGAGGGCGGATGAACCCAAAATATCCTGTTCGAGGGCGGATGAACCCAAAATATCCTATTCGAGGGCGGATGAACCCAAAGTATCCTATTCGAGGGCGGATGAACCCAAAGTATCCTATTCGAGGGCGGATGAACCCAAAATATCCTATTCGAGGGCGGATGAACCCAAAATATCCTGTTCGAGGGCGGATGAACCCAAAATATCCTGTTCGAGGGCGGATGAACCCAAAGTATCCTATTCGAGGGCGGATGAACCCAAAATATCCTATTCGAGGGCGGATGAACCCAAAATATCCTGTTCGAGGGCGGATGAACCCAAAATATCCTGTTCGAGGGCGGATGAACCCAAAGTATCCTATTCGAGGGCGGATGAACCCAAAATATCCTGTTCGAGGGCGGATGAACCCAAAATATCCTATTCGAGGGCGGATGAACCCAAAGTATCCTATTCGAGGGCGGATGAACCCAAAGTATCCTATTCGAGGGCGGATGAACCCAAAATATCCTATTCGAGGGTGGATGAACCCAAAATATCCTGTTCGAGGGCGGATGAACCCAAAATATCCTGTTCGAGGGCGGATGAACCCAAAGTATCCTATTCGAGGGCGGATGAACCCAAAATATCCTATTCGAGGGCGGATGAACCCAAAATATCCTGTTCGAGGGCGGATGAACCCAAAATATCCTGTTCGAGGGCGGATGAACCCAAAGTATCCTATTCGAGGGCGGATGAACCCAAAATATCCTATTCGAGGGCGGATGAACCCAAAATATCCTGTTCGAGGGCGGATGAACCCAAAATATCCTGTTCGAGGGCGGATGAACCCAAAATATCCTATTCGAGGGCGGATGAACCCAAAGTATCCTATTCGAGGGCGGATGAACCCAAAGTATCCTATTCGAGGGCGGATGAACCCAAAATATCCTATTCGAGGGCGGATGAACCCAAAATATCCTATTCGAGGGCGGATGAACCCAAAGTATCCTATTCGAGGGCGGATGAACCCAAAGTATCCTATTCGAGGGCGGATGAACCCAAAATATCCTATTCGAGGGTGGATGAACCCAAAATATCCTGTTCGAGGGCGGATGAACCCAAAATATCCTATTCGAGGGCGGATGAACCCAAAGTATCCTATTCGAGGGCGGATGAACCCAAAATATCCTATTCGAGGGCGGATGAACCCAAAATATCCTGTTCGAGGGCGGATGAACCCAAAATATCCTGTTCGAGGGCGGATGAACCCAAAATATCCTATTCGAGGGCGGATGAACCCAAAGTATCCTATTCGAGGGCGGATGAACCCAAAATATCCTATTCGAGGGTGGATGAACCCAAAATATCCTGTTCGAGGGCGGATGAACCCAAAATATCCTGTTCGAGGGCGGATGAACCCAAAATATCCTGTTCGAGGGCGGATGAACCCAAAATATCCTGTTCGAGGGCGGATGAACCCAAAATATCCTATTCGAGGGCGGATGAACCCAAAGTATCCTATTCGAGGGCGGATGAACCCAAAGTATCCTATTCGAGGGCGGATGAACCCAAAATATCCTATTCGAGGGCGGATGAACCCAAAGTATCCTATTCGAAGGGCGGATGAACCCAAAATATCCTATTCGAGGGTGGATGAACCCAAAATATCCTGTTCGAGGGCGGATGAACCCAAAATATCCTGTTCGAGGGCGGATGAACCCAAAATATCCTGTTCGAGGGCGGATGAACCCAAAATATCCTGTTCGAGGGCGGATGAACCCAAAATATCCTATTCGAGGGCGGATGAACCCAAAGTATCCTATTCGAGGGCGGATGAACCCAAAGTATCCTATTCGAGGGCGGATGAACCCAAAATATCCTATTCGAGGGTGGATGAACCCAAAATATCCTGTTCGAGGGCGGATGAACCCAAAATATCCTGTTCGAGGGCGGATGAACCCAAAGTATCCTATTCGAGGGCGGATGAACCCAAAATATCCTATTCGAGGGCGGATGAACCCAAAATATCCTGTTCGAGGGCGGATGAACCCAAAATATCCTGTTCGAGGGCGGATGAACCCAAAGTATCCTATTCGAGGGCGGATGAACCCAAAATATCCTGTTCGAGGGCGGATGAACCCAAAATATCCTATTCGAGGGCGGATGAACCCAAAGTATCCTATTCGAGGGCGGATGAACCCAAAGTATCCTATTCGAGGGCGGATGAACCCAAAATATCCTATTCGAGGGTGGATGAACCCAAAATATCCTGTTCGAGGGCGGATGAACCCAAAATATCCTGTTCGAGGGCGGATGAACCCAAAGTATCCTATTCGAGGGCGGATGAACCCAAAATATCCTATTCGAGGGCGGATGAACCCAAAATATCCTGTTCGAGGGCGGATGAACCCAAAATATCCTGTTCGAGGGCGGATGAACCCAAAGTATCCTATTCGAGGGCGGATGAACCCAAAATATCCTATTCGAGGGCGGATGAACCCAAAATATCCTGTTCGAGGGCGGATGAACCCAAAATATCCTGTTCGAGGGCGGATGAACCCAAAATATCCTATTCGAGGGCGGATGAACCCAAAGTATCCTATTCGAGGGCGGATGAACCCAAAGTATCCTATTCGAGGGCGGATGAACCCAAAATATCCTATTCGAGGGCGGATGAACCCAAAATATCCTATTCGAGGGCGGAATGAACCCAAAATATCCTGTTCGAGGGCGGATGAACCCAAAATATCCTGTTCGAGGGCGGATGAACCCAAAATATCCTATTCGAGGGCGGATGAACCCAAAGTATCCTATTCGAGGGCGGATGAACCCAAAGTATCCTATTCGAGGGCGGATGAACCCAAAATATCCTGTTCGAGGGCGGATGAACCCAAAATATCCTGTTCGAGGGCGGATGAACCCAAAGTATCCTATTCGAGGGCGGATGAACCCAAAGTATCCTATTCGAGGGCGGATGAACCCAAAGTATCCTATTCGAGGGCGGATGAACCCAAAATATCCTATTCGAGGGCGGATGAACCCAAAATATCCTATTCGAGGGCGGATGAACCCAAAGTATCCTATTCGAGGGCGGATGAACCCAAAATATCCTATTCGAGGGCGGATGAACCCAAAGTATCCTATTCGAGGGCGGATGAACCCAAAATATCCTATTCGAGGGCGGATGAACCCAAAATATCCTGTTCGAGGGCGGATGAACCCAAAATATCCTGTTCGAGGGCGGATGAACCCAAAATATCCTGTTCGAGGGCGGATGAACCCAAAATATCCTGTTCGAGGGCGGATGAACCCAAAATATCCTGTTCGAGGGCGGATGAACCCAAAGTATCCTATTCGAGGGAGGATGAACCCAAAGTATCCTATTCGAGGGCGGATGAACCCAAAGTAACCTATTCGAGGGCGGATGAACCCAAAATATCCTCTTCGAGGGCGGATGAACCCAAAATATCCTGTTCGAGGGCGGATGAACCCAAAATATCCTGTTCGAGGGCGGATGAACCCAAAGTATCCTATTCGAGGGCGGATGAACCCAAAATATCCTATTCGAGGGCGGATGAACCCAAAATATCCTGTTCGAGGGCGGATGAACCCAAAATATCCTGTTCGAGGGCGGATGAACCCAAAGTATCCTATTCGAGGGCGGATGAACCCAAAATATCCTGTTCGAGGGCGGATGAACCCAAAATATCCTATTCGAGGGCGGATGAACCCAAAGTATCCTATTCGAGGGCGGATGAACCCAAAGTATCCTATTCGAGGGCGGATGAACCCAAAATATCCTATTCGAGGGTGGATGAACCCAAAATATCCTGTTCGAGGGCGGATGAACCCAAAATATCCTGTTCGAGGGCGGATGAACCCAAAGTATCCTATTCGAGGGCGGATGAACCCAAAATATCCTATTCGAGGGCGGATGAACCCAAAATATCCTGTTCGAGGGCGGATGAACCCAAAATATCCTGTTCGAGGGCGGATGAACCCAAAGTATCCTATTCGAGGGCGGATGAACCCAAAATATCCTATTCGAGGGCGGATGAACCCAAAATATCCTGTTCGAGGGCGGATGAACCCAAAATATCCTTAAGACTTGAAGATGTCTTACCTTGAATACTTGTTGGGATGAATTTTCCCTTTCTACCTTCCCCATTTATTTATATATATTTTTTCTATTTATTATTATTATTATTATTTGTTGGGGAATTCTTTACTTACCTGTTGGGGATAAAATGTTATCAGCTGACTTCCAGAAAATTTTCTAAATGGAAGGAAAATTTTCTGCCCCAGTTTGATAATATCCCTTGTGGCACGCAGTTTTGGCATCAATGCCATTGCCGTTACCTGCTTCAAATCAAACAAAATTTTGTTAGTTTTAAAACGCGGTGGTGAGTGGTCGTGCCACTCCTGCTGGGGATGGTTTCTCCTTTCCTCTCTCCCCCGCTTTGTGCTTCATTACACTATCAAACTTGCTGGGGGTTATTTTGCTGGGAATGAATTTTCCTTTTATTTTCTCAACTGTTGCTTTCCTGTTTTCCTCCGGCTACCCTTGAAAATTTGGTCCTCTTGGGGTCTAGACCCATTCAACATTTGGTCTTGCGACCAACTTCTTTTCGCTTTATCGTATTATCTTTGGCATGTCCTATTCGCATTTTGCTCTGCATCATTTTGGCAACTGGTAGCAAGCTCTGAAAATCCTTTTCAAAAATAAACTGTTGGGGAGGTAAAATCTTTAAACCAAGAAATGAAAAAGTGAAGAATTTCAAAAATAGAAAAAGAAGAAGTCTTTCTGAACAAATGCTGGGAAAAAGAAAGAAAAGAACTTATCTGAATGATATAACCGATCCCAACGAACATGTCATGCATTTCTGGATTAACCAACTCAGTCTATTCATATCGATCAATTTTTCTGACGGCCTTACTTTGCCGGGGATGTGCAGAAGCCCAACTTTCGCCGGATGCGGATCTTATCTTGCTAGCCCGCTTTATATCCTTGTCGCCTCATAGTGCCCTTCGAGGGGTTTTCACTGATGAGGCTCTCTCATTTCTCTCAATTCTTGTCGCCTTATGGTGCCTGTGAAGGTTTTCACCGATAAGACTCTTCTCATTTTATTTTCTAAGCTGGAGATTGGAGTGTTACCGACATGACTCTTTACTGGGGATGTGCAGAAGCCCAACTTTCGCCGGATGCGGCCCATTTTTTGCCAATCTTATCTTGCTAGCCCCCTTTATATCCTTGTCGCCTCATAGTGCCCTTCGAGGGGTTTTCACTGATGAGACTCTCTCATTTCTCTCAATTCTCGTCGCCTTATGGTGCCGATATGACTCTTTGCTGGGGATTCTTTAGGTTATCAATTCGTTGCCGACTTTCTCTGCTTTTATTTGCTTAACTTGGCTTTCCTCGGATTCTGATCGGGAGGTCTTTTTTGGACATTAACATGGGTTTTTTTTTTGTTTATGGCTAAAAGAAAAAGAGGGCATCAAAAAGGGTTCAAAATAATTCTGATGGGTAAAAACCATTACAACTCTTGGAATCGAACTTCTTTCCCAACATTACAAACATAACTTCTGCCCCAGTTTCTCGCTTGGGGATTCTTATTTTTTGGTTACACTATGACCGAGCCGTGAGGCGCCTACGTATCCTTCTTTGAGGAATCAGGTCAAACGTAGTTCACAACTCCCTTTTTTCCTTTTTTTTTTTTTTGACTTTTCTTTTGTTTTTATTATCATTATATTTTCTTCTCTTTTTTCTTATTTTCATTACTGATTCCAAAAGAGGGGTATGAAAGAATAAATAAGGCTCAAAAGGGGAAGCAAAGGTTAAAATGTTTGGATAGAAGAAAAAATTGCCTCCGTCATTTCATTCTCCGATAAATGCCAAGTATAAACAAACAAACAACAATTAATAGCCATGTCGATGCATCTTCCCTCGACATCTGTCTGACATGAAGTGCAACTGGATAACATCTTGGTCACAATAGACGGCCACTGCCAATTCGGGACAAATTTGCCATTTTGTTTTGGCCTGATGTGGGAGGATCCGTTTCAACACTTGATGTCCCTCTTTAAATTTCCTGATATCGTCTGCATCCCCTAAATTGATGTCTTATGCGTCATTTAAGTTGGGCTTGGATTTCTCTTCCAACTAGCTTAACTCTCTGTTTGTCTCTTTGAAGGCTTTATTATCATCGTATCCCAATTCGTCATCGTGATTGACCTTTTGTATAATCAGTTCGAAATCAGATTGATTTTTAGACTAAGTTGAAAATCCGTTACGCATGCCATGTCATTGGGATCAGTATAAAGAGCATTGTTTAGAAAGAGAAAAGGAAGAAAAATAGACTCAAAACAAAATAAGAAGAGAAAAGCTTTCGCTTTATAGAAATACGGGATAACAGAGTTTCACACTAAAACAAAACTGGATTACAACTCTGCAATAATCCAAACAAGAAAAGAAAATCAGAGCCCACTACCAAGACTCCCTTCGTATAAGAAGAGGAGTGGCCATTCAACTGTTGATCTTTGCTTTTCAAAATAAGGAATCTTTGCTTTCAGCCTCTGGTGTCTGAACCTCAATCTTGTTGGTGTCAATAAGATTCTGTACTGCATGTTTCAACTTCCAACACTTCTCGGTATCATGTCCGGGAGCCCCCGAACAATACTCACAGCTCACCGAGTGGTCCGTATTTTTGGGAAGGGGATTTGGCAATCGAGGCTCAACAGGACTCAACAAACCTAATTGCCTTAATTTGTGGAACACGACAGTATAGGTTTCCCCCAACTCAGTGAATGTTCTTTGGATTCTTTCATTTCTGAAAGCCTGCTTTCCCTGGAAACCTACCCCTGGAGGGTTCTTGTAGGCTCTCGGCGGTGGATAGGTGTTTTGCGGTGGTGTATGTGTGTTCTGGGGAGCCGACACGCGCCATTGCGGGCGAACCGGAGGCCGAGTATATGTTTGAGCTTGGTGCACGGGGAAGTGTGGTTCTTGAAGTGAATAGTGGTGTTGAGGTGGGCTATATGGGTAGCTTGGTTCGTGGGGTCTGGGTTGGTTGTAGTATGGCTTACCAGACCTGGACCCACTGCTTGCCTCGATCGTGGCAATTTCTTCTTTCTTCCTCCTTCCCAGGGCACCTCCCGTGTCGTTCTGAATAGCTTGGGTCGTTGCCTTGAGCGCTGAGTAATTCAGGATTTTGTCAGACCTCAGACCCTCCTCTATCATGACCCCTATCTTTACTACTTCATTGAAGGATTTCCCAACCGTCGTCACCAAGTGACCAAAGTAAGTTGGATCCAGTGTCTGCAGGAAGTAGTCCACCATTTCTCCCTCTCTCATGGGAGGATCAACTCTGGCTGCTTGTTCTCTCCAGCGGAACCCGAACTCGCGAAAACTTTCTCCGGGTTTCTTCCCAGTTCTCAATAACGTGAGACGGTCAGGGACTATCTCCAGGTTGTACTGGAAATGACCTGCAAAAGCCTGCGCCAGATCATCCCACGTGTACCACCTGCTGAAATCTTGCCTGGTATACCATTCCAGTGCAGATCCACTCAGACTTTGGCCGAAATAAGCTATCAAAAGCTCATCCTTGCCTCCTGCCCCTCTCATTTTGCTACAGAATCCCCGCAAATGTGCCATGGGATCGCCGTGCCCCTCATATAAATCAAACTTGGGCATCTTGAACCCAGCCGGAAGTTGGACATCTGGGAAAGGGCACAGATCTTTGTATGCCACGCTGACTTGATTGCCCAGCCCGTGCAAGTTCCTGAAGGATTGCTCCAGGCTTTTGAACTTTCTCAATACTTCCTCCTGTTCAGGGGCCTTAACCGGCTTCTCAACCTCTGCCGGTACTTCCAAATGGGGATTGTAAGCCTGTGGTTCGGGTGCATGGAATGTAGGCTCAGGGGGATAGTATTGGGTATCGTGAGCCTGAAACAATGGCTTCACTGGTCGTTCTGTGCAAGGGGGCTGATGTGGGTCCCACAAGAGTGGGAATATCGGGTGTGGGGAGAGGTTGATGCGGTGGCGGAGCCTGGGAATCATGAGGGCTTCTTTCTTGATGGTAATTGGGATTTGGGAGGCTTGTTGAAGGGCCAGAGTGAGGGTATTCCGACATGTGGCTTTGTTATACTAAGTTCAAAAACCTGGGTGTTTGTTCTAGACCTGGCTTACCCGAGCGGACAGCTCGAGCCGAGGGGGCAGCGTACCGGGAATACAGAAGCTTCACCGGCTTAGCAACTTGTCCGAACCTCGTTCTAAATTGGGATTGGACACTATACAGAAAAGAAGTCGTACGAAGTACACCCTTCTTCATGATTCAGAAGACTCAGAGAGAAGATGGGTTTCGGCACAATTTATATACAGTTCACATAATATCAAAGCGGTAAAAGCAACATTTAGCACATTAGGCTCAAACATGTAAAAAATCAGATAAAGCCAAATATAACAATTTATCTAAGCTCGAATTTCTAACCCTGAACCAGTGGTTCTGGGTTATCACTCCCCAGCAGAGTCGCCAGAGCTGTCACACCTCCTTTTTCCGCGCCCGGGGGGCGCAGGGGGTTTTTTCCAATTAAAGGACAATCGAAACGGGATTTATTTGTTTATTTCAGAGTCGCCACTTGGGAGATTTAGGGTGTCCCAAGTCACCAATTTTAATCCCGAATCGAGGAAAATAATGACTCTATATTACAGTCTGCGTACCAGAAATCTAGATAAGGAATTCTGTTAACCCGGGAGAAGGTGTTAGGCATTCCCGAGTTCCGTGGTTCTAGCACGGTCGCTCAACTGTTATATTTGGCTTATTTATCTGATTTTTAATACACTATGAACTTATGTGCAAATTTATCTTTTAACCGCTTTATTATTATTGTTTTTACAAGAATGTGAACATCGCTTAAAATATATCTTTGGACTGTGTCACATGAAATGCACCCACAATCCGAAACATATTTTATTTGATGTTTTAGGATTTGGATTTGGGTCGCATGAAATGCACACCCGAGTTTAAGAAAATTAGATTATTAAAGGTGCGCCTAAAGCGACTAGCACATTATTATTTTTGGGTAGGGCCGTGAAATTTGCTAAACGACCCATCCCCGGGATCTAAATATTTAATACATATATTTTGTGAGGGCCCCGCAATTTGTCCCTTTTATTTGGCGAGGCTCGTCTCATTTTATTTTTTATTATTATTATTTACTATTTATTTATTTTTTATATTTTTAAAGGGATGCCATTTTTACGTTTTTAACCATACTAAACCTTACAGCTTCTTTACAACTAAAATCTCATAACTTGTTAGAAGTTTAATAAAAAGAGTTTTAGCAAATGAGTATTTCGGTAGTAGTAACAGCATGCACTAATACTATTTTTTCGAATGAACTAACCGAAGGAAAAGACGAACAGATTAATGTCAAACTTGTGTCATAGAACAACTAGCCCAACTTGATTAAATGACATCAAATAAACAAGAATAACACAACGCAAAATGAACCAAAATGCAGACAATGAAACATAGGCAGAAAATTTCCATACCAATTTTTATATTGCATCTCCAACATTCAACGTAAGTTTATTTATCTAATACATCGAGGTTTACTAACCTTTGCACCTCGACAAACTCAGGACGACAAACACGATTCCGACGGAACTCAAGCCGGACCTCTCTGAACGAAGAACAACGACGGAACCTCGGACAGCACCTCGACGAACCAAAGTCGACCTCGACGGAAAACAGAAAACTCGGCAAGGCGGGATCGCGGCAACCCACAACTGCCTGCGAAAGACGGAACGACGTCGACAGCAGTAAGGTCGACGCGGGGGGAGGGGGCTACTGACGGACCTGTTTGGTGGTTTGGACGTGGGGGGTGGTGGTTATGGCGTCGGGGTGGTGTTTGGGAGGACGAGGGTGGTCGTTCATGGCTGGACCTGCGGCAGTAGGTGGTTTGGACAGTAGGGGTGCCGGGGAAGGTGTTGGTCGTAGTGTTGGTGAAGCTGGTGGCGACGCTAGATGGGTAACAATGGTGGTTTGTTGATGGTGGTGATGGAGGAGGCGGAAACAGTGGTGGGTCTCGACGGGGCTCCGGTGGTTCCGACAGCTGGGGCGACGAACGGGCTAGTGGTTATGGCGTTCGTTTGGTGTTGGGTTTGGAAATGACGACGAGGGGGAGGGGTCTGCTTGGTAATGGAGGGGGGCTCGTTTTTGTTCTGTTTTCCCGTTTTTTCTTTTTTTTTTGCGTTTTCTTCTGCTTCTTCTTCTTAAGAAGAAGAAGATAAACAGTACGTTGTTTTCTTTTTTTTTTTTTTTTTTTTTTTTAAAATCCTCCAAATCCCTCCTTTCATGTTTTGTCCGTGTATTTGTAATGTTTTGCCCTCAAAAAATGAGCCCCACGCGTGGTGGGGTTCAAGGCATATGTCCCCCACGCGTGGTGGGGTTCCCCATGTGTCCTGGACACTGTTTATTATGGGCTAGGTCCGAAAATTAGGCCTAAAACCGGGTAGTTTAAACCCGAATATTATTCTTTTGCCCGGACCCGAGAAATAGGAACACGTTGCTTAACTAGTCCTATGTAAGCAAAAATAACTACCAAAAATAAGACTAGTATTCAACAAAACTATATATTTTTAAAATATTTTTTAAAGATTTAAAATAGCTACAAAATATTAATGAAACTATTTTTTTTTGTAATTTTCGTTTTTCTTAAATATTAAGATAAAATATGAAGTAATATTTTTTGTATTTTTCAAAGTTAAAATGATTATAGAATATTAATAAAACTATTTTTTTGTAATTTTCGTTTTTAATAAAGACAAAAATAAAAAGTAATATTTTTTGTATTTTTCCAAAATTAAAACGACTACAAAACATTAATAGAATTATATTTTTTGTAATTTTTGAATTTATATAAAGTACAAAAATAAAGTGCAATTTTGTATTTTTCAAGTTGATGAGAGATACATAAACTAAAATTTATATATATACTTTTTTTTGTAATTTTTCTTTTTGCAACGAAATAAAGGAAAAATAGTTAAAATAGCTATACTAGACCCAATTTCACATATTCACACTAAAATGTGAAAATTCTCGGGGAGGGTCAAAAATCACGTGCTTACAGCTGCCCCTCTTTGACTGGAAACACTTGAGCTCATGTGTGATGCAAGTGACGTTGCGGTTGGAGCAGTTTTGGGTCAAAAAGTCAACAAGATATTTCACTGGTGTATTATGCAAGCAAGACAATGAATGATGCTTAAGTGAATTACACGGTGACAGAAAAAAAGTTGTTGCCTATTGTGTTCGCAATTGAGAAGTTTAGGCCTTATCTAATGGGTGCCAAGGTGATAGTTCATACCGACCATGCCGTACTCTACTACTTGATGACGAAGAAGGATTCCAAAGCTCGGTTGATGAGGTGGGTCTTATTGCTTCAAGAGTTTGATTTGGAGATTGTGGACCGAAAAGTGTGTGAAAACTAAATGGCGTACCACTTGTCCCCCTTGGAGGAGGAGGGGAGGCCCCGTGATGGCCTTGAAATTAATGATTATTTCCCTGATGAGCAACTCCTCTCCGTATCAATGAATAGCATGCCTTGGTTTGCGGATGTTGCCAACTTTCTTGTGACCGGTATTGTTCCGTGTGAGCTCTCTTCTAACCAAAGGAAGAAGCTCAAACGGGATAGCTTGGACTACTATTGGGATGAGCAGTATTTGTTCAAAATTCGCAATGATGGTGTGATCTGAAGATGTGTTCTGGAAGAGGATCAACTGAGTATTCTTGATGCTTGTCATTCCTCTCCATACGATGGTCACCATGGTGGGGCAAGGACAACTTCAAAGGTGCTTAGCTGTGGATTCCATTGGCCTACATTGTACAAGGATGCGAGTGATCTTGTGAAGAGATGTGATGAGTGCCAGAGAGCTGGCGGAATTTCAAAGAAGGATGAAATGCCTCTCACCACTATTCTTGAGGTTGACATATTTGATGTGTAGGGCATCGACTTCATGGGACCTTTTGTTAGTTCATGTGGCAACACATGATTCTTGTGGCTGTTGATTATGTTTCGAAGTGGGTTGAGGAAGTGGCTTTACCCAACAACGAGGCCCCGAGTATTGTGGCCTTTCTGAAGAAGAGTATCTTTACTCGGTGTGGCACTCCTAAAGCAATCATTAGTGATGGAGGGTCTCATTTTTGCAATAAGGCATTTGACACTTTGCTTGCAAAGTATGATGTCAATCATAAGGTTTCTACCCCTTACCATCCTCAAACTAGTGGGCAAGTTGAAGTCTCCAACCGGGAGATCAAGAGTATATTGTCAAAGATGGTCAATGCAAATAGGACCGATCGGTCAAAAAAATTGGATGATGCTTGGGCTTATAGGACTACTTGCAAGACTCCGATTGGTATGTCTCTGTACCGATTGACATTTGGAAAAGCTTTCCATCTACCGGTTGAGTTGGAACACAAGGCCATGTGGGCTTTGAGGAAGTTAAATCTTGAATGGGATGTTACAGCAAATCTTTAGGTGGAGCAATTTAATGAGCTTGATGAGTTTCGGTTCCATGCCTATTCCATATCGTCCTTGTATAAGGACAAGATGAAGTACCTTCATAACAAGTATGCTCGTGGCAAGGAGTTCAAAGTGGGTGATTTAGTTCTCTTGTTCCATTCTAAGTTACGACTGTTTCCAGGAAAGCTTAAATCAAAATGGAGTGGACTTTTGAGGTAGTGCTTGTAACTCTATTTGGTGCTCTTGATTTGAAAAACAAAAATGGTGAGATCTTCAGAGTTAATGGGCACAGAGTCAAGCACTATCTTGGCAAGTTTGATGATAGCCACGTGGTGGCAATAATCCATCTCAAGTGATTGATGGTAACCTGCGTCGTGCCGCGATATTAAATCAGGCGTTTCTTGGGAGGCAACCCATGTGTTTTTCTTTTTATTTTTCTTTGATTTTTCTCTTAGTATAGGATTTGTTTTTGGAATAACTAGTTGTGAGATGTGTATAGGGATGTTTGATGCAGTGCAAGACTAAGCTGGCAAAAATGTATCACTCTCTGAACTTTGGACCATGGCCGCGCTCCATTTTTTGCGGTCCGCGGTGGCCTTATCGCGGAGGCAGGAATTGTCAGCGGTGCTAAATGTGCAAAAGTGATAGTTCTCTGAAGTTTCAACTGCGACCGTAATGCATTTTTCGCGGTCTGCTGTGCCTTACCGTTGCCGTGGTGCATTCACTGTGGTCCGTGGTGAAGTCCATGCCAGTGCCCTTCTGAGTTTCATAACTGCGACCCACGGTGGGTAAGCAGTGTGGGTACCAGGTCTTTTTCTATAAATTGACCCCACAAGCCTCATTTTACATTTTTCGCTCATTTTCACTCTAAAGAGGCATAAAACACTGTTCATCAAAATCCTAAATTGCATAAATTCAAGTACTGATTTTCAATCATTTGCATTGCATATCTGGTAACTTCAATCACTCATGAATCTTTAATTTTGTTCTTAATTGATAGGTTTAGTTCTTTCTTTTTTCTTCTTCATCTGTTTTCTCTTAAATTAGTCGTATGAGCCCATAATGTTAATTAGATTAGGGCTAATTTAGTTCTAAATTGTTACTACCTAGGGGAGTTGTTTATGTTTTTACTTGTGCTAAAATGCATAAAACCCAAAAACCCTAGGTCAGTGTTGCTTCGTTTTGCCTACCGCGGCCGCGCTCCATTTTTCGCGGTCTGCGGTGCTAGTTAATCAGAGAGTGGGTAGTCTGAGTCCCACCTCTTTGCGGTCCGCAGTGATTTTTTGCGATCCGCGGTGCAGCCTTCGCGGTTGCAGTGCATTTTTCGTGATCCGCGATTTGCAGCTTTATTTTGCAATGTCAACTATTTTTTTCTGCGCTGCTTCTTTTGGTATTGATACTAACAAACATTAACTGAATTCTCCTTACAGACAATGGTTAAATCAAGAGGAGCTGGTGAAAAACAAAAGGGTAGAGTAGAGTCCTCCCAGGGTAGGGGACGAGGCCTGATCAAATTTACCCCAGCAGTTTGGAAAGCAATTGGGGAAACTAGAAAAAGCATCAAAGTTGTACATAGAGCTGCTTCCCATTCTGCGGGAAGTAAGTATTTGCCCTCCGGGGAGGCATTTGAGTCTGATTCAGTGCCGGAGTATGTACCTGATTTCCCAGAGAGGTTTCGCTTGAGAGATTTACCCATACCTCCAGTCTCTCCTACTGCTCATGCTTCAGTTCAGATTTCTTCTAAGTCGTCAGAGGGCTCAGCTGAGAGCAGTGATAGTGCAACTTCATCCTTACCTACACCTTCGTCACCTGGGAAAGATGTAGATACTGGGGTACCAGATAAAGAGGGAGGGGGTGTGACTCAAACCGGGGGTGTGGAGAGAACTAGAAACCCTAAGGTGTGGCAAAAGTGGTTCGTTAGTGATCTGGCTTATCATAAGTTCCGGGAGTGGTGGCCTCTAAGTTCGCTTATTCCTGCGCGCCAGTTCATAGTACAGGATCTCTTGCCGCACAACCCCAATGTGAAATAACAATTCAATGAACGAGTGGGGTGGGATTACTTTACTAGCGGGGTATCAGAGGCAAACAATCACTTAGTCAAAGAGTTTTACGCCAATGCTTCCCACATCAAGAAGAATACCAAAGTGACTAAAGTGCGGAACTTAAAGGTGAAATTCGATGGAAAGACAATCAATGAGTACCTGGGCTTTCCTGAGGAAGATGAATCATTGTACTTGGAGAAATTAGCACTTGATGATGCAGCCCGTCCATGGCTAACATCATATTTGGCTCTTCCGGGCACCACCTCAACATGGTTGACATCAAGAGTTGCAATCTTGAGGAAAACTCTGAATTTTGTGGCGAATGGGTGGGAGACCTTTGTATGCAGCAGGTTGGACCCTACTATCCATGAAAACTCTATGCCGGTCTCCCGTGTGATATTGGTGGCATCTATTATGGTGGGGTTCCCGATCAATGTCGGGAATGTTATGTCTAGGGTGGTCAATGAGGGTGACAGATCATACCCTTTTCCTCACTTCCTTACAATGTATTTGGAAGACCAGTAGGTGGATAAAAAAAACTTTGACGTGAAGGTAAAGCCCAAGATGCCCTTTTCGTGGTACAACCTCAAGGCCGATGACAGCCCCAAAGGCAAAGATCCTAAAGGCAAAACTGCTACTTCTACTGGCCAGTCTGAAGAGCCAATAGTAGTAGTCGCTTCTTCTCAGCCTCCCACAGCCACACCAGATATTGCCTCTAGACTATCTACTTCCACTCCAGATATTCCGTCATCCTCAGCCTACCCATTGACTGCCCACAGATTGAACCAAACACTCTGCAGTATCAACAACTGGATGTAGACAACAACTTCTAAGCTAACTGTACTTTCTAGCTCGGTGGCAGCCCAGTCCGTACCCCCATAGCCACAAGTTCCAACTTCAGTGGAGGAGACTCTCAAATAGCTTCTGGAAAACCAGAAGAAGCTCCTGGAGAACCAAAAGTTGATTATGGATGCTATATATGCTCATGGAAAGTCACTGAAGGAGCTAACCAAGCAGACAAAGAAGTTGAAGCATACTCGGGCCTCAAAGGAGTCTTTGAAGGAGTTGAGGGGAGAAGTGGAGAAGATGAAGGCTACTGATCATCTACCATTGGAGCTATTGTTGCATGACCAGCATCTAGCAACTCAGATTGAGCCGGAGCAGGAGCCGGAGTTGGAGAGGGCACCAAAGAGGAGGAGAGTGATCCCCCAGGCAGATGATGCAGTGATTGATTTGGAGGACCCGCAGGGAGGTTCCTCTAGCCAACCTCAGGTCCCAGAGCAGGCACAGGTTATAGGGATCCAGTCACAGGTTCCCGAGCAGTCACAGGACCCCACTTAGTCATAGGAGCCCATGCTACCACAGGACCCCATGCAGACGGAGGATCCATAGGGAGTTTTCTTCACTCTCTATCTTTCTTTTTGAGCTTATTTTTGGTTAGTTAGCATTGAGGACAATGCTAGCTTTCATTTGAGGGGGTGGCCCTACTTTTATTTTTGATTTGGTAGTTTAATTTGATAGTTGGACTGTAATTATGATAATATTTTCTTTCTTTATGCTTATTTTTCACTTTTGGTATGTATATAACTTACCTTTTATTTACTTTCCGTTATTGTTCTAGTTTCGTCTGTATATAAAGTTAATCTCATGTATATATTCATCCATTCTTATGTATATTCATCTAAACCCCCATTTTTGTACATATTCAGTTTACTTTCTGTATTTTACTTCATAGCTTCTTTTGCACTTTCCTTAATAGTATAGCTTCTTATTTCATTTAATAGCTTTTTTTTCGGTTCGTAGCTTCTTATTTTATAATTTTGTGTGATCAATAAGCCTTTGGTTTTCTTAATGTCACGGTTCTTTCCAAAGGTGGAGTTTGTGTGAACCGGATGGCTCTTCCCAATGATGGATGGAATGACAACCTTCTTAAGGGTTTGAGTCTATTTTTCTTTTTGTTTTGGCGTAAATAGTAGTTAGTAAGCAATGGTGCCTCAGGCAAAGCTTCACTTGGACCTAACACATTTACCTTTGACCTTATGGTTAAAAATAAATTGTTGTGTATATGATGGAGATAGTTGTGACCTGAGACTCTTGTGTTGGCTAAACAATCATCGAGTGGTTTCTCGGAACCATTTGTGTTGCTCAAATCTTAGCTAAAGTTATTGTGGGCCCCCGACTCTATTTCTTTAGCAATCCTATAGCTTGTGTGGTGAGGTATTGATTTGCAAGTCCAAGTCCCGTGCCAATGAGTCTAGAACTTGCCCTGAGTATTTGAATAGGCGAAATCCTAAGTGTAACTCGGATTAAGAAGTGATTATAGGCTCCCCTTGATCCCACTTGAAACTTGAAAACATTCATAGCCTACCAATAATGTTATCCCTAGTCAACCCCGTTGAGCCTTAGCCCTTATTATTTCAATAACCATGATATAAACCTTTATCCGTTCTAAAATGATCCTCTCTTTGTACCCTATCTTTCCTTAGCACAAAGCAAAAGCATAAGTTTGGGGGGAGAGACAAGTAATGCAAAAGTGATAAAAGATGCAAAATGAAGAAAAGAAAAAAAAACCAAAGGTTCAAAAAGAAAATGAACAAAGTAAAAAAAATAAAGGGATTCAAAGAAAGCAAAAGATGAAAGGCATGAAAAGATTAGAAAGAAGAAAAACAATTGAAATGAACAAGAAAGAGTGCCAGTGTGTCTCTCTAGCCCCTAAAGAAGAAGTGAATGACTCAAAGAGTCGAGAAAATGTGTGCCAAAATGAAGCAAATGAAGTGTTTAAGGGAAGATGAAACCTTCTTAGACCAATATATCTTACCCTGAAACAAAAGCCTTCATTACATTCCCACAAAAGCCCTATATGATCTTGAGTTGAGTGAGCTTACATTAGTGGTGACTCACATAAGGGGCAAGCTTATGGTACTTAGAGCCGGACTTCTGACCTTCCTTTGAAAGAGATGAGTGTGTTTCTCACAATCCTCGTTCTGAGTGCTACAATCTAAAAGTGAGGTTTGCTTATGGAGAGTTGAGGAGTATGAGTTTGGGTTCCACAACGACCAATATAACATAAAGAGTTTCCTTGATGAGTTGAGTCAACTTTTGATGTTTTTGTGTCGCACTATAGCCATGTTACTAAAAGGTATGTATTGTTGATAATGTATTTGAGTTGAGGGTAATTGTTAGTCCCAATGGATTCTTGATGAGGTTACTTTAGGTCAGCTGAATTTTCTTGGTTTTATTCTTAAGAAGGTGTGACTTACTTTGTTTGCTTGAGGACAAGCAAAAGCTTAAGTTTGGGGGAGTTGATAACTAGGGATTCTAGTATATTTTATACTCCCTTTTTCTTGATTTTTGGATTAAAAGTGTATACAAGTAATCCCAAAAGCTTACATGTTGTGCTTGTTTGCAGTGTTTGGTCAAAAAGTGACAAGGAAGTCAAAAATCAGCTCAAAAGGAGTGAAACCTACCCAAGCGCCGAGAACAAGTCAAAGCACCGTTACAGCAGTAAATCCACAGCAGCTGCAATCGATCCACCACGACCACGGTCTTTTATCGCGATCCACGGTGGCAAAGATCAGAGAAGATGAAATTCTGGAATTTCAAGCAACGCGGCCGTGGTAGCCTCATCGCGGCCACGGTCCATTTGTTGCGGTCCGCAGAGAAGAGATTCAGAGAACCTAATGTTTGGAAGTTTTCAAGACACCACTGACCGCGGTTGATTTTATGCGGCAACGGTGTAGCCATCGCCGCCGCGGTCAATTTATTGCGATCCGTGGTGGGCAGATTCAGAGAACAAGATTTGAAGCCAAAATGCCTCACCGCGGCTACAATCCATTTTCCGCCGTCCGCGATACCTCCTTCAGAGGCATTTTTGTCCAGAAAATTTAACCTTGTATAAATACTTCTTTTTCAGATTTTTAGGTCATCTTATAGGTAGTTGAGCACGTGAACGCCACCTTTTAGCTATTTTGAGTAATTTTGTAGCTAGTTTAACATTGAATCTTCAAATCTTAGCTTGTAATTATATTTTATGGGTTATTTTTCATCTCAATATCTAATTTCTTCCATTATTATGAGTAGCTAGACCCATTAGCTAGGGTTGTGGCTCAACCCTAGTGTGGGTATTTGATGTGTCTCTTGTTTTAGGGCTTAGATGTTTATGGATGGTTGATATTTGGCCTGATTTGTATTTTCCATGTTGAATTAGTGGTTGCAAACACTAATTTGTGCCTTTTTGACTTGGACTCTTTTTGAGAAAGAGAGTTTGAGTCTAGGAAAATCAGGCCAACAAGGAATTGGGGCGTTTCAAGAGATTGATAGCCCCAATTAAAGGGTTAAACCTAGAGATAGTAATACCCGACTTGAGCCTATATTGCTTGCACAATTTTGACACCCAATTGGTCTTGAGAAAGCCAATTAGGGCAAAGTCACTCAAGTTACCGAGAGGTATAGAGTGAGTAGTTTCGTGCATTGGCTATATCGCGATCCCAAACATAACAAGTTTGCCTTAGGCTTTAGAACCCGTCAAGTATTCACCTAGGAGGAAATCACTTCCCTAGTGCCTCTTTACCCATTTAGAAAACCCTACATACATATCTACTTAGCTTAATTTCGCACATCATTAATATAAAATTAGAAGTAACAAACAAACAAACATGACTGGAAGTGCAATTAAAACCACTACGCACTACTCGATTAGATAGGAATCCAACTCCAAATTCATCTAGCTCCCTGTGGTTCGATCCCGACCTTCTTGGGTAAAAACTGCATCAACCGCTCTTGCCACTCTGTAGTGGTGTAGGGTTGGACCTGATCACTTAGGAATATTGAAATTTGGGGATTTAGACCTCAAATTGAGGTCGGATTCTAAAACCAATTGTATATCCGGGCTCGGGGGTGAATAGGTAATCGGGTTTTGGTCCGAATTTTAGGTTTGGACCAAGCGGGTCCGGGATCGATTTTTGACATTTTGGGGAAAACATTGAAAAATCTATATTCATGCATTAGAATTGGTTTATTTAGCATTTATTGATGTTATTAAGTAAACTATGACCCGATACAAGCGGATTGGAAGTGGAACCAAGAGGTAAAGCGGTAATTGAGGCTTGAATTTTGACCGTGGAATTGAGGTAAGTGTTTGGTCTAACATTAGCTTGAGGGAATATGTATTGTGGTCTTATTTGCTATGTGTCAGTGTTGAGTACGACGTATAGGTGGGGTGACGAGTATCTATACGTTGGTGTCAAGCATGCTCGTGAATCTTATACTATGATTGTTGTGACTCTTATTATGTATTGTCCATGCTTAAATTGAGGACTATCACCATTGAACAAGACTTATGATAACTTCTTGGTAATTGATCATTGATGAGTATTGGCTCAAGTTGAGATTTATTTTGTAAAGTAACTGTTGGAACGAGATTGGTTATAACTGATTCCCTTGCCGGGATGTATTTGTTTCTATTGTTGATTCTCTTGTCAGGATGTATTATTTCTATTGTTTGGGTGAGGAAGAGTGTAAAGCATGAAGGGTGATGCAATGCATGATATTGTGAGTGAGTGTTAATGCACGAAGGGTGATGTCATGCCGATATTGTGAGCGTTAATGCACGAAGGGTGATGTAGTGCCATGATTTATGAGAGTTAAAGCGCGAAGGGTGATGCCGTGCCGTTTCTTTTATTTCTTATGGTGAGGACGAGAGTAAAAACACGAAGGGTAATGTTGTGCACGTGTTATTGTTTCCTTATTCTTGTTGATACAAATATGGTGTTCATTATGCTTATCTATTGAATTACTGTTAGAATTTGATATTCCCTACAACATGTTTCCCTTCCCATCTATATCTGTTATTTCCTGTTACTATTGTTCTGTTCATATATGATTTAACTATACAGGTTTATATGGTTGTTGTGTCCTAGCCTCGTCACTACTTCGCCGAGGTTAGGCTCGACACTTACCAGTACATGGGGTCGGTTGTACTGATATTGCACTTTACACTTTTGTGCAGATCTCGGTGCCGGATCCTTTGAGTAGATTCGAGGTTGATGCCTTCAGTCCAGGGAGACCAAGGTAGATCTGCTGGCGTCCGCAGAGCCTAAAGTCCCCTTCCCCCGTTTCAATTTTTTGTTGTCTCTTCTATCTCGAGAACAATTGTACTTCTTTCAGACTTATATTTGTAGTAAATCTTAGTCATTCATGGATTGTGACACCAGATATATGGGGTAGCTATGTACTTGAGTTGTGGTATTGTTATATCATTTTCACATTTCTTAATTATCTTGTTTTAACTAATATCTGTTCCCTTTTGAATTAATAATAATAGTGGTAAAACTATAACTGTTGGCTTGCCTAGCTTTCACGAGTAGGCGCCATCAGGATTCCTGAAGGTGGAAAATTTGGGTTGTGAGAACAATGGAAACTGAGAGGATGTCCAGGTATTTGATGAAAGCTCTCACAGAGATGAGGTTAGTGCTTCTCTTATGCAATCTACGCTTGTTTCTGAAGATTTTGTTTCGGCAAGTATCGATCCAATTAAGGAATCCTCAGCAACATGCGAATGCGAGGTTTTTGATAATTTTTCTCAAGGAGTTGGGCAAACTTTTCAAGAATTCTCACCTATGGCAGATGACTAAAATTATTTGTCCTGTTCTCGGCAAAGAGCTGGAGTCGGAGAATGAAGATTGTGGAAATACCCATATCATTATCCCTGCCTATAGACTTCCTTTTATCATTGGCAATGGAGAAGGTAGCATAGTTACATACGAAGATGACAAACACTCTAGAAATGATATGTGTCAGTTGTTTGATAATTCTTCGTATCATGCCGGTTAACCTTTTGTTGACAATGAAATAGTCAAATCACTCGGGGACAGGAATGACCTCTTGATTTTGGATGGAATCAGATTGATTCATGAGCATATATCTATATACCTTCCATTTGATCCCGGTGAGTCTGTTCCTCCACACATTTTATTTGAGCACTTGAATGTACATTTGGATAAATCACAGTACTTGCCCATTACACTACATTATGGTGTATTCAGCTTTGTGGACAATTTCGAGATAGCTACGGAGTTGTTAGCAAGTTCAATCAATAATTTTAATTCCTTAGTGGTTTCCTTTTGTTTCAATTGGAATGTGGAAACCCGAAGTGGAACTACTATTGCGGAGGAGGAAAATCACAAACCAATGTAGTCGTAGCATTTGACAACATTCTTCAAAGGGTTCCAAATAGTCTTCTGCTAAGTCCAATTTCACATAAAAGTCATGGGTGATTCTTTTTCTTAGCTGTGTGTCTGTTCTACCACGTGATAGGAAGTTTATATTGGCTAATGAGGTCCTTGATATTGAGACATATGTTCCTGATGATATCTTGTTGGTTGAGTCTGCAAACCCAGTTTGATTGGAAGAGTTCGTGTTAAAGCAGTCTTTGCGATAGAATTTTCAGTGTTTATTTCTGAGTTGCATAGTACTGAATCGCTCGACTACTTTACCTACATCATTTTATAAGGACAAGTGTTATATGTACCTTCCAATGGTACTATGTGCTGTAGGGAAGTTATTTGATGGAACCATCACCCTAAGATGTTCGATAGAGAAAGATCATGCCGATAGTTTTAGACAGCTCCCAAATGTTGTCCACAATGGCCATTTTATGGTTGTTATGCATAAGGAGCTTAATCTAGAGATTTCCCTGCTGGTTAGCAAGGATGAATATGCAACGCAAGTGACTATTTTTGGACTTCATATCTTCATCGATGGAGTGAATGACTTTCTCCTTGGTCCGTGGCCATCCATAACAAATAATGCAAAGGACCTAGTTCCAACAATGCTACCAGAGGATGAAGATATGAAACAGAGAAGTACTTCCGCAAAAGTTATCAAACAACTATGGCTTCAATGGGAGGAAGCATCAGACAAGCCAATAGACCATGTAGTGTTGTCCAAACTGAAGCAGTTCAGGATAATATGCAATCTCATGAAACCAACAATAACGGTCACTGCAGCAGATTTTTCAGAAGAAGAAATCAAGTATCTAAAATATGTGTTCGCCAGCATGGATACAAACAGCAGTGGAACAATAACTTATGAAAGAATAAAAGCTGGATTGGCTCGGCTTGCTTCAAAACTTTCAGAAGCTAAAGTCCAACAACTCATGCACGCTAGTGTTTTGAAGTTTGAGGGCTCCTTTGATTGGATAACACTGTTTTTACTTCAAGACAAAATACATGATGCAACTTCACACTTAGCTAGATTGATCTCATTGTGGTCAGATGGTGATCCTAATTGTACTGTTATGTTTCTAGTACCTAGATGTCAGGCAGAACTATGGGAAGAGAAAATCAACTATCCTACTGTTGTTTTGTATTTACTGTTTTCTATTGACAAGGTCAAGCGGATATTGCTGCATTTTCTGCTTTACTCGAACCTTGAGGACAAGGTTCTTTTTTAGGCCAGAGGTATTGTTGTGAACCCGCATGACTCAATATGGGCTTATGGGCTAGAAGCGTGCAACAAAGCTGATCCAGTTGGGAATATTAGGCCTGGAACTAAATTGAGAAGAGGCCCAATGACTAAATAACCGAATAGAATGCTAGGACATTATATTTGTGATCCGGGGGGAATACATGGCATCCGAATGGTAGACAATAAATTGTGTCGAGAAAATAAAATCAAGACCGAAAAATATTGCAACAATCGTAGTATTTTATTCCAAATATTTGAGTGTTACAATCTCTATGATTCCTCTGATTCTGTTTCCAATATAAATTCAAGGGCATTTGAGCTTGATCTTGAATTTTAATTTGATTTATCCGTCGTGAACACTTTGATTGTTGCCACGAATTTTATCACGAATAAGTTTTGAACGCCTTGTATTTGATTTGACTTTGTTTTTGATCTTGAATACTTGAATTGTTCTTCGTTCTTGAGCTTGAACTTGATTTGTTCTTCATTCTTGAACTTGAACTTGATTTCTTGAACTTGAACTTAGTTGTTTGTAGCCTGAAACTTGTAGAGAAATTTATGGCGTTTGATCCACGAGCCTTCTCTTGCTTCTTGTTACAACTTCTAGTCTCATTTTTGAGTTATGAAGACCCCTATTTATAGTTGTGGAAGGGAAGAGTTGTAATGGGAACAAATTCCTTCCGACCAATCAGATTGAAGAGTGTCAATTCCGTATTTGATTGGGTAGAACATGTCACTTACACTTGTGGAAGGGAAGAGTTGTAATGGGAACAAACTCCTTCCGACCAATCAGATTGAAGAGTGTCAATTCCGTATTTGATTGGCTAGAACATGTCACTTACACATGTGGATCGGTTCACTACAAAAAAAAGTCAAATTGCGGCAGCTATTTTTACAAATTGCAGCAGTCGGTAACTCCCGCAATTTGTTGTTGCAGCGGTTCACAAAACTTCTGCTAGAAGGTTCACCGCAATCAATTTACAGTAGTTTTTCCGCGACCGCCGTAATTAATTAGTGGCAGTTAATTTGTGGCAATTCAACCCCCGTAAATTGATTATTAAATTATTAAAAAATTTATATTTTTTACAAGTTCTGGCAGTCTGAACCTATGCAACATAGGAAATCATTATTTAGCAATACAAAAATTACGGCAGTCAAAACCCATGCAATTCATTGAACGTATTAATTTCTTTTACTGTATTTTTTACAATTATTGAACTTCGAATATTATCTACTAATGAACCTTTCCTCACCATAATCTAACCAAAAAAGATATAATATAACACTTAGAAACTAAACTTTGAATATTATATAACACTTAGAAATATCAACAACATAGTTAGCATCACAAAAGTATTACTTTCATATATAAATGGTGTGGGGCCACAAAAATGCTCCCATGGCAAAAATTCCTAAACAACTCAAAGCAAATTCAGCAATGTTTCTAGCTACATACAGTAGCGACGGAAGAGCTATCTCCGATATAGCAATCAGCCTCTATATTTAGTTGCTCGAAACGAACTTAGTTTTCAAACTAAATTTTAACATAAAACATTCACCCTAGCCATTCTAACATCCGCTCCAATCACATAATTACAGTGTCATAATCAATTATCTAATTCAATTATAAAAAACTTCAATTGTTTTCACTTGGATTATTGCCATCAGATGATCTTCTTGAGCCGTGGGTGATAGGGATCCACTAGCTGCATCTCTAGGCTGCAAACAAAATAAAACAATAAGATCCTTTAAATGCTAATTATAACTTAAGCTATTTCTTAAATAAAAATTTGAACCAATTCCATCCTTTATTCTGTAGTCAAAATTTTAACACACATGAAACTAGGAATTCAGCAGTACATTTAAACAGTTGGAAAATTAGTTTATCAGGGAAGCTCAAATAGCAGCTCTTTCCTGTTTAAAAGGTGCCCTCGGGTCTTCGTTCTTGAGACATTGTCAAAAGCTACAAGTGTGTAAGAGATCAACAATTTTATTTGTTTTCACTATACTATTTTGACCTCATAGCACATCGTTGATGCAGGATAGGACATAAACATATGATTGTCCAGCCAAACAAGAATGACAACAGAAGTACTTTGAGCATATTCTGGAGTGCTGCATTCAGCAGAAAAATCATGCTCAAGTTCATCATGTAAACAAGCAAACATGGATTTTACAGAGTGCCAAAACCACTAGAACGGACAAGGAAAGCACGTGTCTTGTGACACCAGGTCAGCTAATATCAATTGATGCAGCTCCTGATGCAGATATTATCAGTTGAAAAAAAAATCACAAGTTTATTTACCGTTGTAGGAGGAGAAGCAAAGAACTCCGCAAATTGCTCCGGTATTGTCCCTTCTTTCATTATCATATATGCCTTGAAAGCATTCATCATTTGTTTGTAGTTCTCTTGGCTTTGGTTGTGAGCATTCAACAATTTATTGTAGTTCTCTTGGCAATGGTTCAAACATGAAGCATCACTACTTGAAGCATTCATACCACCAAAACGAGGTCTTGCATGTTTAAAAACTTTGCTAGGGACAGCTCCTAATCCTAAGCACCTTACCCTTCCAGAGTGCTCTTTTCCTAGCACTTCACCAACAACATCATTCGGCGAAACTTCAGACTCATCCACCGTGCTTTGGCTCAAAACAAGCTCAATTTTTTCCTATATATTGTTTGTCACAATATTAATAAGTAACTAAATGCACACCAAGACAAGCAAAAAAGAGATAGCTGCTGAAATGCATCAAGCCAGACACTTTAAAAGTATAAATACATCTAGAAGTTTCACCTTTACACCTACATTCCTTTCATACCTTGTCTTGCTCCTCTATAAATCTTAATGTTACAAACTTTGAGCAATCATTTATCCCATTGAGGGTTAGTTCTCTTGGCCTAATAACAAGAAAACTGACCTTTAATTTTTTTTTATCAAAACTCCTGCACAATGGAGAGTTATGCTACATGTTCAAACCAGTACTCTTCACACATAAGAGTTGCAATGATTTTAGCACTTGTTTCAGCTGTTGTGTTATCGCCATTGTACGTAGAACGACGAAACAAAGAGAGCAGTTATTACGAGACAAGATGTAGCTCCGGGGGGATTGTATTGCCTGTGTTACTAGCTGGATTAATAGTTGCAATTAAAACCACTTCATCATCAGGACAAAGAGATACTGTTATTTCCAAGAAAAAGCAGATAATGTTTCAAACAAGAAAGGAAGAAACAAATTGTAGACTTATTTGACATTACAACCCATTGATAAATATCAAAAAAGATACATAACTAGTCTGGAACAAGCTGAAACTAATAGTGAATCAGACAGATACATATATTAGATTTCATACCCCAAAAAGGAATAACCTTCAACAATCACAAAGATAAAGAAGAAACTTACACATATCTCCTTTGCCGCCTCATTCACATATGTTCCATCTTGTTTCTTATGAGTATCAAGATAAAGCTGTGCGCGTCCAGTCTCAGCCATCTATAAATAAAATAACCAACAGAATAACTTAACTGGAATAGTTACATAAGTTAGTTTAATAATTAAAGTAAAACGACATGAATTAACATCTTTCACCATTTCAGCCCTTCTTCTGGAGTTAGGTTTGGAGCCACCTGTATGTGTAAATTTTTGTTTCTTTCGAATTTCAGTATTCCTTTTGCACATTTCATTACAAAAAAAAAATACTTGAAAGTCAATCACACAAATAACTAAATATAGTCAAACATACAAGTTGAAGTAATTAAATAAATACCAAAGTTGTTTCTTTAAAACGGTAATCAACAAATGAAGTCCACTGATCCCGTGGAATCCCAGCCGGAATATTTTCCATAATCTGAGCTTTACTTTTGAGTGGATCATAGAATGCTCTCCACAAGTTTAGCCTATTCGCGCTCCACTTTTTCCAAATAGAATTATAAACATAACGCCGTGCAACTGACTCGACTGTCTTAAAACAAAACCGTTTCTTCAAGAATAAAACATTGGTTAGCTTATCTGCTACATGCAAATATGAAGTCCAACAATAAAATAGACATGTAGCAGAAAGAATTAAAGCTTATACCTTTACAATTCGATCAAATACATGGTCAAAGTATGATATAGGTAAATATGGCCATTTCTCAAAGTGAATTGGAAATAAGGCGCAATCAGTTGCTAAAATTCCACAAAAGCCAGCAATAAGGCCTTGTGCTTCTCCAAATGGTTCGTCCAGGTAATCGAATTCAAGCACGATGCATTCTTCACCAGATAAATTTAGAACATCCCTAACTTTCACTTTGAGCCTCTTCCTATTTTCTTCTGAATCTTTAATAAAAAAAAAAAAAAGCCAAGAGAAAAAAGGTTACTAAACTTCAACAGTTACTAACTTCAGCAGTTATCATTATGTCTTTAACCCAAAAATAGCTCAAGCATTCTAAACCGAACTCTATTTCTACTGATTGCTCTATTTTCTGCCATACACAGTCTTTCTAATGCCAAAGCATTCTTCATTATCACTAAGTAGCTCAAATTTGATGCTTAAAAAATAAACCAGCAGCATTTTGGGGACTTTTAGCAGAGAAGGAGAAGAAGAAGAAGAGGAAAAAATAAAAAAAAAATAAAAAAAATAAACCAGCAGCAATTTGGGAACTTTTAGCAGAGGAGGAGGAGGAGGAGGAGGAGGAGAAGCAGAAGAAGAAGAAGAAGAAGGAGAAGAAGAAGAAGAAGAAGAAGAAGAAAGTGTACCTATAGCATCTACAATCCAATGTTGCATTGACTCACGTTCAATACGCTTTCTGGATGGTGCAGGGTGTGATGCGACCTGAACTGATGAAGTTGGCTATGATATGGTCTGAAAGGATGAAGCCGATTGTGATGCGGTCTGAAAGGACAAAGTCGGCTGTGATGTAGACTGAAAGGACGAAGTCGGCTGTGATGCAGAATGAAAGGACGAAGTCGGTTGTGATGCGACTTGAACCAATGGAGCCAATTGTTATGTGGCCTGAACTGACGAACCAAGCTGTGATGTGGCCTGAACCAATGAAGCTGGCTTTTTTGTTGCCTGAACTGACGAACCGAACTGTGATGGAACCGACGAAGCCGGCTTTGTTGTTGCTTGAACTGACAGGGCTGGTTGTACATTCCCCTGAATTGACTTTTGCAAGTTGTGCCAACGCTTGGTCTTCGGCATATCTGTAATTAACAAAAGATAAGCAAATTAAATAAATGCTGATATAAACTAATCAAAACTTCCATTCAGATTAAGTGATAAAACAAAACTCTTAATATGATATAGATTCATGTCAAACCAGCTTACAATAACAGAAATGCCTAATGATATATCAACACTCACTTAGTTGCATATTTTAAAGATATTCATACAAGTTATAACAGCAAAGTATGTTTTAAGATTGCATAACAAAAAAGAAACTACAAACATAAACAAAATTCTGTTATACATATGATATAAACATTGAACATTGCTTCTCTATATCTATCCAGACATATGCTCCTCTATTGCAATTTGGATATTTTCATAACCAACATCAAAAAATTGTTCAAATTCTTGTTGTTGGTATGGCTCGTTCTCATATACTTCTTCTTCATCAACCTCTCCCACATCAACCTCTCCCATGTCAAATAAATCTCTTGGCTTTAGATGTACAGCCACACTCCATCCTTCATCATTTTCATCATCAACATAGTAAACCATATTTGCTTGAGATGTTTCAATATAAGGATCATGATCCTCACAATCACTGGTGTGAATCAATTTAGAAAAATTGATACAATTAAAATTCCAAACATCTCTTTTGAACCCTCTATCCAGAGTAGTGTCAGCCCACTGACATTTGAAGAGCACAACCTTGAACCAGCCATAATAATTAAGTTTAATAATATCTTCCAGCTTCCCGTAATATGGCAAGTCTGCTTGCCTCGCATTTCTATCAGCATTCGATGAAATGCAAAAAGTGTCAGAAATAAGAAAAACTCCACTATTTTGAGTTTGCAATCCTTGTTCTCTAGACAAAATCCGAAATTTGAATCCATTAACGTTATAAGCCGTGAATCTTCTTCTTGCATTTGGCGCTGGACCTTGTGCTAAGAACTTAATATCATCAGATATTGTGTTTGCTATATCCGGATTCATAATCTAAATACAAAAAATAATTTCGTCAAACTTAAAAATTAAAATAAGAAAGCTACGAAAACACATTCTAATACCATTCACTCACTCGCTTTGGAAACCAATCAGAGAACTCTTTAGTAACTCTTCTCTCTACCTCTATTGCTGAAGGTCTTCGCCCTCTTGAACTCCTTTTGATGTGTTGCCTAAATTCACTAATGAAGCGTTATACGTATTAATTCAATTCACGTTACTCTAAAACTTCTTTCATAGATCAAATAAAATTAAATTTCTTACTCAATAAATGGCTTCACTGCAGCACAATTGAGTAACACATAGCGATGAGCTTGAGTTTTCTCCAAAGGAGTCAAGGAGAATGTTGTGGAGCCTCCAACCGGTTTACCTTGTTGAGGGAACATAGATGACCTTTCAGAAGCATTGCTATGATTTGGTTCATCACTGAAACGCTTAGGCCTATTTACTCTTGACTCAATATCCTCAAAATACCGAGAACAAAGAATTAGAGCTTCTTCAAATATGTAACTTTCAGCTATAGAACCTTCTGCTTGTGGTTTATTTCCTACCAGGGACTTCAAATGACCTAAGAATCTGGAACATAAAAGGCATCATATTAATACAAGTATTTACATTGAAACAATATTACAAGATAAATTCAAATAATGTCAAAAAAGAAGTTGTACCTTTCTACAAAATATATCCACCGGTAATGTACTGGGCCACCTTGTATTATTTCATCCACTAGATGGACGGTTAAGTGTACCATTACAGTAAAAAATGATGGAGGGAACAACATCTCCAGGTGGGAAAGAGTGATTACAATCCGATCTTGTAGCTTTTCTAGGTCCGAGAGGCTCAAGTTTTTCAGACAAAGATGTCTAAAAAAGGAAGAAAACTCTACCAAAACTGCAACAACGTGGTTTGGAAGCACATTATGAATTGCAATCGGCAACAATTGTTCCATAATGATGTGACAATCATGGCTTTTTAATCCAAAGATTCGTTTTTGATCCAAATCAATACAACGAGATATATTACTTGCGTAACTATCTGGCATTGAGAATTCTTTAAAGTTTTTAGGAAAGATACTTTCTTCTCTTTTGGAATTGTAAAAGCAACAAGCTGGTAATCATCTTTCTCGTCTGGCCCAAGATCACGTCTTACACCCATATCTCGTAGATCTTTTTTAGCCTTAACATGATCCTTTGATTTTTCTTTATCATTTAGCAAAGAGTATATAATATTATCAAACACATTCTTTTCAATATGCATAGGGTCTAAATTATGGCGTAATGAGTTGAATTCCCAATACGGAAGACCGAAGAATATGCTTTTTTTTCTCCATTGCTGAGTTACATCTTCCCCAACACTCTTTTGCCTATTTCTTTTTCTTTTATCATTCAACTCTGCTGGTTTTCCAAATGTAATATCAATATCTTTCACTTGTTGTAAAATGTCGGACCCAGATAATTTATTTGGGGGCCGGGGGGCCTCTCTTCCACATTTCCATCAAAGCGAAGCTTCATCAATCTAAATTTGTGATTTCTTGCCAAAAATCGACGATGGCCAATAAAGCACCACTTTCTACTATGCCGAAGTCGACAAGGTTCTGTATCAAAATTACAAGAGGGACATGCAAAACAAGTATGTGTGTTCCAACCAGATAAGATATTAAGTCCAGGAAAATTACTGACTGTCCACATAAGAGCTGCTCGCATTCTAAATATTTCATCCTTTGATGAATCAAAAATTTCCACACCTTTACTCCACAACTCATTCAACTCCTTAATAAGGGGTTGCAGGTATACATCTATATTATTCCCCGCCGTACGTGGACCTAGAATCATCATTGAGAGGATAAAATTTGGTTGCTTCATACACAACCAAGGTGGAAGATTATATGGAACCAAAATCACTGACCAAATGCTATAATTAGTACTCATCATCCCAAAAGGGTTAAGACCATCACTAGCTAGGCCTAATCGAACATTTCGAGGATCAGAAGAAAATTCAGGAAACGTTGAATCAAACCTCTTCCATGCCTCACCGTCTCTAGGATGCCTTATGATTCCATCTTTGTTACCACCCACCGTATGCCATCTCATATGCTCTGCCGTCTTAGAACACATGAACAATCTTTGTAACCTTGATTTTAATGGAAAGTAACGCAAAACTTTTGCAGGCTTCTTCTTTTGCTTCTTAGTTGTAGCAAACTGCTTCTTCTTACCTGAAGCAGACACAACATTTTGTTGCTTTTCTTATCAGGCTTCCACCTAGAAGCGTGGCAATACTTGCATGTTTCTTCATCAATATCATCTTCCCAGTACAACATGCAGTCATTCGGACAAGCATCGATCTTAACATAATCAAGACACAACTTATTGATGGTATTCTTGGCCTCATAAAAAGATATAGGGATTTTTGCAAATTTAAATGCATCCCTAAGTAGATCTAGTATCATAGTCATTTCCTTGTTACTCAACCCAGACAAACACTTTATGTGATATAACTTTAACAAAAACTCTAACTTTGAGTACTTGGACCCTTCGTACAGTTCTTGATTTCCATTTATAAGCAAGTCAAAAAAGTCTTTGTTGTATGAAGCTGGCATTTCGTTTAACATTTCTTCTTCTCCCACTACTTGTGATGGACCTACATCAACGCTCTCATGTCTTAAGCCCCCAAATGCTTCATTAATCAATAATTCTATAGGATTTTCGGGAGGTATTGTATCATGGGTAACCTCTATGTTGTTAGAACTATGCACCACATCCATTTCCCTATGCATAAACCAAGTGACATAATTTTCAGGGAATGGTTTGCAGCCCAAATGGTAAAATACTATATCTTTAGTCTGCCACTTTCTAAAGCCACATTTAGGACATGCACATTTTATTCTATCTCTTATAGCTCCATTCTTAAATGCAAATTCTATAAATTGATTCAAACCAAGCAAATATTCTGGTGTGTTCCTCGACATTCTAATCCAAGACTTATCCATTGAAAAAATAGATTAGTGTGAAACAATATTCACCTACAAGATTTTCAAAGCTTTAAGATTAGAGACATATTTAACACTTTATAAGACAAAAAAAGTAGAGGTAATGTTCTACTAATTATCTAGCATGATAAGACCAACTGAGAATGCTACAACAAGCTACTTAATTTCTCAATTGACTACATTACATTAAGCCTTTTGCATTAAAGTAATGTTAAGCAGCCATAAAAGATAACCATATTTACCAACTTAATACTCTCCTTATAACATCTGGTTGAAAAGCAGCTCAACATGATAGCACATCAGTTTAAGTACATATTCAGAGGACAACTTCAGTGGAATTAAAACACATTGCACATGCAGATCCCCACCATTATTATGATATGATGGAACACTTAGTATGTTTATGAAAGATCAGGTGATCAGCAGCAACACTAAGACAAAATTAAAAAATCTACTTCATTGTATTGTCAAGTCTTACTATTAAAAAATCTACTTCATTGTACTGCCCTCCGGAGAAAATTAAAATTCCAATCTTATCATAGTCACTACCATTTTCTAGGATACGTTACACCATTCATTACTTGTCTATAGCAATTAACAGAAGAAGTCTAACTCCAAGAAGATATGGTCGAACAATGCAAACAATAGAGAAAGGCAGGGAGAGTGACAAAAGGTTTATTGCTTACTGCTTACATTAATTGATTATGTAGAGATACGCTTAGTAAACACTTTCTTAATATGATTCTCTAGTTCCTTATTAACTAAAGGTTTCATTATCGGGTGAAGTTCACTGTATTGCACTGTTTCTTCCATCTGCGCCTTCTTCTTTAACAATAGAGAGGTTAATGTTGCCTTGGGTTTAAGGTCTCTCTCAATGAAGAGAGGTGAATCAAACTAAATTGAAGGCCTACTACTTTGATTTAGAACCAATCAAACTTATTCAGTGATTGTGTACAAGTTATAATTTCACATTGTGAATCTGTTGTAATGAAATAATCATAGTAACAATCATACAATAAGTAAGTATCTGTTTAAAATTATAGCATATTAACCATAATACATCTATTGTACCAAGGGACTGTTGAATTTGGCAAATCCCACATCGGTGGGTTAGCCATTTGGTAGGGATATTTTTCCTATAAAAGGAGGCCTAATGTTTAGGATTTAAACACACCTCTCATTTGCCTTCTTATCTTCTTAAGGCATTTGTATCTTCTCTCTTTAGTATTATTTCACTTGTATTTTTGGAGTGGAATAAAATATTGGTTGTGTCCGAGGAGTAGGCAAAATTAGCCGAACCTCGTAAATTCTGGTGTTCCTTTTATTGTTGCTTTATTGTCTTATTTATTATTTGGTGGCTGTCATAATTTTTGGTATAGTAGTTGTGACTTATTCACACTATATACATTTGGCTTCCGCAACAATTGGTATCAGAGCCAAGGTACTGTCTAAGTATGCTCTGTGGTTGCAGCATAGTCTGATCTTCCACATCAGAAAAGATTTATCTTGGTAACTGAGTCAAGGTTCTGTCTGAGTATGCTCTGTAGTTGCAGCTTAGTCTGATCTTCTACATCAGAAAGGAAATAATCTTGATTTGTGTCGTCAGCTATTAAATAATATTTGTGTCAAATATGGGAGACAATAAACAAGAAGAATCTACATCAAGTGTCAACAATACGTCATCATTGGCATCTTCGCTTATGACAAGAATTGTGTCAAATGCGAAATTTGCGGTAGAAATTTTTGACGGGTCCGGGCATTTTGGGATGTGGCAAGGCGAGGTTCTAGATGTCCTTTTTCAACAAGGGCTAGATCTGGCCATTGAAGAAAAGAGATCAGATGTTATTGGAGAAGAAGATTGAAAATTATCAACCGTATTGCTTGCGGTACCATTCGATCCTACCGCAAGGTAGAAATATCCATACACAAAGGAAACTTCTGCAAGTAAATTATGGAAAGCACTGGAGGATAAATTTTTGAAGAAAAACAGTCAAAATAAATTGTGCATGAAGAAGAGACTGTTTCACTTCACCTATGTTCCTGGTACCACGATGAATGAACATATCACCAGTTTCAATAAGTTGGTCACAGATTTGCAAAATATGGATACAACTTATGATGATGGTGACTTGGCCTTGATGTTGTTGGCGTCACTTCCTGATGAGTACGAGCACCTTGAAACTACTCTACTCCATGGAAATGACGAAGTTTCTCTCAGAGAAGTTTGTTCGGCTTTGTACAGCTATGAACAAAGAAAGCGAGAAAAACAGAAGGGCGGAGAAGGAGAAGCACTATTTGTGAGGGGTCGTCCTCAAAATCAAACGAGGACAAAGAAGGGAAGATCCAAGTCAAGATCCAGACCCAGCAAAGATGAATGTGCCTTTTGTCGAGAAAAGGGGCACTGGAAGAAAGACTGTCCGAAGTTGAAGAATAAGGCCAAACATAACAATGGAAAGGCCATTATGGATTCAAATGTAGCTGATTGTGATGATTCAGACTTCTCATTAGTTACAACAGAGTCATCAACATCATCAGACATATGGTTGATGGACTCGGCTTGTAGCTATCATATGTGTCCCAACAGGGACTGGTTCGTGGATTTTCAAAAGGGAAAATATGGAGTCATCCACACAGCGGACAACAGCCCTCTTACCTCATATGGAATTGGTTCAATACAATTAAGGAACCATGATGGAATGATCAGAACATTAACAGATGTTCGATATGTACCGGATTTGAAGAAGAATCTCATCTTTGTAGGAGCCCTCGAATCAAAAGGGTTCAAAATCATTGCAGAAAATGGAGTGATGAAAGTATGCTCCGGTGCACTAGTGGTAATGAAGGCTAATCGGAAGAATAATAATATGTACCGCTATCGTGACAGTACAGTTATTGGGACAGCGACAGTGACATCCAGTGACGACAAAGAGGCAGAAGCAACCAAGCTATGACACATGCGCTTGGGACATGCTGGAGGAAAATCCTTGAAAACTCTATCAGATCAAGGATTGTTAAAAGGAGTAAAGGCTTGCAACTTGGAGTTTTGTGAGCATTGTGTCAAAGGGAAACAGACAAGGGTTAAATTTGGTACAGCGATCCATAATACTAAAGGCATTTTGGATTATGTACACTCTGATGTTTGGGGTCCTTCCAAAACACCTTCATTGGGTGGGAAGCACTATTTTGTAACCTTTGTTGATGATTTTTCCCGAAGAGTGTGGGTGTATACAATGAAGAGCAAAGATGAAGTGTTGGGAATTTTTCTCAAATGGAAGACGATGGTGGAGAATCAAACAGGCAAGAGAATTAAGTGTATTCGTACAGACAATGGAGGTGAATACAAAAATGATCATTTCAATAAGGTCTGTGAAAATGATGGCATCGTCCGACACTTCACTGTCAGACATACACCACAACAGAATGGAGTGGCAGAACGTATGAACCGAACCTTGCTGGAGAAGGTACGGTGTATGTTGTCCAATGCTGGCTTGGGCAAAGAATTTTGGGCTGAGGCAGTTACATATGCATGCCACCTCATTAATCGCTTACCATCTGCTGTTGTTGATGGCAAGACACCATTTGAAAAATGGTATGGAAAGCCTGCTGTAGATTATGACTCTTTGCACGTGTTTGGCTCAACTGCATATTATCATGTGACAGAGTCAAAATTGGATCCAAGGGCAAAGAAGGCTATTTTTATGGGAATTACTTCTGGAGTCAAAGGATATCGCTTATGGTGTCCTATGACAAAGAAAGTAATATTCAGCAGGGATGTTACCTTTGATGAATCTGCTATGGTAAATAAGGTAACAGAAGATACCAAACAAAATGAAGGTGCTTCTAAGCAGGTGGAGTTTGAGGGAAAATTTATTTTTCCTACACAAGAAGCAGAGGAGGAAACAAATGAAGATTACCCTCTGGAAGGAGAGCCAGTAGAGGAGATTCCAACTCAGGAACCTCAACAACAACTTGAATCAATAGCAACCAGCAGGCCAAAAAGAACAATAACGAAACATGTTCGTCTCATAGAGACGGTTGCTTGTGCAACCTCAATTGTAGCTGATGATGTTCCTACCACTTATAAAGACGCTGTCCAAAGTTCAGAAGAAGATGAGTGGAGGATTGCCATGAATGATGAAATACAGTCCCTTCATCAGAATCATACATGGAGATTGGCCAATCTCCCGAAGGGAAAGAAAGCAATTGGGTGCAAATGGGTATTTGCAAAGAAGGAAGGATTTCCTAACCAAGTAGATGTTCGCTACAAAGCAAGATTGGTGGCCAAAGGATATGCTCAAAAGGAGGGAATTGATTACAATGAAGTGTTTTCTCCAGTTGTAAAACATTCCTCCATTAGAATTATGTTGGCTTTGGTAGCACAATTGGATTTGGAACTAGTTCAGATGGATGTAAAAACTGCGTTTTTACATGGAAACTTGGAGGAGGAAATCTACATGACTCAGCCAGAAGGATTCAAAGTTGCTGGAAAAGAAAATATGGTGTGCAAACTTGAAAAATCGTTGTACGGATTGAAACAATCTTCTAGACAATGGTACAAGCGATTTGACGAGTTTATGTTGCGGCAAGGGTACAAGAGAAGCAAATACGATCATTGTGTGTATTTGCACAAGCTTAAAGATGGTTCCTTTGTATATCTTCTCCTATATGTTGATGATATGTTGATAGCTTCCAAGAATTCGGAAGAAATTGATAAGTTGAAGATTCAACTGAAGAAGGAGTTCGAGATGAAGGATTTGGGTGAGGCAAAGAAAATTCTTGGCATGGAGATAATAAGAGATAGACGTTCAAAGAAACTCTGTTTATCTCAGAAAGAATATTTGAAAAGAGTACTACAACGTTTTGGCATAGATGAAAAGACTAAGCCAGTTAGTACTCCACTTGCTCCCCATTTTAAGCTAAGTACTACTATGTCGCCAAAGGATGAAGCTGAACGAGAGTATATGTCAAATGTACCATACACAAATGTTGTTGGTAGCTTGATGTATGCAATGGTCTGTACGAGACCTGACATTTCACAAGTTGTTGGAGTTATTAGCAGATATATGCATAATCCAGGAAAGGAATATTGGCAAGCTGTGAAGTGGATTCTACGGTATATTCATAATACTGTAGATGTTGTGTTAGTTTTTGAGCAGGAATGCAATCAGTCTATAATTGGATATTGTGACTCAAATTTTGCGGGTGATCTGGACAAACGAAGATCAACTACTGGTTATGTGTTTACTTTTGCAAAGGCACCAGTTAGTTGGAAGTCTACTTTGCAGTAAACAGTTGCTTTGTCTACAATAGAGGCAGAGTACATGGCTATTACAGAGGCTGTAAAGGAGGCAATTTGGCTTCAAGGATTGCTAAAGGAGCTTGGTGTTGAACAAAAAGGTATCACAATTTTTTGTGATAGTCAAAGTGCTATTCAATTAACAAAGAACCAAGTTTATCATACAAGAACGAAGCACATTGATGTTCGGTGTCATTTCGTACGAGAAATCAAAGAAGAAGGTGGAGTCACGGTGAAGAAAATTCCTACTACAGAGAATCCTGCTGATATGCTGACAAAGGTGGTAACTGCGATCAAGTTTCAACATTGTTTGGATTTGATCTACATTGTTGAACACTGAAGATTGAAGATGAAGACATAACCAAAATTTGTTATTGAGAGAAAAATTGAAGATGTGGAATTTTGCCACGGTGGAGATTTGTTGAATTTGGCAAATCCCACATCGGTGGGTTAGCCATTTGGTAGGGATATTTTTCCTATAAAAGGAGGCCTAATGTTTAGGATTTAAACACACCTCTCATTTGACTTCTTATCTTCTTAAGGCATTTGTATCTTCTCTCTTTAGTATTATTTCACTTGTATTTTTGGAGTGGAATAAAATATTGGTTGTGTCCGAGGAGTAGGCAAAATTGGCCGAACCTCGTAAATTTTGGTGTTCCTTTTATTGTTGCTTTATTGTCTTATTTATTATTTGGTGGTTGTCATAATTTTTGGTATAGTAGTTGTGACTCATTCACACTATATACATTTGGCTTCCGCAACAGGGACAAACAAGAATCAGAATGTAACAGCTGCTGGAAGACAGTTTAGGACCCAAGACATTTAATCTTCTTCATATATTCAATACCATTGATTCATAAAGTCCAGCTAGATATGAAACAGATAATACTATGGACAACATGTTTCAACAACAAGATATTACCTCCTACTGGCAGAGAGGTGAATCAAACTAAATTGAAGGCCTATTACTTTGATTTTTATCATATCAGTAAAAGAACCCTATCATAACCACAAAATAGAAAAATAGACAAATCACCAAGTTATAACCCTTAACTCCAATTCATATGTATAATAACCAATAAAATCACATAATTCCCCAATCGAAAGAACAGAGCATCATCACAAAACCAAAATTATACATACATGTGCCTAGGTATCTGCCATAAATATGCATGTAAGAATCAAGTAAAATGAAGGTTAAAAATTAGGGATATCAGTGCAGTAATTAAAGAAATAATGGAGAAAAAGCTTACCACAACTGAAAAACACAGCGACAAATCATTTTTTTAATGAATTTTTACATTACAGAACATGAAAGAAGAAACAGAAAACAAAAATACATATGAATATTGAGGCAATAAAGCAGATTGCATGCCAGAAAATTCTAGGATTATAGAGAAATCAAGCTAATAAATTGCATATAATCAACATAGAAACCCCAAATCAACCAAAAAACTCCAAATAAATAGAGAAACCTCAAATTCAACAGAGAATACCCAAAATAACACAAAAATAAAGTGAAAACCCACATGTAATTTACAAAATACAAAAATACCTGGTTACACAAAATCAGAATTGGAGAAGATGAAAGACAAATTGCAAATAATCTGAAGAAGAACACCGTGAATTTTCTAGCAACGACACTCCAATTTGGTGAGAGAGAGGTTGCCGCTTGGAGACTAGAGAGAGAGAGAGAGACGGCAAAAAAATTAGAAGGTCTAAAGGTTTTGGGTAATAAGTCTAAAAGGTTTTGGCGGAGAAAAAAATGAGGGAAAACAAAAATATTGTGGGAAAAATTAGAAGTTTGGCGCTCTTTTGCTTTTAATGTACCAGCTGATCCCCCAAATTATAATTAATTGCATCGGTTAGAGAAAGTCCCGCAATTTGATACAATTTGTGGGAGTTACCGGTGACGGCCGCTAATTAACTGCCGCAATTTGACTGTTTTTTTGTAGTGGTTCCACTGGCCTTTTAATTTGACTTAGCATGCCTTATCGTTCTGACATGTGGCATAATCCTATTAGCTCTTTCGTTTGACTTGGTGTGCCATGTCATTTGACACGTGGCACCAAACTGGGTTTCTAGAAAGATGACATTTTGGGCTTAATAAAGTGGGTTCATCATTTTAGCCCAATTAAATGGGTTAGCCTAATGGATTAAGACTTATTTATTTAATCCATATATATTGAATTATATAATTAATTCAATTATATTAGCCCATAATATTTGTTTGGACCAATATATCTTGAATTTAAAATATAGTCCAAATTATTTTATCGATTTAGATTCGATAAAATTTAAATGATTACAAATACCCCGCTTCAAGACTTGTCGTACGTAGACTTTAGACCTTAAAGACGAGACTTCAAGTATTAGCTCAGGCTTCTTTCATTTGAGGAAGATATTTTTTCCTTCTACCTTAACAATGACGTTAGCTAGATTAGTTTGATGAATTAGGGACTATTATTTCATACTCCAAGTCAAGAAAGGAATAACTTTTAATTCCAAACTTAATTTTTGCCAGCTCAAGTGAAAATTCACGTGGTGCATTCCCCTTTGTTAACGCCCAAGCAGCATTTACTTTTTTTTTTTTTTAAATCTTGCATTCACATTGGAGTAAGACAATTATGTCTTCGCTTTGATCTCCCAGCAAAGTAACATGCCTCTTTTCCACATAAGCCAAAGTTACGATCACCTAAACTTGTATGAGGCTTTAATTTGATCTTTTGGATAGCTATGACATAAGAAGTCACTTAAGCTAGCTCACGTAGATTAGCTGTAACCATCAAAGGAGTAAGCTAGGATATCTTTCCTTATTTTTCTAGAATTATAGCACTGCAAACGTCCCTTTTCCAATTTGCATGTAATTAGGAAATGTTCGCCGCCTTGAGAACAAAGTCCTTTTAGAATGCAAATTGTAACAGCTATTCCACATCGAAATATATTCTACGCGGACGTCTTCTTGGAATCTATATAAACACTTTTGCTCGTTATGGTGAGCATCAATTTGCGGTATTCACAAGCTATGTGAGTCTAATTTTTTTTTTGGCGTGAAGGTAAGTTTTTTTTCTCTTTCAATTTTCGTCACCCTTTTATAGCCAACACATCTTGTGGTATAAAATTAATATTTTGATGTAGAAAAGTCCAAATCACAGTCCATTTGATTCTGTAGAAGCTAGACTTTTATTTCTAGAACATATTTGAAATTCATAATCAGAATCTTTGCGGATCACCCTAGGTAATTTTTCTAAATTACCCTTAATTTCTGTCATGCTGATAGTATCAGATTTGTGCGACTTTACAAAAAAATTATATTTTGTTGTAGAAACCTTAGAATTGCAAACCGTTTGATTTCTCAAAAACTAGAGTTCAAGATTTACTTATCCGAAATTCAGAGTTAAACACATTTAGGATCGTTTCAGATTATTTTTTGAAGTCGGCTCTATATTCTAACGTGCCATCAGTTTTAGATTTGTGCGACTTCACCAAAAATTTTATATCTTGATATAGAGACCTCAGAATTACAAACCGTTTAATTTTTCAAAAACTAGAGTTCAAGATCTACAACATATCCAAAATTGAGAATTAGACACTTTCAGGATCGTTCTAGATGAATTTTTTGAAGTCGGCTCTATATTTTAATGCGGCAACAGTTTCAGATTATCTCGGCTTCATCAAAATTTTTGTATCTCGATGTTGGAATGTCGGAAGTGAAAATCGTTTTAATTGGTAGAACCTAGACTGAGAGAGCACCAAAAATCATGACCCGAATCATGCTAGAGCGTTCTAGGTAATACTTTCAACTTTTTCGAATCTAACACGTCTTGGCAGGTAACCATCTTTCTTGTTCTTATATTTTTTTTGCTACCTTCTTTATGTTGTTGTAGGTAATGGGAATATCTTCGTCAACAAGGTTAGACACACATAGAAGAAAAAATTTATGGCAACAAATAGAAGGACAAATCTTCAACATCATGTGGAAGGACAAATCCATGACGGCATATAGATGATCTAGTCCACAACAACATATAAGAAGATAGATCTGTCGCAACATATAGATGGACAAATCCACACCAACATATAGATGGACAAATCCATACCAACATATAGACGGACAAATCTACATTATCATATAGACGGACAAATCTCCATCACCATATAGACGGACAAATCTCTATCATCATATAGACGGATAAATCCATATTAACATATAGAAGTATCAAATCCATGAAGAGGCCAACTTAAGGTGCAAAAGGACTTAAATGTCCACCTTAATATTGGAAAACTATAGTTCCTTTTAAGGACAAACCTACGAAGAGGTCAACTTAAGGTGCAAAGGGATTTCAATGTCCACCTTAAGATTGGAAAATTAGAAAACTTCAACTTGAAGACTTGGCGGACTTTGCAGATTTCAACTTGAGGACCCACAAATTTGAAGATTTGATGGACTTGAAAATTTGGTGGACTTTGATGCTTCAACTTGAAGAACGGTGGACTTTTAAACTTCAACTTGAAAAATTAGTAGACTTGAAGACTTTAGCTTTAAGACATGTAGGGCTTAAATAATTCAACTTGAATACTGGCGAACTTGAGAACTTCAAATTGACCACTGACAGACTTGAAGACTTGGAGGGCCTGAATACTTCAACTTGAAGACTGGCGGACTTGCAGACTTCAACTTGAAGGATGGTGGACTTTGCAAAATTTAACTTGAAGAACGACATACTTGAAGATTTGGAGGGCTTATATAATTCAACTTGAAGACCGGTGAACTTGAGGATTTCAAATTGAAGATTTCGCCTTCTACTAAAAGTCTACATCCATCAATTAGAGATGCCAATTTTCTATGGAGGCTTGCACCCATTGGACCACCAATCTTTAATAAGGTACAAAGTTCGTGTAAGCCTAATCTTTAAGTTCCAAGTAAGTGGATTATATTCCATCATTCTTCCCTCGAATAACGATTGGGGTAACATGTATATTTTAAACTTATACAACTGAACTCAGAATGAAACTCTAAGATGCCTACGTACCTCGATGAAGAGGATCAAGTCATGCCATAGTTCCAATGGGTGGATTTTTTTATTTTTATTTTTATCTTTTTATGTCCTAACTTTTGCCTAGGTTTCCTCTTTCGAGGTTTTTCGACCTGGCATACTTTTGTTTTTGGGCAATACACAGTGTATACTCTTGCTGGCCGGGATTAACATGCACTTTATGCTCTTGTGTTAAGGAGCGTAGTAACTTGCAGTTTAAGCTCGTATTTTAGGGAGCTTTGCGACTTGAAGATTTTGCTCAAATTTGAAGAGCTTCATGACGTGCAATTTAGGCTCGTACGTCCAAGAGCATTGCAACTTGAAGATTTAGCTTACAAGTTGTAGTTCCGCTCGAATTTCAAGAGCTTCATTACTTGAAAATTTAGCTCACAGTTGAAAAGCTTTGCAGCTTGAATAGTTTGCTCGAATTTAAAGAACTTTACAACTTGAAAACTTTGCTCAAATTTTAAAAGCCTTATGCCTTAAAGTTTGGCTCTAATTTGAAAAGTTTTGCGACCTGAAGTCTTTGCTCTATTTTGAAGAGATTTCGACTTGAGTCTTTGCTCGTTGGAGGGATTTGCAACTTGAAGACTTTGCTGGAATTTTAAGAGCTTTACGTCATAAAGTTTGGCTTTAATTTGAAAAGCTTTGCAACTTGAAGTCGTTGCTCGACTTGAGTCTTTGATCGAATTTGAAGAGCTTTGCAACTTGAAGACTTTGCTTGAATTTGAAGAGCTTTACGTCTTAAAGATTTAGTTCAAAATTGGGGAGCTTCGTGACATATAATACAGACTCATGTTCCAAGAAGCATTACAACTTGCAGTTTAGGCTCGTGCATTGATGAGCATTATAACTTGCAGTTTAGGCTCGTGCATTAAGGAACGTTATAACTTGCATGGACTTTTCAACTTCATCTTCGGATGAATACTTGCCCCCATTCTCAGCATCCTCTACTTCTATTTCATCATGAGGCTCAAGCCAGGAAACCTTTGATCTCCACTTGTATCCATACTCAATTCCATATCATGTGCACGAGTTGTTAGTTCTTCAAATGTTTTGGCTATGCCTTGTAAGATATAGCGAAGACTCCAATGCATGCCTTGAATGCACATTTCGATGCCAGAAGTTTCGCTAAGGTGATCTTTGCAGTTGAGGCTTAAGCTCTTCCAACAGTTGATGAAGTCAATAACTGGCTCATCCTTTCCTTGGTGAGTGTTTGTAAGTTCGATCATGCTTACGATGTGTCTTGTGCTATAGAACGATTGAGAAACTCTTGCTCCAACTGCTACCAACTATCGATAGAACCAGGTTCGAAATCTATGTACCAATCGAATGCATTACCTTTGAGAGAACGAACAAACTGTTTGACAAGATGATCACCATAAGTCCCAGAGTTGTTGCATGTCTCAACTAAATGCGCCACATGTTGCTTGGGATTTCTTTTTCCATCAAATTGTTGAAGCGATGGAGGTTGATATCTAGTAAGCATCTTCAAGTTATCAATTCATTGTGTGTATGACTTTGCAATGTGAGGGAAGATTTAATCGGAGGATCAATTTTATCTTCAATTGTCCCCATGATGAAGTCCTTCAATTGATTAACATGAATTAGACCTTCTAAAGAAACTTGGATCTCTTTGACCACGATTGTTTGCCTCGCATCAGATTCTCCCCTTACTTTATCTTCAAAAAGTTCCACATGTGGTTGAATTGATTTTGCTTCTGCTAAGCTCTCGATCTCACTTGCTAACTTTTCGAGGTGATTATCTCGATCCTCCATATACTTGGTCAACTTCTCAAGTGCTTTGGTCAAATTTTCAAGTTGTTCTTCCATGGTCGAATTGTTAGATCTTGTACTTGAACTTGGAAAAGAAGAGATGAGAGGTAGAGATCGTCCCACTGGGCGTGCTAGAATTTGTAGATAATAAATTGTGTCGAGAAAATAAAATCAAGATCGAAAAATATTGCAACAATCATAGTATTTTATTTCAAATATTTGAGTGTTACAATCTCTATGATTCCTCTGATTCTACTTTCCAATATAAATTCAAGAGCCTTTGAGCTTGATCTTGAATTTTAATTTGATTTATCCGTCGCGAACACTTTGATTGTTGCCACGAATTTCATTACGAACAAGTCTTGAATGTCTTATATTTGATTTGACTTCATTCTTGATCTTGAATACTTGAATTGTTCTTTGTTCTTGAGCTTGAACTTGCTTTGTTCTTTGTTCTTGAACTTGAACTTGATTTCTTGAACTTGAACTTGGTTGTTTGAAGCCTGAAACTTGTAGAAAAATTTACGGTGTTTGATCCACGAGCCCTCTCTTGCTTCTTGTTTTAACTTCTGGTCTCCTTTTTGAGTTATTAAGACCCCTATTTATAGTTGTGAAAGGGAAGAATTGTGATGGGAACAAACTTTTTCCGACCAATTAGATTGAAGAGTGTCAAGGCCGTATTTGATTGGCTAGAACATGTCACTTATACATTGTGGCTCGGTTCCATTGGCCTTTTAATTTGACTTGGCATGCCTTGTCGTTCTGACACGTGACATAATCCTATTAGCTCTTCACTTATACATTTTGGGCTTAATGAAGTGGGTTCATCACTTTAGCCAATTAAATTGGCTAGCCCAATGAATTTAGACTTATTTATTTAATCTATATATATTGGATTATATAATTAATTCAATTATATTGGCCCATATATTTGTTTGGACCAATATATCTTGAATTTAAAATATAGTCCAAATTATTTATCGATTTAGATTCGGTAAAATTTAAATGCTTACATGAATTATGTTGAAGCCTTGGCTTAGTCTGTTCTTCTCATCTCCTCTGTTGAATCTGTCTTTCTTCCCCTTTCTTCTTAGCTTTAGGTTGCAATTTCTCTTCTCATCTACTCTCTATTTCCTTTAGTGTTGTTTTATACTGTTCTATTGATATTTGGTTATTGTAATTCTGTTTAGTGAGTTAATATAATCAATTGATTTGGGTGTAATATCTAGTTTGTTTCAGAGGTCAAGCTACACTAAAATGCTACTATGTGAAATCACTCTTAAGTTTTCTCTCTAATAATGTTAAAACATATCTCTTAACTAATTTAATTCTTATCTTGCATTGGCTGATTCTACGCACAGGGTGAGGATTTGCTCCAGTATAATTAGCTCCAATATTTTTCAATGCGGCTATGGATGATTGCCACATGCTCGAAAAAACTTTAAAAGGTTAAGATCTTGCTTTATATTATTCCATGATTCAGTCAACATTAAATAAATATTTATTAAATAAATAAGTCAAAAAAGTGCTCTACTAAAACTCATCCAAATGATCACCACCGTCGCTCCTGCCTCCACTTCCGTCAAGAGCACAATGACAATAAGAAGCAAATTAGAATCTCATTATAGAAAAGCTTTTTTAAAAAATGGAGTTGAAATTTTTAGGCACGCTGATGAAGCAAAAGAACAATTAGTGGCAGAAGATGACGACTTCAACTATCATTGCACTTCCTCAGCCATGTTCCGCCACCACTAGACTAGACAATAACTATTCCGTCAGTGTCATTTTTTTAACACGACGATGATAAATCTTCTTATTCATTTGCATATGCTCACGTATAAATGATGATCGGATCAGAAAGTAATTTATTAATATGTAAAACTCTATAAAGAATCAAGGTAAGTGAAACCCATTCTATTGCCCCCAAAACGATAATGGTAGTTTTTGCTTATTCTTTTAATTTTTGATATAATTATTCGAATATATAATGAATTCTGAAAATTGTAAAGAAAGATCTTGGCCTTTTAAAGTTTCTTTAGCACGTGGCAGTCATCCACAACCCAATTGAAAAGTACCGGAGCTAATTGTATTGAGCAGATCCTCACCCCTACGCACAATTGTACTCCTCCAAGCTCGGTAACGTGCCACTACATAAGAACTCTCACTGCTTTCTCCTTTTTTTCTCTCTATTATTTGTGGCATTCGCTTTGTTGGTTCTTGTTTTTATCATATTCAAATTTACTTGTCAGTGCTACCCTAGGCCATCCATTTTTTTTAAAACTCCCTCGCTTATTAACTTATGAAATAATCGAAGAACATCCACTCAAATATATATACACACACTCCAAAAGAAGTAAAGTAGATTCTACTCTAGAGGAAGCGCAATCAAATATGAGATGAAGACCTCGAAAACACAAAACAAGCAGACGCACTCGTCGTTTAATTAATAATAGACCAACAAAAGCTGGCCAGATAAAAATACAAAGTTTAGCAATTACACACCAATACAACTAGGGCTACCTCCAATTCTAGCAAATTGGACGCCCTTTATTCATACGGACACACAACACTGTTACATATTTGATAGTATACTCATATAAATATAGACAAAACACTGTGTCTTTTTTTGTTGTTTAGCAGTTGAAATAGCAGAAGCAAGCAAATCCAATCCCACTTCTGTGACAAGCTCCAAAGCGACCATCCTCTTGATTCTTGCATTGACGGCTGCAGTTGCCTGTGTTAATACAAGGCCCTGACCATGTCTTGCTGCGCCTTTGGCAAACTTTTGCCTCTCCTCCTTGCATCTCTACATAACATAAGTGTACCAATATTGTATACGCTGGCAGTGTAACAATATTTCTGAAACGCGTGTTTTTGTTTGTTATATTACTTATCATGCAATATTATCAATATAATGGGATAATACGAACAAGAGGATATTATTTTAGAAATGTGAGTTAACAATTAGCACCCAATCGTTCCACACACTTCATAAGTACATTGATACCACTACTTTTAAATGAGACATGATATAGTTAAAGGACAAAAAGTGTTCTCTCTATACATCTTAACCTATTAGATCTTATTATCACTCAACCTCACATAGTATTAAAACGAGCAAAAGATCCATAGATTAAAATTTCATTGTCACGCAAAACAAAAAAAAAAATTATTTTCACGCGGTTGACTCATGAAAAAATAAGAATTAAGTGCACAAATATTTTGAGGGGCATGTCAAGACAAAATATAATTAAGTGATAAAAAGTGAGAGGAATGTAAGATAACTAACCATTGGATGCAATGAGGAGGAAGCAAAACAAGATGGCTAGAATGACTTTGTTGCTCATGATGAATATGGATTTAGAAATTTATGGTACTTCTCTTTGCAGCTATATGTGTTTGTTTGTTGTGAATTATACCGAAGAAGATAGTAGCTATTTATACTAAAAGATTTTCACTATTCAGACTATGTTTCGGGCTAGTTTTGTCCATACAATTTGTTGCAAATTTTGACCAATGATGGTAGTGAGATGAACAAATGTCAACGAAGGGATGAAACGAAGAAACTTGTTCATACAGGAAATCTATAATAATATAAACAATATTATCCTGAATAGTGGTAATAGCAGAATTTTTAGGATTCAATATCTACTAAACTAACCTTAACCAAAAATCTAAGTCTTTGGTCAAAGCTAGAAAGAAATTTGGGTTACTGATAATCAGGAGACGAAAATAAAATATTTTTGAGAATGATGGTAAAACAGTAAATAGTTTTGTATTTCAGTAAGATCTCAATCGTATTTCGTGTCCTTACAGATGTTGAGTCTTTCCCTTTTTATAGTTGATCCTAGGAGAAGATATAATGCCTTTGTCTTAATGAGGCAATTATGAGCAATAAATGATATTTAAAAGAAACGTTACACAATCATTTCTATTTAATTCAGATTCTCTAACGTATTTGACATTTAATGTTGTATTTGGATTCTTTTGCGTCATCAGATTCGTATCTTCAACTTCTTCTGATCTTTAATCTTTAAACGACTTGAATAGGTACGAGACTCGTACCTATTTTAGTAACGGTCCACACCTATGTTGCTTTCTTTTCCCCCTATCTGTTGTCGCTCGTGCCTCTTGGCTATTCATTGCGTTTTGACCTTTTGACCAGTCCATGTGTCATGACACGTCATCTTCAATATTCAGACTCAGTTTTTTCCCAATACAGATAGTCCCCCCACTTTCCATTTATTTATCAATTAAATATCTGGGAAGTGGATCTTTATAAAAAGGAAGTTTTTGCCGTAATTAATACCATGACAGTACTGACGCTTCAATCGTCCCTTCTAATTGATGCTTTGCATACGTGTCACTTTCTGATTGGTTCTGCAATTTTGCGTCCTTTTTTTCAAGACTTCTTCATTCCCACTATTCACGAAGTGATCGTTGCCTTTATTATTGGCTTTCCATCATTATACTTCTAAGTTCGACGATTGTCATTATAAACATATTTAACTCTCTTTCTTTTGTCTTCTTCTTCCTAGATCTTCCACAAGCAATTTATTATTCACCTTTGCTTTTTCTTCAGTTCATCCTTCTTCAACAATGTCATCTCCAAACCCTAACTCTAGAAAAGTTCCAATTCTAGATCACTTCCCTAATGCCCCCGTAAGACATAGGAGAGGCAGAGAAGGTAGGTTTCGGAGCTTGAGCCTAGGATCCACTCGTGTTAGTTCATCTGGTTCTGCTTCTAAAGGTAAAGAACTTTCTGAACCTACTCAGGAACCTTTAGTTGAAGAAATCGTACCCAATGATTTATCTTTTGGGAATGATAGAAGATCTCTCCAAGAACAAATTAACAATTTAGAAAAAGTTGACACCTATCCCTCTTTAATAACTGAACTTGTGATTCCCACTATTAGGAAAGATTGTAATTGGAGAGATAATCTTCGTATGATGATTCCTGCCCCAAACCAGAGAATTTCTTCTTTCAGAATTGGATTCTCTTTCGTTTATACTTATCCCTTTACTTTAGGATTTAATCCTGCCATTGACCCAGTTATACTTGAATTTTGTCGCTTTTTCAAAATTTGCTTAGCACAAGTAGGTCCTCTTGTTTGGAGAGCTGTGGCTTGCTTAAGGTATTTGCCTACCAAAGCTAATGTTAATTTTACCTTTTCCCATCTTATTCACCTATACCACCCCAAATTATTCCGCCATGGAGTTTTTACCTTGACTGCAAGAACCAAGAAGGTTTTGGTAAACCCCGAAGATGACAAGGATCGAGGGTGGTATTGTCATTACGTTGATGTATGTACGGTGGATTTGTTAGGTGAAACAAACATTCCCTTCCCTGAGAAGTGGAATTTTGCACGTAAGTTTTTCTTTTTCTTACCGTATCTATTTTTTAAGAATTTTGATTTCTTTTCTAATCTCGTCTCCTTTTGGATTTTTGTAGCAACCATGGGAGATGTGGAACACGTTCCTAACTTCCATGGTTGGGTAGATTCAATTTTGAAGATTGCGCCTATGGAGGCGAGAACTTGGAAATCAATTTCTCTTTTGAATGGTTGAAAAGTGAAGACCCATGGTATGTATTTCCTTATGCTTTGCCGTATATTGAATTCTTTCTTATTTTAATTTTTTATCCCTTTTTTTATCAGGATTTGGTATCAGGGGTATGACAGCTGAGGTAGTCGTTGCCATTCGAGCATCTTCAACCGCTTCTCTTGATTTGGAAAAGACTCGGGCCACGCTACCAAAAAGAAAAGTTGTAGAAGAAAGTTCTAAGAATGAGGAAGAAGAGAATACCTCTTTGATAGCTAGGCCAAGAGCCAGGAGACGCATCATTGATGGAGATGAAGTTGAAGATACTCCTGCTCGAGCCTCTATCTCCGAGCCTGTTCAAATCCTTTATGATGAGGATACCACCCCAAGAGGCTCTAATGAATCAATTCAACATCTCTTCGTTAGTGGTTTTGAGAGTTAAGAGTTTGGACCAGTTCTTGATGAAACTCCCCTCTCTTCTTCTATTCCCATTTCTTCTATTCCTTTGATAACCACGAGTATTTCTTTGCCTATTTTATCGACTCCTGTTTCCTTACCTGTTTTAGTTCCCATATCTGCTCCTACTATCCCTACTTTGACTCCCACAGCTCCCATTGTTTTTATCTCTTCTACTACTCCTCCTTCCATTGTTCCCCTTCCCTCTGTTCAGCATACAGAGGCAGGTTCTAGCAGCAGAGGTATGGCTATGAGAAGTGTTACTCTTGAAGTTCCTGCCAATCATAGCCTTTTGAGAAAGACTGGTGGAGCTGATGTTTGGCTCAAGCCTCTAATCGGAGATATTGAGAAGAAGAAGATGGAGAGCCACAGTTGCTTGACTCTGATGAATGACATAGTTCATTCTACCTTGAAGGTATTTCTCTTTTAACTTACAAGTTTTTTTATATCTCTCTATATTCTCACATTTGATGCCTTTCCCTTGTAGGCTAATCTTATTGGTACTGAGTTAATGGGAAGAATCTCCACTCTAGAGAAGAAGGATCGAGAGTCTGCGAAGGCTATCTCTGAGGCTAGAAGAATAGCCAATGAAACCCAGCTTGAGGCAGCAAACTGGAAGGAGCAGTTTGAGAATGCTCAGGGGACCATAGAGGAGTTGCAAGAAAGTAGAAATCACCTGGAGCAGCAAAAGCGTGGTTTGACTTCTGAGCTAGCAATTGCCAAGGCTTCTTCAAGCCAATTTGAAAAAGATAAGGAGCTTTTGGAGTGCTCATTTTCGAAAAAATTATCAAAGGCCAGTGAAGAAATCAGAGAGCTTAAAGCACTTGTGGAGAAGAAAGAAGAATATGCGGGGGAGTTAGTGCAAAGCTTGACTCAAGCTCAGGCTGACTTAAGGATCTCCTCTGACGAGATATGTGCTTTGAAGAGTTCTCATGCCTCCCTTGAAGCTTCCCTTGACTCCCACTTAGCTGAATACCAGATATTGAAGAACGATCTTGCTATGTGGGAAAGGGAGTATGGACTTCTTGAGGAGAACTTCAACATAGAGGTAAGTTGGGCTTTTCTAAAATCTCGCCGTGATGCTTTGATGGAAGCTACTCAAGAAAACTTTGATTTGCAATCTGAATTAGCCAAAGTCTTAGACACTATTGAAAAAAGCCAACAACCAGTTGATACTCCTTCTCCTGCACTTGGAACTCCTTGGGCAAAAGAGCTTTTAAATGAAGAAGTGGCTACTGCGGCAATTGGAGTTGCAATTCCGGCTCCCGAGGGTAAAAATTCTATGACACAGTCCATGGAAGCTGAAGCTCCCGTGACTCTTGCTTCCCTCGGTGATTTTAACATTCCAGGCCCAATTTAAACCGTTCCTGTTGTTGCTTCTTCAGAAGTTGCCACCGTGCATGTGGCTGAAAGTGAAATTAATATTGCAACTTCTGATGTGCTAACCCCTTCAATTGGATGATGGTTTTATCCCTTAGTTTTTAAGGGATTTTTTGGTGAAAGTCCCCAGTTATCATAATGGAGCACTTGTATAAGCTTTTATTGACTAAGTTTCTGCTTAGTCTTTTTAATTATATTAAGAAGTTTTGTTAGTACTTCAATGTGTTCTATTCTTGCCTTTTCCTTACTTATTTAGGACTTATAGAATAGTTTAGCATTTTTATCCTTTGATAATGCTTTATGATTCTTCTCATGACTTATTAACATGAGGCTTATAAAAGAGGGCCCTTTTATTTTATCGACACTTAATGAAGAAGACGTCTCAACTTCATAATGGTGTTATAATACGATGAAAGAAATAGGAATACACATGTTTTGTATGAAACAACTTTGACAAGTTTTTATTCATGAACTTTAACAAGTTTTTTGACTATTACATGTATTAAAATACATCTATAACTTTCTCGTAACTGTTTTTCTTGTAACAGATTTTTTCATAACATAAAATAAACAAGGTTTTTCTTCATAACCTGCTTCAGTACATAGTCATGACCCCATCTTTATATATTAGGAAGGGTTTGAAAGGTGACTTCGTTTATGAGTTTGAGAGATGACTCTGTTGTTTTCATGGGAAAAACATTATGATGCATGTCTTGTGTTTGTTGAACACGATGATGAATAATGTCTTGTTCTCATGAATGCTGAAGACTTCATAACTTTTTCTCAACACTTGTCTCTTTGTGGCCGACTTTTGTTCGATATTCGTATCTGTTTTTCTACACATATCTGTGTATAATATGTAGCCCCCCAAGTGTTTGAGCGGTGAAGTAGGAAACCTCGAGCACTTGTTTATTTCTTTCAATTTGGTCCTTTTCCTGAAACAGAAAAATATACGGGACTCGGAGGTACGATTGTAGATGAAGACTGCCTAACTCGTGTGTATTTCCATCAGATTAATCGTAACCCTGGGCTGGGAATTTTAGAATACTCCATTTTTCCTTGTAGGTCGTGACTCATCATTTGGCACGAGTTAGGGTTTTTGCCTAGCATCTAAAATCGTTAGTAAAACATTAATAATTCAATTTTTTTTAATATGACGATACCTGACCGTGGGTACTTTCTCAGAAGTAATACCTCTTTAAATGGACGGCATTCCAATGTGAGGGTAAAACTTTGCCGCCCATTGTCTCCAACTCGTATGCTCCTTTTCCCGCAATGTCACGAACTTTGTATGGTCCTTCCCACGTTGGACTTAGCTTTCCTAAATTAGCAGCCTTTGCAGATTGGAAAACCTTTTTAAGCACGAAGTCCCCAATTTTGAAAAATTTGAGGCATGCTTTCCTATTGTAATATCGTTCAATTACTTGCTTTTGTGCTACCATTCTTATCAATGCAGTTTCTCTTTTTTCTTCAAGCAAATCTAGGTTGACCCGCATCTCTTCATTATTAGATTCCTCCGTTGCCCGAACGTACCGTGTGCTTGGTTCACCTATTTCAACTGGAATTAAGGCTTCCACACCATAAACCATTGAAAATGGTGTTTCTCCAGTGCTTGTTTTTGTCGTTGTACGATAAGCCCATAACACTCTAGGTAATACCTCAGGCTAATTACCTTTTGAATCATGTAACCTCTTCTTCAAGTTGTTGATAATGACTTTGTTAGTGGATTCCGCTTGTCCATTACCCACTGGATGGTATGGCGTAGACGTTATCCTTTTAATCTGCCAACTTTGAAGAAATTCTATGATTTGAGCTCCTATGAATTTTGGTCCATTGTCATACACGATCTCCTTTGGTGCTCCAAAACGGCATATTATATTTCGCCATATGAAGTCTTTAACTTCCTTCTCTCGTACCTGTTTAAATGCTCCTGCTTCTACCAATTTAGTGAAATAATCTGTGAGTACAAGTAGAAACTTTACCTGACCTTTTGCTTGTGGAAGTGGACCTACGATATCCACTCCCCATTTCATAAAGGGCCACGGGGCTATAACAGGGTGTAGTAACTCGGCTGGTCTGTGCATATTATTGCCGTATCTTTGACATTTATCACATTTGGACACGAAACTGTTTGCCTCTTCTTCCATCTTAGGCCAATAATATCCTGCTCTAATCAATGTTCTTACCAGCGACCTTCCCCCTGCGTGATTTCCACAATGTCCTTCGTGCACTTCTCTCATCACATATTCTGTTTGAGAGGGTCCGAGACACCGTGCTAGTGGTCCACCGAACATCTTTCGATAAAGATTTCCATGATAAAAACAATATCGAGCGGCTTTTTTGTGAAGCGCGTGAGCCTTCCCTTTGTCAATAGGCACGGTTCCGTGCTGTAAAAAAGCAATAATTTCATTTCTCCAATCTCATGTTAGATGATTAAAGTTTACCTCATTCTTATCAGGTTTGAGAACGGAATGAAATAAATGTATGACTGAAGCATTTGCGTCGTTTGCTACGTCAGCTGCAGATGCGAGATTAGCTAAAGCATCTGCCTCCACATTCTCATCTCTTGGGATCTGCATTACCTTCCAAGTTTGGAATTGCTTAATTAGTTCCCGTACCTTTTCGAGATATTCTTGCATTCGAGTTTCCCTGGCTGTATAAGTCCCTAGCATTTGATTGACCACGAGTTGAAAATCACTCTTGATTATAATTTGTGTTATGCCGAGTTCTCTTGCCAATTCCAAACCTGCAATTACAGCTTCGTACTCTGCTTCATTGTTAGTTATAAAATGACATTTTATAGCTTGCCTAATAATTTCACCCGTAGGTGGTATGAGAACTATACCCAGACCTGCTCCTTTTATATTAGATGAACCATCAGTGAATAAAACCCAAGTCCCCGGGTTTGCACCATTAAAAACTTGTAATTCTTTTTCTGCTTCTAAATGCATCCCCCGACTAAAATCAGCCACGAAGTCAGCTAGTACTTGAGATTTTATAGCGGTCCTGGGTTGATAAATGATTTCGTATTCACTTAGTTCTATAGCCCATTTTGCTAATCTTCCTGACAGTTCATGTTTATGCAAAATATTTCGAAGCGGAAAAGCAGTAACTACAATAATGGGATGACATTGAAAATAAGGTCTTAATTTTCTAGATGCCATGATCAAAGCTAATGCTAACTTTTCTAGTTGTGGGTATCGTGTCTCGACATCTAATAAGGACTTACTTACATAATAAATAGGAGATTGTTTACCTTGGTCCTCACGGACTAAAACAACACTTACCGCAACTTCAGATACAACCAGATAGATGAGAAGCTTTTCTCACACCTTTGGTTTTGCCAATAACGGTGGTTTTGACAAATAAGCTTTCAAATTTCTAAGGGCTTGTTGACAATCTTCATTCCATTCAAAATGATCTTGCTTTTTGAGTGCAGAGAAAAACTTAAAACACTTTTCTGAGGATTTGGAAATAAATCTCCCCAAAGCTGCAATTCTTCCCGTTAATCTTTGAACTTCCTTTTTATTAGTAAGGATATCAGGGATTTCTTCTATTGCTTTGATCTGAGAAGGATTTACCTCAATACCACGGTTAGAAACAAGAAAACCCAAAAACTTACCTGATGCAACTCCAAATGCACATTTTTCTGGGTTGAGTTTCATATTAAATTTTCGCAAAATTTCAAATGTAACAGATAGATGAGAAATATGATCATGAGACTGCTGGGTTTTGACGAGCATATCGTCTATATATACCTCCATTGTCTTCCCTAAATGTTCTTGGAACATTTTGGTGACCAACCTTTGATAGGTTGCCCCAACATTTTTGAGACCAAAGGGCATTACTTTATAACAGTAAGTCCCCCTGTCTGTGATGAAAGAAGTTTTTTCTTCATCACTAGGGTCCATTTTAATTTGGTTGTACCCTGAATATGCATCTAAAAAACTTAAAAGTTCATGTCCTGCAGTTGCATCAATTAATTGATCTATATGTGGTAAAGGAAAAGAATATTTTGGACAAGCTTTATTAAGATCTGTATAATCTACACAGACTCGCTACTTACCATTTTTCTTAGGTATAACAACTGTGTTGGCTAACCAATTAGGGTACTTTACCTCGCAGATTGACCCAATTTTTAATAGCTTTTGGACCTCATCTTGAATCACCTGGTTTTTGAAAGCCCCTTACTTTTTTTTTCTTTTGCTTTATTGGTGTAAAGGATGGGTCTTCGTTTAATTTGTGAGTCAACACATCCGATGGTATCCCTGTCATGTCAGCATGGGACCAAGCAAAACAGTCCACGTTAGATTTTAGAAATTCAATTAACATACCTCGCATGTTTGAGTTTAAATTAGCTCCAACATAAACTTTCCGTTCAGGCCAATGCTCAAATAATATCACAGCCTCAAGTTCTTCGATGGTTGTTTTGATATTTTCATTCTCCTCAGGTTCTTGAATTGTATTAGGTCTCGAGTCTAAATCTGTTTTCTCTTGCTCAGTTGAGGTTTGATTGCTGGCACCTTCAACTGTTTCCTGTAATTGCTATTTTTCTTTGTTTACGGTGCTCATATCTGTTACAGCGTTGATACTCCTGGCTGTTTGCTGATCCCCTCGAATTTGACAAATCCCCCACGGTAATGGAAATTTAATAACTTGATGTAGAGTTGATGGAACAACATCCATATCATGGATCCAAGGCCTCCCCATGATCATATTGTAGGCCATTTCCATATCAACTACTTGAAATTTAGTTTCTTTAACAACACCTGCAACAAAAGTTGTTAGAATTACCTCTCCTTTTGTTACCACACTTGAATTATTGAAGCCTGACAAGGTATGCGCCTTGGGTATCATTTTGTCTTCAGCTTGCATTTCACGTAATACCCTTAGTAGTATAATATTTACTGAACTCCCTGGATCAATCAAAACTCGTTTTACATTAGTATCATGTACAAGTAAAGATATTACCAGTGCGTCATTATGTGGAGTTATCACTCTTTCGGTATCTGCATCATCGAATGACATACTTTCATTTTCTAAAACCTGTCGTACCTGTTTCCCGTGTGTAATTGTTATTTTGGAAACTTTGTTAGAGGCTGTGTATGTTATGCCATGAATATCTTCCCCCCCCCACTTATCACATTCACTGTTCTCTTGGGTGAAGGAGGCTTTGGTGGCTCTTGCCTATTTTTCATATAGGCATGTTTACCTTTTTCACTAAATAACTCAGTGAGGTACCCTTGCTTCAATAGATGGTCCACTTCACTCTGCAAGAATCTACATTCTGAAGTTTTGTGCCCGTGATTATTGTGGAATTCGCACCAATGATCTGGATTGCGTCTATTTGGATTTGACCGCATCTCTCTTGGCCACCGCACCTTATCTCCCATACTTCTCAAAACAGCCACGAGCTCGGAGGTAGTGACATTAAAGTTATATCCGCCGAACCGTGCCTTTAAACTTCTGTCCTCATCTCGTGACTCTTGTCTGTTCCGATCATTTCTGAATTTCAATGAAGAACCAGAGTCCCTATTCCTCAATTTTTGAGCATATTGCTGGCTATCTTGTTTTGACCGTGGGTCTTTTCCTACAGGTCCCATATATGGATCGTACCTGTTTTTACTTGATCTTTTTTCGGTTTCTGATCTTCTGGAACCACCCCTTTCTTCATGATGAAACTTAGGTACGGTATCTTCTTCAATTTGCAGCTTTGTACTATACCTGTTGTAAACATCATTCCACGTGGTTGCAGGGAATTCTCGAAGGCTTTCTTTGAGTCTTCTCGTGGCTTCAGAACTTTTGTCATTTAAATTACTTGCAAAAGCTATTGCAGCCCAGTTGTCAGGTACACGGGGTAGAGTCATTCTTTCACGCTAGAATCTATCAACAAAGTCTCTGAGCAACTCTGAATCTCCTTGTTTGATTTTGAAAATATCTTCCATTCTTTTCTCAACCTTTTGTGCTCCCGAGTGTGCTTTAATAAAAGAATCTGCAAGCTCAGCAAAAGAATTTATAGAATTTTCAGATAAAAGAGAATACCAGGTTAATGCACCTTTGGTGAGTGTTTCTCCAAATTTCTTGACCAGTACTAATTTAATTTCTTGTTTGGTCAAGTCATTGCCTTTTACGCCTGTTGTAAATGTAGTCACGTGGTCACGTGGGTCTGTAGTACAATCATATTTCGGGATGTCAGGCATTTTGAACTTTTTCGGAATTGGAAGGGGAGCAACACTTGGCTTCCAAGGTTGTTGTGAGTATTTGTCCTTGTCAATTCCTTTTATTACAGGCGGAACTCCAGGGATTTGCTCAATACGTTCATTTTGTTCCTTAATCTGTTTCTGCAAGGTTAGTACTAAATTTTGCAAATAGGAATTATTTGAATTACCTGGTTCCACTTCCTGTGGTTCACTGGTGGTTCCTCCATTTCCAGAATTAACAAGACCAGAACGGGGATTCTCCAATGTATTATTATTATTAGGAGTTGGTGTGGGTGGTGTAGCAAGCAGTCGACTAACTAGAGCCTGAAGAGCTTTGCCGACCTGTGCATCAATTAGTTTTTGTAAAACTTCATTTGTACCACCTCCAAAGTGTTCAGATTGTTATTGTTGGTCAGCACGAGATTCAGGAGTGCCTTCACGAGATTGACGTGGTGAATTTTGAGGGGAGGGAACCACTTCAATGTTATGTAAATCTCCTTGATTTTGATAGATTTGATTTTCAGGGTTTCCCAAAATGTTTTCATTATTATTGTTGGTGTTGTTGTTTGACATGGTGATAACAATGGACAAGATGTAGCTTAAAAGAAAAGATTATCAGATTCCCGGTAACAGAACCAATTTGTTTAACCAAAAATCTAAGTCTTTGGTCAAAGCTAGAAATAAATTCGGGTTACTGATAATCAGGAGACGAAAATAAAATATTTTTGAGAATGATGGTAAAGTAGTAAATAGTTTTGTATTTCAGTAAGATCTCAATCGTATTTCGTGTCCTTACAGATGTTGAGTCTTTCCCCTTTTATAGTTGATCCTAGGAGAAGATATAATGCCTTTGTCTTAATGAGGCAATTATGAGCAATAAAAGATATTTAAAAGAAACGTTACACAATCATTTCTATTTAATTTAGATTCTCTAACGTATTTGACATTTAATGTTGTATTTGGATTCTTTTGTGTCATCAGATTCGTATCTTCAACTTCTTCTGATCTTTAATCTTTAAACGACTTGAATAGGTACGAGACTCGTACCTATTTTAGTGACGGTCCACATCTATGTTGCTTTCTTTTCCCCCTATCTGTTGTCGCCCGTGCCTCTTGGCTATTCATTGCGTTTTGACCTTTTGACCAGTCCACGTGTCATGACACGTCATCTTCAATATTTAGACTCAGTTTTTTCCCAGTACAATATATAGTGTGATTTTACGAAGGGGTTCAGATGAACCTCTTCGGCTCCTTTGGTTCCGCCCTAATCCTAAGGTTTAGTTAATGAAAGAAAGATCACAAGCAAAAGAAGATTTATTTTTTCTTTCTTGGTTTAAAATAGCAATGCTCTAAATATATTACTTATAAAAGTAAATATGAACTCATAACTTTAAAAATATAATGAGTTCAATATTAAGAACTTCACCGAAGTTAAATCTTAAACCCGTCTTGACAACAAATAAAATATCTGCCAAAAACCATGCAAAATACAGATAATTATAGGACATGTAGTAAGCTTTAGAATCCCTAGATTCATATTCTCATACAAGTCGAATTGCGATAATAGGTTGGACTGAGAGTTCGTTTGCTAGAATATCTCGGGAAAAATAATATATGTATTAGTTTTGGTATTATTAATCCCTTATATGGTACTAGTATTTTTTAATTTATGTATAACTAATACTTGTATTGGTTAATACACCTTATTCATTACTCCTTATTATTCTTATACATAGCAAACCATGGCATTAGCAACATTATGATTTGTAATACATGGATAAGCATGTATAAAGATAAAACTGTCCTTTTAAAATCTTTTCCAAATCTTTTTAAAAGAATGTGAAGGTATTTTTATAAAGAAATAATTTTTAAAAAAAATTATGCAATGCATATTATTTTTAATACACCAAAACAGTCGATAAAAAACAATCTTAACATAACTAATTTCAACATTACTAAACATCATATTTAGCGCTATTCTTATACACCCTACCAAACGGGCCTGATTGTTTAAAATCTTGTGTACATCTGAGCAATAGATTGGTAGGAAAAAAAAAGATAAGTTAATTATAAGGTGTTTACTTTAATTTGGTTGGGTCATGTGTGTTAACTTTATGCGTGGCAAGCAAAGCATGGCAATTTTCTTTTGACTGCTACAATTGTTTATTATTTCCGCAGGGAAAACCAAGTCCTTGTGAAATCTAATAATATAGCTGATGAAAGACTAGGAAAATGCTACATGCAGTAGAGTTTGACTGTCTGAATTGTTTATGTCACATAGTTTTGTTTGCATAGAATAGAAGGAAAAAAAAAAAGGAGAGAGCGAGAATAAAGGGAAAATTCTAGCAAGATTTTCTAAAATGGAAATGAAAATTAAGTTCAAAAGCGACGCAGAGAAGACAAAAGTTCAAAAGCGACGCATAGAAGTTTTTTCTGGAAAATGGATAAAAACAAAAAAGCTCCATGCAACCGAATATGAATATATATATATATATATATATATATATATATATATATATATATATATATATATATATGGAGAACAAGTCAACTGGCAGCAATATTTACTCTTTAGAACACAAATTGACAACTATAATAAGGAAAGAAATAATAAAGATATTTTTTTGAATTATTTACAAATGAATTTAACTTATATATTGTATTGGAAAAATCGAGTTTACATATTGAAGTGATTGGAAGATGATGTGTCATGACACGAAGGCTGGTCAAAGAGTGATGATTGATAAAGAGACACGAGTTGCAATAGATACGAGCAAAAGGTACAAGTAGAGGCATGAGCAGCTATTCAAAAGACTCAACGCTCGTACCTATTTATACCCAAAAATCAAGGAGAATGAATCTGACAACATAAGAGAGTACAGATACAATATTTAATAAGCAGTAAATACTAAAAATGTTATAGAATCTGTAATAAATTACAATGATTATGTAACATAGCATTTAATGTCTTTAATTGTCTATAATGGCCTGATTATAACAAAGGCAAAACGTATATATTTAAGATAGCTATAAAAAGGAGAGAATGGATCATTTGTAAGGACACGAAAGATCATCTGAATATACTGGTTTACTTTGTTTTCTTCTATCTATCTTATTGTTAGCAAAATCACTTTCCTTTATTCAGTTTTGATTATCAGTAACCCGTATTCTTTTAAATTAAAGCTTTGACTGAAATTTCACTTTTTGGTTAAACAAATTGGTTCCGCTGCCGGGAATCTGATAATCTACTCTTTCTTAGCCTAACCTTTTTTGTTGCATCAACTATGTCGAACATCAATGACAACACCCAAGGAAACCAAGGAAACCAACAACTCCAGGAGAATCCACAGGATGATCACATCCCAATCCCTTCTCCACAAAGCTCCCCTCGACGATCTCGCGAAGGCACTCCTGATGGATCTCATACAAATGGAAATGCTCAATTCGAAAATGATGAAGCTATCATTGAAGCTTTACAAAAGCTAATCGCTCAACAGGTCAATAAAGCTCTTGAAATCTTTGTCAGCCAATTACCCGTTGCACCACCAACACCCACTCCAAATAATAACACTTTGGAGAACCCTCGTTCTGGGCTTGCTAATTCAGGTAGTGGTGGAATCCCCAGCGAGTCACGAGAAGGAGGACAAGGTCACTTAGTCAATTCTGATTTACAAAATTTAGTACTAACATTGCAGAAACAACTCAAGGAGCAAAGTGACCGCATAGAGCAAATACCTGGAGTACCGCCCGTAATCAAAGGGATAAATATGGATAAATTTTTACAACAACCTTAGAAGCCAAGTGCTGCTCCCCTCCCAATTCTAAAGAAATTCAAAATGCCCGATATTCCAAAATACGATGGAACAACTGATCCACGAGACCACGTGACTGCATTCACAACAGGCATAAAAGGCAACGACATGACCAAACAAGAAACTGAATCAGTATTGGTCAAAAGGTTCGGTGAAACACTCACTAAGGGAGCATTAACATGGTATTCTCTTTACCTGAAAATTCCATAAATTCTTTTGCTGAGCTTGCAGATTCATTTATCAAAGCACACTCGGAAGCTCAAAAAGTCGAAAAAAGAATGGAAGATATTTTCAAAATCAAGCAAGGGGACTCAGAATTGCTTAGAGAGTTTGTGGATAGGTTCCAGCGTGAAAGAACGACGTTACCGCGCGTACTTGACAATTGGACAGCTACAGCCTTCACTAGTAATTTGGATGAAAAAATCTCTGAAGCCACGAGGTGACTCAAGGAAAGTCTTCGTGAATTCCCAGCAACAACGTGGAATGATGTTTACAATAGGTACAATACGAAGCTAAGGATAGAAGAGGATATTATCTCACGATCTCAAAAAGAAGAAAAGGTGAGTTCGAGACGGGCAGAAACCGAAAAAAGGTCCGGTAAAAATAGGTACGAACCATATATGGGTCCCGTAGGAAAAGATTCACGATCAAAAGAGGAAAATTCAAGGTACGATCATAGGTCGAGGAATAGAGAGCGGGGATCGTCATCAAAATTTGGGAAAGATCGAAACGCGCGAGAGTCACGGGATGATGATAGAAATTTGAAAGCAAGGTTTGGCGGTTATAATTTTAATGTAAGCACTTCCGATCTCGTAGTTGTTTTAAGAAGCATGGGTGATAAGGTACGGTGGCCAAAAGAAATGAGATCGAATCCAAACAGGCGCAACCCTGATCACTGGTGCGAATTTCACAACGATCGCGGGCATAAAACGGCAGACTGTAGGTTGCTGCAAAGTGAAGTTGATCATCTATTAAAGCAAGGGTACCTTACTGAATTATTCAGTGAGAGAGGTAAGCAAGCATATATGAAGAATAGGCGGGAGCCCCCAAAACCACCTTCTCCCAAAAGGACCGTTAATGTGATAAGTGGAGGTGAAGACATCAATGGTGTGACGTACACAACAACCAATAAAGTTTCCAAAGTCACAATTACCCACGGGAAGTGGGTGCGACATGTCTTAGAGGAAGAAAACATTACGTTTGATGATGCAGATGCAGATGGCATATTATCCCCACATAACGATACACTGATAATATCTCTACTTGTACATGATACTAATGTGAAACGAGTTTTGATTGATCCAGGTAGTTCCGTGAATATTATTTTGCTAAGAGTACTACGTGAGATGCAAGCCGAAGATAAATTAATACCAAAGGAGTATACTTTGTCTGTATTTGACAATTCCAGCGTAGTGACGAAAGGGGAGGTAATACTTACAACATTCACGGAAGGAGTTGTCAAGGATACAAAGTTTCATGTGGTAGACATGGAGATGGCTTACAATATAATCCTTGGGAGACCATGGATCCACGAGATGGATGACGTTCTGTCAATCTTGCACCAAGTTATTAAATTTCCATCACCATGGGAAATATGTCAAATCCGTGGGGATCAACATACATCCAGGAGCATCAACTCTATAGCAGATTCAAGTATGGGAAACGAAGAAAAATAGCAATTACAGAATCCAGTTGAGGGTACCACAACACAAACCTCAACTGAACAAGGACGGACAGACGTGGACTCAAGGCCAGATGCCATTCAAGAACCAGAGGAAAATGAAAATATCAAAACAATAATTAAAGAACTGGAAGCTGTAATATTATTTGCACAATGGCCTAAAAGGAAAGTCTACGTAGAGGCCAATCCAAGCCAAGACATGAAAGGTAAGTTGATTGAATTTTTAAAAACTAACGTGGATTATTTTGCTTGGTCCCACTCTGATATGATAGGAATACCACTGGAGGTAATGACTCACAATTAAATGAAGACCCATCATATCCCCCTGTCAAACAAAAGAAGAGAAGCAAGGAACTTTCAAAAATCAGGACATGAATTGTTAAGCTTTTTAGATGCGTATTCCGGATATAATCAGATCAAAATGGATCCAATAGATGAAGAAAAAACTTCATTTATCACAGACAGGGGGACTTACTGTTATAAAGTAATGCCTTTTGGACTCAAAAATGTTGGAGCAACATATCAAAGACTAGTGACCAAAATGTTCCAAGAACATTTGGGAAGAACAATGGAGGTCTACATAGATGACATGCTCGTTAAAGCTCAACATTCAGGGAATCATATATCGCATTTGTCTGATACGTTTCTGATCTTGCGAGAATTCAACAAAAAGAAGTGTAGAGGTTGACAGGAAGAATTGCAGCCTAGGGGAGATTCATTTCTAAATCATCAGAAAAGTGCTTTAAGTTCTTTTTAGCTCTTAAAAAGCAAGATCAGTTCGAATGGACTAAGGAATGTCAGCAGGCACTCAAAAATTTGAAGACATACCTGTCAAATCCGCCATTACTCGCAAAACCAAAGGCTGGGGAAAGATTGTTCATCTACTTTGCTATCTCAGAAGCAGCGGTGAGTACTGTTTTAGTCCATGAAGACCAAGGTAAACAATCTCCAATCCATTATGTCAGCAAATCTTTATTAGATACGAAGACACTGTATCCTCAGTTAGAAAAGCTAGCACTTGCATTAATCATGGCATCCAGAAAATTAAGGCCTTATTTTCAATGTCACCCTATCGCTGTAGTAACTGCTTATCCATTACGCAATATATTATATAAGCATGAGTTGTCAGGTAGGTTAGCCAAATGGGCTATAGAATTAAGTAAATATGACATCGCATACCAGCCTAGAACCGCGATAAAATCTCAAGTGTTAGCAGATTTTGTGGCTAATTTTAGCCAAGGAATTCAATTGGAAGAAGAAAAATAATTACAAGTGTTCAACGGATCTAATCTGGGAATTTGGACCTTATTTACTGATAGTTCATCTAATGTGAAGGGTGCAGGCTTGGGAATTGTTTTGGTACCACCTACGGGTGAAACCATTCAACAAAACATTAAATGTCATTCTATAACTAACAATGAGGCAGAGTATGAAGCTGTGATTGCAGGTTCAGAACTAGCACGAGAACTTGGCATTAATCAAATTGTGATCAAAAACGACTCGCAGCTCGTAGTTAATCAAATGTTGGGGACTTATACGGCCAGGGAAGCACGGATGCAATAGTACTTAGAGAAGGTACGACATCTGATCAGACAATCCCAAACCTGGAAAGTTATGCAAATATCAAGAGATGAAAATGTCAAGGCAGACGCCCTAGCAAATCTCGCATCTGCAGCAGATTGGCAAGCAATGAAAATGCTTCCGTAATTCATCTGTTTCATTTAGTGCTCGATCCAGACAAAAATGAGGTAAATTTCAATAACTTAACATGGGATTGGAGGAACGATATTGTTGCTTTTTTGCAGTATGGAATCGTCCCTAAAAACAAGAAAAAAGCTCACGCGCTTCGGAAAAAGGCTGCTCGATATTGTTTAAAGCAAGGAAATCTTTATTAAAAAATGTTCGGTGGTCCTTAGCAAGGTTCCTCGGGCCTTCACAGATGGAATATGTAATGAGAGAAATACACGAGGGGCATTGTGGAAATCTCACCGGAGGAAGATCACTAGTAAGAACCATGATTAGGGCATGTTATTACTGGCTTAAAATGGAAGAAGAAGCGGAAAATTTTGTGGCTAAATGTGATAAGTTCCAAAGATACGGTAATAACATGCATAGACCTACAGAGTTGTTACATCTGTTCATTGCACCGTGGCCATTTATGAAATGGGAGATGGATATCGTGGGTCCACTACCACAAGCATAAGGACATGTAAAATTCTTGCTTGTACTTACTGACTATTTTACTAAATGGATGGAAGCAGGAGCATTCAAATAAGTGCGAGAAAAAGAAGTTAGAGATTTCATTTGGCAAAATATCATATGTCGATTCGGTGTGCCAAAGGAAATCATGTGTGATAATGGCCCTCAATTTATAGGCACACAAATTACAGAGTTTTTTCAAAGTTGGTAGATCAAAAGGATTACATCCACCCCTTATCATCCGGTGGGTAATGGATAAGCTGAGTCAACAAACAAAGTCATTATCAACAATTTAAATAAGCATTTGGAGGAATCCAAAGGTAATTGGCAAGAATTGTTACCTGGTGTTTTATGGGCATACTGCACAACAACAAAAATAAGTACGGGAGAAACACTACTTTCATTGGTTTATGGAGCTGAAGCTTTAATTCCAGTTGAGATAGGAGAGCCAAGCACAAGGTTTACACAAGCGTCAGAAGAGTCTAATGGCGAAGAAATGCGCATATATCTTGATCTACTTGAAGGAAAAAGAGAAGTTGCATTAATAAGAATGACAACACAAAAGCAAGTCATAGAATGCTACTACAATCGAAAAGCATGCCTAAGATTCTTCAAGATTGGGGACTTTGTGCTCAAAAAGGTTTTTCAATCTACGAAGGCAGCCAATACGGGAAAATTGAGTCCACCTTAGGAAGGACCCTACAGGATTCATGGTGTTGCAGGAAAAGGAGCATACGAGCTGGAAACGATAGATGGCAAGATACTACCTTCGCACTGGAATGCCGTTCACCTGAAGAGATACTATTTCTAAGGAATACCCATGGTGAGGTATCCATATTTTAAAATTTTATTTTTGAATTGTTAAAATTTTACTAACGATTTTAGATTATAGGCAAAAAAGCTAGCCCATACTAAATGATGAATCACGACCTGCAAGGCACGTGGAATAAATTAAAATTCCCGATCTAGTGTTACAACTATTCTGATAGAAATTCAGATGGGTTAAACAGTCTTCATCTATAATCGCACCTCCGAGTCCCGTATGTTTTTCCTTTTCAGGAAAAGGACCAAATGAGAGGAACAATCAAGTGCTCGAGACTTCATACTTCAACGCTCAAACACTTGGGGGACTATATAATATATGTGTATAAAGAAGCAAAGAAGATTGGGAAATAATCAAAGTTCAAGCATGAGAAGTTTACTCATTGAGTGAGAGCAGAGTCATGAGCTAAAGCCAAAGAAGAACCTTATCATAGTTAGGGTAAAGGCAATGTACTGAAATGGGTTATAAGTAAAAATCTTGTATTCATTTTCTTTTTTGAAATCTGTTATAAGGAAAACAGTTGCGAGAAAGTTATAGAAGTAATTCAAATACATGTAAAGTGTTATTTAAAACTTGACAAAGTTCAAATAAAAACTTGTCGAAGTTATTCCAAAAAACATGTGTATTCCTATTTCTTTTATCGTATATTAACACCATTATAAAGTTGAGACGTCTTCTTCATTAAGTGTCGAATATAAAATGACCCTCTTTTATAAAATTCATGATTAATTCAAGTATTCATGAAGTTAACAAAAGCATTTTTGAAGAATAAAAATGCAAGTTATTCAGTAAGTCCTTAAAAATAAAGGCAAGAATAAACAAAACAGAAGTTCAAACAACAGCGGGAACTTCTTAATATTAAAGAGTTTAGACTAAGTATAAACTTAGTCATAAACCAAAAGTTGTTTATACAAAGTGACCCATAAAAGGACTGGGGACTTAACGTTTTCAACAAAGCCTTAAAAAGATCAAGAGTCATAATCACATACCACCAAAAAGAAATAAAAACAAAAGAATTCAAACAACATAAACTTTTCACTGAGAAGATGAAGGGACTGAAGCAGGGTCATCAGCAGTAGCGGGCTCAACTTGACTTGAAGGAGTGGGGATACCCGTATTATCTTCAACAGTTTTAGAAACTTCAGCCACGGGAGAAGAAAAATCTTGGTTCTGCTGAGTCTTCTCAATAGTCTCTTTGATCTTGGCTAACTCAGATTCCAAGTTAAAATTCTCCTAGCTAACTTCAACGAGGGTATCATGGCACATACCACCAAAAAGAAAAAAAAACAAAAGAATTCAAATAACATAAACTTTTCACTGAGAATATGAAGGGATTGAAGTAGGGTCATCAGCAGCATCAGGCACAACTTGACTTGAAGGAGTGGGGATACCCGTATTATCTTCAACATTTTCAGAAACTTCAGCCACAGGAGAAGAAAAATCTTGGTTCTGCTGAGTCTTCTCAATAGTCTCTTTGATCTTGGCTAACTCAGATTCCAAGTTAAAATTCTCTTGACTAACTTCAACGAGGGTATCATGGTGAGAATTTAAAAACGCCCAACTCACTTCAATGACAGTTTTATCTTCAAGGATCTTGTAATATCTTTTCCAGTCAGCAATTTTATTTCTTAACTTTTCATTTTCAGCCAAGGCAGATTCATAAGAACTTTGAAGAGAAGTGTAGGAACTTTCTAAAGAGCAAACCTTATCAGAAGATACCCGAAGATCTTCTTGAGTTTGAGTCAAATTCTACACGAGTTCACCAGCATATGCTTCTTTTTCACTCAAGAGAGCCCTCAACTCTCTAATTTCTTCACTTGCCTTGGACAATTGCTCGGAAAAAGATGTTTCCAAACGAACCTTTTCCTTGCTTGATTTGAAGAAGCTTTTTCAACTGCCAACTCTGAAGTCAAAGCCCGTACCTGCTTCTCTAAGGTACTTTTACTTTCTTCTAAAGTTTCCATGTGGATCTGAAGACTTTCACACCGTTCCTTCTAATTATCCGCCTCCACTTGGTAGTCACACACTAATTGCTTTGAGAGGGTAACCCTTTTTATCATCTCCGTGCCAATTAGATTGACCTAGGAAAAAGAGAGGGGAAAAAAAATGAGAATCCCGAAGATAGAAAAATGACAAAGTAAAGCTTGAAAAAGGAATACCTTTAAAGAAGCATGCACTAAATCATTCATCAAGGTCACAGAACTATGGCTATCAAGCTTAGCTCTCTCAACTGGACCAATCAAAGACTTTAGCCACACGTCAGCTTGACCTGATTTCCTTAAAAGGTTACCCTCAGTGGGGACTTCAATGGTAACTCGCCTCATAACATCACTCCTACTAGAAGAACCAACCTTTGTGTAAGGAGTAGTTGAAGGAGGAGTAGTCGAGGGAGGAACTGTGGAAGCAGTCATAATAGCCTGGGGAGGAATGGAATAGCCACGACTGGCAAAGGAGGAATCACGGGAACGGGAGTAGAAAAAGAAGCAAGAGGTGCTTCATCAGACATCGGACCTAAATTTTCACCATCAAACCCGCGGTTAAAAAGTTGCTTAACTTAATCATGAGCAGCAACGAGGACTTCATCATCAGGAATTATCACCGGGGCTTCAATAAACTCGGTAAGAGGAACAGAACGAGAGGGGGATGCTTTATCATCAAAAATAATGCGCCTACGAGCTCGCGGCCTTTTTACCAAGGAACCCCCATCTTCCTCTTCTTCAGAATCTTGGTCACTAACAGCTTTCCTTTTCGATGAAGAACCCAAGATTATCTCTTGGGCTCTTTCCAAAGAAATACGAGAAGCCACGACCGCCTCGACACTAATCCCTCGAACAACAAATCCTGATAAAAAGAAGGATTAAAATAAGTTCTGGGAAAAACAATAGAAAGTTATTAAAAAAGAAAACTCACGTGCAAAATTTCATTTCTCGGGGAAGGGGACATTTTCATCACCCACTAAACCAACGGTAGGGGCAGCAACTAACCTGGCGTACCAGCCACGGTCTCTGTCATTCTCTGGACTAACCAGAACCCTTTTGCTCCTAGCTACTAAAGAAAAAACGCCTTGGTGGAAAAGTCTAGGAGAGTAAAGGTAAATTAAATGAGCAAAAGTGAAAGGCACACCGACCATGTTTGTCAAATGCCTCAAATAGGGAACAACCCTCCACACTATAGGGCCAATTTGACTTAAGCAAACATAAAAAAAACGATAGAATTCGAGAATAATAAGATCAATAGCAGGTTTGAATCCTAATGTGAAAGGGTATGTATAAACAAAGGAAAATCCAATTAAATAAGAGGTTATTCTTTGATTCGCGTTGGGAATTATGATAGGGAAGTTATGACTCCAATGACAGTCTTTACGAACTAAAGAAATCAGACCCTCTGTGATCTGAGTTGGATAAATATCAGCACGATCTAAAGAGGATACTTGATTCCTAAGGGACTCCCTATCATTGTAGAAAGATAGTTCCGCAGGAACTATTTCTTCTACTGTAGGTTCACGAATAGGTTCAGCGGGTTCCTTATCCCTGGAAGAAGATCTTTGTGAGAAAGAACCTCTGGTTCTAAAGGAAGGACTGGAACTAGATGAAGGAAGATAAGAACCACGTACAGAAGAGGACCCTAAATTACGAAATCTACCTCCTTTTCTACTCCTGCTAGGGGCAAGAGGGAAGTTATCAACTATGAGGATTCTTCTAGGGGTAGAGTTTTGTGAAGACATGATAGTACGAGGAAGAAGCAAATAAAAATTCAAGAATTGAATATTCAGAGAACTTTATGTGATAAGGATAAAGACAAAAACTATGTTTATACTTAGAAGCAACCGTCAAAGGAAAAGGTAAATTGATGGAAAGGTCATAATGAGAACTGTCGCTTCGTGATTAGTGAACCCGTAAAAAAGCCCTAAAAAGTGTTGCAAAGTTGCAGAGCTAATAAAAGGGTGCCACGTGTGATAAGCATTAAATGGAAGTGACAAATGAAGCGTCGATTTTACCGTATCATTAATAGCGGCAACATTCCCGCTTTAATAAAATTCACTTCCCAAATATTCAATTGATGAATAAATAGTAAGTGGGGGGACTATCTGTATTGGGAAAATCGAGTTTACATATTGAAGTGATTGGAAGATGACATGTCATGACACGAAGGCTGGTCAAAGAGTGATGATTGGTAAAAGGGCACGAGTTGTAATAGATACGAGCAGAAGGTACAAGTAGTGGCACGAGAATCTATTCAAAAGACTCAATGCTCGTACCTATTTATACTCAAAAATCAAGGAGAATGAATCTGACAGCATAAAAGAGTACAAATACAATATTTAATAAGCAGTAAATACTAAAAACGTTATAGAATATGTATTAAATTACAATGATTATGTAACGTAGCATTTAATGTCTTTAATTGTCTATAATGGCCTGATTATAACAAAGGCAAAACGTATATCTTTAAGATAGCTATAAAAAGGAGAGAATGGATCATTTGTAAGGATACGAAAGATCATCTGAATATACTGGTTTACTTTGTTTTCTTCTATCTATCTTATTGTTAGCAAAATCACTCTCCTTTATTTAGTTTTGATTATCAGTAACCAGTGTTCTTCTAAATTAAAGCTTTGACTGAAATTCCACTTTTTGGTTAAACATATATACTAGGTGATACTAGTATATAGTTTTAAGTTAACCCTTGCTATAGTCATCTTAACCAGATTGTCTATAAAAGGTTATGTTATCTGCGCACAAAAGCTAAAACTTTACGAATTACACATTGTGATAGACTTTTTATGATTATGCCGTTATACAAATGGTTTTTGATTAATATATGCGGGGCATAGTATGACCAGACCTTGCAAAAGAAAGTGTAAATTTACGAACTTTAACCCACAAAGAAATTGGCTACACTGATTGGGCCCTTAGCTTTTGTAGTATATACTGTACAAATTGGAGCTACCCAATTTTATTCTTTGGTCGAGATATAGGAATGTCGCGTCAAAGAGCTAGGACGTTGAGTCCGGAACGAGGTCGACATCAATTGCGGCTAGAAGGAGAAAGACTTAGAGTGACATCAGTATAGCTTGATAACGAAAAAGGCGAGATATCCGCGATTGGTCGAGGATCGTGGCGTGAATCTCGGAACGGATCAATCTACGGTGGTTAATCAGATGTTAATATGGTTTCCTACCATAATTAGAAGTGTACCTTAATAATTTAGGACTCTTTTATTATATAAAGAGAGATCATTTGTAATGGTCATTACTTACTGATAAGAATATATACACTCATTACTTTCCTGCTATTTCACTTACTGTTCATTAGAGTTGTTTTATCATTTACTACTCTTACTATCCCACCTCGAGACTACACTAAGTCGAGGTCGAGACCTGGCCAGCGTACTGGATTGATTTGTTTTATTCTCTAATTTATTCATTTATTTTCTTGCTTATCAATTGGTATTGAACTAAATCACATATCCTTAAACCACAATATAAGTTTAACTGTTATTCGAATTTGAGGGTAGACAGTTTGGTGCCCACCGTAGGGCTAAGGATAATAGTGATTGTTCGGTGCTGATTCTGATAACACACATTATTTCACTCTTGTTCTTGTCAAGTATTTTTGCTCTCAGGTTAAAACATGTCAAACTCACAAAAACATACCCACGCATGGTGACAATGGTCTTGGGTTTCTCGGGGAAAATGATAATGTAATTGCTCCAAGAGCTGAGGTGTCGCCGGCTAATCTCGGGGGAGGGGGGCAACGATTTCCAATCCAGTCGATGTTAGTTCGCACGTTACTTTAAATGTAGACCTAGGCGCAGACCCTGAAGAAAGTGTACGTTGAGAATGCCGATCTAGTGGCCAAGGTACAGAGGGCAGAGGAGACGGAGGAGTTAGTCTCCAAGTTATGTTCGAGATACTACAGGCTCAACAAGCCACTATAGCTCAGCTACAAAATCAACATAGAACTCCAAGTGGGGTTGAGCTAGAAATCACTCGCCATACCGAGCCAGTGCCAGAGAGGTCGAACGGAAATGAATTGGGGATCGATCCCGCAATAATGAAAATGCTCGAGGAGCTCACCAAAAGAATCAAGTCAGGATAGACGAAAATCGAAGCTAATGATAAAAAAGTGGAAACATACAAGTCCCATGTTGATCATATACCAGGGGCACCGCCAATCTTGAAAGGGATGGATACAAATAAATTTGTACAAAAGTCGTTCCCTTCGTGTGCGGCTCCGAAACCCATTCCAAAGAAGTTTCATATGCCGGACATACCTAAATACAATGGGACCATTGATCCCAACGAGCATGTCACCTTCTACACATGCACCATCAAGGATAACAATTTGGATGATGATGAGATCGAATCTCTTTTATTGAAGAAATTCGGGGAAACCCTATTGAAGGGAGCAATGATTTGGTACCGCAATCTACCGCCGAATTCCATTGACTCGCTTGCCATGTTAGTGGACTCTTTCGTAAAGGAACATGTCAGAGCCATAAAGGTTGCGATAAGGAAATCAGACCTTTTCAAAGTAAGACAAAGGGATAATAAAATGTTGAGGGAGTTTGTATCCTGATTTCAAATGGAATGCATGGAGTTGCCATCAGTACAGATGATTGGGCCGTTCAAGCTTTCACTCAGGGATTGAATGAATGAAGTTCGATAACATTACGTCAGTTGAAGAAAAATTTGATCGAGTATATGGCTGTAACTGGGGCAGATGCACACTATCAGTACCAATCGAAGACAAGGTCGATGATGAACAATTAAGAGCTCTTTTTGGTTCAGTGCACTCAAACATGTCAGCAACTAAAAATCAGAGGGACATCGACAGAGAGCCAAGATCGAACAAATATCGATATCAACCGTACACTTTAGATCGCATGAACAGTGGTCTAGAATGCAATTCAGCCTGAAACGGTCGAAGAAGCGATCAAGTACAGAATTCTCGGGGACTCATGCACAAAAATGATTTTGATAAGTACGCCAATCCCACAGAGGCACCTCGATTGTCGGAATATAATTTTAGTGTCGATGCCTCAGGCATTGTATCGACAATTAGAATAATCAAAGATACTAGATGGTCCAGGCCCATACAGACCGATAATTCCCAAAGGAACCCCAATCTGATGTGTAAATATCATGGCACACATGGTCACAAGACCGAGGATTGCAGGCAATTGAGAGAGGAGGTAGCCCGTTTATTCAATAAGGGCTACCTTCGAGAATTCCTAAATGATCGAGCCAAGAATCATTTCAAGGAAAGGGACGCCAACAGGAAAAATGAACAGGAGTAGCCGCAACGTGTAATTCATATGATCATTGGAGGGGTCGATATTCCATAAGGGCCCGTATTCAAATGCACTAAGGTATCAATTACTAGCGGATAAACGGACCTAGGTGCCAGAAGGCACCGTATCATTTAATGACGAGGAAGCATAAGGAATCTCTCAGCCCCACAATGACGCTCTGGTAATCTCTATCTTATTAAATAAAGTTCAAGTTAAGCGTGTTTTAGTGGATCCAAGTAGCTCAGCAAATATCATCCGATCAAGGGTCGTAGAACAACTCGGCCTACAAGATCAAATCATGCCCGCAACTTGGGTCTTGAACGGTTTCAATATGGTTAGTGAAACAACTAAAGGAGAGATTATACTACCGATGAACGTGGCTGGAACTATCCAAGATACCAAGTTTCACATAATTGAGGGAGACATGAGGTACAACGCTTGCTCGGGAGGCCTTGGATACACAACATGAGGGTAGCCCCTTCGACTCTCCACCAAATGATGAAATTCCTAATGTCGGACGGGGTAAAAATAGTGTATGGGGAGTAGCATGCTGCAAAATGTTCGCGGCCGATAAAGTAATACCGATTTCGGCGTTATCAATATCGGAAGGATCGAGCATCAAGGGTAAACATGAAGCCAAATAGCAATCATTGCCACCAGCCTCGACCAAATTGGAGAAGCAGGAAATGGAAGAGGAAAAGGAAGATATATTGAACCCTCAAACTTTTGTTGTTTCCGAAACTTCCAATGCCACCAAATCAACGGTCGAAGAGCTGAAAAAGGTTATATAGATCGAGTACCTGCCCGAGCGAAAGGTATACCTAGGAACGGGGTTAAACCCCGAACTCAAAAAAACGTTTATTCAATTTCTTATTGATAACATAGACTGTTTTGCTTGGTTCCCCTTAGACATGATAGGGATCCCACCGGAGATCACAACACATCGACTAAGCCTGGACCCAAAGTTCTGACCGGTAAAACTAAAGAGAAGTCCCAAGTCCGAGGTAAAACATGCATTCATGAAGGATGAGGTAAATAAACTTCTCAAAATATGGTCCATTCGGGAAGTGAAGTATCCCGAATGGTTAGCTAATTTAGTCATAGTTCCTAAAAAGGGAAACAAACTTAGGATGTGTATAGATTATAAGGATTTAAACAAGGTATGTCCCAAAGATTAATTTCCACTAACTAACATCGATCGGATGATCGACGCCACGGCCGGCCACGAGATCCTTAGTTTCTCGATGCCTATTCAGGGTACAATCAAATTCAAATGCTCCCGAAAGACCAAGAAAAGACTTCATTTATCACCAAGTATGGAACACATTGTTATAAAGTAATGCCCTTCGGGCTAAAAAATGCAGGAGCTTCCTACCAACGCCTAGTAAATAAAATGTTCATAGAACAGATAGGTAGGTCAATGAAAGTATATATTGATGACATGATAGTTAAATCCCTGCATGTAGAGGACCATTTGACACATTTGCAGGAAATATTCGAGATACTGAGAAAATACAACATGAAGCTCAACCCCAAGAAATGTGCTTTCAGAGTTGGTTCGGGTAAGTTCCTTGGCTTTACGGTGTCGAATCGGGGAATCGAGATCAACCCTGACAAAATCAAGGCTATCGAAGACATCACCGTCATAGATAACGTTAATTCGTGCAAAGGATGAAAGGGCGGATAGCTGCTGTCACATCTCCTTTTTCCCTACACCCGAAGGTATATAAGGGAGTTTTTCCAATTAAAGGACAATCGAAACGGGATTTATTATTAAAGATTTAGAGTCGCAACTTGGGATATTTATGGTGTCCCAAGTCACCGGTTGAATCCCGAATCGAGGAAAAGATTGACTCTGTATTACAGTCCGCAAACCAGAAATCTGAGTAAGGAATTCTGTTAACCCGGGAGAAGGTGTTAGGCATTCCCGAGTTCCGTGGTTCTAGCACGGTCGCTCAACTGTTATATTTGGCTTAAATTATCTGATTTTAACAATTATGAACCTATGTGCAAATTTTAACCTTAACCGCTTTTATTCATTTTTAAAGAAAATTGCAACGTCATTAAAACAAGTCTTGAACCACGTCACATAAATGCACCCGTGGTTTTTGGACATACTTTAACATCGTTGGAATTTGGATTTAGGTCACATAAATGCGCACCCGAGTTTAGGGGGGTAATGTTATTAAAATACGCGCCTAAAGAGACTAACGCGTTGTTATTTTGGGGAAGGCCGTGAAATTCGCTAAACGGCCCGTCCCGAAATCTAAGTATTTTAATATATACAATTATCGAGGGCCCCGCAATTTATGTGTTTTGTTTAGCGAGGCTCATCCCGTTTTATTATTTTAAAGTGCAAACCTAGAGCAATCTATAGTTTTCTACTTAATTTGTCTCTAAAATAAAAGAAAGACCCTAATTAATTTGTTACCGGACTGATGCAAACTAAGTAATATTTTTGCACCAACATCCGACCATTGGGCTCCGATGTGAGCCCAGTAGAGGGAATTTAAAACCAGATATACACCATAAAATCGGCCAAAACAGACCTTGGCCCAGGCCTAAATGAGAAAGGGGCCAAAACTGGCCTGGGCCGTGCATCAACTATCTTGAGGCCCAAACGTTTAGGGACTAGCCTGTTAAGCCCTATCTTTTACACTAAATGTAATTTCAATTTAATTAGGAGAACAACTCTGATGAATCTACTACTAAAATTAACTAGCCAGTAAAATAAATTCAATGCAACATTAAACATGAGTTGGAAAGCAACTGATTTCAGATTTCATGACCCACGTAAACTGCCTATGATCACAATTTCAAACATGGTGCATACTAGTTCAAATTTCAAATTCCCTACTATGACTCATTTTTATTAAAATGCTGACTCATGAACTTTGATTAAACACTAACGTGACCACATATGAGAATTGAAACTCGAGAATTAAGGATGCTGGACGAAAATGGATTGCCTAAATTAACCTTACGAATTACATATCTCATATCTACTTTTAACTTTCTGATTTCGAACCCACACACAACCACTCAAACTCAGAATTATAGATTAACTCACATCATCACTACTAAATATAAAGCTCCCATGATCAGAAGAAGTATCACACTACTTTAACAGTCTACAGCCTAATTAATCACAGCTTGAAAATACCATTTTTACAGATCTAGGAAAACCGGAAATTAACTAAACTAATAGAAACTATTCTGTTAGTCCAGCATGGAATTATTACAACGAATACTCAACTAAACTCATATGCATTTCTAAATATCTAACACACACTTAACGGTTCAAATGCACAAACTTATAATTAACAGTCCATCAGTACGGTTATTACAGTATAATGAAAGCAGTAAATCAACAATAGGCCTCCACTTCAACAACAATAGGCCTCCACTTCATTCATTTTCAACTGGATATTTTCATACATCGAGTTTCAGGACATGTACCTGGTATGTAGAACAGAAAAATGGGGTAAGCAATCAGCAGCAGCAAACAGCAAATACAGCAGCAGAAAGCCCAGCAACACGGAGAAAACCAGTAAAAATGGAGAAGAAAAATAGTCCGGAAATCTCTCTTTGTTTTCTCTTTCTAGATTTGAACTCTCTCTGGTGTTCTTACGCTCTCAATATTTCAGAAATTTGGTTCTATCTTTTTTACTCTCTCCAAAATGAATTCTGCCCCTGTATATCCAGTGTATCCAGAGTGTATATCGAGTGTATACCGCTCTCTCTGCCCCCTTGAATCTGATTTTCAGCTCCCTTAAATGGGCATTCAATTAGTGCATTTTCCACTACCAATTTAACTTTTCATTTCTTTAATCATCCACTTAATTGTCCACTGAATTAGTGCTTTTAGTTAATTTGATAATGCAAATACTACCCTACCACTATTAAGAGCTTCTCAATTAGTAACCACTTGCATAAAATTATACTAATCAGTGGATTATTATATACATTCAACCAAATTATTGAACTAATCCCAGTTATTCTACCTAAGTGATTAACGAGATACCATTTCAAAGTTTTCTGATATCCTAATTATTAATTAATTCCAAAAAAATGTAAAATCAAATCTTAAATGTCAATGCCATATATTTGTATTTTTAATGCATTAATAAAATTAAACACGCCCACAAATATATGCAAACAATCAGAAAAATCACGCAATAATTTCTAAAAATAACAAATAATCAAGGCCAAAACCTAATTTTGGGAATTATTTTGGAGTAATTCGTATGAGGCTCACGTGCTCACAGCTGCCCCTCTTTGTCCGGAAACACGAAGAGTTTTCGTGCAAAGATAAAGTGAGCGGATACGAGCGATTTTTGCTTGTTTGAACACTCCGTGGGAAGCATTTTTTGAAAGATTTGACCGAACCTCTGCTTCAAAGGTTTCCTACATATCCTTGGCTATAAAGGAATCAGGTCAATGTAGTTCGGGAAGTTTGGTAGTTGGGATTACCATGAAGCTGCGGTTTTACTGTTACTGCTGTTGCTGCTGCTGATACTGCCTACTGACCTCCTTGTCACACCATGACAAAAATGAAGAAGCTAGACTAAGCTATAATCTATGCTTTACAAAGGTTTATTTCCAAACTTGATCTTGTGACTGATGTTGCCTTGTTGACTTGTATCTTTCTCATAAGTTCCTTTGTGGATGACTTGAATGGTATTCTTGAGATGCTTTTCCTTTTCTTCAGGTGGACGCTTGACTGTTGAACTCGAACCGTCTTCTCTTATTACTTGACACTATTTTCCCTTATACCTTGAACCATTTCCTCTGAAACTTGAACTGCCTTCCTTCAAAATTGCTTTCCCTAGAAACTTGAGTTGTCTCCCCTTGTTCTCCAGGTGGGTGCCTGATTACAACAAAATAGACAAAACAAAGAAAATTTTCTTCCCCCAGTTTGCACTAGGTAGATTTGTGAGTTGTTAGCAATATTGTAAATCAAAATATAACTTGAAATACCAAGACTAGGAAGTGCGTCTCCTAGGGGTGGAACATTAATGACTTAAACTAGGAAGTGTGTCTCCTAGGAATAAATTTAAATGACCGAGACTAGGAAGTGCGTCTCCTAGGGGTGAGAACTTCACTGACTAAAACTCATACGATCCAAACTAGGAAGTGTGTCTCCTAAAAGTGTATCCTAAAAAAAACCAGACTAGGAAGTGCGTCTCATAAGGGTATAACTTTAGTGCGTGGAACCAGGAATTGCGTCTCCTAGGAGAAAGCTCAATGTAGGAAGTGCGTCTCCTAAAACAAAAACATAACCTGAAAAACCCAGACTAGGAAGTGCGTCTCCTAGGGGTGAAACTTCAATGACTCAAACTAGGAAGTGTGTCTCCTACAAATGAACTTAAATGAACCAGACTAGGAAGTGCGTCTCCTAGGAGAAAATCACAATTTAGGAAGTGTGTCTCCTAAAACAACAATACAACCTGAACTACCCAGACTAGGAAGTGCGTCTCCTAGGGGTGAAATCTCAATTTAGGAAGTGTGTCTCCTAAAATAAAAATATAACTTGAACTACCCAGACTAGAAAGTGCGTCTCCTAAGGGTGAAATCTCAATTTAGGAAGTGCGTCTCCTAAAACAAAAATATAACCTGAACTACCCAAACTAGGAAGTGCGTCTCCTAGGGGTGAAATCTCAATTTAGGAAGTGCGTCTCCTAAAACAAAAATATAACCTGAACTACCCAGACTAGGAAGTGCATCTCCTATGGGTGAAACATCAATGACTCAAACTAGAAAGTGTGTCTCCTACGGATGAACTATCAATTTAGGAAGTGCATCTCCTAAAACAAAATGTAATTTGGAAGACTTAGACTAGGAAGTGCGTCTCCTAGGGGTAAAACCATCAGTGACTCAACTCATATGATCCAAACTAGGAAGTGCGTCTCCTATAGGGTAAAATGTCAGTTTAGGAAGTGCGTCTCCTACAACAAAATATAACTTGAAAACCCAGACTAGGAAGTGCATCTCCTACGGGTTATGTGTGATCTTCTCAATAGCCTTTGCGTAAGCAGAATTGGGGCATTACACCTGAAAATTTCAAGCTTCCCAGCTTTGATATGAACACAGCTTCTGTCCCTGTTTCAGACAAAGAAAACTTGTGAGTTTAAATATGGTGGTTGGTCTGTGGCCTTGACTTTGCGACGATTGCTCCTTCACTTGCCATTATAACTTTGATTTCACCTTGAAAGACGTTGCTTGCTTATTGACTAACCAATTTCTCTGTCACCCATATCACAGAAAATACCTCTTCTCCGTTTAGAACCAATACCCTCTATCTGTTGCATTGCTCATAAACCGACATTTACCAAACCATTGTGTTTTCACATGAATCTCAAAGTACGAAAATTTCCACCCACTCAGTGCGTATGCTGTTCTTTCTTGAATTAAACCACTGGCCTTGGCCTTGAGGTCTATTGCTCCCTTGCTTGCCATGATAACTTTGATTTCTGCTTGGAAGACCTCACTTGCCACTAGTTAACCACTTTTGTGAATCTTACCACAGAAGATACCTTTGATTCGTTCACCTAACACCCTCCATTTGTTGCATTGTCCAGGGATTGATATGTATCAAAGCTTTGTATTTCACAAGGATCCTAAAGCATGTTGATCGTTACTAGCTCAGTGCGCTTGTTGTTTTTTCCTGACTTATGATGCTTTGATATGCAGCCAGATCTATTTTGTGCACTTGGAAAGCTGGTGGCAATTTTTGAAGTCATTTCTCACTTGTTTTGACCAAATAGACTCAGAAAAGGGAAGTAAACACGACAAAAGAAACATAGTAAAGGACACGGGAACGAGATGATTCCTAACAAGAAAACTATAAAGGAGAAACCTATTAGATTGGATACCAACTCTAACGGCCATAACATGCACATGTGGCCTATTCTGTCAAGCAAGTCTGATGTTCAACAATTTTGTTGTACCCTCTAAGCCGTGAAACTGGGCTTCAATGCTCAGATTATCCAATCTGATTTACAATCCTTATTCGGCTTGTAGTGCCCGGAGGGTTTTCACCATCAAGCCTCTCTCGTTTTGTTCTTTTCTCTCATCTTACAATCCCCTCAAGGTGCCCGTGAAGGTTTTCACCAATAATACTCTCTCACTTTTTATTTCTCTCAGCTTTCATCGCCTTGTGGTACCCGTGGGGGTTTTCATCAATAAGATTCTCTCCTTTTTTTTTGCTAGTGTTGCCCTTCATATGAATCACCTCTGCTTGCTCGACTTGGCGTGTCTCGAAGACTGATCGGAAGGTCTTTCTTTGGAACGTAATATGGGCTTTTGGATGGAGTTAGGAAGAAATGGTATCAAAAGGCTCAAAACAACTCAATTGGGTTCAAAATTACAACTTTCGAAATCAGATTTCTTACAACTACCACAACTTCTGCCCTAGTTTCTTGCTTGAGGACTTTTGGATTTTCTTTTGATGATACCGAACCGTGAGGCTGCCTACGTATCCTTAAAAGGAATTAGGTCGAACGGAGTTCATGACATATGAATTGCCTTGTTGTTGCAATTTTCTTTTCTTTTCTTCTTCTTTCTCTTCTTTTCTTTTCTTTCTTCCTTTTCTCTTTTTGTTGTTTTGTTGTTTTTTCTTTTCTTTTTCTTCTCTTTTTCTTCTTTTTTTCTTTTCTCATTCTTCTTTCCTCTCTCTCTTTTTATTCTTTTTCTTTTCTCTTTTTTCCTTACTTATCTTTCGCGCTTGTTTCTGAACTTTGCTACTGATTCCAAAAGAGGGGTATAAAATAAAAATAAGTAAGGCTCAAAAGGGTAACGAAGGATAAAGTGTTTAAATAGCAGAACAAAATGCCTTCTTCATTCCAATCTCCAAAACATGCCAAGTGCAAACTACACAATTAAACAAACCAAGGAAAACATTTGTTACATCTTTTGATTGTACCAGACTTGATAACCATATCCACGCATTCTCTTTCTACATCTGTTAACTACAAAGCACCATTGGACAATACCCTCACTCTCATTACCATGAACGACCCCTGTCAATTTGGGGAAAACTTGCCTTAGCTTCAACCTGATGCGGCAGGATGCGTTTCAACAGTATTTCTTTATGTTCTATCTGCCCCAGTATCGCAATTCGGGCTTGAAATGATCTCAAAATGCCTTTACTTATTTCCCTCAAATGTCCCTATCATCTTCAAAATTGTTTTATTGCTTCATGACTAAATTAACTTTTTAAGACCAGGCTGAGAATTACGCGTGCATGTCATGTCACTAGAGTTAACAGGAAAAGAACTATAAAAGGCAAAGAGAACTAAAAAATGACTAGAAATAACAGAAAACAGAAAATTGCATTAGACAGATGGTGAAAGGGTTTGAACAATAGAACAAACAGACTAAACTAGGGTTACAACCTTGGAACAAACCTAGACAACACTAAACGAGCTACTACGACTAAACAAACTAGGCAAAATAAAAGGATAAAAGGGTTTGAGTCACAAGATAATATCCGGATTACAACCCTGAAAATAACCCGGACAACAGAAATGACAACAAAATAAACCACCAAAACTCCTCTCCGGCTGACCAAGAAATGGAGCGTCTTTCCAATTACCAAGCACGACATCTTAACCACTGAGTTCCTCATCAATATTGCCAAGACCATTACCAGCTTCAATATCATCAACTTCAGTCAACAAGTTCCCAAGAGGGTTCGCGTGCTCCCTGTCACTGTCATTGATCACAATTACCCCTTCTTGAATCATTCTTTCTATTTCCCTTTTCAAGGAACGACAATCTTTAATGCTATGCCCTTGGAAATTAGAGTGGTACATGCATCGTACAGTAGGATCAAAGCCTTTTGCATATGGGTCTGGAGTATAGCCGAGGAGCGGCTCAATCATGCCCGAATGCTTTAACTTTTCAAATAAGCTTGTGTAGGACTCCCCAATTGGCGTGAAACTATTTATTTGCCTTTGTTCCCTTCCCTGCCCCTGTTTTCTTGGGTTGTTGGGTGCTCGAAAATGTTGTGAAGGCAAGAATGCATTATGCGGTGCTGGCGCTCGCCATAGGGAGTGACCTGGTGGTTGGGCAGATGACCAGACATTGTTCGGAGGATAATATTGAGGTGGATTATGTGGAGCTCGGGGATAGGTTTGGGGTTGGAGTTGAGGCTGGGTATATTGGTGAGGTGTACACTTTGGTCCATGTCGTGACTCTGAAACGACCATGGCAACATCATCGTATTCCTTCTGACCTAGCAAGCTTCCCGTGTCGTTCTGAATTGCTTGTGTTGTGGCTTTTAAAGCAGAATAACTCATGATCTTGCTAGACTTCAGCCCATCTTCTATCATTTCTCCCATTTTTACCACATCATTAAAAGACCTACCCACAGCCGTGATCAGATGCCCAAAGTAAGTTGGTTTTTGAGCTTGAAGAAAGTACTCGACGATCTTTTTTTCTTCCATAGGAGGATGGACTCTGGCAGCTTGCTCTCTCCATTTGAGCCCGTATTCCCTAAAGCTTTCATTAGGCTTCTTTTGTATCTTGGCGAGGGACATGCGATCTGGGACAATTTCTATATTGTACTGAAAGTGCCTGGCAAAGGCCTGAGCCATATCATCCCACGTGTACCACCTGCCAGCATCTTGGCGGGTGTACCACTCCAGAGCTGCCCCACCCAGACTTTGATTGAAGTACGCCATCAATAATTTGTCTTTCCCACCGACGCCTCTCATCTTACTGCAGTAGCCTCTCAAATGGGACATGGGATCTCCATACCCGTCATATAAATCGAACTTTGGTATCTTAAACCCATCAGGTAGTTGGACGTCAGGAAACAAGCACAAGTCTTTGTAAGCCACGCTCATCTGGCTCCCTATCCCTTGCATTTTTCTTAAAGACTGCTCTAAGATTTTCACCTTCCTGGATATCTCATCTTGTTCCACTGTCTTAGCAAGCTTTTCAGTTTCACCGAGAGGCTCAAAATGAGGAGCGAAAGGGTATGAATCTGAGACTTTGAAAGTTGGTTCTGGTGCATAGTGTTGGGCATCAGGGACTTTGAACACAACCTCGTTAGAGGATCGAGGAAAAGTATCTGAGGGAGGAACTACAAGATCATGAGTGGTCAAAGGGGCGGGATATGATGTGCTTTTGAGGGGTGGAGTGTGAAAAGGTTGTGGGGAGATATCAACAGCAGTGGGAACCTGGATTTGTGATAGTGATGGGATAGTTGCAGGGTTTTCAGTGTAGTTAGTGGGGAATGAAGGTGGAGGATGCCCCCTGATCCAAGACTGATACATTTCTGCCATCTGCTGTTTCACCCTTTGGAACTCCTCTTTCAATTCATACTCCGACCTCCACAAACTCCCTTGACGGGTCAACAACTCTTGTGTCCAAGTTTTTGCTAGTCATGGCTACCTTGCCCTTTGGCCTTGTGTTGAATGGATGAGTTACCTTAAGAACCACAAACCAACCACCCTTCTTTTGTGAATATAACAAAATGAAGCTATCACGTTAGCGTTAGGGCTTTTAATAGCAAAAATATCACATTGCGTGCAATGCACCTAGCAACAATTAATGATTCTAGAATGACTTCGAGGGTCATAAAGTTACTTGGCATCATCCCAATTTGTCCATTTGAACCTTCTCTTTTCTTTTCTTTTCTCGTACTTCTTAGCTCGCTCATTTTCCTCTTTTTCTCTTTCTGATTATCGCTTTTTTCCTCCCTCTCATCCCATGATTTCATATTTTTTTCTTCTTCTCTTTTGTTTGTTTTTTTCTTTTTATTTCATTTCTTAATAATAATAAAAGAATGAGTCGATCGAACCCTATGTAGGTTGCCTACGTATCATGACGCCGCATGAATCAGATCTTTGCGTAGTTCTGGAAGATCGGGAACGAAGTAACAAACCAACATTTCCTTTTTCATTCTCTTCTTCTTTTTTCCCTTTTTACCTTAGTGACTAATCCGATGAGAAAAAAGAAATAAAAGAAGCAAATCTTTTTTTTTGAATTTTCTAGACTGAATGATCTATAATCTATTCTAAACTCAAGCTTAATGAGCACATATTTTTTCTCCTTTTTTTTGAAACAAATATTCTATAGGAAATTATTAAGGAATATTCCTACAAGAGAAAAAATATTTTTTTGATTTTTTTTCTTTTTTAATAAGGAAATCTAAAGGCTAGACCAAAGAAAAATATTTTGAATTTTCACTTGATATCTTGAAGAAAAGACTTCGAAACAAGAAATGAAAAAGGATAAAAAAAATGTTTTTGAATTTGTATTTTTGATTACCTAAGGAAGAAACTCTGAAAATAAACCAAAGAAAAAGTATTGTTGTTTTATTTTTCTTATATGTGTAATGTCCTAAAATAAAAGATTTTTTTTTTCAAGTCATTTTTCATCAATTTCCCAAAGAAAAACCTCAACAGAAAATCTTTTTGGATTTAATATCTTAAAAGAAAACTTTTAAAGGGGTACTAAAGAAAATTCTCTTTTTTTTGAATTTTTGATCTTAATATACTAAAGGGAACATAAAAAATATCCATTTTAAGTACTAGATATTAATTGCCTAAAGGAAAAACAACCTCGAAATTTTTCCATTTCTAGAATTAGTATTCTAAATAAAGGAAAATATAAAGCAGAAAATAACAATAACAAAGGACTTGACATTACTGTACAAAAGTAGAAAGTAAAAGACGACATAAAATGAAGAACAACCTCAGGACATAAAAATAAAACAAATCTCCTTAAGCAACTCCCGACTGAGCGATCCTGACTGGATGGTCACAGGGTGTCTGTCATGCTTAAACTCCGGTAAATAAATCCACACCTGTATAAGAAAACTTAAATCAACACTATGTGAGATAAAAACATTCCTTACTAGACATATGGTTGACATGATTGAGGCTACTTTTGCAAAATGACTTATTTGGCCAAAAGGTGGCTAGAAGTGCAAAATTTGGCAATGATCCCGCGAAGCCAAGAACTTAAGATTTACTAGGAAAACCGGACCCTATGTGGGTTGCCTACGTATCACGCCCCGAAAGACGAGAATCAAGTTTGCGTAGTTCGGGCAGATTGGAAACAGGCGAGAATAAGATTTTTTTTTCCTTTTTTTTCGAAAAATGATGAAACTTGCAAAATATTTTTTTTTTGATTTTCTGATTTTCGACAAATGATGAAAAAGTGGATTTTTTTTTTGAATTTTCAAGCTCGCTTTATCTTCACACTTCACCCTCTTTTTTCTTTTTCCTTTTTCATTTGCCTTCAACTATCATTGGTTCGCCAAATGACCCTTTTACCCTTGAAGATTGCAACATGTAGCACATTAGGATGCATCAGGATGTTCTTTTATTTTTTGGGTACACCTGTCCTAGACAAACCCAACCCCTGTGTTGAGTCCCCAAAGTCAGATGCACGTGATGCAAACAGGTGTTCCTACTAGGGATCCGGCATGAGGCTATGTTATTCTAGGTTTAAAAACCTGGGTATATTTGTTCTAGACCTGGCTTACCCGAGCGTACAGCTCGAGCCGAGGCGGGGGCAACGTACCGGGAGCACGAAAGTCTACTCGGCCTAGTTACTTGACCCAACCTCGTTCTACATGGTATGACTTCTAACAGAAAAGTGGGCCACGCGCACGTGTGCACCATAAATTCAGAAGACTCAGAAAGAAGAAGGGTTTCGTAGCAGTTTATATATACAATTTAGATAATATCAAAGCGGTAAAAAGCAACATTTAGCACATTAGACACAAACATGTAAAAATCAGATAATAAATAAAGCCAAATATAACAATTATTCTAAGCTCGAATTCTTGAACCCTGAACTAGAGATTCTGGGTTCAGTCCCCAGCAGAGTTGCCAGAGCTGTCACACCTCCTTTTTCCCTACACCCGAAGGTATATAAGGGAGTTTTTCCAATTAAAGGACAATCGAAACGAGATTTATTATTAAAGATTTAGAGTCGCCACTTGGGAGATTTATGGTGTCTCAAGTCACCGGTTGAATCCCGAATCGAGAAAAAGATTGACTCTGTATTACAGTCCGCGAACCAGAAATCTGAGTAAGGAATTCTGTTAACCCGGGAGAAGGTGTTAGGCATTCCCGAGTTCCGTGGTTCTAGCACGGTCGCTCAACTGTTATATTTGGCTTAAATTATCTGATTTTAACAATTATGAACCTATGTGCAAATTTTAACCTTAACCGCTTTTATTCATTTATAAAGAAAATTGCAACGTCATTAAAACAAGTCTTGAACCATAATCGACGCTCGCAAACAAGGCCTTCATTGCTCGGCATTGGAGCTTGATCAATCCTAAAAAAGTTGAGGTCGATATAACCGCATGATGTGGCTAAGAGTGAACTCCAACCCCTCGGCCTTGTTAGAAAAGAAGTGGAGCATGATCACTATACTCCAGCACGAGGGATGAACCTGGTCGAGGGTGACTTGGTACCTCTTGCAAAAGTCGACGACAATTGGTTCAAGAGGACCCAATGTGAAGGGATAAGTGAAGACACTTAGAAACCCCTGCACATGGGTGGTAATTGTTACGCCCTGTTGTATTACGTCGATGTTATACTCTGCAGTAATATATTATGATTGATGTTATGTCCTGTAGTATTAAGTTACGACATTGTTTTACCCAGCAGTATTACATTACGATGATGTTACGCTTCGCAATAATAAGTTACGACAGTATTGCACCCTGCAGTATTGTACATTGAATTTATCGTAAGGTAATTGACATCAATCCAAGGAAAAGATTATTTGGGTATTATAAGGATTATAAGTGATTAGTAAATTCATGAAGGTAAGAGGGTAAGTAATATCGAAGAAAATGAATTTTGTTGAAGTTTGGCATTTTGAGGTAAAATACGGCCCGAGCTAAAATACCAGGTATTTATGGACTAGTTCCATACAAGGTACTATATGGCCATGATAGTAAGGTTTACAAGGTATGTTAAAAGAGAGTAGTATTTAATTAAGTTGAGATAATTTTTAAATTATGCGGGTAATTGATTAATTACCGGATAACAAGACATTACCCAGTTAACTAATAAGTGGATAGGAATTACATATGGCAAGAAGCCACAATTCATGAAATGACTAAAGGTCTTATTTGCTTAGGTGGCTACCTAAGTACACTTAGAATTATATAGGAAAAGACTTAATTTCCAAGTCTTATCCATTTCATTCTTGGACAAAGACAAGAAACGTTTCTCATTTCATTCTTGGACAAAAGACAAGAAACGTTTCTGACCAAACAACTAAAACAAATGCTTGATTAATTCATTCCAAGTTCCGATGCTTCATTAAGCAAAAGCATTTCATTAGGAAAATCTTTTTGATGAGAATTTTGCTAATACCAAAAATATTTTGCTTCCTTCTTGTGCTTATGGCCGATCCAGGGCAAGGTTTTAGGCTGACTTCATTAACAAAAAGGTTCATTTGGAGGAGATTGGATAATTCAAACAAGACTTCATACCGTATTAGCAATGTAGGTTCTCGGTTTAGCAGAGGAGTTCGTACAAAATTATACTGTATAATCGCAACAGAATTTTGCGGTTCTAAATGAGTATAGTGCAATCTTTTTCAAGAATATTATACGGAGTTTTCTTTACTCTAGGTATGTTAAGGAGAAGCTCTTCCTTCATTTTGGCATGATCTCGTCATTATACAATTTTGATAACGAGGCATAAAGTAAAATTCATATCCCGAAATTTACGTATAATTTGCTAGTCTCGCAAATTGCATATATTTTTCTAGTTTTGTAAGTTAGAATATTCTCCTTATCGGGACTTAATATGCAATTGAGTATTTTTTTTATTCGAGTCAAGAGAGAAGAGAATTTACATATATACAGTATTAAAAGTATTTTCATTACCATCGAGCTATAATCGATGGGGCAGGCCCCTATTGGGCAACCTCTGATGAGATGGTAAGTTATATACCAAGCCTACTGTGGTCGAGCGCTTATGAGCGAGCCCAGTTGGTCAAGATACAGAGCCTAGTATGGCCGAGTGCCTACGAACGAGCCTACTATGGCAGAATAGTTATATATATACCGAGCCTACTGTGGCCGAGCGCTTATGAGCGATCCCAGTTGGTCGAGATACAGTGCCTAGTATGGTCAAGCGCATATGAGTGAGCCTACTGTGGCAGAGCAGTTATATGTATATACCGAGCCTTATAAGACCGTAAAACTATTTTACTTACTATATTGAGAGAATTGAGTCAGTATCAGCAGGTAAACATATCTTCAGATTATCTTTGACTTCCAGCTAATTGCAGTTATTATATTATCAGTTCATATTCAGCTTTCAGTATATTGCCTTACATACTCAGTACATTATTTTGTACTGACGTCTCTTTTGCCTTGGGATGCTACATTTCATGCCCGCAGGTCCCGATGACAAGTCGAGAGCCCTCCAAGTAGGCTATCAGCTCAGCAGAAGATGTGGGTGCCCTCTATTTGCTTCGGTTTTGCTTGTTTGGTTAGTATGATTTAGACGTATATTGTTTGGTATGGCGGAACTCTATCCCGACCTTTATGATATTTATGTACTCTTAGAGGCTTGTAGACATATGTCATGTACGTGAAAGATTGTACGACCTTGTCGGCCTATGTTTTGAATTTATAAATGATCATGTTGGCCTATTAGGCCCATATGTCATGTGTATATGATGATGTAATAAGAAATATACGTTACGTTGGTACTCGGTTGTGTAAGGTACTGGTGCCCGTCACGGCCCATCAGTTTGGGTCATGACAAAAGTGGTATTGGAGCAGTTCTGTCCCAGGGAGTCTACAAGCTGTGTCTACTAGAGTCTTGTTTATGCGTGTGTCATGCACCACACTTATAAGCAGGAGGCTACAGGGCATTTAGGATTGTCACTCTTTCTTCTTACTCTAGATCGTGTGGTAGAGCTCACTTATAAGAATTCAAACCCCGAAATTCCATTTCATTTGTAATAAGATGATACCTACATCCAGAAAGAAGGTTGGAATGAGAGATAGTTGAGAAAGAGCTGAGTCAGAGGAATTGGATTTTTGTATGATGCCTATGATAAGTAAATGTGAGGTCTTTAGCAGATCATGGGTATACTGAAAGGTGTAAGCTTCCTGATAAGAAACCTCAAGGCAAGAATACCTATCCATCTTTATGGTGAAAGACAATGAGAGATTCACAAGATAAATGAAAGTTTTAACAAGCAAAAGAATCAAGATGAAGAAGGATACGAGGCGCCCAGCTAATGAAGGTTAACAACGTTTATAATTCATGCAGAGGAACATAAGCTTTTTGAATTATATTCAACAGTAATAGAGGCATATACAATTGGTCACACCCATTCCAGATATGTCCTATGGGGGTTAATAGAAGTAATATAAGAAGATATGATGGATGAATTGTTTGTGTCTGTTGACATTTCCGAAGGATATTGCAAATGTGCTAATAAATCTTTTTATGAGACACCCAGATGGTGCACTCTAAAATAGTACAGCTAGATATCAGTACTACAAAGATAGGTACTAGAAGCCTTAAAGGGATAAATATTACCTTAGTATGGCTCCCATCCCTAGTATAACGAGAATGCTTGGCAACCCGAAGAGCCGATGGATGAAGCAAGGGGAGCTAAAAGCAAAAGAATGTCATGTTGAAGTTTTTCAAAAGAAAGTGATAGGCAGAAATATTAGTAGAGTAATGAGAAGAGAGATAAGCAAGAATTATGAGTAAGATGCGATACATGGATAACAAAGGTAGAGTGGTACAGAACCTATAGTCAAATGAATAAAGAGACGAAAGGTGATGGGCCTTAAGACAATAAAATAGTATAGGTCGTACAGTCATATCCTCATTTTGGGAAATGAGTTCCTGACTCTAACGTGATTAACAACAAGAAAATTTAGACCCTAGAGTAATAGAAATCAGTATAGATTGGTGAATAAGATGAATTAAACATGAATAAGGAACTAAGTGATTTGATGATAGTCAGCATCATGAGAATTGCATATTGCATTCCGACAATAATAGAATGGACAATAGAAGAAGATCCATGATGAATCCAAATATGGTCATTCAGGGAGACGGTTCCCTACAGCAAGCAATGTGAGCAAAGTTAAGCTTAAGAGACTGTATGTGCCTGTTACACTAAGTGTCACCATCACGAGCGAGGGATTTTGTTATCCTTGGTACAAAAGGATTACCGCAAGGTGAGTAAGGATGGGTCATTGATAATGTGAAAGGATGCCAAAGATGAAGAAGAAAAAATCTGTAGGCAGGTCGTCATAGCTCCAAGTCTTAGTTCTCCCCTAAAAGAGGGAATATGGAGTAATGAATGAAGAATAGGATAAACACGAAAAAGGAATGAGATTACACTTATTCAGCTCCTACGTATATGCTACAATTCTAGAACATTATGGAAATACGATGACGTCAATGAGATGAAGTAAGGATCCCTGCCCGAGATGTTATTGATAGAAAATGAGTCAGTGCGAGACATATGTTAAGACAAAGGAAATAACCCAAAAAAGATTTCGCGGAATATTGACATAAGAATGGGCCAATGAGTAGTTAGTAGTTGATTCAGGAAAAGCCTAGTCACGACTAGACAAGAAGTTACAGACAAATCAGCAAATCATGTAAGATAAACATAGTAGAACCCAACATGGAGAATTCAGCCACAAAGAATGTCATTATAATACTCGAGATATATTCAAAAAAGAGTCGAGGTAGTTAAAGGTACCGTATGAGTGTTATGGGAATAAAAGAAAGTGTCGCTGGGAAGGTAGTCAAAATATCAGTTCAGAAGCAACCATACAAGCACAAGGGCATGGAAGTAAGTATCTACGGATGATTATAGGCAAGTAAGGACATCAAAAAGGTCCGTAATAAGCTCACATCTTTACAAGAGTCAAGGGTTCTCTCTAAGTACTACAACAAAAGACTAGCTGAGGAAATAAGGAAGATGGTTTCAACCTAAGCACAACGAACTAAAGAGAAACTGGTCGTGTAACAACAGTCTCGCAACAACATTGTAAGCACTCCAAAGGAAAGTGGCACCTAATGTGGCTAATGAACGGGAAGTAAAGTTAAAAGTAATATTCGAGATCATATGAGTTATATGAAAACTCTGTCATGTGTGGACACTAAGATAGCTTAAGCCTACATAAAGGTTGATCAGAGGGAAGAGGAAACTAAGGAGTGACATCAACGAAGTAATCAGGAGTCTGATTATTGGACCCAGAAGTTATAGGAATCATGATTGAGAACATAACAGAATCACTCTTAATATTAGAGGTGCAAGAGAGATAGCACAATAACTATATTCTATAACGGCTCTACGATAAAGCCAGTTAAAAGAAGTACCAACCTCATAAGAAGTCAATATGGAGATCCCACCAGATTATATATGCACCAAAGGTGCAAGTATTATAATAGAGCTTCAGGTTATGAAGATAAATTATGCCTAATGGGAAGAGAGGTTATAACAGAGATAGAAGAATGTGAGGCAATATTTTAAGGTAAGTGAGGAAAAGGTGAACAATATACAAGATACTCAAATACATAAGGTTATGAATAGTCCGTACTGCAGAAAAGAGACTATACGTGCAGGATTCAGTGTTAGGAATGATAGCAGCGTCGTCAGTGGCATACCTTCCATCATATGGTTTCTAAGTATCGAAAGGTCTAATTAGAGAGTAAAAGAAAAGTTAGAGACGATGTGATGTCTCGATGTTCCAAAAAACCATAAGGAAATCACTCGCAAGCTAAAGTATAATGTAATGATAAGGTTTTAGAAAGACAAGAGTAAGGATAAGAGAAGGCCAAGTGAGATGATGACGAAAATGGATAAGTACTCGGGATTAAGCCAATGAAAACAAGGGAGCTGATGGTACCTCTAAATTATAGAAAGCTCAATATAGCCTGAATGAACTCAAAAGAGTCTAAGACTAGTAGCATTTAGAAATGATGGAATGTCGCTTAAGGGTGTAATTGTGATATATAAAGGATGATGTTTGGGGGCTTCGATTGAGTAATGATTTCATGAGGTGTACAGAATTAAAATACCCACATAAGGTAAATCACATTGAGACACTATGAAATACGATTATGGGAATCACTTCGAATATTCCTTGAGGTAACATAAGCCCTACAAGCAAAGTATTACGTAAGAAGTTTCAAGTTATCAGTGGTATATTATAGATCAATATTGAGGTGAATCAACAATGGATGGACAAAAGTCACAAAGTATGAGATGAGATTAGGCCATCATTCTAAGGATGAGAAGTAATGAAGAAGCATTAAAGGACTTAAATTTATACATATGGAATAAGCAACGAGAGTAAGCTGGGATTTGGTAGCAGACCTCAGCAACGATAAATTAAAGTAAGAGTTATGGAAGTAAATTCATACGGATGGATAAACGGGCATATGCGATGATATATAGCAATATTCGTGAATTCAACAAAGTACCGAGCATAGAACTTCAGTATACTCATATATGCCCAAAGGGACATTTTATCAAGTTCTACATATGAAGCCTAGAGATTGGGCACACTTACAAGATCAAAATCGTATAGGCTGCGTGATGAAATGTAGTAACAGTTACGAGATTGGAAGGATTCTGACTACAGGTTATGGTATGAGAAGGAGGCCTAAGGGGGGAATGCCCTGGACTTTGGATTTATTCACAGAACAGTCGCCTAAATGGCAAGGGAAATTCTAAAGTATTCGGAAGATATAAGTTATAAAAATGATAAGTGCATCAGTCAACATTCAAGGAAGAATGTTCCAAAGAGGGGAATAATGTTACGCCCCGTAGTATTATGTCTATGTTATGCTCTATAGTGATATATTACGATTGATTTTACGTCCTACAGTATTAAGTTACGACAGTGTTCTACCCAGTAGTATTACATTACGGTGATGTTATGCTTCGCAATAATAAGTTACTACAGTATTGTACGTTGAATTTATCGTAAGGTAATTGACATCAGTCCAAGGAAAAAATTATTTGGGGATTATAAGGATTATAAGTAATGAGTAAATTCGTGAAGGTAAGAGGGTAAGTAATATCGAAGAAAATGAATTTTGTCGAAATTTGGTATTTTGGAAAAATATAGCCCGAGCTAAAATACCCGATATTTATGGACTAGTGCCATACAAGGTACTACATGGCCATTATAGTAATGTGTACAAGGTATGTTAAAAGAGAGTAGTATTTAATTAAGTTGAGATAATTTTTAAATTATGCGGGTAATTGATTAATTACCGGGTAACTGGACATTACCCAGTTAACCAATAAGTGGATAGGAATTACACGTGGCAAGAAGCCACAATTCAAGAAATGACTAAGGGTCTTATTGCTTAGGTGGGTACCTAAGGACACTTGGAATTATATAGGAAAAGACTTAATTTCCAAGTCTTATCCATTTCATTCTTGGACAACGAGAAGAAACGTTTCTCATTTCATTCTTGGACAAAAGACAAGAAATATTTCTGACCAAACAACTAAAACAAATTCTTGGTTAATTCATTCCAAGTTCAGATGCTTCATTAAGCAAAATCATTTCATTAGGACAATCTTTTTGATGAGAAGTTTGCTAATACCAAAAATACTTTGCTTCCTTCTTGTACTTATGGCCGATCCAGGGCAAGGTTTTGGGATGACTTCATTAACAAAAAGTTTCATTTGGAGGAGATTGGATAATTCAAACAAGACTTCATACTGTATTAAAAACGTAGGTTCTTGGTTTAGCAGAGGAGTTCGTACAAAATTATACTATATAACCGCAACGGAATTTTGCGGTTCTAAATGAGTACAGTGCAATCTTTTTCAAGAATATTATACGGAGTTTTCCCTACTCCAGGTATGTTAAGGCTAAGCTCTTCCTTCATTTTAGCATGATCTTGTCATTATACAAGTTTGATAACGAGTCATAAAGAAAAATTCATAACCCGAAATTTACGTATATTTTGCTAGTCTCGCAAATTGCGTATATTTTCCTAGTTTTGTAAGTTATAATATTCTCCTTACCGGGACTTCATATTCAATTGAGTATTTTCTTCTTCCAGTTAAGAGAGCAAAGAATTTACATATATACAGTATTAAAAGTATTTTCATTACCATCGAGCTATAATCGATGGGCAAGCCCCTATTGGGTAACCTCTGATAATATGATAAGTTATATACTGAGCCTACTGTGGCCGAGCGCTTATGAGCAAGCCTAGTTGGTCAAGATACAGAGCCTAGTATGACCGAGCGCCTACGAACGAGCCTACTACGTCAGAACAGTTATATATATACAGAGCCTACTATGGTTGAGCGCTTATGAGCGAGCTCAGTTGGTCGAGATACAGAGCCTAGTATGGCCAAGCGCATATGAGCAAGCCTACTACGGCAAAATATTTATATATATATATACATATATACATATATATATATATACATATATACATATATATATATATACACATATATATATATACATGTAGAGCAGTTATATATATATATATATATATATATACCGAGCCTTATAGGGCCGGACAACTATTTTACTTACTATATTGAGAGAATTGAGTCAGTATCAGCAGGTAAGTATATCTTCAGATTATCTTTGACTTCCAACTACTTGCAGTTATTATATTATCAGTTCAGTTTCAGCTTTCAGTATATTGCCTTACATACTCAGTACATTATTTTGTATTGACATCCCTTTTGCCTGGGGACGCTGCGTTTCATGCCCACAGGTCCCAATGGATAGGTCGAGAGCCCTCCAAGTAGGCTATCAGCTCAGCAAAAGCTGTTGGTGCGCTCCATTTGCTTCAGAGTTGCTTGTTTGGTTAATATGATTTAGATGTATATTTTTTGGTATGGCGGGATTCTGTCCCGACCTTTATGACATTTATGTACTCTTAAAGGTTTGTAGACATATGTCGTGTACGTGAAAGGTTGTACGGCCTTGTCGGCCTATGTTTTGAATTTATAAATGATCATGTTGGCCTATTAGGCCCGTAGGTCACGTGTATATGATGATGTAATAAGAAAGATACGTTACATTGGTAGTCGGTTGAGGAAGGTATCGAGTGCCTATCACGACCCATCGGTTTTGGTCGTGACAGTAATACTCTCTTCGGGAGCGGGGATTTGTACAATGACCTTGGCCCCCAGTTACAGTCTCTCTTTACAGCCTCGAGATTTCCCGCTGTTGTCGAGCAGATGTATCTCGACACGTGTTCACATCGGCCAGGGACCGATGGAGGGTTCTCGAATTGGAAGTCAGATTTTAAGACACAAGGTCCAAGAACATACTCATGATGGAGCGATTCCACCGACAATTTGTCACCGGCCAGCCTGGAAGCAGAGGAAGAAGCTTTCTCCTTTTGTGGGACGGTGTTAGAGGTTTTCGCCATTAATTCAGGCAGAAAGAAGCGGAAAGAGGTGAAATTTGGTAATTTTGGTACTAACAAAGTTGACTCAACGAGTGGTGAAAGAGAAAAGATGGAGAGAGTAAGAGACTTAGAAAACTTGGTGGAGGTTGTCGTGCCCCGTTATTCCTCACGGAGTCTGGGTTTCGACATTTCTTTGGGAACAACTCGTTTCCTTTTGGGAATTGGGTATATGAAGAGTCGCCACCTAATGGATTAAGGTGCGTTAGGGCACCTAGAGCAATTAACTCATGTAACCAGTTTGCATAACCAGAGATTAGGGTAAGGGCTCGAAATAATCTTGAGGGGAAGGTGTTAGGAACCCCTCGCAGTCCACAATGGTGGGTCCTAGCCGACTCAGTTATGTGAATTAGTCATTTAATAGGTAAGTAGTCTAAGCACACATTTGCAAATAAAGGAAGTTTAGGCAGTCTAAGCCCGCATATGTAAATAAAGGAAGTGTAGACAGTCTAAGCACACATACGTAAATTTAAGAAGTTTAGATAGTCTAAGCATACATATGTAAATTTAAGAAGGGAAGTCCTAAGTTGGTTAGCCTATAGGATCACATCTGTACAATACCCGGTAAGCCTTCCTCAACTAGAGGGGTTACAAGACCATTAATTACCTAAGGATTGCCTAGGCATGGGCTGTGCGGGATCATAATTCTGAGAACTAATTGAAACAACTTGAAGTTATCCAATCCTATATGCATGCTGATCTAGGCGATTAATGTTACAAAAAAGGTTGATTTCATGTATATTTATGCTAGAACATGATATCTATGTGTTGGGGCCATCTTTAAACCTATTTATAGACAGTTATTCATTTAAGTGACGTAGATACAGTTTAGAGCAAATGCAAACAAAGTTCTAAGGAAGGATTTCTAATGCACAAAGAGAGATGGCCATTTATTAAGCATGATTATAGCAGTAGTTTAATGATAGAGTTTCTAGGTGATTATGAATTTAGGTAGAATCAGAAATAAAATGATGACTATAACATGTTTCCTAATATGCAAAGCAGTAAACATGATTATCCTAAGGCATGATATCTAATGCACAGGTTTATGGCATGGTTTTTAATACAAATAGGCATAGCAAACCTAGAGGCATGATATCTATTGCAGAATGTAAACATAGTATAAACCTAAAGCATGATTTCTATTGCGAATCAACATATATAAGCCTAAAAGCACGATTTCTACCCGATTTCCCCACAAAAAATCATATATGAACCCTCATCTATTTACTAATTACCCCAATATCTATTTACAAAGAATATTATTACAGACTAGGATCAAATGAAGTATATAAGTAAATGAAACTATACTATAGGGAACCTAAATCAGGCCCAAAGTAAACCTAGGGATGCCAGGCCTTCAATATAGTCTCAGAAGCCAAAGATCTCATAGCCAATAATGTGTCTTGATATGTCAGAGTTTCCTAAGGACCTCAAGAATCCCAGGCATTGCTCACACCAAGACCTTTCTCAAATAGGGATTGGTTATGTGCAGTGTGGAAGGTCCAGCCCTTAGGATAATGCGGGCTTAGACCTTTCTCAAGGATTCCTAAGCAGTACACACACAAGAGGGGCAGAACCTAAGAGTCTAAGAGTAAAGTGAGAGTTCTTGACATAGTTTTGAAAGATTTAGTAAAACAGTGTAGAGAAAAGATTCAGAAATAGAAAACAATTTTTAAAAGATGCTAGGAATGACCAATTTTGAGAAGAATACTAAGAGTAGGAGCAACAGTTTTGAAATCATTTTTTGGGAAAGCATACTCAGCAAACAACCTAATTAATCATAGAATACCCAGATTCACAGACACTTAACAAGCAGACTTACAAACAGGGGGTGAAAGGGTTTGGGAACATATAGGGTTGAAATCGCATAAACAGGGAAATATTTGATATGACAAATGCACAAAAAAACTCAGAGTCTACTGAGCAAGTCAGTCATGGTAATAGGTAGTTGAAACATAGAGTAAGGATGTAGCAAAATCATGTTGAAGACAAGGGTGTATTGAACAGAACTGGGCATACAATTAGGGCTAATCAAATGCATTAGGAGACTAAGTAACTAACATGATCACACTAGTTAAAGGGGTGGTAAGCAGGGACTAGGTAAACATGCTGGACAAGTATCAAATAACCAAGTGAAGTTTAAACATGTTGATTACACATTGAGCAAGAGAAGACATAATTTAGACATGCTGAATAAAGCAGTAAACAGGGAAACAAATTGAACAACATAGCCAATTGAACTAGTGCAGGAAAGGAATCCATGGAGTTTGAGTTTCAAAATTTAATTAAAGACATACCAGTTAAAGAAGAAAGTATAGAATGTAAAGAAGGTGTAGTTCTAATATCTAGCCTTGGCTTTCAGCCGACTAGACCAATAGTTATCACAAGTAACAGAGAAAGAAGAGAGAGTTTGAGTGTGAGTGTTTGTATTCTGAACTTAGTGTTCATCCTCTTTTGAGAGGTAAAATAAGAGTGCTTATATAGTAGTTCAGGAGTAGTACAAATAAGGTAAAAGAATCAGAAATTAGTCAATTAAGGACAATCATACGGTCGTGGAATCAATTAACATAAGGGAGTGTAGAATAGACCCTCTAATTAGGAGTAATTGATTAACGGTAACAACCGGGGTTTAATTAAGGCAAATGAGACCAAACCATACCAAAAAAAGAATCAGTAAGAATCCCAAAGTTATATGGGCAAGTAATTAAGGCAGAGTTTACCAATTAAGGTTACAAACAAGGAAACAAATAAAGTCTATGTACACGAATCTTTAACAGAACAAAGCAATCAGCAAGCCTTTTCAAAAGAATACTGATTTTCAGAAGGAATTACTCGACTTCCATAAATAGAAATCAGACTAAGTAAAACCTCATAGAAACATAGAACTTAGTCGGAAAAAGCAGGTTCAAATCCTTAACAGAGATTAATTAGGGCAGAATCAAAAGTACTGGATTTAACAAGTAAAAAAAATGATTAAGTAAAAAAATATAAAGTAAATTAATATGATTGGTAACACGGAAAGACCCAAAATCGAAGCAAAGATTGGAAAAACCAGTATATCACATAGAATCAACTAGGATTTGAACACTCATGCAAAAAAAATCAGTCGAGGTGAAGAAGAAATGATTTACTAAACATTAATAACTTAGAAAAATCTTTGAAAAACAGTTTTGGATGAACCCTAGTTTGAGAAGAGTGATTAAAAAGCGAGATAATCAATTAAAGTAAGGGTTTTTTGGAGAAAACATTTGATAATACCCAAATCATCTTAGATCTATGAAGATCTGGGAAGAGTCGACCACAATGAACTAGGTTTTTGAAAAAATAGCAGAGATGAGAGAATAGGTCAAGGACTCATAGATTCATAACAAAATAAAGAGAAGTTCTTACTCACAGTCGAACAATGGCCTGAGACAGGCTAATAATCAAAGTTTTAAATCGGAACCATCTAGGTTCTTTGAGATCTTCTCGAGGATCCAAAGAATAAAAGAGCCATGGTGTGTAGAAGGCCAAGACTGGCCGGAGAGGCCATGGAAGCTTCATAAGAAGAAGGTTTACGCCGGTGACGGCGTGTTAGAACTAGGGTTAGGTCGAGAGAGTTTTAAGAGAAGAGGAAAATGACAACGGCGTATAAGGAAGAGAATGAGAGGGTTTGGGGGGGGGGGGTCATTTAGGTTTAATTATGGAAGGAGAGTTGTGGACCGTTGATCAAAACGACCAACGGTCAGGATTAGATGAGAGTATTGGGTCGGGCAGATATGTATTGGGCTTAAGGGTATTGGGCCAATTTTAGAGGGTTATTTGGGCTGGTTTGATGGGTTAAATTTGAAAATAAGGGGATATTTATTAAATACCTAAGTAATTAAATAAAAAATTATTTATAAAATTATTAATAAATTATAAAAACAATGTTCATGTTCATGCATAGAAATGTTTCAAAATAATTATCCAATATTTTAAAAATATAATGGACCAATTTCTGGTGAAATAATGCAGTAAGGTATGCATGGGCTATAATTGCAAAGTTGTTGCAATTATAACCAAAAAGTGTAAATCTGGCCATTGTTTAAATAATTTGAACTTAATATGACTATGAATAACAATATTATGTCATGAAATGCTATAAAGTCATTTGGGATGTAATTTTATAATTATTTATGTAAATAAAATACTAGGATAGGTTAATTTTTAAAAATATAAAAATTATGAAAAAATATCAAGTGATGTTAATGCATAGTTTTGAAGGTATATATGCACTTAAAAAGTATTATAGGGAAAAATTGGGTATCAACAGAGGTGAAAGTAAAATTTTGATTCAACCAAAGAGCCTGTATTTATAGATTCACGGCGATGGTTTGGTGGTGCTAGTGGCCGACAGTCCACTGGCAAGCATTAATGGTTTGGAAAACTATTCCGACGGGACATTTCGGTCACCTCAATCGCTTATGTCACGGGGATGACATCACTATCGGGGTCTCCAGAAAAACAAGGCTCAAGTATACATTAGAAATCGGGGCTACCCGATTTCATTCTTTGGTCGAGATAGGAATGTCGCATCAAAGAGCTAGGACGTCAAGTCCGGACCGAGGTCGACATCAATTGCGGCCAGAAAGAGACAGGCTTCGGTGACATCAACATAGCTTGATAACGGAAAATGCGAGATATCCGCGATTGGCCGAGGGTCGTGGCGTGAATCTCGGAACGGATCAATCTACGACGGTTAATCAGATGTTAATAAGATTTCCTACCATAAGTAGAAGTGTACTTTATTTTAGGACTCCTCTATTATATAATGAGAGATCCTATTCATTTGTAATGATCATTATTCACTGATAAGAATATATACACCCATTACTTTCCTGCTATTTCACTTACTGTTCATCAGAGTTACTTTATCATTTACTATTCTTACTAGCCCACCTCGAGATTATCCCAAGTAGAGGTCGAGACCTGGCTAGCGTACTGGTTTGATTTATTTTAGTCTCTAATTTATTCATTTATTTTCTTGCTTATCAATTGGTATTGAACGAAATCACATATCCTTAAACCCACAACATAGGTTTAATTGTTATCCGAATTTGAGGGTAAACATGTAGACAAGTAGTGTATACAAGCAATTAATTGTCTACCACAATTACCACCAAAAAAAAAAATTGTTCATCTGCCACTCATGTTTTGAAAGGGTAAAAATTATGGAGTAAAATAGTATGCTCCCTGAATACCAATAAATAGTTTAAGGAGATTTTCTAAGTGTGGTTGAACAATAACAACAGATGAATTACGCATTGGGTAGTTTGAATTTTGACTGCAATCTCCCGTGATCGGATGAATCAAAGTTCCAGGTCGTGTTTTAATATACTTTTTTCTGTCTCAATTTATATATATGTTATACTTTACTTTTAGCATGTCCAAATAGAATATCATACTTCTTTATTCAAAGACAGTTTAATTATAAATTTCTAACTTTATCCTTAATAAGATAATTTGTTTATGGCTTATTTTAAACCACAAGGTTCAAAGGTCTTCCTTCTTTTCTTAAATCGGTCCGAGTCAAACACCTTCACGTAAATTGGGACGGAAGGAATAATATATAGAGTCTGTCTAATGAGATGGTGGGATTGTTAAAATTTAAAAATATAAAAAAGAAAAGAAAAAGGAAAAAGAGTTGATTAGTTGAAAGGGAAGTTTTCACAAGTACACCAATGGGACGAAAAATTGCAAACCGAAAATATGAAAATAACAAAAATGTACCATATATTGGACATTACTAGGAGTAAATCGATAGAAGGTTATAAAGCATAACTGGGACAGTCAAAATGTAAAATACACCGCCAGTATAATAACTGCAAGCAAATTCATGGGAACTCCTAGGCATGAAATACAGGAATTATATCTAATTGTATTTGCTTGGTTGATGTACAGGAATTATAAATGCATTCTTGTTGATTCTAACTCCATAGATATATAGGCGTTAGGTTAGTTTTAATAGGCAAGTAAGATCTCGACAGATTTTTATGAGCAATATTAACACTGTCAACCAATAAACTAGATAAATTAGTTAGTCAATTCAATTGAAGAATACAATAGGAATGTTAGATAGCCCATGACCCTAGATCGTTTTCATTACATTGATATCATAAAAATTTGCTTTTCCCTTGTTAAGAGTTCACCATTTATTTTTCTTTATTTTGATTAGTTTAGAATCGAATATTTCTAGGTTTAATTCTTGTTTAGATAATTAGGATAGTCTAATTTAGTTAATAGTTAATCACAAGTCCTCGTGGATTCGATATTCGACTTTTTGTCACTTTATTACTTGACGACCGCGTATAATTGCGTGTTCGTTTGGCCGCAACAAGTTTTTGGCGTCGTTGCCGGGGACTTAGCTATTTTTCTAGATTAGACATTTAATTTTTTTTTATGTATTTCATATTTTTTTTGTTTTAGTTTAGTTAGTATTTTTTATTTATTTTAGCAAGGCATCTTGGAATGAAAATTATTCAAATGATGGTTATTCTTATTCCAATGATTCCTATCCATATTGTGGAGGACCCCACTGGTCGAAAATTTGTCAGAATATTTTCGGGAGCGAGTTGTGCGCACAATCTCAATCCTTTGAGTGGAATATTTGTAATATGTGTGGTGATCAAGATGGTCATTGGGATGGTTGTCCTTAGGGCTGGGCATATATTGGGTAAAACCGATAACCCGAACCGTTAATTGTTTATTGGATCATTGGTATCAGGTTATTGGGTTAACGGTTCGATAACCGTTTAGAATGTTTTTACTATTGGGTTATCGGTTCGGGCCTCGGGATGTCAATTTTGTTAATGGGTTAACCAATAACCCAATAAGAATTAAAAAAAAAATATGACTTTACCCTTAAGTATATACATATACTAGGGCTTCCGTTCATTTTCTCCTATTCTTTCTCAGCCGCACTCTTCAGCTGCTTCATCTTCATTCTTCATAGACCTTACTAGTTACTCCTACCGTAAGTCTTTAGTCTTATACATTAGGCTTTTAATTTCTATAACAAAATTCATCTTCATATTTGTATTTTTGACTGTTAATAATTTTTTTATTTTTGTTTGTTTTCGTTTCTTAATTTTGTGAGCTCATGTTATGCAGCCTATAACAACTACTAATTTCTCTTCACACTTATTAATTATCAATCGACAATCTTCGTCAGTTTCGGGTATATTTTTGAATATTATTCTTCTGTACAGTACGCTGAGCTTTGACAACCGGACAACTTTTTCTTGCCTTCTAGGTGTTTTTCATTTCTGTATTAGTGTTGCCCATGCACATGCACAGATCAAGGTTTTGCTCTATGATTTTTTTCCAGGTTAGGCATTTGACAAACAACATCCAGTTTATCTTGGACTGTTAGTACTATATGTTTGGACTTATTAATTTTAAGGTGAAATTGCTACTACTTTGTATTATTATTAATGTAGGTGGACAACTGTTGTTGAAGAATTAGTGCTATTCTAATTGTGGCCACTGGACAAAAAACGCAAAAATGGGTAGTATACTATATGCGAATTCTTCTCTTTTTTGCTTAACTCCAGTGAATTGTCCTCTCTTTTTTGCTTAACTCTAGATTGAGTTATCTTATAGGGTAAACCAATAACCGAACCGATAATGATCGATAACCGATATCTTATCGGTTCGGTTATCAGTTTATCAAATTTGTAGACCGATAACCGATATGCTAAACGGATAATATTCATAACCGAACCGAATCGAACGATGCCCCACCCCTAGTTATCCTAATTCTTTTCATCCTTCTCTGAGCCCTTATTATGATCTTTCTAACAGTGTTTGCGAGTTTGATAGGGGTAATAAAGTGCAGGATATGGAACATGATGCATATATTAGGGTTATTTTGAGGCGAGTAGCAGAGCAACAGGATGAACTCAAAAAAGATATGAAAAGAATGAGGGCAATAATCACAAGAATGAATGCTAATATGGAAGAATTGAATGAGGAGAGCGAGTTCCAACAAAAGAATTTTTTTGAAAAAGTAGAGATTTTGAGTCAAACTTGGCTAATGGAACAAGATGGACGATTAGAAATGTATGAAGCTCAACGTGAGAAAATTACAGATGGGATAAAAGACTTAATAGAAGGAAGAGCTGAACTGGACAAGAGATCACAAAATTGGCACTACTATTCACGACTTGGAAGCTCAATTGATTGTAAAGGCTGATGCGTCTAACACCCAACAAAATAGTTCTGAGTTGTGTGAAACTGAAAAGGAGCTTATACGTCAAATTGAGGAGCTAAAAGTGGAGAGTCAATCATTCAACCATACTTTTATTGGTGATATCCATGTTGAGGAAAGCACTCTAGAATCGTGGGAGAAAGTAGATCATATTATAGTTGGGGACTCTAGTGTGTGTAAATATGAGGATGTAAAGAGTAATACAACTCTAGATTTAGGGCTTATTGGTCCTCATTCCATACATTTTTCAACATTGTGTTTGGATGAGGACATAGAAATCGAGTCATCTGAGCCTTTGGAGGAGCCAACGGACGAGGAACAAGGTGCTTATATTCTTGAATTCGTCGTTTCAGAGAGAGAGAATTACATACCCCATCCGAAGGCCAAGAAGTGTAGAATGCGTTATTGATTACTTGGCCCAATTAAATTTGTCTCACCGTCCCGAGAGCATAACAGAAAACTTGAAGCCAAATTAGGGGCTCAATTCATAAGTTCGAGGTAGAGGCAAAAAGTGGTTTACGTCGTATCGCGGCGTTAAATTAGGCGCTTGTTGGGAGGCAACCCAACTTTACTGTTTTTATTTTTATTTTTGACCTTTTTTCTTATTGTATTATTTTTGCAGTGTTGTTTTATTTTGTAGGATTTTGAGCATCGGGAGCAAATCCATAGGAAGTGTTCAAAAGTAAGCCATGTGGTTCGAACTAAGTGTGGGGTGCCCGCACAAAGGATCATACCTAGGAGAAGTCTGAGTATCCCATGAGCTGCTAATGCTTCGGTCTTTGGCCTACCAGGGAGTCTCTTTTACCCTCTTGTTATTTATAGTGCGCATTGAGGACATTGCCCAATTTTAAGTGTGGAGTGAGGATATTGTTGGATTATTTTCCGTGCTATCCTAGGTTAGTTGTAGTATTCTTTCTTAGTGTAGTAGTTTTTATGTAAAGAAAAGATAATATTTGGAAAAAAAATAAAAATTGGAAAAAAAGCAGAAAATTTGGACTTTTCCCGACGATGGATCTCCTAGATAGTTTTCTTGAGGGATTAAAGTCTAATAAAAACACAAAAAAAAAAAAGTTCTAAAAAATAGAAAAACACAAAAAACATGTCTTTTAGCTTTCTTTAGGTAGTAATAATCCCATGTGATTTTTCTTTATGCCTCGATTCTTTTTCATGAGATGTAATTTGTACTAGGTAGTAATTTTTTCTTTTATTTATTTTTAGAGTAGATTAGATTTAGGGAATAAATGGAGGAAGAAAGATGAGATTCCTAAGCTCCCTTGACTTGTTTGATAGTAGCATATTTAGGCTTTGACATGCGTAGTATCTTCTTCAATGTGCTAAAAGTGCTTATGATCCCTTGGTTATTTGGATAGCATGTTTTGCGATGCTTATTGTCACTCCTCCTTTTTCCGTCCCCGCGAGGGGTGAAGGAGTTTTTTCCAATTAAAGGACAATCGAAACGGGATTTGTTTGTTTATTTCAGAGTCGCCACTTGGGAGATTTTAGGGTGTCCCAAGTCACCAATTTAATCCCGAATCGAGGAAAAGAATGACTCCATATTACAGTCTGCCTATCAGAAATCCGGATAAGGAATTCTGTTAACCCGGGAGAAGGTGTTAGGCATTCCCGAGTTCCGTGGTTCTAGCACGGTCGCTCAACTGTCATATTCGGCTTCATTATCTGATTTTATACAAATATGAACTTATGTGCAAATTTTAACTTTTTACCGCTTTCAGAATTATTATTATTATTATTTTTTACAGGGAATTGCAACGTTGTGAAAATGTATCTCGAACCGCGTCACAATCAATGTACCCGTGGTCGCCGACACACTTTGACTCCGTTGAGATTTGGATTTGGGTCACATAAATGTGCACCCGAGTTTAAGAAAATTGAATTATTAAAGGTGCGCCTAAAGTGACTAGCGTATCATTTACTTTGGGTAGGGCCGTGGAATTTTGCTAAACGGTCCATCCCGAAGTCTAAGCAATTTTAAAGCAAATATTTACTGAGGGCCCCGCAATTTTGTATTTTTATTCGGCGAGGCTCATCTCATTCTTATTTTTTAAAAGGAATTTGCAACGTCATGGACACGCATTTCGAACCACGTCACAATCAATGTACCCGTGATTAGAGACACATTTCGACTCCGCTGAGATTTGGATTTGGGTCACATAAATGTGCACCCGAGTTTAAGAAAGTAATTTAATTAAATCGCGTCTAAAGAGGCTAACGCGTTATTATCTTTGGGGAAGGCAGTGAATTTCACTAAGCAGTCCATCCCAAATTCTAAGTATTTATTATGACCAATTATTGAGGGTCCCGCAATTTGTATTTTTTTTTATTTGGGCGAGGCTCGTCTCATTATTTTTTTTAAAGGATAATCTTAGAATGACTACATTTTCTATTTTTCGTTTTCTCTAAAATAAATGAAGAAAAGGTCCTACTTTTAATTACATATTTTCGAGTTATTATAGTTAAGTTTCGAAAGTGAGTTGTTTAAAGAGTTTACATGGGCAGCGCATAGAATATTCTACATACAGACAGAAAAGAAAGAAAAGACTACATTAAATTACAATTTCAAATCTTTCTCATTTTTGCATTCATGCTTCGAGTGGCTTACAAGATGAACCAGTGTATCAGTTTGTGTACCTGGTATTTGGAAAGTAAGGAAAGAAGATGAAGATCAGTAGAAGCAGCAGTAGTGCAAATACACAGCAACAACAGCAACCCGACAACAGCAATTCGAATCAGATTCGAAGCCCAGAAAACTTTGAAGAAAAACCGAACAAATCAATAGAGCAAACCCAAAAGTTTGTAAACAAACTAAATAGCAACAAACCACGTGTGTATTAAACCCGAAACTAAACTCGTTTCTCACTTTGTTTTTGTTTTCTCTCTTTTTTTTTAACTCTCTAACACTCTCTTAGGATTTTCAGAATGTCTCACTCTCTCAAACGTAAACCTCAAAAATCTTTCAAGTCTTCCAACTCTAAGTCTTAGTTTTTCAAGTGTAAAAGTCCTCCTCTAAAATGAGTCAAAATGACTCTATTTATAACAAGACTCTTGTCTTGAATCCCCAACTCAAAATATTCTTTTAATTGCATGCCTTGCCCCCACTAATTAATGTTTTCTTTATTTTAAATCTTGTCCCCCATACTTAACATAAATAATTACATTATTCTCACCCCACTACATTATGTCTTGTCCCCCACTATATTAAACAATTATATCAACTTCACCCCATTACATCTTGTCCCTCATGCTTAACATAGATAATTACATTATTCCCCCACTAATTTATGCCTTGTCCCCCATTATATTAAACAATTATTCAAATGTTCAATTCCGAAAATACCCCTCCGACCTTACTGAAATTACCAATTTACCCCTGAACGTACTGCAATTTACCAAATTACCCCATCAGCTATAACCAATTCACTTAATCGATCTCAACCAAAATACAGCAAATATGACCAATTTCTAAACAAATTCAACAACAAATCTCATGAACACATATTGAATCATACAGCTTCAAATTAATGGGAATAAGTTAACCATATTGGGAACCAATCCTGGTTAACTTAGACCAAAAATGAATGAGCAAAGAGACAACAATATCAACAACAAAATACATGATTCAAACTAAATCAACAAATCAAAAACCAAAACCAAAAACTCACATTAAATCACTGGGGTTACAAACTAACTTCAAACAAAGATGAACATGAATTAAATCTATTTTAAACAACAAACATGACTGATTCAAATGATTTAACCAACATTAACAATTTCTGAAAAAATACATAACAACACATGAAACAAACTGAAGAAATAATTAATTAAACTTCAATTTGAATCTAACAACATTAAACTAACAATTTCACATGAATAAACTGAAAAATCAACAAAACAATGAACACGAACAAAACAAAAATCGAACATTTACCGATTTTAGATTTGAGAATATCAAAACAAAATACGGACGAAAAGTGAAACTCAAAACCCACTAACCGGATCGAAACGACGAAGAACCTGAATGAGAACAAATCTGTCCGAAAACGATTATCGCACCAAGATAACTCGACGCCGAAGACGACCATGAACGGACGACCAAAGAAGGTATCATTCGAAAACGAGGCAGTGATGGAGATGAGGGGGAAAGGGCAGTCATTTTTGGACGTGAGGGTTGCGACTGGGTGAGCTGAAGAATGGCGAGGCAGCAGCTGCGTTTGTTGGGGTCGCTGGTTGCTGCTGTCGAACGACGAGACCATAGATGGGGGTGGTCGTTTGACGATGGACGCTGGTGTCGAATGAAGAAGATGAAGAAGCGGACAACGACGAAGACACAGCAGCAACAACAGAAACGAGATCAATGAAGGAGAAAAATGGCGGTGGAGAAGAAGACGCAGCAGCAGCCATGGGCGTCGAGCTCAAGCTCGAGCTTGACGAAGAAGATGAAGCAGTGGCGGCGGGGTCTATTTGGACGTAGCGGAAGCAACAATGGTGAAGCAACCATGGACGTTGGTTGTTTCTTCCATGGATGTCGAGACGAAGCTCGAAGGTGGTCGTTTGGTTTTAATGGCGGACGAGGGGTCAACTTGGGTGTTCCGACGACAGGGGAAGATGGACGAAATAGCAGGGATCGTTTGGGCGTGAAGGAGAAGACGATGGAGGCTCGTGCAACCATTGGAGGGGGAGCTTGGATAGGAAGAAGAAGGAGATGAGAGAAAGAGAGGGGGCGGATGGGTTAGTTTTTAGGGTTTTTTTTTTTTTTGTTTTGGGAAAAAATGAAAAATGAAGAGGGGTTATGGGGCGGACCAGGTCGACCCATTTTGAAATGGACCGGGTCATGGGGAAGGTTGGGTATGTTTTGGGCTTGTGGCTTGAATTTGAAATAAGAGCCCAATTCCGATTTTCTTTATATTTTTGCTCTCTTTTCTTCTTTTATTTTTCTAAAACTAAATTCTAAAAATCCTTAAATTATTATTAAGTTATAAAAGCGCAAATTAACTTCCAATAACAATTAATGCACAATTAAGTAATAATTAAGCATAAAATTGTACATTTGGACATTAAATGCTAAAAATGCAAAAGATGCCTATTTTTGTAATTTTTAATTTTTGTAAAACAAACTTAATTAATAACAATTGTAGAATTAAATCCTACATGTAAAATGCGACATATTTTTGTATTTTTATTAATTTAATAAATAAACATGCACAGACAAATACAAATAATTATCCAAAATGTCACAAAAACTCTCAAAATTGCACACCAAGGAAAATCATTTTATTTTGAATTTTTTTGGGAGTAATTCTTTCATAGGGCAAAAATCACGTGCTTACAGTTGCCCCTCTTTGCCCGAAGACACGAAGGGTTTTCGTGCAAAGATAGAGTGAGCGATTTTTGCCCATCTGAGTACTCCGTGTGAAGCATTTTTTTTTTGAAAAAGATCTAACCGAACCTTTGCTTCAAAGGTTTCCTACATATCCCTGGCTAAAGGGGAATCAGGTTAATGTAGTTCGGGAAGTTTTGGTAGCTGGGACTACCACGGGACTACAATGTTACTGTTGTTGCATGCTATTACCACTACTTACCGATCTCCTTGTTACACCGTGCTTAAAATAAAACAAGAAGCTAGACTAGACTACGAATCATAAGATCTCATCTATCTTCAACTTGTTCTTGTTGCCTTGCTTTCTTGTCGGCTTGTGTTTCCTCCGGTGCTTTTCTTCCGTGAATTTGGGAATGACACTGGCCTTTTGCCTTTCTAAATACCAGTTTCATCATTTTGCTCGGTCCGCTGAAGATATGGCTCCCTTTATTAAACTCTTTGGTGATTCCACTGGGGATACGACTTTCTTCATCAGATTTGTTATGCTGGGAATAATTTAATGTTCACAAACCGCTTCTTTCAAGACGAGTCTTTTCTTCCTTTTGACTCATGCGCTTGAATTTGTGTTGGAACCTCCTGTTGCAATCTTCTGCTTTCCGGTGCTGGGGATTTTTATTGTTTCATGCTGGGGATTCCTGTTGTAACCTTCTGCCTTCCGGTGGGGTTACTGATTTCAAAATCTGAAGTATAAGACTAAAAAGTATTCCTCTCGTTATACAGGTAGGCGCCTGAGTGCAAAAATATAAAATGTATGCCCGCATTATACTGGCGGGCGACCTAAAACATGAAATGAAAAGATAGAAATGTATTCCCGCATTATACTGGTGGGCGACCTAGAACATGAAATGAAAAGACAGAAATGTATTCCCGCATTATACTGGTGGGCGACCTAGAACATGAAATGAAAAGACAGAAATGTATTCCCGCATTATACTGGTGGGCGACCTAGAACATGAAATGAAAAGACAGAAATGTATTCCCGCATTATACTGGTGGGCGACCTAGAACATGAAATGAAAAGACAGAAATGTATTCCCGCATTATACTGGTGGGCGACCTAGAACATGAAATGTATTCCCGCATTATACTGGTGGGCGACCTAGAACATGAAATGACCTAGAACAGAAATGTATTCCCGCATTATACTGGTGGGCGACCTAGAACAGAAATGTATTCCCGCATTATACTGGTGGGCGACCTAGAACAGAAATGTATTCCCGCATTATACTGGTGGGCGACCTAGAACAAAATGTATTCCCGCATTATACTGGTGGGCGACCTAGAACAGAAATGTATTCCCGCATTATACTGGTGGGCGACCTAGAACATGAAATGAAAAGACAGAAATGTATGCCCGCATTATACTGGTGGGCGACCTAGAACATGAAATGAAAAGACAGAAATGTATTCCCGCATTATACTGGTGGGCGACCTAGAACATGAATGTATTCCCGCATTATACTGGTGGGCGACCTAGAACAAAAATGAAAAGATAGAAATGTATTCCCGCATTATACTGGTGGGCGACCTAGAACATGAAATGAAAAGACAGAAAAGTATTCCTCTCGTTATACAGGTGGGCGCCTGACTTCAACAACTTTGAAAAATAAAATCCTATTTGAGGGCGGATGAACCCAACATATCCTATTTGAGGGCGGATGAACCCAACATATCCTATTCGAGGGCGGATGAACCCAAAATATCATATGGACCCAACATATCCTATTCGAGGGCGGATGAACCCGACATATCCTATTCGAGGGCGGATGGACCCGACATATCCTATTCGAGGGCGGATGGACCCGACATATCCTATTCGAGGGCGGATGAACCCGACATATCCTATTCGAGGGCGGATGAACCCGACATATCCTATTCGAGGGCGGATGAACCCGACATATCCTATTCGAGGGCGGATGAACCCGACATATCCTATTCGAGGGCGGATGAACCCGACATATCCTATTCGAGGGCGGATGAACCCGACATATCCTATTCGAGGGCGGATGAACCCGACATATCCTATTCGAGGGCGGATGAACCCGACATATCCTATTCGAGGGCGGATGAACCCGACATATCCTATTCGAGGGCGGATGAACCCGACATATCCTATTCGAGGGCGGACGAACCCGACATATCCTATTCGAGGGCGGAAGAACCCGACATATCCTATTCGAGGGCGGAAGAACCCGACATATCCTATTCGAGGGCGGCATATCCTATTCGAGGGCGGACGAACCCGACATATCCTATTCAAGGGCGGACGAACCCGACATATCCTATTCGAGGGCGGATGAACCCGACATATCCTATTCGAGGGCGGATGAACCCGACATATCCTCAAAACTTGAAAATGTCTTACCTCAAAACTTGTTGGGGATAACACTGCTGGGGAATTATTTACTTACCTGTTGGGGGATAAAATGTTATCAGCTGGGGATAATACTGTCGAGGATAACACTGCTGGGGGATTCTGATTCCTCCAGAACTAGTGCTTCACTCTTCGGAAGGCTGCTAGGAATGATACTGGCCTTTTGCTTTTTCCGAGCACAAGTTTCATCCTTTTGTTCTGTCCGCTGAGGAACAACTTCTTTTATTAAAACTTGTTACGCTGGGGGTAAAAATGGTTCAAAGACCACTTCCCTTGAGACTTGTTCTATCTTTATCCTTCCCCGAATGGGTATCTGACTTCCAGAAAATTTTCTAAATGAAAGGAAAATTTTCTGCCCCAGTTTGATAATCTCCCTTGTGGCATGCATTTCCGTCATCAATGCCATTTCCTTTACCTGTTTCAAATCAAACAAAATTTGTTAGTTTAAAGCGCGGTGGTTGGTTGTGATACTCCACTAGGATGACTTTTCCCTTTCTCCTTCTTTGTTCTGCATTCCAAAAACTTGTTGGGGTGATATTATTTGTTGGGGATAATCCCTTTCTGCTGGGGATATCCCTCTTCTTTTGTGGCATAGCTCGGAAACTGGCATTTCCCCGACCTTTTAGTCTCGTATGAATTTCCCACACCATGCTCATTGCTCTCCTTGCTTTGTCCACGAGCCTCGGCCTTGAGGTTTATAACCTTTGATTTCGGCAAGGATATCCCTTTTGACACTCGTCAATCCTTTTGTCAATTCCCTTTTGCTAGGGATATCTTTTTTTTTGACACTGGCTTCGCGCTTGTTCCTTGCTGACTATATCACTTGGAAGTACTAGTCAGATCTCATCTTGCATGATTGGAAAGTTGATGGCCTATTTTGAAGTCATTTCTCACTTGTTCTGACCAAACAGACTCTACTGGGGAATTTTCTATGAAAGGAGAAAGATAAAAAGGAACAGAATAAAAGACAAAGGAAAAAGATGACTCTTTAACAAAAGAAACTATAAATAAAAACCTATCAAACGCAGATACCGACTCTAATGGTCATGGCATGCATATGTGGCCTATCATCCGCCGTCAATCGTCTTTCAAGATCTTCCCTTAACGATTCCCCATCTGATTCCCAATCTTATTCGACTTGTAGTGCCTGAAGGGTTTTCACTATCAAGCCTCTCTCATTTTGTTTTTTCTCTCAGCTTTCATCGCCTTATGGTGTCCGTAAAGATTTTCACCGATAAGACTCTCTCATTTGTATCACTTTCCAGCTGGGGATTTGGAGTGTTGCCAGTATAACTCTTTCTACTGGGGATTAGAGTCCTTTCTGCTGTGGAACAGAGTGTTATGTTCACCGGTAAGACTCTCATTTGTCTGACTTGGCATCTTTTGAAGGCTGATCAGAAGGTTTTTCTTTGGACCGTAATGTGAGTTTTGGATAGGCTAAAAAGAAAGGGTATTAAAGGCTCAAAAACAAAATAAATTTGGGGTTTAAAATTACAACCTTCGGAACCATATTTGCTTACAACAAGCGCAACCCTTGCCCCCGTTTCTTGCTTGGGAATTTTTTTTTAATTTTTTTTTACTATGCACACTATGACCATTATGGCCATTATGCACCCTATGACCGAGCCGTGAAGCGCCTACGTATCCTCTTTGAGGAATCAGGTCAAACGTAGTTCCCAATCCTCTTTTTTCATTTACCTATTATTTTCTTTTCTTTTCTTTCTTTTTCTTTTCTCTTTTTTTTTTCGTTTTGTTTTTTTTTTGTTTACATGCCATGCTTGCGTTTTCTAGTCGTTTCTACTGATTCCGAACGAGGGGTACGAAAGAAAAACAATAAGGCTCAAAAGGGGTTAACGAAGGATAAAGTGTTTAGGTAGCAGAACAAAATGCCTTCATCATTCCAGTCTTCAAAACATGCCCAGTGCAAACAACACATTTAAATAAAGATTTGTAGCCTCTTCTGATGGTGCTGGACTTGACAATTATATTCACACATTTGCCTTTACATTTGTCATTTCTAAAGCACCGTTGGGCGACACTCTCACTCTCGTTATCATGAACGACCCTCATGCCAATTTGGCGAATCTTGCTTTTAACGGTTTTCTTTGTGTTTAACTTGCCCTAGTTCCACATGACTCGAGCTCCGAATATTCTCAAACTGTCCTTATTTTTCGGGGTTTTATGATTAACTTTTAAGATTAGGCCCAAACTGTGTGCGCATGTCATGTCACTAGAATCGGCGCTGAACAAAATGACAAAAGGACTAAACAAAAAGATGTCTGGAAATAATAAAAAAGACCGGATTTGCATTAGACTAACGGTGAAATGGTTAAAACAAACAAAAACAAACAGGAATAAAATCCTAAATAACCTGGACAAAATTTAAACAAATCGCTATGCAAAATGGAAAGGTAAGAAAGTTTGACACAAGATAATATCTGAATTGCAATCCTAATAATCCGGAGAACAGAAATGACAACAAAATAAGCCACCACAAGCTTCTCTCTTGCTAACCAAGGAACGGAGCGTCTTTCCAATTGCCAAGCTCGGCATCTTAGCCACTGTATTCGGCATCAACCTTATTGGGATCTCCACCAACTTTCGTCTCACCGTTCTTAACAAATTGCTTTTGGGTTCCCTTTGCGGGCTCGTTCTTAAGAACAACCCCTGATAGCACTGAAAACTTTTCCATGCGCGGACTTCCAAGGCTCTCAGAAGAATTCTCATACCCCTTTTCAAAACAAATCGTATTCGACCTATGCATCTCACTTTGAATAGGCGATGGATTTTGGCTGGTATCTGTTGCATCCGGATTTTGCACGACAATGTCGCTTGCATCAATAAGCTTCTGAATTGCTTCCTTCAGCCTCCAACACTTCTCTGTGTCATGCCCCGGTGCATCTGAGCAATATGCGCACCTTTTAGAAAAATCCAGCTTCTTCGACAGAGGGTTTGGCATGTTTATATGAATCGGCTTCAACATGTCCAATTGCTTCAACTTTTGGAACAAACCGTCATATGATCCTCCAATAGGGGTGAAAGCCTTTTTTTTTCCTCAGCAACCTCTCATTCTTGCATGCTTGACTGGGCCGGAAACCTGATCCAGATGGCTTTTGGTAGGCTTGTGAGGGTGGGTATGCATTTTGTGGAGCCGGGTACCTGGAAAGTGAAGTATGGTTTTAGGGTCACTGGGAGAGAAGTGGTGTTGGGGAGGGGAGAAACATTGAGAAAACATAGCCGGAGGGCGAGTGATGGAGCTACTCGGGTGGCCGGGAAAGCTGTGATAGGCGGTTATATATGGAGAGTGTGGGGGAGCGCCTGGCCTTGTGCTCGGTGTTTGGGTAAGGACAGATTCCAGGAAGCTAGGTGGTGGCGGGGGTGGTGCTATCCGAGCCACCCACGCCCGATACATATCTGCCACATGCTGTCTCAACATCTTCACTTCTTCTACCAACTCGTTGTTCCATTCGACCAGTTGTTGTCGGTCATTGGTACCGACCCACTCTGTTCTGAGGTTCTGTGTCATTTGCTTTGCAGGGAGGAGTTACCACAACCAACCACTTTTCTATATATGAACACAGCAAAGGGAAGCCATCACGTTAGTGTTAGGGCATTTGACAGATAATCATATATCAGAGATGCAATGCACCTAAGCAGTTAAACCGTTCTATCAGAGATGCGATGCACTCGCGCTTTCCTTTATTTTTCTCTCTTTTTTTTCTTTTTCAGTGGTGGTCGAATCTTATGGAGATTGCCTACGTATCATGACCCTGCATGAATCAGACCTTGCGTAGTTCGGACCAATAAAAGATAAACAATAATAAACATTTTTTTTCCAATTTTCATATTAAAACAAACTGGGCTTCAAAGGTTTGAAGATGACCTAGAAACTCGAAAATCAAACAACCCACATATTCTAATCAAAAGATTTACAAACTCCAAAAACAAATGGCCAGCTTCCTTTCTCCATTTGACAAATGCAACCGAACGGTTATTTTTTGCAAATGTGGCCCCTTCCAAATTTCACATGAATTTTGAGGCCGGGGAGGATTATTTTATGACACTTTACAAACTTGTCCGTTCTTTTACGAAAATAGCCTTTCGACAACTGAAAGACACTCTAAGGCTATTTCGGCAAGAACGGTTTAAGACACTGCCAAAGCTGGCTCGACTTATTTTGACCAAAAGCGCAAACGGTATTCACCTGACCGCTGACTCTTTGTTTTTTTTTCAAAATAGAACCTGGTGTTGCAAACACGGCCCTTCAGCACCTCGGGGACGAAGATTTTTAAGGCTGTGTGGGTCAACTGGACCAAATCTAAAACAATGACCCAAAGGTGGTTGTTTATGCAAAGTCAGCCCTCCGGTGTCCCTTTCGGGAACATTCGGCTATTTTTGACAAAAACAGCATCACCCGACTTATTTATGACTCTTTTTATCGTTTTTCAAAATAGAAAACTCAATATTGTAAACACGGCCTTTCAACGCCTCGGGGACGAAGATTTTTAAGGCTGTGTGGGTCAACTGGACCAAATCTTAAACATGACCCAAAAGGTGGCTGTTTATGCAAAGTCAGCCTTCCGGCGTCCCTTTCGGGAACATTCGGCTATGTCTTGACAAGATAGCGTCACCCAACTTCTTTATGATGAAATTAAAATTTGACATGTATATATATATTAAAATTTGACCTATATATATATTATTTTTTTTGCTATTTTTTTGCAAAAGGGGAGGTTGGACATCACCCGACTTATTTATGACAAAATTAAAATTTTGACATGTTTTTTGTTTATTTGTTTGTTTTTGGTTATTTTAGCAAAAAGGGAGGTTGGACCCGATGAGGGTTGCCTACGTATCTCACATCCGGTGAGAATCAAACCCGCGTAGTTCGGAAAGATCATGAATAAGTAAATGAACTAACTCTTTTTTTTTATTATTTTATTTTTTGGAGGAAAGACTTATAAAGAAGAAAGGGAGCATTTTTGCAAAGAAGGATTTCTAAGAAAATATTTTTGGAATTTTACTTTCAATGAAAGAAATGCTTCTAAAAGTATTTTTTTGAATTTTTGAATTTTTTTTTTCAATTTTGAAAGAAGAAGGAAAATATTTTCGGATTTTTTGAAGAAATTAAAAGAAAATATTTTTATTTATTTTTTATTTTTTTATTTTTTATTATTTATTTAAAACAATTAAAAAGACTTTCTAAAGACATTAATAATGAAAAATATTTTTGGATTTTTTTTTTCTTGAAAATTGGGGGTCTAAAAAAACTTTTCTAGACTTTTTGGCAAGACAAATATTTTTTGCAACAAATAAAGATATATATATATATATATATATATATATATATATATAAATAAAGATATATATACATTTTTTGGAAATAAAGAAAAACTTTTTGGATTTATATATATATATTTGCAACAAATAATAAAACCACTTTCAACGCCCGACTCTTTTTATTTTTTTATTTTTGGCATTTTCATAAACAAATAAATAAATAAATAAATAAATAAAACCATTTTAAAAACAAGACTCTTTTTCATTTTCATTTTCATGGCAAGACAAACTATTTTCCTTTTCTATTTTTTTTTTGAAAAACAAGATAGAACAACGACTCTTTTTTTTTTCTATTTTTCCTTTACTTTTAATAAAACAAACTAATAAGATATTTTTTCTCATTTTCTCAAAAATTCGGCAGAGCTTTGACAGTATTTGGGCAGTGGTTTTTTTTTTTCAAAAATAAACAATCAACTCCCTAACCGCTATTTTCTTTTTTTCAATTTCGCAATATTCCTAATATTCAAAAGCCGATCAACACACAAGTCCGAATCAAATAAATGCACAAGTATCAGCAAGTAAGATGCATCAAGATGGTCATTTTCATTTTTTGGTACACATGTCCTAGACAGACCCAACCCCTGTGTTGAGCCTCCAAAGTCAAATGCACGTGATGCAAACAAACATTCCTACTAGGGATCCGGCATGAAGCTGAGTTATTCTAGGTTCATAACCTGGGTATTTGTTCTAGACTGTACCCGAGCGGACAACTCGAGTCGAGGAGGGGGCTACGTACCGGGGACCCGCGGGATCGTCCGACTTTGTAACTTGTCCGGCCTCTTTCTTATTTCAGGTATTGACACTAACAGAATAGGGAGTCTCGACCAGCGAGCTTCTCCCCGGAGGTAAGAAGAGAAGGGTTTCGGCACAGTTTATATATACAGTCAAATAATATCAAAGCGGTAACACACATCATTTTGCACATGAAGCACATATCACATAAAAATATCAGATAATAAACAAAGCCAAATAGAACAATTATTCTAAGCTCGAATTTCTAACCCTGAACCAGTGGTTCTGGGTTTAGTATCCCCAGTAGAGTCGCCAAAGCTGTCACACCTCCTTTTTCCGTCCCCGCGAGGGGTGAAGGAGTTTTTTACAATTAAAGGACAATCGAAACGGGATTTGTTTGTTTATTTCAGAGTCACCACTTGGGAGATTTTAGGGTGTCCCAAGTCACCAATTTAATCCCAAATCGAGGAAAAGAATGACTTTTTTCAGTCTGCGTACCAGAAATTCGGATAAGGAATTCTGTTAACCCGGGAGAAGGTGTTAGGCATTACCGAGTTCCGTGGTTCTAGCACGGTCGCTCAACTGTCATATTCGGCTTGATTATCTGATTTTATACAAATATGAACTTATGGGCAAATTTTAACTTTTTACCGCTTTCAGAATTATTATTATTATTTTTTATAGGGAATTGCAACATTGTGAAAATGTATCTCGAACCGCATCACAATCAATGTACCCGTGGTCACCGACACACTTTGACTCCGTTGAGATTTGGATTTGGGTCACATAAATGTGCACCCGAGTTTAAGAAAATTAAATTATTAAAGGCGCGCCTAAAGTGACTAGCGTATCATTTACTTTGGGTAGGGCCGTGGAATTTTGCTAAACGGTCCATCCCGAAGTCTAAGCAATTTTATAGCAAATATTTACTGAGGGCCCCGCAATTTTGTATTTTTATTCGGCGAGGCTCATCTCATTCTTATTTTTTAAAAGGAATTTGCAACGTCATGGACACGTATCTCGAACCATGTCACAATCAATGTACCCGTGATTAGAGACACATTTCGACTCCGCTGAGATTTGGATTTGGGTCACATAAATGTGCACCCGAGTTTAAGAAAGTAATTTAATTAAATCGCGTCTAAAGAGGCTAACGCGTTATTATCTTTGGGGAAGGCAGTGAATTTCACTAAACAGTCCATCCCAAATTCTAAGTATTTATTATGACCAATTATTGAGGGCCCCGCAATTTGTATTTTTTTTATTTGGGCGAGGCTCGTCTCATTATTTTTTTTAAAGGATAATCTTAGAATGACTACATTTTCTATTTTTCGTTTTCTCTAAAATAAATGAAGAAAAGGTCCTACTTTTATTTACATATTTTCGAGTTATTATAGTTAAGTTTCGAAAGTGAGTTGTTTAAAGAGTTTACATGGGCAACGCATAGAATATTCTACATACAGACAGAAAAGAAAGAAAAGACTACAATAAATTACAACTTCAAATCTTTCTCATTTTTGCATTCATGCTTCGAGTGGCTTACAAGATGAACCAGTGTATCAGTTTGTGTACCTGGTATTTGGAAAGCAAGGAAAGAAGATGAAGATCAGTAGAAGCAGCAGTAGTGCAAATACACAGCAACAACAACAACCCGACAGCAGCAATTCGAATCATATTCGAGGCCCAGAAAACTTTGAAGAAAAACCGAACAACTCAATAGAGCAAACCCAAAAGTTTGTAAACAAACTAAATAGCAACAAACCACGCGTGTATTAAACCCGAAACTAAACTCGTTTCTCACTTTGTTTTTTTTTTTTTTAACTCTCTAACACTCTCTTAGGATTTTCAGAATGTTTCACTCTCTCAAAAGTAAACCTCAAAAATCTTTCAAGTCTTCCAACTCTAAGTCTTAGTTTTTCAAGTGTAAAAGTCCTCCTCTAAAATGTGTCAAAATGACTCTATTTATAACAAGACTCTTGTCTTGAATCCCCAACCCGAAATATTCTTTAATTGCATGTCTTGCCCCCACTAATTAATGTTTTCTTTATTTTAAATCTTGTACCTCATGCTTAACATAAATAATTACATTATTCTCACCCCACTATATTATGTCTTGTCCCCCACTATATTAAACAGTTATATCAACCCCACCCCATTACATCTTGTCCCCCATGCTTAACATAGATAGTTACATTATTCCCCTACTAATTTATGTCTTGTCCCCCATTATATTAAATAATTATTCAAATGTTCAATTCCGAAAATACCCCTCCGACCTTACTGAAATTACCAATTTACCCCTGAACGTACTGCAATTTACCAAATTATCCCATCAGCTATAACCAATTCACTTAATCGATCTCAACCAAAATACAACAAATATGACCAATTTCTAAACAAATTCAACAACAAATCTCATGAACACATATTGAATCATACAGCTTCACATTAATGGGAATAAGTTAACCATATTTGGAACCAATCCTGGTTAACTTAGACCAAAAATGAATGAGCAAAGAGATAACAATATCAACAACAAAATACATGATTCAAACTAAATCAACAAATCAAAAACCAAAACCAAAAACTCACATTAAATCATTGGGGTTACAAACTAACTTCAAACAAAGATGAACATGAATTAAATCTATTTTAAACAACAAACATGACGGATTCAAATGATTTAACCAACATTAACAATTTCTGAAAAAATACATAACAACACATGAAACAAACTGAAGAAATAATTAATTAAACTTCAATTTGAATCTAACAACATTAAACTAATAATTTCACATGAACAAACTGAAAAATCAACAAAACAATGAACACGAACAAAACAAAAATCAAACATTTACCGATTTTAGATTCGAGAATATCAAAACAAAATACGGACGAAAAGTGAAACTCAAAACCCACTAACCGGATCGAAACGATGAAGAACCTGAATGAGAACAAATCTGTCCGAAAACGATTATCGCACAAAGATAACTCGACGCCGAAGACGACCACGAACGTACGACCAAAGAAGGTATCATTCAAAAACGAGGCAGTGATAGAGATGAGGGGGAAAGGGCAGTCATTTTTGGACGTGAGGGTGGCGACTGGGTGAGCTGAAGAATGGCGAGGCAGCAGCTGCGTTTGTTGGGGTCGCTGGTTGATGCTGTCGAACGACGAGACCACAGCTGGGGGTGGTCGTTTGACGATGGAAGCTGGTGTCGACTGAAGAAGATGAAGAAGCGGACGACGACGAAGACACAAAAGCAGCAACAAAAACGAGATCAATGGAGGAGAAAAATGGCGGTGGAGAAGAAGACGCAGCGGCAGCCATGGGTGTTGAGCTCAAGCTCGAGCTTGACGAAGAAGATGAAGCAGTGGCGGCGGGGTCTATTTGGACGTAGTGGAAGCAACAATGGTGAAGCAACCATGGACGTTGGTTGTTTCTGCCATGGATGTCGAGACGAAGCTCGAAGGTGGTCGTTTGGTTTTAATGGCGGACGGGGGGTCGACTTGGGTGGTCCGACGACGGGGGAAGCTGGACGAAATAGCAGGGGTCGTTTGGGCGTGAAGGAGAAGACGATGGAGGCTCGGGCAGCCATTGGAGGGGGAGCTTGGATAGGAAGAAGAAGGAGAGGAGATAAAGAGAGGGGGCAGATGGGTTAGTTTTTAGGGTTTGGTTTTTTTTTTGTTTTGTTTTTGTTTTGTTTTTTTTTTTTGGGAAAAAATGAAAAATGAAGAGGGGTTATGGGGAGGACCGGGTCGACCCATTTTGAAATGGACCGGGTCATGGGGAAGGTTGAGTATTTTTTGGGCTTGTGGCTTGAATTTGAAAGAAGAGCCCAATTCCGATTTTCTTTATATTTTTGCTCTCTTTTCTTCTTTTATTTTTCTAAAACTAAATTCTAAAAATCCTTAAATTATTATTAAGTTATAAAAGCACAAATTAACTCCCAATAACAATTAATGCATAATTAAGTAATAATTAAGCATAAAATTGTACATTTGGACATTAAATGCTAAAAATGCAAAAGATGCCTATTTTTGTAATTTTCAATTTTTGTAAAACAAACTTAATTACTAACAATTGTAGAATTAAATCCTACATGCAAAATACGAAATATTTTTGTAGTTTTATTAATTTAACAAATAAACATGCACAGACAAATACAAATAATTATCCAAAAATGTCACAAAAACTCTCAAAATTGAACACCAAGGAAAATCATTTTATTTTGAATTTTTTTTGGGAGTAACTCTTTCATAGGGCAAAAATCACGTGCTTACACTTATGTCTCATTTTCTTGACTTATGTTCAGTATGTGCTTAATGCTTAATATCTTCTGGCTCTATGAATACTTGCATTAGTTTGAGAGTCAGAATGAAACCATCCTTAGTGAGTCATGTGCCATGTGTGAAGTGAGATTTTTGTGCAGTTTATGTATTGTACTTGTGTCTAGAACTTGCCCGGTATGTGAGTTGAACCGAAATTTTAAGTGATGCTCGATTTGAGAAATGATTTTAGGCTTTTTTTTGATCTTTTTGAGCTTATTGCTTACCATAAATAAAATTTATCCCTAGTTACCCTTTTGAGCCAATAGACTTTTATTTTGCGCCAAAATTACAAGCCTATGCCCTTTTGTTCTTAATTGATATTGTTTTGATCCTTTTACCTCTTAAAGCAATCTAATTGTAAAATGAGTGCTAAAAGAAGTAAGAAGGGACTAAGTGTGGGGTGACTTTTGAGCGGAACCAATGAAAGAAAGAAGGGTGCACTTATTTTGTAAAATAACACACCACTAGCGGAAATTGAAAAAGAAAAAAAAAGAAGAGAAAAATCTGGGGAAAAAAAAGAAAGAAAAATATAGATGAATAAATTATTTTCTTGTTCTTACTAGTGGGTATGAATTAAAGTACTGCTTAAAGAAGAAGGAAACGTTTTTGGAGGTGATATTATTTGTGAAATTGAAGTGGTGTTGAAGAATTTGCGCGTAAGTTATTTGGTGATGTGTTAAAGTGCTTAGGAGGGTGAACTACTATTCCTATATATATCCTACCCATTCCATAGCCCACATTACAACCATGAAAAAGTCCTAATTGATTTTAGATCGAGAGAGCTTACATTAGTAGAGATTTACATTAAGGGAAAGCCTATGGTACCAATTGTGTGCATGTGACTTCTTTGTGAGAGTGAGAGATTTCTTTTATATACAAGTGAGTTCTTAAACTAAATTTGATCATGAGATTCGATTCTCTTATTTTTGTTGTGAGGGCACATGGTTTTACGAGGGATAGGTAACATTTTTAGCTTTCTCTATGATGTTGGGTGTTCAAGCCACGAGTACATTGTGACATTGAGTCGGTTTGTGAGGCTAGGATAGTTATGAACATGTTGTTATTGTTTGAATATTTTTGAAGTATGGCGTAAGTTAAAGGGAGGTGTGTGGTGATTGCATATACTAGAGTTTAATTGTTGCTATCAACTATGGTCATTGGTGTAGAGTGCTTAAAAATAGAGTTATTTATTGGTTGACTCGAGGACGAACAACGTTTAAGTGTGGGGTGTTGATGTTTAGCTTAAAGTATGTATATTTTTACGTGTATTGCCTCATGTTGTGCTCATTTCTCGTAGATTTCAGATGTATAATATAATAATTTGTGCTAATTTGTGGTATTTCTATATGTAGGAATTATTCGGATGCGATTTGGGACGAAAGCACGTGAATTGGAACAAAATGGGAAGAAAAGGCAAAAGTGCACATTTGAGGGCCACAGGTAGCTCCCCACGCTACCTGTGGCGCTCAAAACAGAATGCTAAAAAGTTGAGCGTTGGACCAGCGCCCCACGCTGTCCTGGACGCCAAAACATGAACATGTCCTATTTCGATCTAGACTCGGTTATTTCGACCCAAGACGTACTTAACTCACATAAAAGCCAACCTAAACAAATTTTGAGGGGAGATGACGTTTTTGAGAGGAAAACACAAGCATAGAGCTGCCGTGGAGGCCGGAATTCATCAAGTTCCATCTTTCTTCCACCAAACTTAGTAATTTTTATGTTTTTTGTATGATTAGTTGTTTGGCTACTATGTCTATGTGGAGCTAAACTTCACGTTCTAGGATCGTGGTGCTTCATGACTATTGTTATTAGGATATTGATTTTGATTTCTTAGTTTATCATATTGGTTTCGAAAAAGGGTTAAAAATTCCCCTAAACTATTGAAAAGGTTTAAAAATATCATTCATTCACCTATTGGGCTAAAATTATCCTTTCATCCACTTTTTTGGTTCACTTATGCCCTTTGACTGTTAGGTTAATGCTGAATTAAAAATAATTATTATTTAAATTCCACGTGACAACTTCTTATTGGTCGAAATTGAAACATCTAACCTATTAGAAAGATTAATCCATATCTAACCATTTCTCGGTTATCTATACCCCTACAGTCATACTTTGGAACAAAAATACTCCTATTTTGGATGGAGTGCCACGTGACAGCACCAAATTAAAACGACTCATTTCTTTTTTTTTTTACCTTGCCCGTTTTTAAAAAAACCCACAACCCAACCATTATTTTTATTTTTTCAGTTTTTTTAAAAATTTCAGTTTTAAAAAACGAAAATATTTTTTTCAGTTTTTACAAATTTGTTTTTCCAGTTTTTACAAAAAAAATGCTTTGAAAAAAATGAGAAAAACTTCAAAAAAGAAAATATTTTGTTGAAAATATTTTTTTCAGTTTGTAAAAAAACGAAAATATTTTGTTAAAAACAAAAAAAAAGTTCCTATTTTTACCATTTTTTTCCAGTTTTTACAAAAAAAAAAAAAAAGCTTTAAGAAAATCGAAAAAAATGAATAAAAATAAAATATTTTTTTTGTAAAAACTGAAAAAATAAAAGAAGACTTTACTAAATTAGTGGACTACTAGTGCATTGTTTTAAAAAAAATGAAAATATTTTGCAAAATATTTTCTTTTAGTTTTACAAAAAGAATAATAATAATTTTTAATTCAGCATTGACCTAACGGTCAAAGGACATAAGTGAACCAAAAAGTGGATGGAGGGGTATTTTTAACCCAATAGATGGATGAAGGGTATTTTTAAACCTTTTCCAATAGTTTAGGGGTATTTTTAACCCTTTTCCGTGTTGGTTTATTTATTTAATCCTGCACTTAATTATTTGATTGCTTGATCACTAATTGAATACTATCTACGAATCTTGAATTGAGCTCGAAAGTGGGAATTCTAGATTGCATATAGGATTGAGTAGAGCAAGTTCTTGAATTCGGGCATTCGGGAATGGATTCACGATTAGGATAGACATATACCTAATTGCCTTGCTTGGTTGATGTACAGGAATTATAAATGCGTTCTTGTTGATTCTAACTTCATCTACATATAGGCGTTAGGTTAGTTTTAATAGGCAAGTAAGAACTCGACAGATTTTGATGAGCAATATTAACCCTGTCAACCAATAAACTACATAAATTAGTTAGTCAATTCAATTGAAGAATACAATAGGAATGTTAGATAGCCCATGACCCTATATCATTTTCATTACATTGATATCATAAAAATATGTTTTTCCCTTGTTCAGAGTTCACCATTTATTTTCCTTTATTTTGATTAGTTTAGAATCGAATATTTCTAGGTTTAATTCTTGTTTAGATAATTAGTATAGTCTAATTTAGTTAATAGTTAATCACAAGTACTCGTGGGTTCGACATCCGCTTTTAGTCACTTTTTTATTTGACGACTGCGTATACTTTCGTGTGCGTTTGACCACAACAATAGTATAAAGAATATTTACTCTATCATTGTTTTATTAGCAGTACACTACACTTTTAAGTTAACGCTTAGCTTGTTATAGTCATCTTTAAAAACTATATGTTATCAGCGCACAAAAGCTAAAAATCTACGAATTACACGTTGCTCTAGACTTTTGTGAATATGCCATTATACAAATGGTTTTTGATTAATATATGCGGGGCATAGTATGACCAGACCTTAGAAGAGGGAGTAAATATACTAAATTTAACCCACAATAAGAAATTGGCGACACTGATTGACCCCTTAGCCTTTGTGACAAGTGGTGCATATAAACAATTAATTGTTCATCCACCAACGGATGAAATACGCCTTGTGTAGATTTAATTTTGACAGCAACCTCCCGTCTCCGGATGAATCAAAGTCCCGCGTCATGTTTTAATACTCCCTCGGTTTAACTTTAGATGAGTTAGTTTAACTCAATACGGAGTTTAAGAAAAAAGAAGATTTTGAAAACTTATGGTCTTAAAAGTTTAAGGAGTAAAAGTTTTATGGAGCCATGACATTTGTGTCGTTATAAAAGCCTTTCATTAAGGGTAAAATGGATAAAATGAAGAGTTTAAAGTTGAACTATTTCCGATTGTAGAAATGTGTCATTCTTTTTTGAACGGATAAATAAGAAAAATGTGTCATCTATATTGAAACACATTACACTTTACTTTTTAGCATATCTCAAAAATAATGTCACACTTCCTTATTTAGAGATAATTTAACTTTTAAAATTCTAACTTTACCCTTAATAAAATGATTTATGACCACACAAATATCTATGGCTTATTTTAAACCACAAGGTTCAAAGGCCTTCCTTTCTTTCTTAAATACCGTTCCGAGCCAAATACCTCCACATAAATTGACACACTTAGAATAACATATGGTGGGATTGCTTAAATTTAAAAATATAAAAAGGAAAGAAAAAGGAAAAAGAGCTGATTAGTAGAAAGGTAAGTTTTCACAAGTACACCAATGGGACGAAAAATTGCAAACAGAAAACATGAAAATAACAAAAATGTACCATATATTGGACGTTACTAGGAGTAAATCAATAGAAGGTTATAAAGCAACTAACAACAGGGCATACGATAACATAAGCGAACTGAATCACATGATAAAATAACGATCTACTTAAGCATAAGCAGGAACCTGAGTGCAAGCAAATTCATGGGAACTCCTAGGCATGAAATACAGGCATACAGCATACTGAAAACAGAAGTCAGTTGTATTATCATTCTTTTCCCTTAACTTTTCAGGGGTTAATTTAACAGGATCTCCAAAACGGATTACGAAGCTGTAGACTGACGCTAGTAAGGATCTTGCACGTTTTAAATACCACTCCATTACTCGCTCCATCCTGTCGGTCCTTACAGCTAAAAACTGTTACATGCAATTTGCTGTGACATGCCAACAATCTCGTTTGTTGCTGTATCAACCATAGGCACACTATTTATGTTGTGGACGTTTCATTTTGAGGAGATGAGAAATACCAGCCACAACATGCAGTCGGCTACTTGGCATGCCCGTCTTTGCAAGTGCCCTCCCGTATTTGTCCAGTAGAACGAAGCAAGGAACATACTTTATGTCATAATGGAGAAGCTGAATTGCAAACAGAAAGAAGTCGATCAAGCTGGAAAGTTAATCATTTCCAACATGACGTATATGGATTACTCCAAAGGCAATACAAAAGAGCGAAAACTTAAATCATTTCCAACATGAAGTATATGGATTACTCCAAAGGCAATACAAACTGACTGCACCAATCAAACAGCAGAAAGAATTCACTTTGATTTAATTACTTCATCTCGACTTTCCCTCCTTTTCAAAAGGGTAGTTTAACTTAGCTATCACCACAGAGTGGCTTTCAATTACATAAATCAACTTAACAGTCGCCAGAGAGTAACCAATCTCAACACAATAGAAGGTGCAAAGGACTGTGCGATGCTTTTAAGATCCACTTAGAATGACTGCTATGAGTTGTTACAACGAAAAAAACTTCAAAAGACAGAAATCTAGCGAACTTAAAGCATAAAGCCTAAACTGTAAAAAGTCTTTCTGCCTATTACCTTGCCAATTGAAGGATGACCATTTAATTTCAATTCTTCGCTGACAATATTTTGCAGTTTTACGTAACACATTGAAAAGATATGTCCTCTTAAACAATTTATCAGATCAATGCAATGCCCAGATTGCACTAAATCCCGATCAATTGATTCATGAATGTAACTTAACATAGTTATGATATCTTTATACATGGTAAAAGAGTCCATACTCAGTACTGAGTGCATTCAACACATGTCTAGTTTTGAATTAACAACAATATACCAAGATTATCAGCAGTGGCAGAGCCAACTTATGTGAACGGGTGTCAATTGACACCCCTCATCAAAAAATTACACTATGTAGCTAGGTAAAATTAATTTTATGTATATACACTATATGTTAACTTCCCTTTTTTTCTTCCTGTGTTTACTTTTTTATATTTTGACACCCCTTAGTAATATTCCTGCCTCTAACACTGATATCAAGTATAAATAACCTTTCAATACAGAAAGAAGAAAAGGACCATATCAACAACCAGACAACAAAAGAATGAGGCCCCTCTCAATTCTTGGAGTATGCAAAATCTAATATACATCCGTCCAACAACAAAATATAAATAAACAGACTTGCAGAAGAATACAATGTATAGAGTATTAAGAGTACCTCAGGCAACCATTGGTCATTCTCTGCATCAGCCATAACAATGTTGAGCCAGTCAGAATTCCTGTTCTCAACCTCGTTAACGAAATTAACCAAAGAATTGCAGAGCCGGCACTTTGGGGAGTAAAATTCAATTACAGTACCCTCCTTTCCACTGGCCAAGGCAGACGCTAACGCACTCTGCTCGGCCTCCGCTTGGTCTGCAGGAGTCAATTTCTTCATCAACTTCAAGGTAGTGTTTTGGCCGACTCCACCATTCGACTGAAAATGGAATTCGGGTGATAAAGGTTGGGCTTTTGATACATTTTGGATTAAATTAAACACTCCAGAGCCAATAATCTTGAATGGTTTGAATAACCAGGGTGTTTCAAAGGTACAAGGCAGAGGGTTTTTAGGGTTTTGGTTATGGACATCCCATGGCCATTTTAAACAAAAGGGAGAGTACTTCGATGTAGAATCCATCTATTCCAAGAATTACACGTATTTACATCACAATAACAAGCTGACTTTCTTCAGCTACTCATTTGCAAGGCATTGTAGCAGGAACAAGCACCCACTCTGTGCTGCAACAACAGGACAAGCAACATGAACACACATAATCTGAAAATAATTAGGCAGGTTATAACTACTAACTTGACATAGTCGTTTGTTGTACCAAGATAATTTAAAGGAATTATGAAGTTTGACCTTCAAAATGATCTACTTAGTGGTCATTTTGCTGATGGTTTGGACTAAGTAATCATAGCATAAAATCCCACATAAGATAATACAGTGTTTGGTTGGCCATGTAAGAAAAAAATCATCACCGCATAACAAATCCTGCGTTTGGTTTGGCGGTATTAAATAATACATGCATTAAGTTATGCAAAAATCTATGTCTTATTTTATAAGTGATAGAACATGGAATATGAGTTCATGTATTAGTAAAGCGGTGATTGAACAATTTAAAGATAAAAATGCCCTTTTAAAATAAATAATTCATGTATAACAACCTCCTCGTTGTTAATCACCGCATAACAATTCTTTCATTATTAATCCCGCCCAAAGAATCCCTGCATCATAATCCCCATATAACGAGTATGTGAACCAACACTACTGAGACTATGCTTTTCTTGAGTCGAAGGTGTATCCGAAACAGTCTCTCTACCTTCACAAGTTGGGAGTAATGTATGCATACACACTACCCTCTTCAGACGATTTTGTTCTGTTGTTGTTGTATAATGAGTATATGAACCAGGCGACCCTTAATTCAATGTCTTTGCTACAAAGCTTAATCATTTGATAATATTTCTATCCTAATTCATTAAGTACACAGTTTATTTTACACTATTTCTATACTAATTTATACATATTATCGCCGAAGTCAAATACAGTTTGCTGTAAACGAAGAGGGTAGAAAACAAAGCATTAGAAAAAGGGAACTAAGATTTATTTTTTTTGACTTATGAGAAACATAGAGGGAAAGTGCAAGAACTTACATCTGTTATCGCCGGTTAGGATTTGACCGGAGGAGCTCGCCGCTGAGGGTGTGATTTGATATTCGATCTCGAAATTTGGGTCGGCATATGGGTCAGTTCTAGAGGAATTTGGGCCTGTAAGTGAAACCCATTGGGCTCCTTCTATGCAAAGCAAGGGATGTTTCCACACAAAGGTGGTCGAATTTATTATTTATTTTTCTAGTTAGTATACGCAAACCATACAATAATTATATACGATTATACACATGATATATATATATATATATATATATATATATATATTTTAAATTTAAGAGCTTGGGTGAGCGCTATTTAAATTAATTCTTCTCTATGAAATTAGGATCCAAATTCACAATTTTGAAATGATATATATATATATTTCAAACTTAATTACCTGGATTCTCTAAAGTTTGTTATTTTCCAAAGGTAACTGTATATTCTTTATACATTTATATACATTCCTTTAAGGGGCTCAATTAAGCACCTTTAATTAAGGGATTGACACCTTAAATTAAAAATTTTGATTACACCCTTTTTATTTCTCTTTTGCTATATTTTTCATTCCAGATTCGTCGGAGGAGATCGAATAAACAAAATAAAGATCGCCTGAGTAATTTTCTGCCCAGACTCAGAGTCCTCGGAGCATTTTTACGATCAGAATTGAAGGTTTTTAAACGTCTTACTCTATTTTTTGTCGATGCTAAAGAAGAAAATAAGTTCACTTGAGGTTTCTCATAATCGGAGCTTGAAATCATTGGCTCCGATTTGAGTTTGATGAAATTGGTTGAATTAGCCATTGAATTTGCTGATTCGGAACTCAAAGTTGAAAGTTTTGCTTGAAAGTGAAAGAATACAACTTCAAAATCGAATAGATTGGAGAGAAATTAGCTTTAAATCGAAAGCGATCAGCTTTCGCCAGCAACCCTTTTCTGCCTCTCTTCTTCACTCTTGTGGGAAAAAAATTCCTCTCGCCCTTGTAACGATTCGACCGATTGTTTGAACTTTAGCGTTGTCACGACCCAATCCTGGTTATGATGGCGCCCAACACACTGCTAGGCAAGCCCGACCATTCAACAACATTATCCCAAATTCTTATTCAGATTATAGATAAATATCACAGAGAATTTACTAAGTCATTTCATTCAAGTGTATAATTAATAATAAAATCTGCGAAAGTTAAATTAAAATACCACACAATAGCCCAATAGAATCCGGTGTCACGAATATGAGCCTCTAATACAAAATATCCTCCTATTACAAGTCTGTTTAGGAAAAATGCGAAATAAAAGATAGAGATAGAGATAGAGGGGAGAGATCAAGGCTGCGAATGCCATGCAACTACCTCAATACTCCCGGATACTGCTGTTCAGCTAAACAAATCCTCACTCAGCATGTGGTGTAACTGGATCTGCACGCAAGGTGCAGGGAGTAATGTGAGTACTCCGACCCAGTGAGTAATAAACATAAATAAAGGCTGAGAATAAGAAATCATGGAAAAATACAAAGTAAACTATAACTGGCAGTTTAGAACAACAAATAGTGAAGCAACAATTCAATTAAATCAGAGTACCAAATACTGAGACAGGTATAACCGATAAAAACAAATGTGTGAGTGCAATGCAATGCATATGATGGTACACTCTAGTACCCATTGCGGCGTGCAGCCCGAGCCATTCATTTATTTATCGTCGACGGCGCTCACTAGGGGTGTGTGCAGACTCCGGAGGGGCTCCTATAGCCCAAGCGCAATATCAAGCCATCTCGTGGCATCAAATCTAGGCCCTCGGCCTCATATCAATCTCAGTATAATCGCCCAGGCTCTCGGCCTCAATATCAATGTAATCAACCAGGCTCTCGGCCTCAATATCAATGTAATCAACTAGGCTCTCGGCCTCAATATTAATATAACACTGCTGCGGCGCGCAGCCCGATCCATGCTCAGTCCAGAAATCATCATAAGCCCCTTGGGCATTTGTAAAACAGTAGTTCTCAGCCCGAAATATCATTTAAGTTTTCAAATCTTAAAAAGATGGCTGAGTTTGCAAAACAGTATTTAAAACCTTGGACTGAGGTCAAATGATATGCAAAATATGCGAAAGCAGTGATATCAATCCCTGAAGGATTCAAATAATTGGCAAGAAGCCCAAATGTAACAATTAAATCCAAGTAAGGATGATTCTCAATTTAGTTCAAGTAGAAAACACGGTAAAAACATCTCTCGGGACGGAGCAAGTCACAATCCCCAAGGGTGCTCTACCCCACACTCGTTATCCGGCATGCAAGTCACCTCAATATAGCATTGCGATGTGAAATTCCAGGGTTTCAAACCCTCAGGACATCATTTACATCAATTACTCACCTCAAACTGGTTATTTCTTTAATTCGCGACGCCTTTGCCCCTCGAATTGGCCTCCACGTGCATCGAATCTGCCCAAAATCACAACGAATATGTCACAAAATGCTAAGGAGACAATACCCAATCGAAAGCAATCGAAAAATACCAAAATTCACGAATTTGGCAAAATCCGAGCCTCGGGCCCACGTCTCGAAAAATCAGAAAATTAACATCACCGGATTCCTTGTCTCTCCACGAGTCTATACATACCAAGAACTCCCAAATCCGAGTTCAAATGACCTATCAAATCCTAATTGTTTGGTTTCAAAATTCAAGCCCTAGTTCTTGATTTGTAGGCTTATATTTCATGAATCTCTAGATGAAATTCACAATAAAAACGAGTTCTAAGTCCAAGAAACTTACCACAAGTCGTTCCCCCTTGAATCCCTCTTTAATCTCCACCAAGAAGCTCTCAAAATGATCAACCATGGAGGAAAAATGACCCAAAATCGCGGATGAAGTGTTTTATAAACTCACTGCCCAGAATTTTTCGGAAGTACTGTTCACGCGTGTCCTGTACACGTTACTGTACACGGGGTACTGTACACGGGGTACTATTTCTGCAATTTTCTCCAATTTTACTAAGTCCGAAATCACTCCGAGATACCTCCGAAACACTCCCGAGCCCTCGGGGCTCCTAACCAAACACATACACTAACTCAACAACATCCTACAAACTTAACCGTATGATCAAATCGCCAAAATAATGTCATATACCACGAATTAAGCTTTAAAATCCAAGAATTCTTTCAAATTTCATAAAACATCAAATTTTCCATTTTGAGTCCGAAACACGTCAAACGATGCCCGTTTTCAACCAAACTTTACAGAAAGTACTTAAACCATATATAAGACCTGTACCGGGCACCGAAACCAAAATACGGGCCCGATACCATCACTTTCTAATCAAATTTCATTTCCATTTTTCTTAAATATTTTCAGAAAGCAATTTTACTCAAAAATTTATTTCTCGGGCCTGGGACCTCAGAATTCGATGATTCTTGTTCCTATGAGTCACAAATAATAATACGAACATAGAACTTCAGTCAAAACTAAATTTGGAGCTCATTTGCTCAGTTCAATACCCATTTCGCTCGTTAAGCAATTAACTCATGTTTCGTGTCAAAAATCCAATCGCGACTTGATGAAATTAGAACAAAGTTTTCAGATCACTCCTATAATTTATTATTTAAATTCTAGAAATTTCGAAATAAAATTTCGATCTCTAGAACTAAAAATGAACCTTTGGATCATTACATGCTTATGCTCAAATGGCAAAAATCTTTCAAAAACTCTTCCAAAACTTATCCGAGCCTCATGGGACCCCGAAAAAACATGCCAACATAATTCATAATATTATTCAAACCTCTTCCAATCATCAAAACACCTCAAACAATATCAAATTACCCAAAACTCATCGAATTCAAGCCTAATTTTCTAAAAACTTCCGAAATACACTTTTGATCAAAAACCCGACCAAACCACGTCCGAATGACCTGAAATTTTGCACACATATCCCAATTCACCTAACGAAGCTACAGCAACTCTCGAAATTCCATTCCAACTCTCGGATCAAAATCTTACCTATCAACTGGAATTCGCCAAAATACTAACTTCGCCACTTCAAGCCTAATTCTACACCGGACCTCCAGAATTACTTCCGATCACACTCTTAAGTCACAAATCATCCCCCAAAGCTAACCGAATCATCAGGATTCAAATTCGAGCCCTATAACACATAAATCAACGTCCGGTTGACTTTTCCAAAATAAACCTTCCTTAAAGAGACTAAGTGTCTCATTTCCTGCTAAAACCAATCCAAATCAACTCGTTCACACCCAACACTGATAATGAAGCATAAAGAAATAGGAAATGGAGAAAACAAGGCGGTAACTCACGAGACGACGGGTCGGGTCGTCACAAGCACGTTGTTCAGTAGTTTGAGTCAATGAGCAACTTCACTTCAAGTATTATGACTTGTACGCATGGTCGGAATTCAATTCCGGGAAGTTAGGGGTTTATTTGGAAAGAGAATTCTCAATTCGGAAGCTTTAAGTTGAAAGAATTGACTAAGATTGAATTTTTGAGTAAACGACCTCAAAATCGGGATTCGAAGGTTCCAGCAGGCTTGTATGATGATTTAGGACTTGGACGTATATCCAAATCGAGTTTTGGAAGACCTGGGAACCTTTCGGCACATATTGTGGAAATTAGCATTTTTGGAAGAATTTTATAAAGTTTGGGTTGAAGTGCATTTCTGTGTTATCGATGTCGTTTGGTATTCTGAGTCTGGGAATAGCTTTGTATGGTGATTCTGGTGTTGGGAGCATGATCAGAAGTGAATTCGGAGGTCCGTGGGTCATTTTGGAGTCATTTGGCTAAAGATAGAAATTTGAAGGTTTTGAGGAGTTGGACCGGAAGTGGAATTTTTTATATCGGGGTCGGAATCTAATTCCTGAGGTTGGAGTAGGTCCGTAATGTCAAATATGACTTGTGTGCAAAATTTGGGGTCAATCGGACGAGATCGAATGAAGAAGTTTGAATTTCTAAAGTTCACAAGTTTGAATTGGGGTATGATCCATGATTTTAGCATTGTTTGATGTGATTTGAGGCCTCGAGTAGGTCCGTGTGATGTTATGGGACTAGTTTGTGTGATTGAACGGGGTCATGGGGGCCGCAGGTGTGTTTTGGTATGGTTTCGGATCATTTCGGGCTGTGTTATTGCTGCAGATTTCTGTTTCTGGTTTCCTTCTTCGCGATCGCGAAGGTAGATCTGCGATTGTGAAGAGGAAGGTGGGAGGCTGCTGGATTTGGCCTTTGCGAATGCGGAGTGGAGGTCGCAAACGTGAAAAGGTGAGCTGAGTTGTCTGCGCGAACGCGAATGGGCGATTGCGAATGCGTATAAGGAAAGAGGGAAGCTGGGCTTGAGGTCATTGTCCTATGCAAACGCGAGGCCTGGTACGCGAACACGTAGGGTCTAGGAAGCAGACCTTCGCGAACACAAGCACCGGGCCGCTAACGCGATGAAGAAATTTGGTGCTGAAGCAGGTTGTGCTTCACGAATGCGAGGGCATTTTCACGTTCGCGAAGAAGGGCGGACCTGGGCTGGGTAAAATGTTTAAAAATGGGGTTTGAGTTCATTTCACCCATTTTTTACTCGGCTTGGGCGATTTTTGGAGCTTTTGAAGAGGGGGTTTCGTCATATATCATGAGGTAAGTAATTTCTTCTAGTTATGGGTTAAATATATGGTTTATATATGGATTTAAGCATGAGAAATTAGTGAAAATTTGGAGTTTAGAAATTGATACTTTTGAATTTTGACCACGATTTTGGGCATAGAATTGAGAATAAATTATATATTTGAGTTCGTGAGGTCATGGGTAAACTTTATCTTCGAAAAAGTTCGAAATTCGTGCACGTGGGCCCGAGAGCGATTTTGTCAACTTTTCGATCCGGGTTAGGAGTTGTTATAAATTAGATTATTATGAATAATTGAACATATATTAATGGGTTTACATAATTGTTGTCTAGCTTTGGAGCATTGTGCATTGATTTGAGTCTTCAGAAGGGCATGAAGTGCCGGTTATGGAACTTCGGAGCAAGGTAAGTCTCCTTTCTAACCTTGTAAGAGAAAATTAACCCCATACGTGGACTAAATTATCATGTGCTTCTAATTGTGGGGGCTACGTACGCACGAGGTGAAGAGAGTCCGTACGTAGCTACTAATTATGCCTATGTCCGGATAGTTTTAGGCGCACATCATGCCTTATTGATATTATTGTTGATTTATGTTCATTGTTTGCCTTTAGAAGGAGCGAGAATGAGAATGCTTATTAAATACTTTTGAAAGGAGTCGAAATTGTTCTAAAGATGGAGATTTTAAAAGTCTTAATTGAAATCTCATATTTTGAAAAGAATGGAAGAATGATTTAATAACTTGAGAAAATCTATATTTTTATCGTGTCGCATGTATGATTCGCTAGTGGAGGGTAATTCTTTAAACTATATTTTTCCGCATCGCATGGATGGTTCGCGAGCGGGGTAATATTTCATATTTATGTTTTACCGCATCACATAGATGATTCGCGAGTGGGGTAATACTTTATATTTATGTTTGACCGCGTTTCATGAATGATTCGCGAGCGAGGTAATAGATGCATCTATGGTTTGCGCTATTCGACTCTCAGCAGTGCACAATTTACATTTATGTTGGATCGAGCCGAACATCCTCGGTGGTATATATGTATTATAATAGTACTAGAAGTCCTTTTATTTAACTGGTGTAAATTTACTATTTGGCGAATATTGGTTTAAAAGAAGGAAGTGGTTTAAGCTTTTAGATATGGTGAAGACTCGCTCAATTATTTCTTGTTCTGAATGTTATTGTTATATATCATGCTTAGTTAGAATTTTTTATATTACCATATTGTTGGCCCTTAGTAAGTGTCGAAGTCGACCCCTTGTCACTACTTCTTCGCGGTTAGACGGGATACTTACTGGGTACACGTTATTTTTGTACTCATACTACACTTGCTGTGCATTTTTGTTGCACAGGTACATGTATCTCTAGTGGTCTAGTGGGCGTTGCAGCATGGTTGATATGGAGACTTAGGTGAGCTGCACTTCTCAAGATGACCCGGCGCCGGCAAAGTCTCTTTCAGATTACTGTATTTACTTTCTATCCAATTTGTATTCCGGACGGTTGTTGTATTACATTGTTTCCTAGAAATAGCTCATGCACTTGTGACACCAGGTTCTGGGATGATTATGGTATTATTCAATATTAAGTTTGTTAAAGACTTCATGTTTATTTCTGTGAATTTCATTAATTATTGTTTAATGTATAAAGAAAACGATTTCAATAAATACTAAAATGGGAATTTAAATAACTTCTTCGTGTTGGCTTGCCTGATAGTGTGTCCGGCGCCTTCACGATCCTCAATGGATTTTGGGTCGTGACAATATGGTATCAGAGCACTAGGTTTCCTTAGGTCTCACGAGTCATGAGCAAGTCTAGTAGAGTCTTGCGGATCGGTACAGAGACGTTTGTACTTATCTTCGAGAGGCTACAGGGCTGTTAGGAGCACTCCCCTTCTTGATTCCTCATCGTGCGGTTTGATTCCTTTGAGTCTTATGCCCTTATTTCCTTCCTACTCAATCTTATACGACGCAAAGCGCTTGTTATAAATTGAGAATTGAAGAATTGTAATGGTACTACAAATGCAGTGCGGGATATTCTCCCGACATAGTTGATTGGGCTATTGTCGTGGCCTTGAAGAAGGATATTTTGTCATTTCAACTTGGTAGCTGCATTTCTTAGAGCTTTGAGGCTATGCGTAGATTGCTATAATTGCTCATGATTGGTTATCGCACGATATTGACGTGGTGATAGGATTCTTGCCTATGTGCTAGGGCGGTGAACGACTTGAAAGGAGGTATACTCAGTGCGTGATTCAGAGATTCGGTAGTTTATTCTCGGCAGAGGAAGGGCAATCGGACTATGAATATTCGGGTTTGGGTTGATAGTGACGAGATTTTGGGTTTTTCAAGTGTGACAGAATTTTCGTCTGTGACATGGTATCATCGTCATCGATTGGATATGTTAAGTTCACCGGTGTTATGATCCTCTACGATTCTCCTATGGGGCAGGATATTGTGAAATGATATTGGAGAAGCGACTGCCAGAGATCGCAGTGTGCGGTGGTTCAGGATTGAATCGATGTTTCTGATGTCGACGGCTCGAGAAAAGATGATCTTCGAAAGGGTTTAAAGTTAGTAGCAATCTATTGGCTCAAATGCTACTGAGATAGATCTTGATCTAAGGCATCAGTTGAGCAGTAAAGTGTAAGGAAGAACATGTGGGAGGTGTCATGCGGTGGTTAAACTTCTAGAAGGCCAGGTGTCAGAAGCGAAAGTCGAGTAGTTTCTTAAAAAAGTGAGTTTGCCCAAAATAGGAGAGTGGCAGAGTAGCACATGGGTTCAGTGGCAGGATAACTACACATCTTGAGGAAAAGTTTAAAGTGATTTGGGAATTTTAGTGGATGGTGATTGGGTCCACGAGTTTAATTTGAATTACTGGCTATTATACGACGGGAGATTTGGATGAAACGAAAATGAGTTGCTTGATATGAGGAAGGATGCCACATAACTTTGAATTGAAAGATATTATCGCACATTTAGTTGATGTCCATAAGAAGTGAACAGACTAGAATAATTAGTGAATGAGCACGGGCTCAGGATGGGTTATTGATGTCGTAGTGATTGTACCCGTGCATCGACATTGGAAGATGTCGGTGTGTAATTTTCATAGGTGGGTTACCTCATGTGAGCAGGTTAGCGGTCTCGTGGTTGGCGAAGCTTCTACGAATGATTTTGGGACTCTCCCACTTAGCTTGAAGCTACTATTACACAACTCTGGAACTCGGTCGGGTGCTTCGTCGAGAGGGTGTTCATGTGCTAGAAGATTCTTAGAGTTGACTATATTTGGGACCAAGCCAGAGTGGGTGACTCTTAGACAACGGTCCTAGTAGATTCACAAGTCAAAATGTGGTGTCTAAGGATTTCAATTCCATAGGTATGGTTAAGAATCAGGCTTTTACAGCGGATTATAAGAAGAGGCTTGGAATGTTCTATAATATCTTCGGCTTGTAGTGTAACATTTGGGGGAATGAGAGAAAATGACTTCAGATTTGTAAAGGAATTATTAGAATGGATGTACTAGTTGAGATGCGAATATGCGCACAAGGAAGGGATGAGGTGGTTCGTGGGATTCGAGACAGCATGGTCTCGTATTACAAGGCCACTTGGGATGAGTGCGGGTTGAGTGCGTTATGTGTTGAATGGAGTTATTATTATTTCTAAGGAAAATGAGGATAAATTGGAAGAGGTTGGGATTGATTATCCATAGTGGAATTGTCATATTGGTGGTAGTGATCAGTCCCTTTAGCGTGATTAAGTTATGCATGTGATCTGTGACGGTACGTGTAAGGCTTGATGGCCGCCATGATTGATTTTATTTGAAAGTATTCAAGTATTAAAGCCTGTTATGGGTAGGCGGATCCCGGAAGGATTATGGCGGTTTAGACCACTACTTGAAGACTTGCATGTTCTACAGTTATGAGGATTCACTCGCGTGTTGCTATGGTTCTCCTGAAATGAGTAAGTGGAAGTTTCTATATGATGAAATATTAATCTATTAGTGGTTTAGGAGTTATGATGAAAATCTTGTACTATCACATATTGGCATGTTAGGTGCAGTGAGTGGTATGAAATTTGAAAGTGAGAATCAAGGTTGTGGTTCGGTGTTGACAAGGATGTCACGATCTCGGATGAGCAGGAATGGAGTTTGGATGTTTAAAGTATGTTGGTATTGTCTTCAGCATCACCTGAGATCAGTACCTTGTGCAAGGGCTTCATGTATTAATTTGCGGATTCTTGATTTTCTTTATAGCATTGTATGGCCGGTGGTATGGATGTGTAGACTTGTTATCTGGTGCGGAAGGTCGTGGGAGCATGCCCCATGGGGAGATTGTATAAGTTTGGCATGTAGTAACTTGATTGGTTGAAGAATTAAACCAAGTATGAAGATTGTGGTGATATCGTTAATTTGAGAATTTATGCCTGGAGGACACTCATTTTATTGGGTTGTGGACTGTGGGGGTCTGCTCCAGTCATGACGAATGTTCTTGTGAGTTATGGGAAAAATGGGTTATTATGAATCCTTGGAAGGTTATTAGCCTAGCACGGTGCGATCAGAATCGACTGGAGTTCTGTGGATGGATTTAAATAGAATGTGGGCTCTATATCAAGCTAGATGCATTCATTTCAGCAATGCACTCCTTATGGAGGAGTATTCAGACATTGGGTGTTATTCTGTTGTCAATTATTTCATATGATGCTATATTGCGTCATGTGAGATATGAAACGGCTTGAAAAAATTCTTATGTGTTGAGGTTCCACATAGCGATGGTGCTATGTGAGCAGGATGGCTTTTGAGATTCAAATCATATATCACACCTCAGTTGTGCTTGAGTTTCGTAGCTTATGGCGCTATCTGTCTCCCCAGGGATGGTATTATGCACTTAGCGTGCTTGTGGCCGATATTCGGTATTTTATAGTAATGAGCGATTTAGCTTGGTTTGTATATTCTTATGTGAACTTTAAGTGTGGATCGGGTGGCATTCCTCCACGGGTATGTTGTTGGGATCGGGTTGCACGCCGCAACAGTGTGACGTTGAGTACAGTTCCCTATATCTGTTTTTATGTGTTTTGTTTCCCATTTTTTGAGGAAAGTTCATATTAGTTGTGTGAGCTGAGTAGTCTCTTCTAGAGTTCGTTTTCCTTATATATCGCGTTCGAGCTTGTAGCCTATTGGCACGAGGTGGCATCATATGGGACTTTTGGTCATGTCCGGGGTAGCTTATTGTCGAGCAGTTCGTACTGGGTAAGACGGGATTATTGGATGTAGGATCAGTACAGTCGGATTATATGAAGTATATTAAAGATCAAAGATCATTGGTTAGTTTAGTATGAGGTAACAGTTCTTGTCAGGAGTATACACTCAATGATTTGTTGACTCAGCCGTTGTTTATAAATTTCTACACATATCTTCCATCGTGGCGGTATTGCGAGAGTTGGAACAAGACTTATAAATATCATGAGGTGCATTATGAGTATCAGATTCAGGGAATGTCGGTTATTATGATCAGAGAATTCTATTATGGTCCTGTGAATGATGTGGTGCATGGTGTGAATTCAGCAATGGTATGCAGTCATGTTCTGGTACATCGTGTGGTTATTGATACGGTGTTCGTATGTTGGAAGTAGGACTAGCAGAGAATTACGGATGTTGGAACTAGGTTCTAAGGCTTATTTGCCTAAAGGAAAGAGGATATCTTAAGATTTGATTGAGCTAAGGTACTCAACTGAGTTGTGGTAGCATGGGTAGGTGCCCGAGGTATTAAGCAGTGATTTCGGATAGCTCCAGCGTAGTTATTAGCACATTCGAGGACGAACATATGTTTAAGTGGGAGAGAATGTAACAACCCGACCGGTCGTATTGAGCTTTAGCGCGTCGTTCAGCAGTTTGAGCACATGAGAAGCTTCACTCCAAGTATTATGATTTGTACGCATGGTCGGAATTGAATTCCGGGAAGTTCGGGGTTTATTTGGAAAGAGAATTCTCAATTCGGAAGCTTTAAGTTGAAAGAATTGACTAAGATTGGATTTTTGAGTAAACGACATCGGAATCAGGATTCGAAGGTTCCAACAGGTTCATATGATAGTTTCGAACTTGGGCGTATGTCTGGATCTGATTTTGGAAGATCCGGGAACGTTTTAGCACCTATTGTGGAGGTTAGCATTTTTTAATGAATTTCATAAGTTTGGGTTTAAGTGCATTTCTATGTTATCAATGTCCGTTTGGGATTCCGAGTTTGGGAATAGCTCCGTATGGTGATTCTGGTATTGGGAGCGTGATTGGAAGTGAATTCGGAGGTCCGTGGGTCATTTTGGAATCATTTAGCTGAAGATAAAATTTTGAAGGTTTTGAGGAGTTGGATCGGAAGAGAACTTTTTCATATCAGGGTCGGAATCCGATTTTGGAAGTTAGAGTAGGTCCGTAATGTCAAATACGATTTGTGTGCAAAACTTGGGGTCAATCGGACGAGATTTGATAGGTTTCGGCATCGAATGAAGAAGCTTGAATTTCTAAAGTTCATCAAGTTTGAATTAGGGTATGATCCGTGATTTTAGCATTGTTTGATGTGATTTGAGGCCTCGAGCAGGTCCGTGTGATGTTATGGGACTGGTTTGTGTGATTGGACAGGGTCTCGGGTGTGTTTTAGGGTGGTATCAGATCATTTCGGGCTGTGTTATTGCGGTAGATTTCTATTTCTGGTTTCCTTCTTCGCGATAGCGAAGGGAACTCCATGATCGCGGAGAGGAAGGTGGGAGGCTGCTAGATTTGGCCTTCACGAACGCGGAGTGGAGGTCGCAAACGCGAAGGGGTGGGCTGAGTTGTCTATGCAAACACGAATGGGCGATCGCGAACGCGTAGAAAGAAAGAGGGAAACTGGGCTTGAGGTCGTTGGCCTATGCGAATGCGAGACTTGGTACGCAAACACGTAGGGTCTGGGAAGCTGACCTTCGCGAATGTGATCCTCGGGCCGCGAACGCGATTAAGAAATTTGGGGCTGAAGCAGGTTGTGCTTCGCGAACGCAAGGGCATTTCCGCATTCGCGAAGAAGGACGGACCTGGGTTGGGCAGAATGTTTAAAAACGGGTTTGAGTTCATTTCACCCTTTTTTCACTCGGCTTAGGCGATTTTTGGAGCTTTTGAAAAGTGGGGTTTCGTCATATATCATAAAGTAAGTGATTTCTTCTAGTTATGGGTTAAATACATGGTTTATATACAGATTTAAGCATGAGAAATTAGTGGAAATTTGGGGTTTTGAAGGAAAGGCCTAGAAATTGATACTTTTGAATTTTGACCACGATTTTGGGCATGAAATTGAGAATAAATTATATATTCGAGTTCGTGAAGTCATGGGTAAACTTTATCTTGGAAAAATTTCGGAATCCGGGCACGTGGGCCCTAGGGCAATTTTGTCAACTTTTTTATCGGGGTTAGGAATTATTATAAATTGGATTACTTATGAGTAATTGAACATATATTAATGGGTTTACATAATTGTTAGCTAGATTTGGAGCATTGTTGTCACGACCCAAATTCCACTAAGGGTCATGATGGCGCCGGACACCACTGTCAGGCAAGCCAACCAAAATACTTAATTAAATTCTCGTTTTAATAATTTGGAAAACTATAATTTTCCTTCAATTTTACCAGTAAAAGATAATCGTTTCAAATCAAATATGAATATTAAGAAGTTAAATACAAGATACCCTATAATCATCCCATAACCCGGTGTCACAAGTGCATGAGCATTTACTAGGGAATGAAATAAAATATGGTAACAGTCCCGAATACAAAGTGGATAGAAATTACAAAAATACAGTACAATACTCTGAAGGGGACTCTGCTGGCTGCGGGTCGTCTCGATAAATACAGCTCACCTGAGTCTCCATATCAACAATGCCGCAATGCCACTAAGCCACTAGCCACATATGAACCTGTGCAATAAAAATGCACAACAAGTGTAGTATGAGTACGAAAAGAACGTGTACCCAATGAGTATCCCGTCTAATCTCGAAGAAGCAGAGACGAGATGTCGACTTTGACACTTGCTAGTGGTCCAATAGTAATATTATTAATGCGATGAATCACAGATATTAAGAACAACAGTAAATTCAAATAAGTGACGAAACAGGTAAAAGTTCCTTTTTATTTAAAAGTCTCCGAATTCATAACCCATTCATTAACAATTATCTCAAGTCGGGGAGAGAAATTATCAATATTAATAAATCTCCAGGCAAGCAATACAAGCATGTGCAAATCATATCGAGGTCGTACGACCCGATTCAACATAAATGTAAAATGTGCACTGCAGAGGGTCGAACAGCACGAACCATAGATGCATCTATTACCCTGCTCGCTAATTATACATGCGACGCAGTCAAATATAAATAAACAATCACCCCGCTCACGAATCATACATGCGACACAGGTACACATAGAAATACATGCTCAAACAACCAATTAAGAATTTATCGGGGAACATTTATGCAAATAACAACCAACTCTCTTTTAGCGATTTAAGAAAATGAAGTTTAATCCTTTTAGAAATTCATTTACCAATTCGATAATATTTAAGCAATTCAACTGTCAATAAGATTACAGATATTCCAAGTATAGCATGCTTTTGGGTCCTAGACTACCCGGACTTACACATATTAGTAGCTACGCATGGACTCTCGTCACCTCGTACGTACGTAGCCCCCACAAATAGAAGTCCATAACTAATTATTTCACCTATGGGGACAATTCCCTCTTACAAGGTTAGAAAGAAGACTCACCTCGCTCCGAAGATCCATAACCGACATTCCACGCTCTTCCGAAGACTCGAATCGATGCACAATGCTCCAAAACTAGCCAATAATTATGCAAATCCATTAATATATGTTCATTTACTCATTACAATCCAATTTATAACAATTCCTAACCCCGATCGAAAAGTTGACAAAATTGCCCTCGGGCCCACATGCCCGGATTTCGAAATTTTTCGAAGATAAAGTTTGCCCATGAACTCACGAACTCAAATATATGATTTTCTCCTAATTCCATGCCCAAAATCGTGGTAAAAATCCAAAATATAAATTTCTAGGTCTTCCACCAAAAACCTATAATGCTCACAAATTTTCATGCTCTAATCCATATATAATCCAAGTACTTAACTCAAAACAAGTAGAAACCACTTACTCTGACATGGATGACCAAGATGGAGCTCCAAAATCGCCCAAAGATCGGCTCCCATGGAGAAAATGGGGTTGAAATGAGCTAAACCTCCGTTTTAAACAACCTTACTGATTCCAGCATTTTCGCACCTGCGGTCACCTGACCACTTCTGCGATCCCGCAGGTGCAGGTGACCCTCCGCTTCTGCGGTCCTCCTCCTAGCCTCAGCTTCCGCATCTGTGCTCCTCCTTCCGCAGGTGCGGTCACGCGTCTGCGACAAATCGACCGCATCTGCGGTCCCAACCTGGCCGAACCATTTCCGTGTCTGCGACCCAAGGGCCGCTTCTGCGGCTCCACACCTGCGGCCCAAACCTCGCAGGTGCGGTTACACTAGAAGGCAATTGATCTCTTCTTCTTCATATTCCAAAAAATGATCCGTTAACCATCCGGAAATCACCCGAGGCCTCCGGGACCCCAACCAATCATACCAACCAGTCCCAAAACACATTACGGACTTGATCGAGGCCTCAAATCATATCAAACAATGCTAAAATCATGAATCGACCCCCAATCCAAACTTACGGAACTTTGGAATTTCAAATTTCTACATTCGATGACGAAACCTATCAAATCACGTCCGATTGACCTCAAATTTTGCACACAATCCATATTCGACATTATGGACCTACTCCAACTTTCGGAATTGGATTCCGACCTCGATATCAAAAAGTCCACTTCCGGTCAAACTTCTCAAAAACTTTCAAATTTCTATCTTTGGCCAAATGACTCCAAAATGACCTACGGACCTCCAAATTCACTTCCGATCACGCTCCTAATACCAGAATCACCATACGGAGCTATTCCCTGACTCGAAATCTCAAACAGATATTGATAACCCTGAAATGCACTTCAATCCAAACTTATGAGATTCTTCCAAAAATGCTAACTTCCACAATAGGCGCCGAAACATTTCGAGGTCTTCCAAAACCCAGTCCAAACATACGCCCAAGTTCGAAATCATCATACGAACCTGCTGGAACTTTTGAATCCCAATTCCGAGGTCATTTACTCAAAAATCCAACCTTAGTAAATTCTTTCAACTTAAAGCTTCCGAAATGAGAATTCTCTTTCCAAATCAACTCCGAACTTCCCGGAATTCAATTACGACCGTGCGCACAAGTTATAATACCTAAAGTGAAGTTGCTCATAGCCTCAAATTGCTGAACGACGCGCTAGAGCTCAAAACGACTGGTCGGGTCTTTACAATTGTGCATCGATTTTAGTCTTTGAAAGGGTATGGAGTGCCAGTTATGGAACTTCGGAGCGAGGTAAGTCTCATTTCTAACCTTGTAAGAGGAAATTAACCCCATAGGTGAACTAAATTATCATGTGCTTCTAATTGTGGGGGCTACGTACGCACGAGGTGACGAGAGTCCGTACGTAGCTACTAATTATGCCTATGTCCGGGTAGTTTTAGGCGCACATCATGCCTTGTTGATATTATTATTGATTTATATTCATTGTTTGCCTTGAGAAGGAGCGAGAATGAGAATTCTTATTACATACTTTTGAAAGGAGTCAAAATTGTTCTAAATATGGAGATCTTGAAAGTTTTCATTGAAATCTCATATTTTGAAAAGAATGGAAGAATGCTTTAATAACTTGAGAAAATTTATATTTTTACCGCGTCGCATGTATGATTCGCTAGCGGGAGTAATTCTTTAAACTATATTTTTTTGCGTCGCATAGATTATTCGCGAGCGGGGTAATACTTTATATTTATGTTTTATCGCGTTGCATGGATAATTCGCGACCGGGGTAACACTTTATATTTATGTTTTACTGCGTCGCATGGATTATTTGCGAGCGGGATGATACTTTATATTTATGTTTGACCGCGTCGCATGAATGATTTGCGAGCGGAGTAAGAGATGCATCTATGGTTCGCGCTGTTTGACCCTTGGCAGTTCACATTTTTCATTTATGTTGGATCGGACCGAACGTCCTCGATGGTATATATGTATTATAATTGTACTGGAAGTCCTTTTATTTAACTAGTTTAAATTTACTATTTGGAGAATATTGGTTTAAAAGAAGGAAGTGATTTAAGATCTTAAACATGGTGAAGACTCGCTCAATTATTTCTTGTTCTGAATGTTATTATTGTATATCATGCTTAGTTAGAATTTTTTATATTACCATATTGTTGGACCTTAGTAAGTGTCGAAGTCGATCCCTCGTCACTACTTCTTCGAGGTTAAACGATATACTTACTGGGTACACGTTGTTTTTGTACTCATGCTACATTTGCTGTGCATTTTGTTGCACAGGCACATGCATCTCTAGTGGTCTAGCGGGCGTAGTAGCATGGTTGATACGGAGACTTAGGTGAGCTGTACTTCTCGAGATGACCCACAACCGGAAGAGTCTCTTTCAGATTACTGTCTTTACTTTCTGTCCAATTTGTATTCCGGACGGTTTTTGTATTACGTTGTTTCCTAGAAATAGGTCATGCACTTGGGACATCGAGTTCTGGGATGATTATGGGATTATTCAATATTAAGTTTGTTAAAGACTTCATGTTTATTTATGTGAATTTCATTAATTATTGTTTAATATGTAAAGAAAACGATTTCAACAAATACTAAAATGAGAATTTAATTAACTTCTTGGTGTTGGCTTGCCTGACAGTGTGTCCGGCGCCATCACGATCCTCAGTGGATTTTAGGTCGTGACAACTCTCATCACCACTGGCACTGAATTATCAGTACAACTATCATATAAACTTTGATACAAATTTTATACATCTATAACAACATATAATTTAAATATAAATTTCATATAACTATTAATACATTGTACAATTTATTTACAACTTATTTGCAATATTCATACAAAAAAAAAATACAACTGTAATAAAATACAATTGAAATGCAATTTCATACAACTATAATACAATTTTGATACATGTATACAACTATTTATAATAGAGAGTATTTACAACTTAAGTACAAATTTCATACAACTATTTATTTATAACGTATTTACAACTTTCACACAATATTTATACAAAAGAAACTATAACTACATCAGAATATAATTTTAATATAATTTTCATATAAATGTTATACGAATATAGTACAACTTTAATATAATTTTTGTTTACATATTTTGTATGTCATGTATTTTTCTTCTTATTCTTCGAGTTTTAATCTGAAAATTCATCAAAGATCAACTCTAGTCTTCACCAAATATTCTCAAAATTGAGATATAATCTCTAAAGGTTATTTTCAATCTTTTGTAACAACACTCAATCCAAACAAATAATATTAACTCGAAATCAAGTCCAAATCTTCGAACCTTTTTAATGATTGTCAATGATGGAAAGTCAAACATCCTCAAATTTTATGAATTGGCAATTTCAATTCGAACAATAATTGAGCAACGGGAGAGAAATTGTTAAGTTAAAACTCATAGCTAAACATTGAAATCCGATGCTGAATTTCTTGAAGAAGACAAGAGATAGAGATGAGAAAAGAGAAAAGAAGCAGAGAAGATTGAAGGCAGAAAAATAGGGCAGAGGAAAGAAAACACACACAGACACAGAGAGAGAGAGAGCAGCGAAGAGCGCATGAAAAATTGATAGGGTATCGATTATTACTCATTTAATTGCCTATAATTGAGGAATATTCATTTATAACTAATATGTATATAATTGTTATTTGTATGCAAAATTTTAGTTAAGTTAGATAAGTACAAACCTCTTTTGAATTTTTCCTTTATGGGCTCATTTACGCAGATGTCCCATCTTTAGGATACCATTTAGATTTAGTCTCAATTTTAAATACTTATGCACATATAGTCCTAGAGAAATTATTTTTTCCAAGGAAGAAAGAAGAGTATTGCAGAGAAAAGTAGGGAGAGAGAATTCTTATTGATTTTGGGATGAATTACAATGGAATAGAACCCTCTATTTATAGGGAGAGATTGGCTTAGCCACCAAACAATAAACCCTAGAATCTCTCTAAATATAGACATTCACCTTAAATAGAATTCTATTTATAACACTCCCCCTTGAATGTCTGTTCAACAGATAATGTGCCTCGTTAAAACCTTAACTAAATAAAACCCAATGGGAAAGAAATTGTAGAAAAGGAAAAAGAGTACACATATCTAACAATACGCTTTTTGGTTGCCTCGTTAAAAACCTTGCAAGGAAAACCCAATGGGAAAAAACCTTGTAAGGAAAAAAGAGTGCAACGCGTATTAACTCCCCCTGATGAGAGCATCAATTCACATCTTTAAGAATTTGCATTCCAATCTTGTGCACCATCTTCAAAACGATCTTTGGTAGAGACTTGATAAACAAATCAACCATATTAACTTGAATGAATATATTGCATCTTGAAATCATCATTCTTGATAGAGATGTAATGTCTTCATAAACTTCCGTAGAATGACCTTTTCAATATCTCCATAGAGGTATTCTCGCTATCACATTATCATGCTTATAGTTATAGCAAGATACATATGTGCACAAATTGCACTTAGGATGTGGTGCTTCAAGACCAAGAATTTTATATGCTTTAAGCGACTTAAATCCTTCATGGATTGTCATATAAGTTAAGTCATATAAGCCATATAATAGACTTTAGATGTATATCAAGTTTTTATGTCATGCTAGACATATAAGATATCAGAAACTGATTGCACATACCATTGACTTTATACTTTCAGGTATTTGAACTACATGTCCAAAACTACATGTCTTTCATATTAAACCAATTCTATTTGAATTGTGTATCGTCTATTTGGCCAATATTTTTGTATCTGTCTCGACAGCCTTAAGATCCCCATCTATACTTAGCGCTATGATAGGTGTCGTCGACGAACATTTTATATCGATTCCAATAATTTTTCATAAAGACATAACATAAAGATCTCTTCATTAATATATTCAGGTACCTGAATCTCTCATGAGATTTTATGAAGTATTATGTCATGTGATCTTCTAGATCACTTGCCTCCTTATTATGACCAGTTTGATCATTTGCTCATCTTCTTTATCAAGAAGTTTTATTTGAAACCGATTTGTCTATACACTTTAACCGTACCATAGACTATGTCCTTCTAGGACTTAATATGAGCATTTGGAATGAGAATATAGTTACTTTTTTTGGGTCAGCAAATGCGTATGTCATGCTTTGAAATATATTGCAAACGAATTATCTTTTTATATTATGATATTCAAGGATCTATATATACAAATGATAACCCGTTCCACGTAATGTTTTCTCAAGTGTTTATCATGTCCGCCCCTCATGTTAGAAAAATTAACTTGTTTCCTCAACTTTGAGAGCCCATCTTTGTGTGTCATGGTGCTAATCAAAATATACACCGCACATTAATAATAATAATATGGAATTATTTGGTTCCTGACCCCGAACCACTTGTGAGGGGAGAATGTACAATACTTTCGTATATAACCTATATCAGACAGATATAGATAACTTTGTTCTCATAAGCAATAGTTTAGCTATTAAGTGGAGGCACTTAATAAATTATTTTGCTAAATCAACTATAATGTAAACCAACTTATCAAGATGGACTTCTTGAATAGAAAATCTAGAAATTATGCTCGAAATTAAATTATTGAGCAAGTTACCTCGCAAAACATCATATTGCGGGTTAATAATAATCGCACATGTAACCATCTCATAGATGCATCTTATGGGGTATACATGGCAAGTGAATGGGCCCATATTCACTTTTGATATTTCCAGTGTTTATGAGATTCAATTCCAATTTTAGTTGGTCTACTAATTAATGAGAACAAGCAACCTAGGAGAATTCGTAAAGAACTTTCTAGTTCTTTAATGTTTACTCATTTGAATTCTCTTTTATTTTTGCACATCATACCTTAATTGATATGACTAAACCAGCTATGCGAACTGGATATCAATAAACTATAAGTTTATTATGATATGAGTTTTATATCAATAAAGTTCTACTTTATTGTGACATTCTTTTATTAGTGTAGTACAAACTGAAGAATAAAGCGGGTAACATTTCACATACATATTACCCCGCTACAAGTTGTAGTAATAGAAGATATTAAATCTTTCCTTTATTTATAGTCTCAATATAATCAACTGCTTTCGCGTGTACTTTGGAAACTGAATAAGTTTCTTTTAGACTTACTACAATACAATACCTTATTGGTAATCAATTGTGTTTCTCCAAAATAGTATAATTGGCTCTTGCAGAGTTCTCAATTAATTTTGTACTACCACATATTCATCAACATCAATATGATGAATATCTCTTTTAAAGAGAAAGTTATACCATTATGGTTATGGTCAAAATTATATGCAAGATATGTTTCTTGCATTAATGTTATTCTTTAATAATCGCATTACCAAAATATTTTGGTGTGTAATAGGTACGTGACCAATGACCATTCATGCCATAATAATGACATTATTTTCTTATATCATCTCAAACCTCCTTCTAGAAGTGAGTGTGGTATATTCACTACCACCACTAGCACGTTCATATTCTTCCAAGAATGAATATGTATTCATAAATTAGATGTTGTCATATTCACATCATGAATGGACCATAATCATCTATATGTGCTTTATAAAATCTCATGTCAAATCGATGACAAAAGTACTTTCACAAAGTGAATGATTATTTTGAGAATCCGTATTGTTCTCATTACCACAATGATGACGATTATGATTTGGTCTATTGCCACGTCCACATCCATTGATACATTCATAGTAATAATTTTTGTCTTCTTTCAGATTTATCACATACTGCTATCACATTCTCTAAAGGGAATGAGAATGGAGCAAATTCAATGGGACGTATTTTCAATTCTTTGCCCATAATCATACATGAATTTGATCATGACAAGACATAGAAATTTTACCACTTTGGGTGGTTATAATATCTTTCAAACTTCATTAGAGTTGCAATCAAAATTTATCGTCTTTGCTTGTATTTAAAACAAATTATAGAATGTTAAGAATTTGAAAGAGAAAAGTAAAATACTTACCTTAAATTCAGAATTTAATCATGAAGGAAGTTTATAGAATAATTGACCATCATTATACTCAATCCCAAATCTTCTACTCAATTGGTTAGAGTCTCGTGCTGATAACGTGTTATGAAACAATAAAAGAAGAAGAAGAGTATTGCAGAGAAAAGTAGGGAGAGAGAATTTTTATTGATTTTGGGATGAATTACAATGGAATAGAACCCTCTATTTATAGGAAGAGATTGACTTAGCCATCAAGCAATAAACCCTAAAATCTCTTTAAACACGTTAAATAGAATTCTATTTAATCAGTAAAATTTTCTTTCCTTTTTGTGTTATTTTACTTTAGTTTTTTCCTTCGCGTAGTTCACAAATTAGAAGAAAAGAAAAGGTAATAAAATCGAATTCCTAAGGCAATTGAAACTTTTAGTGCGATTCGAATAATTTTGACAGCTAGGCTTTCGTCTGACTTCTTTGCAATTAGTTAATCAGATATCATGTCTGTTTGCATAAATGGTCATCAAATTTATAAGTAGCACGCTTGCAGATAAGTTAACAAGTTTAAATTTTGTAACATGTATTGGTAAAAAATAGATTTATCACGTGCACTAGTAAAATCTCGACGTATGTCAAGGATGTTACAAAGAAGTTGGAGTATGGTATTAATTGAATGTGAGAAATACTTACTACCGGATATATTGGTATCGTAAACATTAGTACCGAGACTATTCATAATGAAACCACTCCAACATCCAGCACGAAAGATCTTTCGTAAATACGAAAAGGAGGAAAATCAATCAATCCCGCATAAAGCGGGATTAGGTATAAATCTCCTATCAGTTACAGATTCTCAGTGAAACGGACGAAGAATACAATTAGTGGTTATAACAAACAAAAGTGATATTAGGGAAACGATTACAAGTAAATTTGCTATTGAAACCCCTCTTTCCTTTTAATTGGATGCCATCTGAAAATTATTCTTTCATGCCATAAATCATTGCATTGTATTTCTGGCAACTCAAGATTAAAGATATACGTGAAAGGAGCTATTCTGATCAATAAGAATTCTCTTCCTTTTACCTTGCTATTTTATTATTTTATATTATTACTAGAAATCCCGTAATTAGCGACCAAAAAAAGCGACCAACATTAGTCGATTTTGACAAATTACCGACCAAAACGCGTCCAAACATGCTTGGTCGCTATTTTGGTGGTCGTTTTAGTATACCGATCAAGGCTGGTCGTTAATTACCGACCAAGGTTGGTCGCAAAGGTAAAAAGACCAACTGTGCAATTTAAAGCACATACCGACCAACTTTGATCGGTAATATATTTTAATAATTTTATTTTACCAACCAAAGTTGGTCGGTAAAATAAAAAAAAAATATTTTTTTAATAAAACTACAATTTAACCATACCGACCAAAGTTGGTCGATAAAGTTGAAATCTGGGTAATCCTTGTTCATTAACCAACCAACTTTGGTTGGTAATTTTTTTTTTTTAAAACTTAAGCGACCAACATTGGTCGCTAATTAGCAGAATTTTTTTTTAATAGAAACAACCAACTTTTGTCGGTTTTCTGGGTTTTAATTTTGGCATAAAATGCCTGTTTTGGCAGTTACACCACCTGCCACCATACCAAAATCCCTATATAACAACACAACAACAGTAACAACAACAACAACAACACAACAATAACAACAACAACAACAACAATGTATACGGTAAAATCGGAGGGTCTAATTTTCTATTATTACAACGCCTCGTAGGCACGTCTCGAAGGCTCGAGACCGCGGTTGAGTTTCATCCCTCGGGGGCCATCGACGCTGGACCTCGGGGCAGTATGAGACCGATAGTTACGGAAAGAAAGTGGGGAATTTCCCAAGCGTGAAGTTAGAGCCGACAAAGTTTGTCAGGCCAGTCTGAGCCCGCATCATGACATTAACTAGCTGTTCCATCTCCATATCATTGTAATAAATACACTTGTACTATGTTAGGATTCTCCCTCTTATATAAAGGAGATCCTTGTCATTATGTAAATATCTGTTGCTTCGTACCAAATACACAAGAACTTTCTCTCTGCTCTCTAACACATTCTCTTGATCTCATTACTTCTTTCATTGCTCATATTTATTATGTTCTATTTATTGTTCTTCATTTATTGCTTATTATTGGCCATAAAGAGCTGTCATTGATCTATTTATAACTATTAGTCTCCATCGACCACCCTCGATAGCTCACAGCCGAGTTTCAGACTCGACCCCGAGGCCCTCGAATAGGCAAGCTTGAGGCCCCGATTGACAACGACTCGGTTTGGTTAACATCTCATTTTATAAGATCCTATATCGTTTCTAAGTCTTTCACATAGCATCAATTGCCTAACAACTAGCATAAAAATAGATCACGTATTTTTAGAACCACAAAATTAAATTTAATTGTTATTACTATTTTCACGGTAAACAGTTTGGCGCTCACCGTGGAGATAAAAATAATAGTGATTATTTTCTTGCTAGTTTTACTACATAATGCAAGTTATCTTTCATACTTTCTCTTTCCCAAGATCTTTGATTTCAGGTCAAAATGTCGGACTCAGTAAACAACAATCTCGAAAACCATGGAGAGAACGATGTGGGTGTTCCAGGTGTTGGTGTACCACCGCTAAACCCTGAGAATGTACCAGAACCAATTCCCATGGATGTAGTCTCATGCGACGCCCAACACGTCGATATAAGCTCCCACACTAATAGGAGCGTGCACCAATGAGACCAACAAGAGGCTTAGAAAACCCCAGCTAGGGGAGAATGGGAGGTTAGCCTTCACGTTATTTTTGAAATGTTACAGGCACAACAGTTGGCCATTACTCAGCTGCAAAGTCACCATAAAACTCCCAGCACGGTAACACCGGGTACGGCTCCCTCAGCCGAGCAGGTACCGGAGAGATCAAGCAACAACGGGTTGTAGGGGTGGGCATAAAATCCGAAAAACCGAATTCCGAATCGAACCGAATTAATTTGGTATTTCGGTTTCGGTTTTTTCGGTATTTCGGTCTAATTCGGTATTGCAATTTCGGTATTTCGGTACGGTCCTCGGTATTAGATATTTGAAATTTTGGTATACCGAAATACCGATTTTTTTAAAAACATTTTTCTAATTTTCTTATTGACCCAGTGTACTCCCCAGCCCAACGCCCAAGCCCAAAGCCCCAGCCCACCCTGTCTAAAGCTAATTTTTCATCATTCATTAGGTTAGGGCGTTAGGCTATTAGACAGAGCAGCAAACGAAGAGTCGAAGAGATGAATACGCTCCATTCCTCAATTCCTCAGTCCGATTCCTCAATTCCTCAGTCCGATTAGGCGATTTCCGTCTTTCCGAGCTCCGATTAGGCGATCCTCACTCCTCAGTCCTTACAAATTCTGGGCAAACGAAGATGCTGCTGTTGCGAACTTGCGATAGTTTCAATTTTCAAAGGTATGTTTCTACTTTCTAGCGATTTCTACTTTCTAGCGAACTTGCGAACTTGCGATTTCTCATATACACTCAATTACTATGGCTGATTCTTGTTTCTATCACTGATGGTCTTCAATCAGTTGAAGGAAGATGAATAGAAAATTCTCCGTTGTGTAAAAGTCACAAGGTCCCACACTCCATTTTGGCCAAACAATAAAAGAAACTCTACAAACTTCATTTTTCTTAAAAACATTCTTATTTAGTCTTGTTAATCTTATTGTTGCCGACTTACTATTGATGTTTTTTCTTTTTCTTTTTTTAATCCAAAAGGGTATATCATGGATTTATTTTTTTGGTTTTTTATTTCCATTTTGTTTCATTTTTGGTGCTTTGATTCAGTTCAAGGACAAAACACATCCTCCTCAAGTTGCACTAAAGAATTTAAGTGTGGAAACTTAAAAAATTAGTTGTTGTTCCATTTGATCTTCATCTTTATAGGTAATGTAAGGATATTACAGTACACTGATGTAAAAATCAGCATAGCACTTAAAATTCTATGGAATGGTTGGATGCAAATTCTTGTTTGGATGGTTTTTCTGATAGGAAAGTGAATCCTTTTGTGAAAACTAAGATTAGTGGTACTATATCTTATGTTACTAATGTGCAAAACATGAGTCTGTAAGTGATTCTTAATTTGTTGATGGTTAATTTATGTTTATATTTGTTTAATTTTGTATAGATGACAGATACAAGTAGAGTAAGTGATGTTGGTTCAAGTGAAAGTTTACCTATTACGGTAGATAGTAACACCAACACCATTCATACTCAAGATTCCAAGAAAAGGAAAGCCATGCAACCTAGGTCTGACGTTTGGAACCATTTTGATAAATTTGAAGTTAATGGGGTTGGGAAAGCACAGTGTCGATATTGTAAACAAGCTTATGCTGCTACTTCATCTAAGAATGGAACAATAGGATTGAAGAATCATTTGCTTAGATGCAAAGAATACCCACTTAACATTGCTAAAGATAATAGTCAAACATTGCTAAATTTTCAATCTTGCCAAAATAATGAAGGATCAATTTGGAAATTTGATCAAAAAGTGGTTAGGAGGGCCTTAATTGAGATGATAGTTATTGATGAACTACCATTTAGCTTTGTAGAAAATGAAGGCTTTATGAAGTTTATGAGAAAAACTCAACCACTATTTTGTCTTCCTTCTCGTAGAACAATAGCAAGGGATTGTTATGAAGTTTACGGTGAATTGAAGCAAAATCTAAGAAGTTTTTTTAGAGAAGCACAACCAAAAATTTGCCTCACAACAGACACATGGACTTCATTACAAAGAATAAATTATATGTGTTTGACAGCCCACTTCATTGACAGGGATTGGAAGTTGCATAAAAGAATACTTAATTTTTGCCCTATCACTAGTCATAAGGGTGAAGAGATGGCTAAAGCTATTAGGGATTGTTTGCTTGAATGGAAATTAGACAAGGTTTTCACTATTACTGTGGACAATGCTTCTTCAAATGATGTCACTGTCAAAGAATTGTCTAAACAGTTAGATATGTGGAAAACTAATATGATGAGTGGTAAACATCTTCATGTGAGATGCATGGCTCATATACTAAATCTAATTGTGCAAGATGGTTTGAAAGAACTTGATGCTTCTGTGACACGTGTTAGAAATATTGTGAGGTATGTGAGATCTTCGCCTGCAAGGACCTTAAAGTTTAAACAGTGTTGTGCACATGTAAAGGTAGAATGTACCAAAACGTTGTGTTTGGATGTTCCTACTAGGTGGAATTCCACCTATTTGATGTTGGATACGGCACAACACTTTGAAAAGGCCTTTGACAAGTTGCATCTTTTTGATGATGGATTTTCTGCTTATCAATGTTCTCACCTTTGTGAAGATGGTAGTAGTGCAGGTCCTCTTGAATTTGATGCTTGGGTGAATGTGAGGAATGTGATAGAGTTTCTTGCAAGATTTCACGAGCTAACTAAAAAAGTTTCAGGTTCACGTTATGTCACTTGTAATTCTCATTTTGAGGATGTATCTGAACTTTATTGTCATTTGAAAATGTGTTTAGTTAGTGAGGATGAGCATTTGAGAAAAATGACTGAGTGAATGCAAGAAAAGTTCAAGAAGTATTGGGGTGAGCCTGAAAAGATAAATAAAATGATTTTTATTGCTTCCGTCCTGGATCCATGTAATAAATTTGAATATGTTGAGGGAGCACTTGAAGAACTTTTTGGGGAGGAAAAAGGGAAGAAAATAAATGCTGAGGTGTATGCTTATATGAATTCTTTGTTTGGAGAGTATCTAAAAATGTATTCAGCCGAATCTTGTCCTCAATCTCCATCTAGTTCTACTTCATCTAATAACACATCTAATACATCTAGTGGGAGTGTTATAAGTGCAACTTTAATAAGGACAAAGCTTCACTTGAAGAAACAAAAGGAAGACAATGGAAGTGGGGGTGCTAAATCGGAGTTGGATAAATACATTAGTGAAGAACAAAAGCCTTTTAGTGAAGAATTTGATATCTTAAATTGGTGGAAAACACATGCTCCTAGATTTCCTATTCTTTCGGAGTTGGCTCGTGATGTGTTGGCCATTCCAATTTCTAGTGCGGCGTCGGAATGCGCGTTTAGCACTGGTGGCCATATTCTTGATTCATTTAGGAGTTCATTGACTCCTAAATGTGTGCAAGCTCTTATTTGTGTTCAAGATTGGCTTAGAGAAGAGAAGAATCCTATTAGTGTTGAAGAAGACTTGAAGTATCTTGAGGAACTCGAGCTTGGTAAGCTTTAATATTTTGTGTGTATTTTAGTTCAAAATAATATATCATGCTTTTTCATTTGTATGACATATTTGGTCGAATTATCTTTAGATATGGAAAATAATGGAAGCACTACTACCATTGTTTGGTGTATAGTTGCAACTTGCATCTTGAGTGGTAAGTTTAATACTCTATTTGTTTGGTGATATACTTAATACTTTTATAGTTTTGTTTTATTATCATCAAAATATAATATTCTAACTTATGATTTATATTTTTTTAGGTTCAAGTGCAATCATGCCCCGTGCTCCTAAAGTATGCTCCGATATTTGGGAACACTTTGAGGTGAAAGAAGATAACGGAGAAGTTCGCAAAGTAGAGTGCAAGCATTGTGGTCAAGTCTATAATGTTAATCCAAAGAGGAATGGAACAATTGGTTTAAGGAAGAATATGAAGCGTTGTCTTGCGCGTCTTCCCGGAATCCGTATTTAAGAATTAAGACTGTTTTTGTTGAGGATGCCCTCTCTATTTTTGTTGCACTATATTTAAGTGTTAAGACTGTTGCAGTTGGCCAGTTGCACTATGTTTAAGTGTTAAGACTGTTTTTCTTGCATTGTGTTTAAGTGTTAAGTGTTAAGACTGTTGCACTGTTAAGTTAATTCTGCTACAGCTACTGCATCTGTTAAGTGTTAATTTTGTTAAGACTGCTGCATCTGTTGCACCTTGATAATTTATTGTTTTTATTGTTAATTTTGTTAAGCTGCTGCATCTGTTGGTTAAGACTGCTGCATCTGCATCTGTTAATTGGTAATGCAGCCAGTAGATGAGCTATTTAGGTGCTGCATCTGTTGCATCTTTGAGCCTTTGAATTTTGAAATTTGAATTGTGCATACTGCACTGTTGCACAGAATTGTGCACTTGTTAAAATGGCCTGGTTTGGAAAGATTTAAATAATTGTGGACTTGAGTAGTAATGGCCATGATTTTTTTTATTTATAGATGGCTAGAAAAGGATATTGTTAATGGCTTCTTTAGCCTTTTTAGCTTTTACTTAGCTGCAGTTACATTAGAAAGTGACAGAACTATTACTAGTGTAAATTCACCAGCCTCAATTGGTTCTGACACTGAAATGCAACAATATGAATGAGTCTTGGTTAAACCAAAACCGTACTGAAACCATACCGAACCAAAATAAGAAATACCAAACCGTACCGAAATAATTTGGTACGGTATTTGGTATACACAATTGATAAACCGAATACCGAAATACCGAACCGAAATTCTTAAATACCGAACCGAAATACCGAATGCCCACCCCTAACGGGTTGGAGGCTGACCCTACCATCGTAAAGATTCTTGAGGACCTCGCGAGAAGGATCGAGTCGGGCGAGAAGAAGATAGAAGCCAACGACAAAAAGGTCGAGACCTACAACTCCAGGATCGACCAAATTTTGGGCGCTCCCCCGATCCTGAAAGGCGTGGATTCGAAGAAGTTCATACAAAGGCTGTTCCCAGTGGAAGCGGCTCCTAAACCTATCCCGAAGAAATTCAGAATGCCACAGCTTCCAAAGTACAACGGAACCTCGGACCCCAACGAGCACGTCACTGCCTACACTTGCGCAGTGAAGGGAAACGACCTAAAGGACGACACGATCGAGTCCCTCCTACTGAAGAAATTCAGAGAGACATTTTTTAAAGGGGCATTGAAGTAGTATCACAACCTGGCCCCAAACTCGATAGATTCATTTGCAATGCTAGCAAATTATTTGATAAAGGCACATGCTGGTGCCATCAAAGTAGCAACAAGGAATCCGACGTATTCAAGATCAAGCAGAGGGAGAATGAGATGCTGCGAGAGTTCATATCTCGCTTTCAGATGGAACGAATGGAACTACCACCGGTCTTCGACGACTGGGCAGTGCAGGCCTTCACTCAAGGTCTGAATGAACAAAGCTCGGTGGCTTCGAAGCAGCTGAAATAGAATCTGGTTGAATACCCCGCTGTGACCTAGTCGGACGTCCAACACTGATACCAGTCAAAGATCAGGGTCGTGGACGACAAATTAAGATCCCCCTCGGTCTCAGTATACCCAAGCAAGCTTCTGGCAAAAGAGTCGAAACAAAACAAAGAGAGATACCAACCATACCCTGAAGATAAAAGAAATGCCCCCAGACGCAATATACCCCGCAATGACCGAAGAATGGATTGAGGACAGAATCCTTGGGGACTCGTCAACAGAGATAGATTTGATAGGCACACAGGGCCGACGGAGGCACCTCACTTGTCAGAATACAACTTCAACGTTGATATTTCAGTCATCTTATTCGCCATCAGTAAAATCAGAGACACCAGGTGGTCTAGGCCTGTGCAATCAGACCCTTTGCAAAGAAATCGTAACTTAGTGTGTGAATTTCACAACATACGCGGCCACAGGACCGAGACTGCCACCAGCTCCAGGAAGAAGTAGGCCGACTACTCAACAAAGGTCACCTCCAAGAACTCCTCAGCGACAGGTCCAAAAATCAGTTCTGGGAAAGAGAGGCGACCAAGAAGAACGAAATGGATGAACCACAACATGTCATCCACATGATCTTGGGAGGCATCGATGCCCCACAGGAGCCCATGATGAGAAGAACAAAAATATCCATCACTAGAGAAAAACGAACTCGGGATTATATACCGAGGATGCTGTCATATTCAGCGACAAGGACATCGAGACCTTGTCTCAGCCTCACAACGACGCACTAATAATCTCTTTCCTTGTAAATACATTTCAAAATAAACGTGTACTTGTGGACCCAGGTAGCTCGGCCAATATTATCAGGTCGAGGGTGGTAGAGAAGCTCATACTACTTGACCAAATCATGCCCGCCTCTCGAGTCCTCAACAGATTCAACATGGCAAGCAAAACAATAAAAAGGGAAATCACCCTCCCAGTCAACGTGGCCGGCACAATCGAAAATGCCAAATTCCATGTCATCGAAGGAGACATGAGGTACAATGCCTTGCTCGAAAGGCTGTGGATACACTGCATAAGAGCAGAACCATCTACCCTCCATCAAATGATGAAATTCTCGACAAAAGATGGGATAAAAATCATCTATGGGGAGCAACATGCAACAAAGGAAATGTTCGCGGTGCATAATGTAGCACCGACACCAATACCTCTACCATCGAAGGAGCCAAAGGATAAGCAAACAATAAAATAACAAGTTACATTCCCAGCTACGCCCGACTAAACGAAATGAAGGACCGTACTGAGTCCTCATAACAAATGATTGAATCACACCAAGATTCGAAGCGCCGTCAGCACTTAGGTATGGCCGTTTCCCTTTTTCAATTCCATTTTACACTAACCTGAGTGCAGGTATCCGGTCAAAATGGCCAAAGCACTTTCCAACTCGAAGACCTTAGGTCCCAAAAGCATACGTTGCACTCTTTTCCTTCGATCGGGTTTTTATCCCGAAAAGGGTTTTACCGGTAAAGTTTTTAGCGAGGCAACACCTATGCGCTACCTAAGGAAGGTTTGACAAGTATTCAATGATTCCTTTTCAATCTACCTCAAATACTGGGGGGCATCTCCCCAGAAGGTCACCTACTCAAAGAAGATGAGATACGCCAAATGGGGTCTCGATAGGAAAATGATGTACCGGGCCAAACGGTCGAGTGAACCGTGTTCGTATAGAGTAGCCAGGTCCTTGGAAGCAAAAACATGTATACTTGTACCAAGTAATCGAAGAATACTTTCCATCAAATAATTTCACGTTTCAAAAGAATTCGGTATTGCAAAAACGGCTCCTCTATCAAAACGTACCAAACACTCGAGGACTGGCGCCAACAACTCAAAATAACACGACCCCTGGGTCGGAGCTCCTAACTCGTAATCCCTCGATAAGGCAACATCGAGATCACAAAATAGCTCTAGGACCAGAAAAATCCCGAACACTCGGGGACTGGCATCGAAAACTCAAGGCCACATGACCTCCGGGTCAGAAACTACAAAATCGTAAGCCCTCGATGAGGCAATACCAAGTTTACAAACAATGGATCCCGGGCTGAGAAATCCTCGATGACTCGGGGACTACCGTCAATCGCCATCTCCATCGACTTATCAAAGCCCAAGGCCATAAGACCACATGCGGGCAGCCTTGGTCTCTTAAGACCTATATAAGGCAACGACAATATCTGTAAGGCCTCAAGAATGACATGAACCACACTTGTACCAAGTGACAATATCTGTAAGACCTCAAGCAAGGCATGAACCATACTTGTACCAAGTGTCCAAAACTGTAAGACATCAATGGCATGTACAACTTGTAAGACCTTACTAAAGGCATAAACCCGATCTCAAAGTTAAGGCTATATATCAAACTTGTAAGTCCCCTAAAAAGGAATACCCTCGATATAGACGCTGAAACTACTTCACTCAGGATTGAAAGGCTCCGGCCAAACACAAATGACTTCGGCCAAAAGGCTGTACCAGCCAAACTAATGCAACTCGGGGACGCCCGACCGTCGCTATAAATCACAGGCCTTCAATTACTTCGAATATACTTCGGAAAGAACCGGTTAAACAGGCTACCGTCGACATAGGCAAAAGAGCTTCGACCACGTCAGCTCCTAAACACTAGCTTCGAGATACTCAGCCTCTGAGCCAAACCTCTTGAGGTGCTCGATCATCGCTATATAACGACTCACAATCGTGGTTTTTTATTAAACTATTGAAAAGTCAAGCAAACATTATTTCAAAAAGTCCTTAATGAGGGAAAATTAATGCCTATATTAGAGGTCGCATCGACCCAAGGCGTAAGAGCCATTAATGCCAGCCCACATAAAAGGTCGCATCAACCCAAGGCGTAAGAGCCATTGTTTCCAGCCCACATAAAAGGTCGCACTGACCCAAGGTGTAAGAGCCATTATTGCCAGCCCACACAAATGGACGCACCAACCCAATGCATAAGAGCCTAAGGGCTAGCTTGCAATTCAAAAACTTGAGGGTCGAATGAGCTTGAGTCGAAACCTAATTCAGAGACTGAACCCAAAACAATTAACTGAATATGCCTAAGAGCAAAAGCTTAAGAGCTCAAACGCCGGCTTACACTAAAAGGTCGCATCGACCAAAAGCATAAGAGCCACTGTCGCCAGCCAAAATTCAACAACTTGAGGGTCAAATGAGCTCGAGTCGATACCCGACTCGGAGATTGAGCCCAAAATAGTTGACCAAAATATGCCTAAGAGCAAAAGCGTAAGAGCTTAAATGCCAGCTTATTCTAAAGGCTCGCATCAGCCAAGCGCGTAAGAGCCTACGGGCCAACATAATGAGCCTCAAGGCCATACTATGGATCTAAGGATTCCTTCTAGCTTAAAGATCATTTCATCTGGCCAAATTCAAGATAGAAAGAGATACAGAAGAAATAAAACTGCAAGGTTATTTTGTACACATATACGAAAAAACACAAGCTCCATTTACAAACATGCTTTGAAAATGCTATATAGAGAATCAGAAAGTAAAATCTACATCCCCCCCTAGGGGCTATGGCCCGCCAGCCTCATCTTTGCTATCCTCGACATCAGACAGAAGTAACCGAGCACCATGCTCGTCCTCCCTTGCCCGTCAACTCTTCCGAGAGATCAAATCCCCTTGTACAGATCTCCTCAAGGGATTTCCTCCGAGACTCACACAGAGCATATTCTTAGCTCATATCTTCACGGTCAAGGATCTTTCTCAACTCAGCTTGAGTATTGGCAACGTCCTTCAAATAGATCGCCACCTTTTGGTCGGCCTTAGTTCGGCTCATTACGGCTTCAGCTCGGGCATCCACAACCTCGGCCATGACCTTCAAAAGATTGGACTCGAGCTTCGTAATCATATATGTTCGAACCGAGGTATTATCACGAGCTAAGCAAAGTTGAACCTCAAGGGTGGAAGCTTTAGACAAAGCACCCTTCTCCGTTGAAGCCTAAGCGTCCGCCTGAGCCTTTAACTCATCATACTTGCGCTTGGCTCAGCCAACCTCATCCCGAAGGCGCTCCAAGTCCTCCATCATTTTTTTTTGCAACTGAAATAAATGAAACATTAGTCTCAGGAGCCAGAAGGAGGAACGTACACTCGCTTAGAACAAAAATTACCTGCTCCTTCAAATTGCTCTCATAATTCAAGCTCCGACTTGCCTCATACCGTAAGTGTGCTAACTCGACTTCCCTTCCATCGCAAAGGAGCCTAAGGGATTTCTCCTCATATAGAGCTTTCCGTAGCCTAGCCTCACGGTGAAGCAACTTGGACTTAAGCTTGCCGAAAGCCTGCAAAATAAAACTCAATAAGGAAGGCGCGAAACTCGAAAGTCCTGTGCCAAAACTCACCGCAGAATGAAGCCGTTAGGCTTCCTCAAAAGTTAAGCGCACATCTGCTTGCCTAGCTCCCTCAATTCCAAAAGAGTCGACCCCTGTGGGGTCACGGTTGCTCGGTGCATATGATCCTGGGTTTCGAGTATCCCTCAAAGTAACTCCGATGGAAAAAGAAGACAACAGCGGAGGAGAAATCGCCTTTCCAAACCAGAAATCACTAGCGCGACAGGCTCAGTCAATACTTCCACCCTGGGCCCCCGGTCCAGATTCGCCTTTCTTTGAGCATTGTCACCCTACAAAGGTATCTCTTGCTTATTGTTATTATTCTTTATCCCAAAGCTAGTGATTCTTCTCCATCTCCAAGGGGGCACGACCTCACCTCAGAAGACTCCCCGATGCCTACAATAATAGGGTTAGTACGCAGAAAGAGAAAGTGTTTTTCCAATTAAAATAAAGGAAGGGAACAGATCACACAGCACATACCGTGATGTTTTACTTCCCATATGCCTTTAGACAAAGCTCTCCACTTGTGCTCATTGCAGGTCGAGTGGTTCACCAACTCCCGAGCCCCATCCGGCAGATCAGGGACCTCGAACAACATCCATGAAATTGCTGCAAAAGAGGGAAAGGAGGCACATTTATGGAACACTCCTTCGCCATAATTAAAAAACTACAAATTCATGAGTGTACCACTTACATATATAATTCCATTCCTCAGGGAATGGCATAAACTCCATGGGGATAATATTAACAGTCCATACTCGGACGAATCGACTCATCCACTCCCCACATCCATCTTTTTCATCATCAACTACGAAAGGCATAGTCGACCGACATCGTAAGGTTGGAAGACCTCGATGATGAAAAGGCCAGTATAGCCTGATAAGATGACTAAGCGTAAATTCAAGCCCTTCCTTCTCTGCAAAAAACCTCATCATCAACACTATCCGCCAAAATGACAGGCTAATCTGCGCCAATGTAACCTGATACTTTCGACAGAAATCAAGCACAACCCTATTAAGGGGGCCCAGCGTGAAAGGATATGTGTACACATTCAAAAACCCCTCGACACGGTCTGTAATACTCTCATCTGGGGAAGGTACCTACAATACTACCTTTTCCCCCCATCCGCAGTCTTTCCTCACCAACTCGAGGTGCCCGTCTCTTATCGAAGAAGTAAAATTGAAGGTATGCTCCTGTTGATCCTGAGCATCAGGGTACTTTTCTGACGAAAAGTCCCCTCTCGAAGCAAAATGCCTCGAGTCAGGCCTGCTTGGCATTAGTGGCGCTCCGCCAACAAGGCGAGAACCGGTGGCAGAACTCTCTCCTCCCTGCCGAACAAATCCTGATGTAGCAGTCATGACTATAGAAAATTAGAGAACTGGAGAAGGAATTTAGGCAAGAGTGTTAATACTAAAATAATAAAAGTCCTAATGCAGGGAAAATGGTAACTACTCAGAATGGTGGAATCTCCAAAAGGGGCAAAAAAACCCTATATATGGAAAAAGCGGCGACGATCCGCCTGCCTCAGAGGCTGATTAAAATGCTAGCCGAAATCACTTTAGGAAGATGTGCTGGCGGGATCGCCTCGATCACTTTGTAGTCGTGTCGTCCATTTGATGAACACTGTGTGATGTTTTGGGGTCGGAGATCCTCACACCAAACAATTTGTGAGATGGTACCTGATCTTGAGGACCTCCACCGAAAAGAACAAAGGCTCCAAGAAGCCATTAATATCAGTACAAGTCCTGAGATGGTACCCGATCTCAAGGACCTCCATCCAAAGGAAGATAGGCTACAAGAAGCCTTTGGCATCATCAACCAAGCCTCGAGATGGTACCCGATCTCGAGGACCTTCATAAAAAAGAAGTTATGCTCAAGAATGCCATTTGCATCACTGCAAGTCCCGAGATGATACCCGATCTCGAGGACCTCCATCAAAAAGAAGTTATGCTCCAAGAAGCCATTTGCATCACTGCAAGTCCCGAGATGGTACCCAATCTTGAAGACCTACATCAAAGAGAAAATAGGCTACAGGAGACCAATGCCCTCACTATATGTCCCGAGGCGGTACCCGATCTCGAGGACCTCCACGAAGAAGAAGACATGCTCCAAGGGGTCATTGGTACCATCTAAACCCGGATAGGCCCTCATCCTGGATATATCTACAACGCCTTAATGCTATCTACACTAAGTTCAAAACAAGTTTCCAGGTGGCCCAGGTTTGAGCAAACCCCCATTCGGGGACTATTCTCGAAAGCCTAAAAGCAGTCTCTATTCTCAGGCTTCCGAGCGAATCCCCCCTTGAAGATTATCGCATGGTCTAAAGGCTAAGTCTCGGTCTAAGAGTTTGAAGCCCTACTCTTGTTCAACTCGAAGTCAGGGTCCCCACGACCCGAGTTTATCAGTCCAACCTGGACTCGGTCCAAGGAATGGCAAAGGGTTGCGGAGGGAGCCGTGTTAATCAATCAAAGGCCTATGTCATGAGTATGACATCATTAGTATAACATTATCGCGGGAATTTTGAAAAAATGGTTATCAAGGTCGTTTCTTATCGTTCTACTCTAAGAAACGTGGGGACTATCTGTATACGGTAAAATCGGAGGGTCCAATTTTCTATTGTTACGATGCCTCGTAGGCACGTCTCGAAGGCTCGAGACCAGGTTGAGTTTCATCCCTCGGGGGCCATCGACGCTCGACCTCGGGGCAGTATGAGACCGATTGTTATGGAAAGAAAGTGGGGAGTTCCCAAGGCGTGAAGCTAGAGCCGACAAAGTCTGTCAAGCCAGTCTGAGCCCGCATCATAGCATTAACTAGCTGTCCCATCTCCATATATCTTTGTAATAAATGCACTTGTACTATGTTAGGATTCTATCTCTTTTATAAAGGGGATCCTTGTCATTATGTAAATATCTGTTGCTCCGTACCAAATACACAAGAACTTTCTCTCTGCTCTCTAACACATTCTCTTGATCTCATTACTTCTTTCATTGCTCATATTTATTGTGTTCTATTTATTGTTCTTTATTTATTGCTTATAAATGTTAGTCTCCATTGACCACCCTCGATAGCTCATAACCGAGCTTCAGACTCGACCTCGAGGCCCTCAAATAGGCAAGCTTGAGGCCCCGATTGACAGGACTCGGTTTGGTTAACATCTCATTTTTAAGCTCCTATCTCGTTTCTAAGTCTTTCACATAGCATCGACTGCCTAACAACTAGTATAAAAATAGATCACGTATTTTTAGAACCACAAAATCAAATTTAATTGTTATTACTATTTTCATGGTAAACAAACAAACAAACAACAACAACAATAACAACAACAACACAATTCAATAAATACATTAAAACTAACAAATTAAAGTTCAATAGAACTAAAAAATCCAAAACCAAGTTAAAAATTATTACAACTAGTTCAAAACCGGTTCTATTTGTCTAGTTCAAAGTATATAAAAGTCAAGGAGTGTTTGTACAACATCATCATCACCGTCTAATGAACTTTCATCTAAAAGATGGTGTCGAGAAGGGTCTTGTGGAGTACGGGAAGATCGACCACAGGGAGGACGGGAGGAACGATCACGGGGAGGATGGAAGGAACAATCATGTTCAAGTAGAGCCTCTGGCGATGACTCACGAGACCGGGGCAATGGAAAAGCTCCAATAGATAGGAGAGTTCTGATCTGAGCTTGCATGCCAAGGAACTGAGCATCTCTAACCCTTTCTCTTTCCTTGGCCGCTTCTAGTTCGGATGTGAGCTTTGCCACAGTCTCCCACATAGCGTAGAGGCTCTCCCCATTAAGTTGCTCGCCTTGTGAGGAAGTCTCTATTCCTTGCATTCCACACTTATAGCGATGAAATTTCTTAGCAGGAAGCCCGTATACCTTCCCCCTTTTCGAACCGCTAGCAGACTCCATCCATTTCCTTTTAGCATCCTCGTCCAAAGGTTGGGTTGGCTCGCCCGATTCACCAGTTGGTTGAGTGCAGATGAATTCCTCCATTTTAGTTTGGTAGCGACCCTATACAAAAATTTAAATTTAATTAGTATTTCAAAATTTAAATAAAAGTAAATTAAAATACTTAAAGAAAAGTGAAAACTTACATATACAGTCGAGGCCAGGTCTTCGACCCACCTTTCTTGATCCGTCTCTTTCTTCTTCTTTACAATATGTGTCTCCTTGAATAGCTCATCATGGTTCCTTGGACGCCCGAACTTATTTTCCTGAATTTTTTTTAATTTAATTAATAAACAGAATAGATATACGTTGAAAATTAAAATAATTATTAAGCAATTACGTACCAATCTTCTTTTTATTGTCCCTAGGCTGATCGCACCTCCAGTGTGCAAGGAGCCTCCCTTCTCAGATGCGCGAACTTTCTTTCCTTTTTCGCTCTTCTCAAAGAACTTTGCGGTAAGCCATTGCCTTTGCAAATCATCCCATAAATTTTGAAGTAACCAGTCAGGCTTTTTGTTCTTCTTTTTAGCTTCGGAGAAAGTATGCGACAATCGCTTGCGAGCTTTGTGATGAAAATTTGCAGACACTTCCGCGCTATAGCAATATTCCCATTCACACTTGATATGTATTTCAAAAGTTAAATATTATATGAAAATATCATAAATATAAATTATTAAGCTGCTTAAAAGAACATTTATACCTTAAATTGATTGAAAATTTGCTCCTTCAGCGAGAATGAGAAATCAGTCCAAGTCGCATAAGGGCCATCATAAAGCTTTCTGATGGCTTTGGTGATTATCCTCATAGTCTTATTACTCGGTATGAACCTGTAATTTAACAATAAAAACACATTAATATCTTAGTAAAAACTTTACAAAACAATAAACATAAAAATAACAAATAACTCTTACCTATCACCCTCAGGGACTGTGATGATCCTGCCATATTGATCATAATGCACCTCCTCGTCATCATCAACATCATTGTCCGAAGCATGTATATCAGAGGCATGTGTGGACGGTGTAGGGGGGTCAGAGCTACTACCTCACAGGCGAAGGCCTGAAATAGATGGTGTCACACCTCCTTTTTCCATACCCGAGAGGGTACAAGGGAGTTTTTTCCAATTAAAAGACAATCGAAACGGGATTTGTTTATTTCTTTCAGAGTCGCCACTTGGGAGATTTAGGGTGTCCCAAGTCACCAATTTTAATCCCGAATCGAGGAAAAGAATGACTCCATATTACAGTCTGCGTACCAGAAATCTGGATAAGGAATTCTGTTAACCCGGGAGAAGGTGTTAGGCATTCCCGAGTTCCGTGGTTCTAGCACGGTCGCTCAACTGTTATATTCGGCTTGATTATCTGATTTTATACAAGTGTGAACTTATGTGCAAAATTTAACTTTTAACCGCTTTTATCATTTACTGTTTTTATCAAGAATTGCAACGTTGTGAAAATGTATCTCGAACCGCGTTACAATCAATGTACCCGTGGTCGTCGACACACTTTGACTCCGTTGAGATTTGGATTTGGGTCACATCAATGTGCACCCGAGTTTAAGGAAATTAAATTATTAAAGGCGCGCCTAAAGCGACTAGCGTATTTATTTTGGGTAGGACCGTGGAATTTTACTAAACGGTCCATCCCGAAGCCTAAACAATTTTTAAAGCAATATTTATTGAGGGCCCCGCAATTTGTATTTTTATTTGGCGAGGCTCACCTCGTTCTTTATTTCTAATGAATTTGCAACGTCATGGACATGCATCTCGAACCACGTCACAGTCAATGTACCCGTGATTAGAGAGGCATTTCGAATCCGTCGAGATTTGGATTTGGGTCACATAAATGTGCACCCGAGTTTAAGAAGGTAAAGTTTATTAAAGCGTATCCTAAAGAGACTAACGTGTTGTCATTTTAGGAAGGTTGTGAGATTTGCTAAACAACCCGTCCGGGAAACTAAATGCTTCAATGATTTACATTTAACAAGGGCCCCGCATCTGCGTGTTTTGTTTATTTTCATCGAGGCTCATCTCGTTCTTATTTTAAAAGGATATCCTATAGCAACTACGTTTCTTGTCGTGTTCGTCTCTATCAATTGAAAACGGTAGACAGTCCTAATTAATTACATGATTGCGAGTTTACTTATAACAGGATTTAAAATGCTTTTACAGAATAATAAAATGTGACTGCGATTATGGATAACTAGCCGAAAATTATGGGCCCAAACCTAGCTCATGCGAGATGGCCAGACTTAGGCCCCCTTTTTCGATATGGGCCTAACTGATTTGTTTCGATTTGGGCTCGGCCTTCATGAGATTGAGGCCTAGGACTGATTCTTTGTTCTGTGAAATGAGTTTATCAATTTATATGGGACAATCTGGCAAAAGGAGAAAGAATTTTAACTAAAGTGGATAGTTTTCCTATTTGGCTTACATTAGAGAATATATTACACCCTCAGACTAAGTCTAAAGGTACAACTTATTACACTGGGAATGTTTTTTTTCACCTAACAGCACACATACATGACTAGCATGCATTAACCTGCATTGATACACTAAGCATGTAGGCTGAAGCTGACGGACTATTTGGTCGACGACTGTGGGGTCGACGGGCAGTGTTTAATGGCCGGAGGCGTCGCTGGACATGGGGACGACGAACAGCAGTGGTCGTCGGGGCAGTGACGCCATGAGGGAGTAGTGGTGCGACTGGTTTTTTGGGGTTACGATAGGGAGGTGACGGAAAGGTTTTGGAAGGGTGACGGGCAAGCAACATCAGTTGCTGTTTGACAGAGGCGGAGGCGTGGGTGTCGACGGGCAGTGACGACGCTACTGCTGGTTGGTTTGGATGGAGTTGGAGCTCGTAGCGGGCGGCAATGGTGGTTGATGACGCAGCAGTGATTGTTGCTGCTTCAAAAGAACAAGGGGTCGTGGGGGTGGTGTTTGGACTGGTGGTTTTCGGACAGATGGTGACGGAGTTGGGAGGAGACGGGGTGGTGTTTGGACGGTGTCGAGGGAGGTTTTTTGGACAGTCCGCTAGGGTTTTTGTTTGGAAGAAGATGGGGGAGTTGGGCTGGTTGCGACGAGGGGGGGGGGAGTCCTTTTTTAGGGTTTTTGTTGGGTTCACCTTCAGGAAGAGGAAGAAGATAGATGTACAATAGTCAGTTTTTTATTTTTTCAGTAGGGTTTTCTCTTCCTTCTTTCTGAAGAAGAAAGATGAACAGTTCCCAGCAAAATATTTTCCAAGTCCCCCTTCCAAAAGTGTTTGTCCGTGTATTTAGTATCCCTTGCCAAGGAAAATGAGCCCCACGCGTGGTGGGGTTTAAGACTTGTGTCCCCCACGCGTGGTGGGGTTCCCCGTGCATCGTGTTCCGTCCGTGTTCCCCACGTGTGGTGGACTCGGATTTTTATGGGTTAGGCCCGAAAATTAGGCCTAAAAGCGGGTAGTTTGAACCCGAATATTATTCTTTTTCTCGGACCCGATTAAGGACACGACGTTGCTCAACTAATCCTATGTAAGTAAAATGACTACCAAAATAAGACTAATATTTAAAACAAAACTATATCTTTTTTAAGTATTTTTCAAGATTTAAGATAGCTGCAAAATATTAATAAAACGATTTTTTTGTAATTTTCGTTTTATATAAAGATAAAATATGAAGTAATATTTTTGCATTTTTCAAAATTAGAATGACTACAAAACATTAATAGAATTATATATATTTTTGTTTTGATAATTTTCGAAATTAGATAAAGTACAAAAATAATGTACAATTTTTGTATTTTTTCAAGTTTATGAGAAATACATAAACTAAAATTTATATATATATTTTTTGTAATTTTTTCCTTTTGCAACGAAATAAAGTAAAAATAGTTAAAATGGCTATATTAGACCCAATTTCACATATTCACGCTAAAAATGTGAAAATTCTCGGGGAGGGTCAAAAATCAGGTGTCTACAGCTGCCCCTCTTTGACTGGAAACACGAAGAGTTTTCCGACAAAGAACGACTAGACATGTTTTTGACCCGACCATTATTTGGATGGACTACACTAAGGAAAGGAAGGGAATGTGACCGAGCCCTGGTATTTCAGCAGCCTACATATCTTTGGTTATACAGGAATCAGGCCACGTGTAGTTCGGAAATGAGAGAGATGGCAAATTGTACCGAGGTGGAGAGCCGATCGAGGTGCCGTTCCGTTGAGGTTCCGGTCCGCGGTCCTGTTATTACAACAAAAATGAAAACTGAAAAAGACTAAGTTAGCCTATCAGCTACTAGTTACAAGGATTCCTATCTTTAAGTCTTCTGAAACTTGATCTTGAGTCTTGAATGGTGCTTCATACAGACTTTGGATTTGAACCTTGATACTTGCTAGTTGTAGGTGCTAGTTCTTGAGCAGACCACATTTGTTCTCCACTTCCGTATTTTGGGTTCCTTTTTTTTTTATGTGTGTGCTTGCCTTTTTTCTCTTCTTGTTTTTGTGACCAGCTACTGTTGATCATCCCAGACTATTGACTCGCATTCTTGAGGCGAGCTTCTACTATTTCTAACTTGGATTGAATGCTGGGGATTTCTGTTGTAACCTTCTGCTTTCCAGTGGGTCACTGCTTGATCTTGAAAAATGCTCCTCTGTTCTACAGGCGGACTCCTGACTTCATCATCTTGAATTTAACCACCTCCGTTCTACAGGCGGGCTCCTGGATTCTTCAACTTAAATTTAACAACCTCCGTTCTCCAGGCGGGCTCCTGACAACCAAAACAAACAAAACAAACAAAATTTCCTAACCCAGTTTGTACTGGGAAGAGTTGTGAGTCGTTAGCAAAATTGTAACTCACTTACACTACTAATGCAATGATGAGAGTAAACTAAAGACTAGGCTAGGATGTGCATCTCCTACGAGTAAAACCAAAACTCTTGCTAGCAAATGTGTCTGCTAAAATAAAAACCTCAATGACTCAAACTAGAAAGTGCTTCTTCTATGGTTGAATCGGAATGAGCTAAACTAGGAAGTGCGTCTCCTAAGGGTGAAAACTTCAAAGAACTAGACTAGGAATTGTGTTTCCTATGGTCGAACTCAAAATGAATCAAACTACGAAGTGCATCTCCTAAGGGTGAAATCTCAATTCCGGAAGTGCGTCTCCTGAAATAAAGTATAACCTGAAAAAGCCAAACTAGGAAGTGCATCTCCTAAAGTAAAAGTATAACCTGAAAAAGCCAAACTAGGAAGTGCGTCTCCTAAAGTAAACTTAATTCAGGAAGTGCGTTTCCTATGCACGAAATTAAACTTAGGAAGTGCGTCTCCTAGGGGTTAAATAGTCTTAGGAAGTGCGTCTCCTATGGGTGAAACCTTAATGATTTTGAACTAGGAAGTGCGTCTCCTATGAATGAAAATAATTTAGGAAATGCGTCTCCTATGCGTGAAATCTTAATTTAGGAAGTGCGTCTCCTATGGGATAAAAGTAAACTTAGGAAGTGCGTCTCCTATGGGCAAAACTAAACTTTAAGGAAGTGCGTCTCCTATTGGGTACAATAAACTTAGGAAGTGCGTCTCCTGTGGGTACAATAAACTTAGGAAGTGCGTCTCCTATTGGTAGAACTGAACTTGGGAAGTGCGTCTCCTATGGTAAAACTGAACTTAGGAAGTGCGTCTCCTATTGGTAGAACTGAACTTAGGAAGTGCGTCTCCTATGGTAAAACTGAACTTTAGGAAGTGCGTCTCCTATGGTAAAACTGAACTTAGGAAGTGCGTCTCCTATTGGGTACAATAAACTTAGGAAGTGCGTCTCCTATTGGGAAAAACTAAACTTAGGAAGTGCATCTCCTATTGGTAAAACTTACTTAGGAAGTGCATCTCCTATGGGTACAACTATACTTAGGAAGTGCGTCTCCTGTTGGTGAAATAAACTTAGGAAGTGCGTCTCCTATTGGTGAAACTTGCTTAGGAAGTGCGTCTCCTACTGGTGAACCTATTCTTAGGAAGTGCGTCTCCTATTGGTGAAACTTATCTTGGGATGTGCGTCTCCTATTGGTGAAACTTACTTAGGAAGTGCGTCTCCTACTCTCCTATTGGTGAAACTACTTAGGATGTGCGTCTCCTTAGGAAGTGCGTCTCCTATTGGTGAAACTAAACTTAGGAAGTGCGTCTCCTATTGGTGAAACTTACTTAGGATGTGCGTCTCCTCTTGGTGAATCTTATCTTAGGATGTGCGTCTCCTCTTGGTGAATCTTATCTTAAGAAGTGCGTCTCCTATTGGTGAAACTACTTAGGATGTGCGTCTCCTTAGGAAGTGCGTCTCCTATTGGTGAAATTATTCGTAGGAAGTGCGTCTCCTATTGGTGAAACTTATCTTAGGATGTGCGTCTCCTATTGGTGAAGCTTACTTAGGAAGTGCGTCTCCTCTTGGTGAAACTTAGGAGGAAATGCATCTCCTATGGGTGGACTAAAACAAACTTAGGAGGAAATGCATCTCCTATGGGTGAAACTAAAACAAACTTAGGAGGAAATGCATCTCCTATGGGTGGACTAAAACAAACTTAGGAGGAAATGCATCTCCTATGGGTGAAACTAAAACAAACTTAGGAGGAAATGCATCTCCTATGGGTGGACTAAAACAAACTTAGGAGGAAATGCATCTCCTATGGGTGAAACTAAAACAAACTTAGGAGGAAATGCATCTCCTATGGGTGGACTAAAACAAACTTAGGAGGAAATGCATCTCCTATGGGTGAAACTAAAACAAACTTAGGAGGAAATGCATCTCCTATGGGTGGACTAAAACAAACTTAGGAGGAAATGCATCTCCTATGGGTGAAACTAAAACAAACTTAGGAGGAAATGCATCTCCTATGGGTGGACTAAAACAAACTTAGGAGGAAATGCATCTCCTATGGGTGAAACTAAAACAAACTTAGGAGGAAATGCATCTCCTATGGGTGGACTAAAACAAACTTAGGAGGAAATGCATCTCCTATGGGTGAAACTAAAACAAACTTAGGAGGAAATGCATCTCCTATGGGTGGACTAAAACAAACTTAGGAGGAAATGCATCTCCTATGGGTGAAACTAAAACAAACTTAGGAGGAAATGCATCTCCTATGGGTGGACTAAAACAAACTTAGGAGGAAATGCATCTCCTATGGGTGAAACTAAAACAAACTTAGGAGGAAATGCATCTCCTATGGGTGGACTAAAACAAACTTAGGAGGAAATGCATCTCCTATGGGTGAAACTAAAACAAACTTAGGAGGAAATGCATCTCCTATGGGTGGACTAAAACAAACTTAGGAGGAAATGCATCTCCTATGGGTGAAACTAAAACAAACTTAGGAGGAAATGCATCTCCTATGGGTGGACTAAAACAAACTTAGGAGGAAATGCATCTCCTATGGGTGAAACTAAAACAAACTTAGGAGGAAATGCATCTCCTATGGGTGGACTAAAACAAACTTAGGAGGAAATGCATCTCCTATGGGTGAAACTAAAACAAACTTAGGAGGAAATGCATCTCCTATGGGTGGACTAAAACAAACTTAGGAGGAAATGCATCTCCTATGGGTGAAACTAAAACAAACTTAGGAGGAAATGCATCTCCTATGGGTGGACTAAAACAAACTTAGGAGGAAATGCATCTCCTATGGGTGAAACTAAAACAAACTTAGGAGGAAATGCATCTCCTATGGGTAAAAATAAACTTAGGAGGAAATGCATCTCCTATGGGTGAAATAACTTAGGAAGTGCGTCTCCTATGGGTAAAGCTTAGGAAGTGCGTCTCCTATTGGCAAAACTAGACTTAGGAAGTGCGTCTCCTATTGGTAAAGGCTAGGCTTAGGAAGTGCGTCTCCTATTGGAACAGACGTGGAATGTATTCCCTTGTTATACAGGTGGGCGCCTAATGGTAAAGACATGAAATGTATTCCCTTGTTATACAGGTGGGTGCCTGAAATATGAAATGCACAGACAAAAAGTATTCCTCTCGTTATTCAGGTGGGCGCCTGTCTATACTAAGACATAAAAGTATTCCTCTCGTTATTCAGGTGGGCGCCTGTCTTCGAGAAAATTTTCACAATGAGAAAATTTTCTGCCCCGGTTTGATGATTTTCTTTATGGCCTGTCTTTCCGCCATCAATAACGTTCATTTTCCCTGTTTCTAAATCAAAGAAAAATTTGTTAGTTTAAAAACATGGTAAGCGGTCATGCCACTCTTGTTGGGGATGGTTTCCTCTTTCTCCTTTCCCAGCTTTGTGTTCCATTATGCTATCAAACTTGCTGGGGATGATATTAATTGCTGACACTGGCCCATCCCTTTTATCAATCTCATCTTGATGGGGATACCCTTCTTGACACGGGTTTTGCGCCTGTTCCTTGTACCACTTGGATGTACTAGTTGATGGCCTATTTTGAAGTCATTTCCCACTGGTTCTGACCAAACAGACTCTACTAGGGAATTTTTCTATGAAAGGAAAAAGATAAAAAGAAACAAAATAAAAGACAAAGGAAAAGATGACTCTTTAACTATAAATAAAAATCTATCAAACGCAGATACCGACTCTATTGGTCATGACATGCACATGTGGCCTATCCTCTAGCGTCAATCGTCTCTCAAGACCCTCCCTTGACGATTCCCCATCTGATTCCCAATCTTATTCGACTTGTAGTGCCCGAAGGGTTTTCACTATCAAGTCTCTCTCATTTTGGTTTTCTCTCAGCTTTCATCGCCTTATGGTGCCTGTGAAGGTTTTCACCAATAAGACTCTCTCGTTTTATATCTCTCTCCAGCTGGGGATTTTGGAGTGTTTCTGGTATGACTCTTTCTGTTGGAGATTAGAGTCCTTTCTGCTGTGGAACAGAATGTTATGTTCGCCGGTAAGACTCTTCATTTGTCTGACTTGGCATCTTTTGAAGACTGATCAGAAGGTCTTTCTTTGGACCGTAATGTGGGTTTTGGATAGGGCTAGAAAGAAAGGGTATTAAAGGCTCAAAAGTGCATCGATTCTGGGTTATTAATTACAACTTTCGGAACCAGATTTATTTACAACGAACGCAACCTCTGCCCCAATTTCTTGCTTGGGGATATCTTAATTGAATTTTTTTTCATTTTTCAAAACTATGACCGAGCCGTGAAGCGCCTACGTATCCTCTTTGAGGAATCAGGTCAAACGTAGTTCCCAATTCCTCTTTTTCATTTGACTTTCTTTTGTTTTCGTTATCATTTTCTTTTCTTTTTTCATCTCTCCTTTCTTTTCGACATTTTTTCTCTTTTCTTTCTCTCTCTTTTTTTCTTTTGTTCTTCTTTTTTTCGTTTTGTTTTTTTTATCTTCCATGTTTTGTGTTTCTAATCTGTTGTTACCGATTCCGAATGAGGGGTATGAAAGGAAAATAAATAAGGCTCAAAAGGGGTTAACGAAGGATAAAGTGTTTAGGTAGCAGAACAAGATGCCTTCGTCATTCCAGTCTTCAAAACATGCCAAGTGCAAACAACACAATTGAAGATTCGTAGCCTCTTCTGATGGTGCTGGACTTGACAATTATATTCATCACCTTCTTGTTCATATGTCACTTCTAAAGCACCGTTGGGCGACACTCTAACTCTCATTATCATGAAAGGTGAATCTTGCTTTTAACGGTTTTGTGTTTAACTTGCCCTAGTTCCACATGACTCGAGCTCTGAATAATCTCAAACCGTCCTTATTTTCTTTAAATGTTCTCATCACCTCTCCAGGGTTTTATGATTAACTTTAAAGACTAGGCCCAAACTGTGTGCGCATGTCATGTCACTAGAATCGGCGCTGAACAAAATGATAAAAGGACTAAACAAAAAGATGAATGGAAATAATAAAAGACTGAATTTTTTTGCATTGGACTGAACAAATGGTTTTAAAAACAAAGCAAACCGGAATAAAATCCTAAACAACTTGGACAAAACTTAAACAAACCGCTATGACAAAACGGAAAGATAAGCGTAAAGATATTGACACAAAACAAATCCGAATTACAATCCTAATAATCCGAACAACGGAAATGACAACAAAATAGACCATCAAATATCCTCTCCGGTTGACCCAAAATGGAGTGTCTTTCCAACTATCCAAGCACGACATCTCCGGCTGACCCAAAATGGAGTATCTTCCAACTGCAAAGCATGACATTTTAGCCATTGAGCTCTATATCAACATTGCCAAGACCATCCCCAACTTCAGTATTATCAACATCAATCAACAAGTTCTCAAGATGATTCGCCTGCTCCCTGTCACTGTCGTCGATCACAATTGCCCCTTCCTGAATCATTCTTTCGATTTCCTTTTTCAAAGAACGACAATCTTCAATGCTATGTCCTTGGACATTAGAGTGGTACATGCATCGTACAACAGGATTGAACCCTTTTGCATATGGATCTGGAGTATAGCCAAGGAGTGGCTCAATCAGTCCTGAAAGCTTTAGCTTTTCAAACAAACTTGTGTAGGACTCCCCAATTGGTGTGAAATTGTTTCCTTGCCTTTGTTTCCTCCCATGCCCCTGTTTTCTAGGGTCGTTGGGTGCTTGAAAGCGTTGTGAAGGCAAGAATGTATTATGTGGTGCTGGCTCTCGCCATTGGGGGTGACCTGATGGTTGACCCTGCGACCGAGCCTTGCTCGGAGGATAATACTGAGGCGGATTATATGGAGCTCGGGGGCAGGCTTGGGCATGATGGGCTGAAAAGAGTGGCTTTGATGGTGGGTAGTAGGGTTGTGGAAGGTTGTATGGAGTGTGTGGATAATTTGGATGACTGGGTTTGGGCTGGTAGTGAGAGGAAGGACCTCTGAATTTGGACCTAGTACCTGCTTCGACTGATGCGACCTCGAGCGCACCTCCTGTGCCGCTCTGAATAGCCTGGGTCGTTGCCTTGAGCGCTGAGTAATTTAGGATCTTGTTAGACCTTAGGCCCTCCTCTATCATGACCCCTATCTTTACCACTTCATTGAAGGATTTCCCAACCGTTGTCACCAAGTGACCAAAGTAGGTTGGATCCAATGTTTGCAAGAAGTAGTCCACCATTTCTCCCTCTCTCATAAAAGGATCAACTCTGGCCGCTTGCTCTCTCCAGCGGAACCCGAACTCGTGAAAACTTTCCCTGGGCTTCTTCCTGGTCCTTAGAAATGTGAGACGGTCAGGGACTATCTCGAGATTGTATTGAAAATGACCTGCGAAAGCCTGCGCCAGATCATCCCAAGTGTACCATCTGCTGGAATCCTGCCTGGTATACCATTCTAGTGCCGATCCACTCAGACTTTGGCCGAAATAAGCTATCAGCAGCTCATCTTTGCCACCTGCCCCTCTCATTTTGCTACAGAATCCCCGCAAATGCGCCATGGGATCACCGTGCCCTTCATATAAATCAAACTTAGGCATCTTGAACCCAGCCGGGAGTTGGACGTCCAGGAAATGACATAGATCCTTGTAGGCCACGCTGACCTGGTTGCCCAATCCGTGCAGGTTCCTGAAGGACTACTCCAGGCTCTTGAACTTCCTCATCACCTCATCTTGTTCGGGGATTTTAACCGGCTTTTCAATCTCTGCCGGTACCTCTAAGTGCAGGTTGTAGGTATGGGGTTCTGGTGCATGAAATGTGGGCTCAGGGGGATAGTATTGCGTATCAGGAGCCTGAAACAATGGCTCGCTGGTCGTTCTTTGCAGGGTGGCTTGATGTGGGTCCCACAAAAGTGGGAACATTTGGTGTTGGGAGAGGTTGATGGGGTGGTGGAGCTTGGGAATCATGGGGGCTTCTCTCCTGATGATAACGGTGATTCGGGAGGCTTGTTGAAGGGCCGGAGTGAGGGTATTCCGGCATGTGCCCCAACGGCTCAGGGCTCTTTTGTGCTTTGGCTAGAGCTAGCTGCATTGCATTCATCTCTAGTCCCATCCTTTCTATCTTTCCCATCGCTTCCTTTAACAACTGGCTCATCGGCCTTTCTTCCTCGGTACTATTCTCTGAAGTAGTCATGCTTGTTGTTATCGGTCCTTTGGATCTAGTTTGGTAAGGGTGTGTTGCCAGAATTCTTTAACAACTAACTGTTTGAGATTCGGAAAACAACAAACTTGTTAGCGTTTAGAGTTTAACAGATTTGATAACAACACATTGAGGATGCAATGCCCCTAGGTAGTTAACCGTTTCTAACATGCTTTGCTTCAAACAACATGCGTCATCCCTGCTTCAAACAACATGCGTCATCCCGGCTTGCTTATTTGCCCCTTTGAAGTACTTTGGGAACCCCTGCATTTATTTTATTTTGTATTTTCTTTTTCTTTATTACTGGCGGTCGAATCTTATGGATATTGCCTACGTATCATGACCCCGCATGAATCAGACCTTGCGTAGTTCGGACCAAATGAAAGGTAACAACAATGAGACACATTTTTTGTCTTTGTCAATTTTCACAATAAAACAAACTGTGTTTCAAAGGTTGGAAGATGACCAACAAACTTGAAAATCAAACAACCCGCATATTCTAATCAAAAGATTTTCAAACTCAAAAACAAACGGCCAGCTTCCTTTCCCCATTTGACAAATGCAACCGAACGGTTATTTTTTGCAAATGTGGCCCCTTCCACATTCATATGAATTTTGAGGCCGGGGAGGATTATTTTATGACACTTTACAAACTTGTCCGTTCTTTTACGAAAATAGCCTTTCGACAATTGAAAGATACTCTAAGGCTATTTCGGGAAGAACGGTTTAAGCACTGCCGAAGCTGTCTCGGCTTATTTTTGACTAAAAAAATTCAAACGGTATTCATCTGACCGCTGACTCTTTGTTTTTTTTTCAAATTACAGTGAAAACGTGGTGTTGCAAACTGGACCAAAAATCCTAAACATGACCCAAAAGGTGGCTATTTATACAAAGTTAGCCTTCCGGCGTCCCTTTCGGGAACATTCGACTATTTATGACAAAACATCATCACCTAACTTATTTATGACCGTTTTTATCATTTTTCAAATTAGAAAACTCAATATTGCAAGCACGGTCTTTCAACGTCTCGGGGACGAAGATTTTTAAGGCTGTGTGGGTCAACTGGACCAAATCTTAAAAAAATGACCCAAAGGTGGCTGTTTATGTAAAGTCAGCCTTCCGGCGTCCCTTTCGGGAACATTCGGCTATTTATGACAAAACAACATCACCTGACTTATTCATGACTCTTTTTATCGTTTTTCAAATTTAGAAAAGTCAATATTGCAAACACGGCCTTTTAACGTCTCGGGGACAATGTTTTTAAGGCTGTGTGGGTCAACTGGACCAAGTCTTAAAAAATAACCCAAAGGTGGCTGTTTATGCAAAGTCAGCCTTCCGGCGTCCCTTTCGGGAACATTCGGCTATGTCTTGATAAAACAGCGTCACCCGACTTCTTTATGACAAAATTAAAATTTTGACATATATTTTTTGTCATTTATTTGTATTTGGCTTTTTTTTTTGCAAAAAGGGGGTTGGACCCGATGAGGGTTGCCTACGTATCTCACATCCGGTGAGAATCAAACCCGCGTAGTTCGGGCAAATAAACTATTTTTGAGAAGACCTTTTTCCATTTTCTATTCTTTTTTTATATATAACAAACAAACAAACTATTATTTTTCATTCATAACAATCAAACTAACTAACGTAAAACATAAAACATTCCTTCTTTTTTCAACATACAAAATCTTTTTGAATTTTCCAATGCTCTTTTTTATTTATTATTATTTTGTTATTATTTTCAAAAATGTGGCATGGGGGACATGGGGAATTCCAAGATTTCTTGGATTCCACAAATGTTCCCCATATGCTTTTTCCCTAAAATGAAGCGTGAGGGACATGTGGAATTCCAAGACTTCTTGGATTCCACAAATGGTCCCCATGTACTTTTCCCAAAAATGAAGCATGGGGGACATAGTGGATTTCAAGACTTCTTGGGTTCCACAAATGTTCCCCATGTGCTTTTCCCAAAAACGAAGCGTGGGGGACATGTGGAATACCAAGGCTTCTTGAATTCCACAATGTTCCCCATGTGCTTAATTAATATAATAGCATGCTTATCAAAAATCGTGCAACTTTCTTATTTAACGTGATCAACATGATAAAGAGCGTTATTTGTCCTCAACTATCATTTGTCCGCCAAATGACCCATTCACCCTTGAATAAATACAACATGTAGCACATAGGATGCCAAAAGATGGTCTATTATTTTCAGGTTGCTTGTCCTAGACGGACCCAACCCCTGTGTTGAGTCCCCTAAGTCAAATGCACATGATGCAAATAAACGCTCCTACTAGGGATTCGGCATGAAGTCACGTTATTCTATGTTCAAAAACCTAGGTCAGTGTTCTAGACAGTGTACCCGAGCGGACAACTCGAGTCGAGGAGGGGGCAACTTACCGGGAACCAAAACGCCGTCCGGCTTCGTAACTTATCCGTCCTCTTTCTTGTTTCGGGTATTGACACTAACAGAATAGGGAGCCTCGACCAGCGAGCTTCTCCCCGGAGGTAAGAAGAGAAGGGTTTCGACACAGTTTATATACAGTTCAAATAATATCAAAGCGGTAAAAGCAGCATTTAGCACAATAGGCTCAAACATGTAAAAATCAGATAAAACCAAATATAACAATTTATCTAAGCTCGAATTTCTAACCCTGAACCAGTGGTTCTGGGTCTATGTCCCCAGCAGAGTCGCCAGAGCTGTCACACCTCCTTTTTCCATACCCGAGAGGGTACAAGGGAGTTTTTTCCAATTAAAGGACAATCGAAACGGGATTTATTTATTTCTTTCAGAGTCGCCACTTGGGAGATTTAGGGTGTCCCAAGTCACCAATTTTAATCCCGAATCGAGGAAAAGAATGAATCCATATTACAGTCTGCGTACCAGAAATCTGGATAAGGAATTTTGTTAACCCGGGAGAAGGTGTTAGGCATTTCTGAGTTCCGTGGTTCTAGCACGGTCGCTCAACTGTTATATTCGGCTTGATTAATCTGATTTTATACAAATATGAACTGATGTGCAAATTTTAACTTTTAACCGCTTTTATCATTTACTGTTATTTTTATCGAGAATTACAACGTTGTGAAAATGTATCTCCAACCGTGTTACAATCAATGTATCCGTGGCCGTCGACACACTTTGACTCCGTTGAGATTTGGATTTGGGTCACATCAATGTGCACCCGAGTTTAAGGAAATTAAATTATTAAAGGCGCGCCTAAAGCAACTAGCGTCTTGTTATTTTGGGGAAGGCCATAAAATTCGCTAAAACGGCTTGTCCCGAATTCTAAGTATTTTAATATATACATTTAGAGGGCCCCGCGACTTGTACATTTGTTTGTCGAGGCTCGTCTCATTTATTATTAAAGAATTTGAAACGTCATGGAAATGCATCTCGGGCCACGCCATAATCAATATACCCGTGATTAGAGACACATTTCGATTCCGTTGAGATTTAGATTTGGGTCACATAAATGTGCACCCGAGTTTAAGAAAATTAAATTATTAAAGGCGCGCCTAAAGCGACTAGCGTATCATTTATTTTGGGGAAGGCCGTAAAATTCGCTAAACGGCCCGTCCCGAAATCTAAGTATTTAACACATATTTTTTGTGAGGGCTCCGCAATTTGTACATTTTTTATGTGGCGAAGCTCGCCTCATTTTTTATTTATTTATTTTTAAAAGGATGCCATTTTTATGCCTCTAACAATACTAAGCCTTACGGCTTCTTCACGACTAAAAAGGATGCCATTTTTATGCATTTTCATACACTCATTTAGTGAATGAGTGTTTCGGAAGTAGTAACAACAAGTACTAATGCTAATTTTGTCCGAATGAACTAAGCAAAGGACCACGAACAAATTAACGTCGAACTTGTGTCATAGAACAACTAGCCCAACTTAATTAAATGACATCAAATAAACAAGGATAACACAACGCAAGATGAACAAAAATGCATACGGTGAAAACATAAGCAGAGAATTATCATACGATTTTCTATATTGCATCTTCGAACATTTAACGTAACATTTCCTTATCTAATACTTGAGGTTTACTAACCTTTGAACCTCGACAACCTCAGAACGACAAACACGACCCCGACGGAACTCAAGCCAGACCTCACTGAACGAGGAACAACGACGAAACCTCGGAACAAACTCGACGAACCGGACCTCGACTCAACTTTTGGACTTTGGACTAGAACTCGACTTCAACACAAGGTCGAGCAGCTCACCTCCATGAACTCTGGTTCAGCTAGTGGCGTGAGGATAGGGGAAACAGCCGCAGGGCTGCTTGGCGTGAAGCTGACGGACTGTTTGGTCGACGACTGTGGGGTCGACGGGCAGTGTTTAATGGCCGGAGGCGTCGCTGGACATGGGGACGACGAACAACAGTGGTCGTCGGGGCAGTGACGCCGTGAGGGAGTAGTGGTGCGATTGGTTTTTTGGGGTTACGATGGGGAGGTGACAGAAAGGTTTTGGAAGGGTGACGGGCAAGCAATAGCAGTTGCTGTTTGACAGAGGCAGAGGCGTGGGTGTCGACGGGCAGTGACGACGCTACTGCTGGTTTGTTTGGATGGAGCTGGAGCTCGTAGCGGGCGGCAATGGTGGTTGACGATGCAACAATGATTGTTGCTGCTTCAAAAGAACGAGGGGTCGTGGGGGTGGTGTTTAGACTAGTGGTTTTCGGACAGATGGTGACGGAGTTGGGAGGAGACGGGGTGGTGTTTGGACGGTGTCGAGGGAGGTTTTTTGGACAGTCCGCTAGGGTTTTTGTTTGGAAGAATATGGGGGAGTTGGGCTGGTTGCGACGAGGGGGGGGGTCCTTTTTTAGGGTTTTTGTGGGTTCACCTTCACGAAGAGGAAGAAGATAGATGTACAGTAGTCCGTTTTTTATTTTTTTAGTAGGGTTTTCTCTTCCTTCTTTCTGAAGAAGAAAGATGAACAGTTCCCAGCAAAATATTTTCCAAGTCCCCCTTCAAAAAGTGTTTGTCCGTGTATTTAGTATCCCTTGCCAAGGAAAATGAGCCCCACGCGTGGTGGGGTTTAAGACTTGTGTCCCCCACGCGTGGTGGGGTTCCCCGTGCGTCATGTTCCGTCCGTGTTCCCCACGTGTGGTGGACTCGGATTTTTATGGGTTAGGCTCGAAAATTAGGCCTAAAAGCGGGTAGTTTGAACCCGAATATTATTCTTTTTCTCGGACCCGATTAAGAACACGACGTTGCTCAACTAATCCTATGTAAGTAAAATGACTACCAAAATAAGACTAATATTTAAAACAAAACTATATCTTTTTTAAGTATTTTTCAAGATTTAAGATAGCTGCAAAATATTAATAAAACGATTTTTTTGTAATTTTCATTTTATATAAAGATAAAATATGAAGTAATATTTTTGCATTTTTCAAATTTAGAATGACTACAAAACATTAATAGAATTATATATATATTTTTTTTTGATAATTTTCGAAATTAGATAAAGTACAAAAATAAAGTACAATTTTTGTATTTTTTCAAGTTTATGAGAAATACATAAACTAAAATTTATATATATATTTTTTGTAATTTTTTCCTTTTGCAACGAAATAAAGTAAAAATAGTTAAAATGGCTATATTAGACCCAATTTCACATATTGACGCTAAAAATGTAAAAATTCTCGGGGAGGGTCAAAAATCAGGTGTCTACAGATGGAGTCGATGATGAAGATGGCTACGATCCCTGTGACTGCGACATAGCTGAATGGACCCCAAGTGGCTGTGATACTGATAGATGTGACCCGAGTGGCTGTGACATGGATGGATGCGATCCATGCGATGCAGAAGGCTGCGATCCACGTGGTTGTGGGGCAGCTGGACTGTATGTCGGACATATAGTCATATGGGCCTGTAATGAAAGACCTGGTGTTTGCATGAAGGTGTAGGGCTCGTGATGCTATGACAGCTCAGTATAGCCGTGGGGTGGAGGATAAGACATATGCATAGGCATAGGCATCTCCGAAGAGGGTGGAGCAGATGGAGTATTATTTTCTACCCTCCTCTTTCCCTTCCTAGCCTTTTCTCGACCCCGGGAACCAGTAGGGTCATTGTTACCTTGACCCTTGCCTGCCATCTGCATAATATGACACATCTTTAGATTGAAACATATAGGAAACTAGCTATTAAATGAGAGTTATTTAAAAAACCAACTTTTTAAAGCTTATCGATGTATTTTTCCTCGTCCGAGAACTCTTCGTCCTTACTTGTCTGAGCTTCATCAGTTGATTTTTCGTCCTCATTTTCTATAATTGTTACTTCATTTATATCAACTTCTTGCAATATGTGTTCAGAATGTTCCAAATCATTTTCTAGCTGATCGTCCACTATTTGGTGAACACTGGAGATATCATTTTGATATGCAACATCTAAAACATTCTCGACTTCCACCCTTCCTACAGGTTTAGTTTTTATTACAACCCACCAATCAGACTTATTCCGCCGCAATGGATAAGGAGCATAATACACTTGCCTAACATTATGTGCAATTATGAAAGGATCATAGCGATCATACACCCTCGTATGATTAACCTCAATTATGTTATATTGGTTGTGTACTCTTGTACCTCTTTTTGGATTTGGGTCAAACCACTTGCATCTAAAGAGTATCAATTTCTTATATGGCCAACCTATATGTTCTAGTTCTATTATTTCTTTGAGCACTCCATAATAGCCAATATCTCCAATTTGGTTGCCATCGCCACCTTGAACCCACACCCCGCTGTTGTTGCTATTTTTATTTTTAGAGCAATCCTCTGTATGGAACTTATAACCATTCACTACGTACTTAGACATTGTAGTGACCTGAAGCCCAGGTCCCCAAGATATATCTATCAAAAATTGATTTACACCATTGTCACACCTCCTTTTTGCGCGCCCCACCCCGAAGGGTAAAATGCGCGAGGGGAGTTTTTCCAATTTAAGTGACAATATTCAAAATGGGATTATTTATTTAATTCAGAGTCGCCACTTGGGAAAGGTTTGGCTTTTGGTGTCCCAAGTCACCGGTTTATCTTGAATCCCAAATCGAGGAAAATATTCGACTTTCCAAATGAAGTCTGCGAACCAGAAATTCTAAGTAAGGAATTCTGTTGACCCGAGGGAAGGTGTTAGGCACCCCCGAATCCCGTGGTTCTAGCACGGTCGCTTAAATTGTTATAATGGCTAAATATCTGATTTAAATACATGTTGTGACTTATGTGCTTTTATTAAGTTTAAACCGCTTTTATTATTATTATTATTATTATTTATTTTTATAGAATTGCAACGTCGTGAAAATGCATTTCGAACCACGTCACAATCAATGCACCCGTAATTGTTAACACATTTCGACTCCGTTGAGATTTGAATTTGGGTCACATAAATGCGCACCCGAATTTAAGAATATAATTTGATTAAATCGCGCCTAAAGAGTCTGACGCGTTATTATCTTTGGGGAAGACAGTGAAATTCACTAAACAGTCATTCCAAATTCTAAATATTTATTATGATCGATTATTGAGGGCCCCGCGATTTGCGTTTTATTTGGCGAGGCTCGTCTCATTTATTTTAAGGATATTCTAAAGTGACTACATTTCTATTAATTTCGTTTCTAAAAATAAGATAAGAAAAAGGAAAATCTTACTTAGCTACATGCTACAAGCATAACATATTACGTACTAGATTAAGACGGAAAGGAAAATTACTTAAAATTTGAAATTATAAATAAATACAAAACTCGACAAAATAATGTATTCAAATAAGATTAATTATCATATAACTAGGTTAACTCCGCATAATTATGTGAATAGACCAATATTTTTTGACTATTCAAAATAACATTCGCCTTGATTCTTAGTGCTTATTCGAAAGTTTATTAGATCTAAATTTTAAGCCATCTTGCTAGATTCATGCCTATTAGATTAAAGCTTCTAACCCTGCAGCATTGATTCGTACTCCCAAATATGTAAAACCTACCGATTCTATAAAATTGGTAGCCACTTTGTTTAAATGGTGAGCCGATGCTAACATTAATTATGAATCTACGCTATTTAACCTCTATTGAAACATGGAATTCAAACAAGAGAGTTGACATTAATGGTTAATCCGTTGGCATTAACTAACGTAATATGAAAGTTTGCTTGGAATACGTGTTAAAATCAAACTGGATAGGGCCATGACAAAACGACTCGAAGATCCAATGGGATACATACAAATGCCCGCTAATATTCTGTGTTGTATTATCATCACCAACCAAACTAGATTGCTAAAACATATGGAAATATGTCTAGTCGATCTAGCACCGTGCTATTTAACAGTCTTAAAATCGAGTCCGAGTACGTTCCAATTCACACAAAGTAAATACAATTGGGATGAGCCTAAATAATCACAAACTATTTTATCATTCATCCTATTGCTACATCTTGAGCATAGATACTGTGAAGCAGACGAGCATTCATTTATTCATTTCAACTCCAACTTCAAGCCTAACATCAACACATGGTTTCAGAAGTATGTACCTGGAAATGCTTACAAATGAAGAAGAAGATGGAGGCAGAAAATCAGCAGCAACACAAGTGGCAGCAGTGACCACAAATAACAGCAACGAACAACAGCAGTAGCAACAAATAACAACAGAACAAGTTCCAGTGCAAGATTCAACTATAACCGATGGAAGCAGTAGCAAAAATGACAGCAGCAAACAGTAGAGGAGAATCAAGACCCTAGATAGACAAACCCAGAAATAGCCCAATGAAACAAGCACCCAGTAGACTCAGTTGGGACTTGGAAATACTAATATTAATCAACAGGCCGAAATAGGTGAAATCAAGACAACAATGGAAAACAGTTTCTAATTTTTCAGAACCCCTCTTTTGGAACTCTCTCTTTTTGAAACTATCTACTATCCTCTTTTAGTCCTCCCTTGACTAATGGAATCCTCATCTATTTATCCTAGCATCAGCCCATTCAAAACAGCCTGTTGGACAAACTCAATTCCCTCCCATGTTCTCCTGTTGTTATTTCCACTCAACAGATTAAAATAAAGCCCCCTCCCATGATGTTCCCCTGGCAAAACCTCTTTTCATTATTAAAATGCCTTATCATTTTATTAAACTAAACCAAACATGGGCAGCAGGAATGTATCCTGACAGCACATGCTGTCCAATTGACCCTAATTCATTAAAGAACTACAAATTGCCATGCTTTTCTGATTTCCAGCCATTAAAGGTACTTAATATGTCATTAATTCCACTATTGGTCAATTAATTCCATTAGTTGAATCAATGTTTTAGTACCTTATTGTCAGCTCACTTGCCTTTAAGCATTTCAGAATTTTGCAACCCCAAACCAATCCTTTTAAAAAAACTGACCATTACTGTTTTATCCCAACTAAAAAAAATGAAATTCTAAACTTATGGGAGTTCAAATTCAACAACTATCCTAACTGAATTCCAACTATTGTATTACAGCTAAACCATTCATAGATAGTTTCAAACAATCAGCTAATCGACAATGGTTCGATCAAATCATATGAAGTTATCAGGAATCAGGACATTTGAACATTCAGTCCTATAAAACTAATCGACGACGTTTATCTAATCGACTATACTAATTATAACGTAGAACAATCAGTCGATTAAACAAATAATACAAATATGGCATGAACTGTTCTTGACAATTTTGCACGATACAGGGAAAAACCAAGCATTATTAATTCGACGATGTTAATCACATTGAAATATGTATACTACTATGCGGATTCAACATAACAGAATAAACAATCGACCAAATAATAGGTCTTATGGAGATGGAGAACAACTGACAACAGAAATCCCAAAATAAACAAACAAACTAAATAAACATGCCGATAAACTAATCTAGACAAAATAGATAACAAAAGGGAACAATGAACAAACCAGAAAAGCTTAAACACAGATGACCCAGGCCCGAGCTTGATTTGCCCATTTGAAGTCGAACAGATCTTAATCGAGGTGTTCTCGACTGAGAACACTTCGATTAGGGTCTATTAGACCCCGAACTTCCGTTAAATCTAAACAGACTCCACAAATTTTTGTGCTCTAGGGTTTGAATCTTCAGATTTGGTGTTTTGGAATTTGTGGGTAGATTCGGATCAAACCAAGCTTGGTTTGGTCACGAGGATGGTCAAGGGGATACCTGGTATGAATTCGGGGTAGGTCGGTGTGGATCGAGGTTTTGTTCGAATCTTCAAATGAAGGTTCGAGAACCTAGGGATTGATTCGAACTAAACGGTTGGTGGATCTGTGTTCAGGGGGTCGAGGTGGTCCTAGGGTGTTAAGATGGTGGTCACCAGCGTCCTTGCCGCCGGGTTTATGGCGATGGGAAAGGGGGGCGGCGCTAGGGTTCTAAGGGGTTTGGGTCTGGTGAAGACGACCTAAGGGCAGGGGGGGGTTTAGGCTTGGGGGCGTGGGGTAAGAGGGATGGGCTTATATACGGGGTAGGTGAGTGGATCCAAGCCGTTGGATCTGATGAGATCAACGGTTTGGATTACTTTAACTATATGGAACGAGGTCGTTTTGTCTTAGAGAGGGTTGGGTCGGTTTGGACGGGAATGGGTCGGGTCTAAACATGGGTATGAATTTGTGATCTTGGCCGTTGATCATTCTGAGATCAACGGTCCAAATTGAGGGTGACAAAACGACGTCGTTTGGACGGTCGTGTGGCCAGCCTAATTGGACCGGGTAAAGGGTATTCGGACTGGGTTATTTTGGTTTGGGCCTGTTCTTATTTGATTCAACTGACCCAATCCGAAAACTCCTTTCTTCTTTTCTTTTTCTTTTTTTTTTCTTTTTTCTTTAATTTCTAAAAATCCCACATAAATTGTAAAACAAAACTATACAAATATTAAACAACTATCACACACATTAGCATTTAATAAAATCACTCAAGGACAACAAATATAATAAAAGACGCATTTTTTGTGATTTTCTTTTTCCAAATCAAATTATGGCTAATTAATTCCTAGTAGTAGAAACAAGATTCCAAATTTACGCGCGACATACATTTTTTGTATTTTTTATTTGACGGAACTTAAACAAATCACAAAAACTAAAAACAACTGCCAAGAATGCCACATAAAATCCAAAAATTGTACAACAAAAACCATTTGTTTTATTTTTCGATTTCTTTGGGAGTATTCGTTGCGTAAACAAAAATCACGTGCTCACAGCTGCCCCTCTTTGTGCGAAAACACGAAGAGTTTTCGTACAAAGATAAAGTGAGCGGATATGAGCGATTTTGCATATTGGAATACTCCGTGTGAAGCGCATTTTTGAAAGATTTGACCGAATCTTTGCTTCGAAGATTTCCTACATATCCTGGGCTAAACAGGAATCAGGTCAATGTAGTTCGGGAAACTTTGGTAGCTGGGACTACCATGGGATTGCAATGCTTGCTGTTACTGCTGTTGCTGTTGCCACTACTGCTTACCGACCGCCTTATTACAACCAAAGGAAATTGAAACTGAACTAACTATTTATGCCTGTCAACCGCTAGTTACAAGATTCCTATCTATAATTTTTTTGCAACTTGATCTTGGGTCTTAGCTGATTCTGCTTGTAGACTTCGATCCGAATCTTGATGCTTGCAAGTTGTAGGTGCCTGTTTATTTCTGCGATGTTGAGTGAGACGGGATTGGCGAAGTTTGGGACCTTGATCAAACTTTGGAGTGATCCGCCCTTTGTTTGTTCCAATATCTCGGAACATCTTATTTTTGTCATTTTCTTCTTTTCTTTATTCTGGATTGAGACTCAATCCGTAGGTCGTCTCGATCCATGCGCCTCGAGTCAGACCTGCTAAGACAAACAAAACAAACGAACGAAATTTTTCTGCCCCAGTTTCACTAGGAAGAATTTCGTGATTTAATCGCCATAACAACTTACAAAATTGATGCGGGGATTGAAAATTCTAGTCTACGAAGCGCAACTCAGGCATTGGAGCCCTAATGTCGCAAAAGGTAAAAATGCACAACTCAGGGATTGGAGCCCTAATGTCGGCTTAACAGAAAAACGCTCATTTCGGGGGTTGGAGCCCCGAATTGGGAGGATTGCCAGGTTATGCTGGAAACTGTCTGGGGTTATGTCGGAAAGATTCATCGGGTTATGCCGGTAAAGGGAGATAATCCTCGGGTTATGCCGGGGAAGTCATCGGGTTGTGCTGGAAAAGGGAAAGAGTTATGCTGGGGAAGTCATCGGGTTATGCCGGAAAAGGGAAAGAGTCCTCGGGTTATGCCGTTGAAGTCATCGGGTTATGCCGGAAAAGGGAGAGAGTCCTCGTGTTATGCCGGGGAAATCATCGAGTTATGCCGGAAGAGGGAAAGAGTCCTCGGGTTATGCCGGGGAAATCATCGAGTTATGCCGGAAAAGGGAGAGAGTCCTCGGGTTATGCCGGGGAAGTCATCGGGTTATGCCGGAAGAGGGAAAGAGTCCTCGGGTTATGCCGGGAAAACATCGGGTTATGCCGGAAGAGGGAAAGAGTCCTCGGGTTATGCCGATGAAATCATCGGGTTATGCCGGAAGAGGGAAAGAGTCCTCGGGTTATGCCGGGGAAATCATCGGGTTATGCCGGAAGAGGGAAAGAGTCCTCGAGTTATGCCGGGGAGATCATCGGGTTATGCCGGAAAAGGGAAAGAGTCCTCGGGTTATGCCGGGGATTTGGATAGAAAAAGCTCATTGGGTTATGCCAGGGAGATCCATGGTTTGTACCGGGATAGTTGAGGAATGAGGTCCTATGCTACCATGATTTGTTTTTCTTTTGGGATTTTCATTTTTATTTCTTGTCTTTTTTTTTTGGTTTTCCTTTTATATTTCCTTTTATTTATCAAAATACATGAAAGAATTCTGGGGAAACTTCCTTTTGGTCGTTTTCCTGCTGCAAAGCTGTTTCAATGCTCGCGCACTTCATTTCTTTTGGGCTACACCCGCTTCTTGCATGGTTGCTTTGGATCGCACCTGTCTCAATTTTCCTAAACAAAGAAAAATTGTCAGTTTGAAAACGGTGGTTGGTTCGGTGGCCTTGATCGTTCCAATTGCTTGGTCTCGGCCTAATTCCTATTGAGAAACTCTGCCATTGATTGGATTCACAGGCGACCCATTTTAAACTGATCAGACTCGCATTTCCGGATTTTGTGATGATTTGCCCGTGTAAGGCTTTGGTTCTTTCATCCCATTCTGCTTGGGGGTTTTTTACGAGGCCAGCTCAGTGGGGATTTTTATTGGGGAGACTCTGTGGGGATTTGTACAAGGCATACTCGTTGGGAATTTGCTGGGGCAGATTCATTGGGGAATTGTACAAGGGGAAACTCTGTGGGGATTTTTACAAGGGGAGACTTTGTGGGGATTTTACAAGGGGAGACTCTGTGGGGATTTGCCGATTTTTTACTTCGAAAGAAAATCAACAACATGATCAGTCGGGTTTGTACCACTGAAGCGGGGTATCTTACTTCCCATTAAATAGAGCTCCGTGAAACCAGTCCTGCCACCTTTTCTTTCCAGCACATTTTGGAATTTAGGGTTAAAACAAAAGGGGTTCAAAGAAAAGATAAAACAAAGAGCGGAGAAAACGAATTTAAAAAGAGAAGTGTCCCTTTCGGGATAAGAAAGACTTATCTGAGGCAACATACTGACTTTAAATTGACATGACATGCTTTTTGGACTGGATGCCCGACCTTCAAGAATTTGCATTTCCTCATGAACCAAAACGGATCTATGTTTTCAAACCCGGGAACCTTGCCAGAACTTTCTGAGGTGGAATCATCTTTTTGGCCGACAACGCCCTTTGCGGGTTTTCGCTAGTCGACCTCTCTCATTTCTCTTCTTACTGTCACCTGATAGTACTCTTTGCGAGTTTTTACTAAACAAGCTCTCTCATTTTCGATTTCTCTAATCGCGTCACCTTACGGTGCCCAAAGGTTTTCACCGACAAGTCTCTCTCATTTTATTCTTCTCATTTTGTTGTATCAGATCCAAATAACTCCATCCTCCCATTTTGAAACACTTTGCTAATTGATCAGAAGGACTTGAACAAGGTTTGGTGAAAAGAACTTGGATTGAACTACAGCTTTGGAACCGTCTAGGCGGGATTATTGCCGAATTATTATAACGTCTACCCCAGTTTGAATTTTGGGGAAAAACTGGATTTTTGTTTTGGTGTGACTGAACCCCATAGAGAGGCTGCCTACGTATCCTTTCGGAATCAAGTCAAACGTAGTTCAGGAAACTTTGGGTTTTTTTTTGCACACTTCCGGGTTCCAAAGAGGGTAATGAAAGAAAGGTAAACGGCTCGAAGGGTTAGCAAAGGGTTTGAGTGTTTGGGTAGCGGGAATGAAAGCCTTCGTCCTCTCAATTGTTCAAAAACATAGTCAGAGCAAGTTCAGACATAGTATCTTTTTACTGCATCCGCATTCACAGCTGTGTCGGGATCTTTTCCTTCAATATCACCTAGATATAATGCTCCTCTGGGCAATATCTTCCTGATGATGTATGGACCTTTCCAATTAGGAGAAAATTTTCCTTTCGCTTCCTAGTGATGTGGAAGAATGCGCCTTAACACCAGTTGACCTACTTCAAAATTCCCGGGTCGCACTTTCTTGTTGTAAGCACGGGCCATTCTTTGTTGTACAACTGCCCGTGATAGACCGCAGCCATTCGTTTTTCATCGATCAGTGTTAACTGTTCCAAACGGGTTTTGACCCACTCTCTGTCTTTAATTTCAGCTTCAACAACGATCCGGAGAGAAGGGATTTCTACCTCTGCCGTTATCATAGCCTCGGTCCCGTAAACCAACAGATAAAGGGTTGCTCCCACTGACGTGCGTACTGTGGTGCGATATCCCAGCAATGCAAAGGGTAAATGTTCATGCCATTGTCGGGAACTCTGGATCGTCTTCCTCAAAATCTTCTTGATGTTCTTGTTTGCTGCTTCAACAACGCCATTGGCCTTGGGCCGATAAGGAGTGGAATTCCTATGCGTTATTTTGAACTGTTCGCATATATCCTCCATCAAATGACTATTCAGGTTTGCCGCATTATCTGTGATTATAGTTGCAGGAATACCGAAACGACAGATAAGATTTGAATGTACGAAATCCACCACGGCTTTCTTTGTGACCGATTTGAGAGTGACAGCCTCGACCCATTTTGTGAAGTAGTCGATAGCGACCAATATAAATCTGTGTCCATTTGAGGCCTTCGGCTCGATAGGGCCAATGACGTCCATGCCCCAAGCAACAAATGGCCAAGGTGCAGACATGGGATGCAGTTCTGTGGGAGGTGCATAAATCAAATCACCGTGCACTTGACACTGATGACACTTTCGAACGAAGCTAAAACAATCCTTTTCCATGGTCATCCAGTAATAACCTGCTCGAAGGATTTTCTTTGCCAAAACATACCCGTTCATGTGGGGCCCGCACACTCCTGCATGTACTTCGTGCATGATCCTTCCCGCCTCCTCGGCATCAACACATCTTAGCAGATTGAGGTCCGGGGTCCTCTTATACAATAACTCGCCGCTCAAAAAGAAACCACTTGCATGCCGCCTAATGGTTCTCTTTTGATCTCCAGTAGCATGTTCGGGGTATTCTTGTGTCTTCAAGAACCTCTTGATATCATGGTACCGTGGCTGTGTACATGATCCTGCTTTGATTACGTTACAGTAACCGTGTCTTTCCCTGATTTGGATTTCCAAGGGATCGACGTGGGCGTTGCTTGGGTATGGTAACATTGAAGCTAAGGTAGCAAGTGCATCCGTTAGTTCATTGTGACACTGCGGGATATACCTGAACTCCATTGATTTAAAACGCTTGCCGAGGTCCTCCACGTGCTGTCGGTAAGGAATAAGCTTGATATCCCGAGTTTCCCATTCACCTTGGGCTTGCCGGATAATCAGGTCAGAATCTCCCATAATCAATAAATCTTCGACATCCTGGTCGATCGCCATATGCATGCCCATGATGCAGGCTTCATATTCAGCTGTATTGTTCGTGCAAAAGAAACGCAGCCTAGCTGTAGCAGGATAGTGCTGACCGAAGGGCGAGATCAAAATTGCCCCGATTCCTACACCTTTGGCGTTTACGGCCCCATCAAAGAACATCTTCCAAACATGAGCGCTTTCCGAGACTACTTCCACAATGTTTATTTCTTCATCCGAAAAATAAGTACTCAACGGTTGGTATTCCTCATCAACCGGGTTTTCGGCCAAATGATCCGCTAATGCCTGGGCCTTCATTGCCGTGCGGGTGACATAGACTATGTCAAATTCAATAAGCAAGATTTGCCACTTGGCCAGTTTTCCAGTAGGCATCAGTTTCTAAAATATGTATTTCAAAGGATCCAACCTGCTTATGAGGTAAGTAGTGTGAGCTTGGAGATAATGTCTCAATTTTTGAGCAACCCATGTCAAAGCACAATACGTTCTTTCCAGCAGAGTGTACTTGGCCTCGTAGCCGGTGAATTTCTTGCTCAAGTAGTAGATCTCCTGCTCCTTCTTTCCGGTTACATCATGTTGCCCGAGGACGCAACCGAAAGAATTTTCCAAGACTGTCAGATAAAAGAACAGGGGTCTCTCTGGCTCTGGCGGGACCAAAACCGGGGGATTTAAAAGATATTCCTTGATCTTGTCAAAATCTTCTTGACACTCAGCCGTCCATTTGATCGCTGCATCCTTCCTTAACAGCTTAAATATGGGCTCACACGTTCTAGTCAGCTGGGCGATGAATCGACTGATATAGTTTAACCTGCCTAACAGACTCATCACGTCTTTCTTTGTTCTTGGGGGAGGTAGATCTCTGATAGATTTTATCTTTGTTGGATCTAACTCTATACCTTTCCTGCTTACTATGAAAACCAAAAGCTTGCCTGATGGGACTCCGAATGCGCATTTGGCTGGGTTCAGCTTCAAGTCGTACTTTCTCAGTCTCTCGAAGAATTTCCTCAAGTCTTGGATATGATTGTCCTGCGTCCTGGACTTGACTATCACGTCGTCCACATACACCTCTATTTCTTGATGCATCATGTCATGAAAAATGGCAGTCATGGCTCTTATGTAAGTTGCCCCAGCATTCTTTAGACCGAATGACATAACCCGATAACAGTAAGTCCCCCATGGTGTAGTGAAGTCAGTCTTCTCCGCTTCATCCATCAACACCTGATGATATCCAGCGTAACAATCTAGGAAAGACTGGATCTCATGTTTGGCGCAATTATCAACAAGGATGTGGATGTTGGGCAATGGGAAATTGTCTTTGGGTTTTGCTCTGTTCAAATCTCGATAATCCACACATACCTGAGTCTTCCCATCTTTTTTCGGCACTGGAACTACATTTTCCAACCACGTGGTGTACTGGACTACCCGAATTACTCCCGTTTTCAGCTGCTTGGTGATTTCTTCTTTAATCTTGTCACTGACATCAGTCTTGAACTTTCTTTGCTTTTGTTGAACTGGAGGACAATCAGGGTGAATTGGTAATTTATGCACCACTAGATCAATGCCTAATCCTGGCATATCATCGTATGACCAAGCAAACACATCTTTGAATTCAAAAAGGAGTTGAATTATCGCGTTTCGCGTTCTCTCGTCCGTGTGAATGCTTATTTTGGTCTCTCGGATTTCCTCAGGAGTTTCCAAATTAATCGGTTCGGTGTCATTCAGATTCGGCTTAGGTTTGTTCTCAAAGTGTTCCAATTCTCGATTTATTTCCTTAAAAGCCTCTTCTTCATCGTATTCCATTTCTTGGTTCATTATTTCGCAGCTAGACTGCATGTTTGGATCTGGGCATGAAGTCCGCAAGCATGTCATGTTATTTAAAACCGCATTATTAGAACTGAAAGAAATAAAACAAAAAATAAAAAGAATCAGGGAGAATAAATAAGATGAAAGATGAAATATTAATTTCATTTCATTGAATTTTGAAGATAATAGGGTTTACATCAGAATTTAAGGACATGAAACTAAAAGAAAATCATTCGAGTTACACTCCAAAATAACTCGTAATGCAGAAAAGGTGGCAACACCGGTCTATTAGGATTCCCGCTTGATCGGAAACGGAGTGGCCTTCCAGTTTTGCAATTTGGCGCCAAGCCCCATGTAAAGCACCTCAGCGGTGCTCGAGCCTTCTCCCGGCTGAACCATATGGGTTTCATACATCATTCGCCTCATAACCCCACAGATTTCTTCAATTTCCTCGGTCGTGAAGGTCTCATCCTCTCTTTCTTCAATGTATTTGGGTCTGACGAATGTCCTGTAAAGATGCGGAATTGGCTGAGATAAAACCCAGCCATTGCTCTTCCGTTGGTTTACCCACATTACATCAGCTTCTTCGGCGTAAAAACCAACACCGAAGAACTTTTCAGCGGCAGGGAAGGTGATAGGCTCGGTGATACCTTGCAATGATGCACCGAGCCCCTTCCCCGGTTTATAACCATGCCTGATCATTTCCTTGGCAACCATAACTGACGCTTTTGAGAGAAAAGGTTGAGGGTACGGGCTTCCTTCTTCGCATTGGTCTGCAACCACAACCTCAAAAACTTGATAGACTATGTGTTCACTACCCTCCTTAGCTTCGAGGCATGGGACCGACGTGTCTCGATAAATTGAATGCTCATCCTCTTCGTGGACTATAATCTCTTGATTTTCATATACAAATTTTACCATCTGGTGGAGAGTAGAAGGTATAGCTTCCGCCGCATGAATCCAAGGCCTTCATAGAAGGAAATTGTAAAAAGTATCCATATCCAAAACCTGAAAGGTCACCTCAAAATCCACAGGTCCGATAGTCAAAATCAAATCGATCTCGCCTAGGGTGTCCCTTTTGATGCCGTCAAAGGCACGAACACATACGCTGTTGGGCCTAATTCTTCCTGTCTCGATCTCCATTCTTTGCAGAATCGAAAGGGGACAGATATCTACTCCGGACCCGCCATCCAGCATGACCCTCTTCACATAGTACCCTTCACATTTAACTGTTAGGTGGAGGGCCTTGTTTTGGGCGGCCCCTTCCGGGGGCAGATCATTTTTGCTGAAGGAAATCTGATTGATCATGAAGAATCTTTCTGACATCCTCTCTAGCTGTTCCACGGTAGTTTCATTTGGGACGTAAGCTTCGTTGAGGGTCTTGATCAACACTTTCTGATGCTCAGTTGAATTCATTAGTAGAGACAACAACGAGACTTGAGCGGGAAACTTTCGGAGTTGGTCAATTATCTCGTAGTCCGCAGTTTTCATTTTCCTGAAAAACTCTTCCGCTTCCTCGGCACTGACTGGTTTCTTGAGTGGAAAACGCCTCTTTGTAGAATCACTCAACTCCTCCAGGTTGAGGGATTTCTCAGTTGGGTTAGTTTCATTTACTCCTCCCAAGATTTCTTTTCCTTTGTAGGTTACTACCGCCTTGTCATAATTCCATGGGACGGTAGTAGGATCTGTCATGGGCCTCTGCAGCGCGCGTCCAATAATCACGGGCTCATTCAGCCTTGGTGAAATTATTGGCCCCCGTTCCGCATAGGTCCCTTTGGGCACATACATTTTAGATCCTTTGTTCAGCTCAAACCTTCTTGGAGGGCTCAATGTCACTTGTCCTTTCTTCGAACCTCGGGGGACATAAAGGACGACATCTTTCGAGTGTACTACCTCAGTTTTGGTTTCCACTACTTTTTCTGTGTTTAGGGGGGGGTTTACTCTTCTTGTCCCCCTTTTCTTGCTTTGCATACGTCTTGGGCTTTTTCTCAATGTCGGCGATTGCAATGATGGCTTTCAAGACAGGATCAAACTCTTTATCTTCGTAGATCATCCCAATAATCGGTCCATTGTTGTGAGCCGGTAACGGGTTTGTTGGTCACATTAGGAATGTCTTCATCCTTTAACACTATCCGCTTTTGTTCTATGAGGTTTTCAACAACCCTTTTCAAAGTCCAACATCTCTCAGTGTCATGCCCTTCCACTCCAGAGTGATAGGCACATCGGGCACCAGGTTGGTAAGAGGGTGACTCTGGGTTTCGCCTATTTGGGGGTACAGGTTGTAACAAACCCATTTGGACCAATTTAGGGAAAAGGTTGGAATATGACTCACCAATAGGTGTGAAGTCCATTTTCCTGGGCGGCTCTCGAGTGCGGGCATTGTAGGGGAGATTATTTTGTGGAGGTCGGGGATTATACTGAGCTTGGTGAGGAGGTTGATTTCTTGGAAATTGAGCTCGCTTTTGGTGAAATTGTTGTTGTGGCCTAATATATGGTTGTGCATTCATTACTGTGTAGGGCTGAAGGTTCATAGCATAGGCCGCATCTTGATGGGGGTAGTAGTGTTGCGGGGCTCTTTCAGAGAAATGAAATCTGGATGGATGGGGTTTCTTACACTCGAAGTTGCCATTGTTGCTTCTTCCTTCTTCTTTCGGTTTTCTCCTCCTCCAGATCCGCCTTGGATTGCTTGGGAGGTGGCCCTTACAGCAGACTGACTCAAGATTCGCCCTGTTTTTAACCCATTCTCCACCATTTCACCGATTTTGATGGCTTCAGCAAATGGCTTTCCCAATGCAGACATCATGTTTTGATAATAATCAGCCTTTTGGGCTTGAAGGAAAACACTGACCATTTCAGTTTCATCCATCGGAGGTTTGACCCTGGCCGCTTGTTCGCACCATTTGACAGCATATTCTCGGAAGCTCTCCGAAGACTTCTTTTTTAGATTCGACAATGAATTCCTGTCGGGGGCAATGTCGATGTTATACTGAAGCTGTCTGACAAAATCCCGAGCCAAGTCGTCCCAAATGTGCCAACGAGATACTTCCTGATCCGTATACCATTCAGAAGCAATGCCGATCAAAGTTTCTCCAAAGTAAGCCATAAGAAGCTCATCTTTTCCGCCCGCTCCCCGCAACTGGTTGTAGTATCTTTTGAGATGGGCTATGGGGTCCCCATGCCCGTCATATTTCTCAAACTTTGGGGTTTTGAAACCCAAAGGCAAATGTACATGTGGGAACATGCACAGGTCAGCGTAAGATACACTCTTTTGCCCGCTCAGACCCTGTATATTTTTGAGAGTTTGCTCTATGCTTCTCATTTTCCTGGTCATTTCCTCTTGTTCAGGTGTTTTCTCGGCTTTCTCCTGCCCTGCGATAAACTCATACAGAGATGGCTGAGGGTAAGCGTTGGTGGTGAACTGGCTAGGTTCCAATGGAAGAGGCGGTGCTTGAAATGTGAAGGATGATGAATCGAAGTTGCGCCTGGGTAAAACAGGTTGTGCCGTGGCTGAACAAGGTAGAGCAGTGAATATGTTTGAAGCCACACCGGAAGCTAACACCTGGGGGAGAGACTCAGAAGGTGTTCCAGTAAAGTAGGCTGAGATGGTAGGAAATCCCAGTGGGGCATTTGGATAACTTATGGGGGTGTTGGAGGTCCCACTTGCCCTAGGAAAAAGCTCAGGGAATCCAGGGATCGCACGTGGTGGCTCTTTTCCATTGGCCCAGGCGTCCCACATTTCCATCATGCGGAGATGTAGAATTCTATTTTCCTCGACCGTTGCTGACTCAGAAGTTGGGATGGCTGAGATTGAACTTTCCTCCGAAATAGGAATCGTTGGCAGAGGAACTTCTGGAGACATTTCGACACTTCCTTTCGATCTTGTGAAGTAAGTGTGAGTACCTCCTCTTGTCTTAACAATAGGTAATTGAACACTCCCTTTCGACCTCGGAAAGTATGAATGTGAGGCCAGACTTTCACCAAACCAACCGCCTTTTCTGAAACCTGGAAGGACTCAACGACAAACGAACGGTTAGCTCGAAACAAATAACAGATAGGTAGTCTCACGTTGGGGCATGATGCACCTATATAGTTAAGTGAATTCCTACATGTTTGCAACGAAGGAGTGCGTCATTCCGGCTTCTTTTTAGGCTTCCCCTTTATTTATTTATTATTATATTTTTTTTTTATTATTATTTTATTTTTATTATTTTTATTTTTTTAATTTTCTTTCTTTCTCTTTTTTTATTACTGTTTTCAATATTTGCAGTTAAAATGTGACCGGATCCGATGAGGATTGCCTACGTATCACGATGCCGCGTGAATCAGATTATTACGTAGTTCGAAACAGATGAGTGTAAAAGAAGCACACATTTATTACTGAAACAATCTATTACAAACAAGTAAGTACAAGGGACTCAATCTTTTACAAGGGAAAAATAACAAACCTTGAAAATAAGTACAGACTCAAACGGACTAATGCACCCTGATGCGAAAAGATGGACAGAAGATGCTAAGATACATACTCGACCTATGAATGCATTAATGTTTCGAAAATTGGTGCCCGCGGGGCATCGTTCGGCCTCGCCGCGGTTTTAGGTGTGAGATCCCTTTCAAGTTGTTCCAGCTCATGCATGGTCTGCTTGACATAAACCATCACTGCGAGAGAACAGTAATGCTGGTCACACCGTAGACACCTTCTGATGATGGCATGGGCAATGGTCCTAATCTTATCCCTGGTTTGCCTCTTTTCTATAAACAAGCGTTTTATCTGATCACTGCATGTTTTTAACGCTTGAGAATCCTGCATATGCTGATTTTTCAATTGCCGTACCTCTACCTCCATTTGGGCCAATAGGTCGTAACAGTGTCTGCTTTCAATTTGGAAATCCTCGGCCTGCTTAACTGCTTTAACATCAAGTGCAGCCACTTTTCTCTTCATGTTGGCAACAGTTTTCTCGTGGTCGTGTTTCAATTGATTCAAGTATCGGCGATGCTTATCTGCTCTTGTTCCCCACTGTATCTTGAGCTCTGCCATGACGTTTTCAGACTCTTCTAAACCATCTCGCCATTCCCTGACTTCACTTCTCAGTCCTTTTATCAACTGCTCATCTGATCGACTCCTTGGTTGTTTATCAAGAGCCATTCTCAATTTCTGGATTTGGGTCCTAAGTGATTCATTTTCTTGGGCCAATCTATTCTTTTTGCACCGATCTGCAGCGACCTGCATACTGTTATTGAATTTCAGACCTTTAACCTGTTGTTTCAACTCACCGATCTCTGCCCGATAACCTTTCTCCTTTGCTAACCAGTTCCATTGTTCCTGGGATGACTCAGCGAAATCTTTGAGATGAGGTCTTTTTGCTGGTCTCTCGCAAGACATGTCACCTCTAAACCAAGCGTGATACCCCGGGGAGACTTCTCCGTTAGCCGTATCCAACACACAAGTGTTTGCCGTCAGATGTTGACACTCACTCCAGATCTGGTGAACTTCTTCTTCGGGGAACCGACCGTCCGGACTGATTTCAACCACTTGGGTACTCAAGTCTTCATCTTTTGGCACTATTTGGTACCTCCCAAGTTGCCTCAAAACCCGATACGGTGCATAGGGTTGGATGCTTTTAAGTCCCATCAACAGAAAGTGGGGCCTGGTTGCCGGCATGTATATGATTTCCTCAATAGGCAGCCATCCGAGCGTCCACTGAATTTGGTTGGCAGTGAGAGTTCGGAAGAATGACGTCCAAGCTGTGACTCCCTCGGGCAGACTAACCCCTTTGATTCTTGTGTAGAATTCTCCAATACAAGTCTTCTCGGGTGAAACGTAACCCAAGAGCGGGGAGCGGTGGCACAAATGGTCGGTCATCCACATTTGTAACAATAGGTTACATCCTTCGAAAAAGTCACCCCCGACTCGGCAAACAGTGAGAGCCCGAAAGATGTCAGCCATAATCATAGGCGCCAAAGTACTCTTATCATGGGTGAGCAAGGTACTGACGACCCCAACTACTTTTAGATCGATGTTTCCGTCTTTCCTTGGGAACACTATAAGACCCAAGAAAGCTACCATGAAAGCTACCAGCCTGTGTTCATCCCACTTTTGTCGGTTGCCTCTACTGCATAGTTTGAAGTCTGGCTTATTGAACCCACCCACGTGGCCGTATCTAGCATATATGAGGCGGAGACTGCAGAAACCTTTTGCAAATCTGGATGATGAAATGTTCGGGGTATTTTTAGGAAATCCAGAAACCGGTGTACCGTGACGGCCGTAGGTGCAATCAAGTACTTGAACCTTAACGGAGCTTCATCACCTCCGATGTATCCCGCTATTTCTTCCAATGTCGGGGTGAGCTCAAAGTCCGAGAAATGAAATACATTGTGTGCTGAATCCCAGTAAGTGACCAATGATCTGATAATATCATCCCGAGGCTGAATGTCTAGTAAATCCGGGAGATCTTTCAGATTCTTCTTTACTTTGCCTTGCCCTTCCTTGCCTGGGTCATTCCACCATAATCGCAACTCAAAAGGGATCTTGGTCATTATTGAAAAGGGTTTGTTTTGTATCGTGCTCATCCTGCACATTTATTAAGGTGATTATGCCGACGAAAAACGTTTATCAGAAAAAAATAAAACTATCTATGTTTTTTTTTTCAAGATTTTTCTTTCAAAATGATGGACTCGATTTTCAAATGCGGCCTTTTAGCACTTCGGGAACGAAGAATTAAGGCTGCGAGGATCAACCGGTCAAAAATCCAAAATGATGACCAAAGATGTCCGTTTACGCAATGTCAGCCTTCCGCCGTCCCTTTCGGGAACATTCGGCTGTTTTTGACAACAAAAGCATCACTTGACTCATAAATTAAAATTTTGATATTTTGGCTATTTCTGAAAAAGGGGAGGTTGGACCCGATGAGGGTTGCCTACGTATCTCGCACCCTGTGAGAATCAAACCGGCGTAGTTCGGGCCGATCAGGCGTAGAGTAAAAATAAACTAAACCCCTTCTGACTACAAAATTTTTTAAAGAAAAGGAGAAAAAAAAAATTTTTCTGGATTTTTATATTTTGTTTTTTATTTTATTTTTTATTTTATTTTATTTTTTAAGGAAATATTTATGAATTTTAAATTTCTTTTCACTTTTTTTTTTGAAATTTCTAAAATCTTTTAAAGAGATACTACAAATGAAACGATATTTTTTGAATTTTGAATTTTTCCCCTTTTTTACTTTTAAATAAATACCCTTTTTTGATTTTGAAAGTGATTAAAAGGAAATTTTTTTATATGTTTTCTTTTTTTTATAAATCAAACTAAAAGACAAATTTTATTTTCATTTTTTTTTAGAAAATTTCGGCGAGGTTTTGACATACTTGGACATTGGTTTTATTTTTTCAAAATAAGTAATTATCCCTTTATGCTGCTATTTCTTTCCCTTTTTTTTGAATTTTTTTTAGCAACCGGTCAGCATGCAGATCTGAAGCAAATAAATGCGCCACACAAACGGGATGCAGCAGGATGGTCTTTTCATTTCAGGTTGCCTGTCCTAGATGGACCCAACCCCTGTGTTGAGTCCCCTATGTCAAATGCAACATGATGCAAATAAGCGTTCCTACTAGGGATCCGGCATGAGGTTTTGTTATACTAGGTGTGAGCACGTGATTTTTGTTTTACGCGACAATCACTCCAAAAGAAATAAAAATAATAGCAAATGGTCTTGCTGTACAAGTTTTGGATTTTACGTGGCATTCTTGTTAGTTATTCGTGATCTTGTTCGTTTTTATTTTTTATCAAACAAAATACAAAAAATGTGTGTCGCGTATAGTTGGACCGTAATCCAGTTATTAAAAGGAAAATCACAAAATATGCATCTTTTGTCCTATTTGTTGCCTTGGCGTGATTTTACCTACTTTAAATATTTTAATATGTGTGTAATAATTGTATTAGGTGTTAATTAATGGGATTTTAATTTTGTTTAATTAGGTTTTGTGTTTTAAAAATGAAAAATAAAAGAAAAAGAGTGCAAAATTGGCCTGAAATCAAGTTTGGGTTTGTTTCCCATTTAAAATCTGAGGCCCAAATCGAGCCCAAAACGTGTGTTTTGCCCGGTCCAGACCAGCTGACCACAGGGGCGTCCAAACGACGTAGTCTTGATCTTGCTTGATCTGGGCCGTTGATCTCAGAATAATCAACGGCCAAGATCACATACCCCGTACCCACGTACAGATCCGACCCGTTCTACCCGAACCAACCGTGACCCTTACTAAGCTAAACAACATCGTTTCATTTAAACCTTCAGATCCAGGTCGTTGATCTCATTTGATCTAATGGCCGAGATCAAGCCATCCACCCCATATATAAGCTTCCCTCTCATACCCCACCCCATATCTGAACACCCCTGCCTTTAGGTCATCCCCTCCACAGACCTAAACCCTTCAGAACCCTAGTCGCCCCCTTTCCCCTCACCATTAATCCCGGCGGCATGGACGCTGGTGACCCCCACCTTAACACAATAGATACACCTCACCACCCTGAACCCAAATCCACCAACCGCTTAGCTCGAATCCCCTCCCACCTTCTTGAATCTTCATTTGAAGATTCGAGTCGGACCTCAACTTACACCGATCTACCCCAGCTTCACACCAGACAGTCCCCGGAAATCCCTCGTGACCAAACCATGCTTGGTTTGGTCCGAATCTAACCAGGGAAACCCAAATCCCAAATCTGCCATCTAGGAACCCTAGAAACCCCAGGCCCGGTCTGTGTCCTTTTGAGCCAAGTGATTAGGATCTAATGGACCTTAATCGAAGTGTTCTCAGTTGAGAACACTTCGATTAAAGTCCGTTCAACCCCAAGAAAGGTCTATTCAAATCCGAGCTAAGGCTTTCTGATTTTTCAAGGCTTTAAGGTAAGTTTGTTTTTCTTTTTCTTTATTCAGTTCATGTGTTTGTTAAAGGTCTGTTAGTATGGCCAAACGTTTTGTTTAATTTGTGTTTTTGAATTTTTATCAACTGTTGTTGTCCACCTTGCCCGGACCTCTGTATTTAGTCAAGTTTTTCTTCATTCACTGATAATGTGTGTGTATGTAAACTGCATAATCGACTGAATTGAAATTGGTTGAGTAATCAATTCCCAAGGTCATCTTTGTTTTGACAGTGCAATCTGAACCCTTTGTGCAATACTATTTGATTCCAATCCTTGGCTGTTGATTGTATATGTTATAATTAGTATAGTCGATTCGATACGTGTCGTCGAATAGTTTCAGCTGTTTGAATGATAACAATTTGATTTGTTTTCCTGCTAAACTTTGTTTGAATCAAATTAAGAATCGAGTATAGCTACTTATAGTTGTTGTATTTGAATCAGAAATGTAAGGATTTGGTTTGTTTAGTTGCAATCTGAATTGGTGGCATGTGCACTTGTGCACAACATGTGCATAAAGGCCCTTTTTAGAGATTAAAATAACTTGACAGCATATGCTGTCAGGTTATATTCTTGCTGCCCATGTCTGCTTTTAGTTTAATAAGTTGATTAAAAGGGCTGTCAGGGAATATCATGGGAGGGTTCCTAATTTTAAATGCTTGAGTGAAAAAAACAGCTGAAAAGGAATGGGTTCTGAGTTGCTTAACAGGCGGTGAATAGCCTGATGTTAGGCTATAGAAAGAGGCAGAGCTCCTATTAGTTAGGGGATATTCAGACTGATTTTTAGAGAGCATAGATACAGATAGAGAGAGAGAGCAAGAAATAAAAAACATATAGAAAAATCAGAAACTGTTTCTTCCTATTGTTGTTTGGATTTCATTTGTTGTCAATCTGTTAAGCAGTACTGATTCTGCCAAGTCTCAACTGAGATTACTGGTGGTGTGTTGCATTAGTTTATTCTTGGAATTGGTTTGTCTGGAGTTCTGTTCCTACTACACTGCCTACTACTTTCGTTTAGCTACTTTTTCCATCGGCTATAGTTGCATCTTGCACTGGGATTTGTTCTGCTGTTACCAGTTTGTTACTGCTGCTGTTTCTGTTGCCATTACTGACTTCTCTTCTTCTTCAATTGTAAGCACTTCCAGGTACACACTTCTGAAACCATGTGTTGTTAAAAGCTTGAAGATTGAAGCAGAAATAAAGAAATGAATGTTGTTTACTTCACAATACTTGTGTTCAAAATATAGCCATAGGTTGAATGGTAGTTGGCCTGTATTTGTTTAAGTTCATTCCAACTGCAATTGCTCTGTATGAATTAACACACATCCTAATTGAGATGAACTATTAGATAGTATTGTTGTTAGATCAGATGTATTTCCATGTGTGTAACCATTGGGTTTGATTTAGTGATGATAGTATAACATAGAATCATGGAAAGCATCCGTATGTACTCTTGTCTAGACCTCCGAACTGTCAAATCTGTTATATTTGGTCCCATTTGATTTCAAGATAAATGTATCCCAAACAAATTCTCATGTGGTGTTACGTTAACATGTTAGCCACGTACGCCAACTCCCTTGTTAGATTCCTTGTTTCGATATAGACTCATTGTTTTGAAATAATGCGACAATTTTGAGGAAAACTATTTTAATAGGCATAAGTTTGGATAAGAGGTTTTGGCGTTTAGATCAAATAAATTCTCAAATGAGCATTAATAATTAAGGTTAATCCCAGCACTAATAGTCGTGGACGAGTATTCGTTTGTTCACATAATCATGGGGAGTTAATTTAGCTATAGGATGATTAATTATGTTTGGATATATTATTTCATCGTCCTCGATTTGGTTCATAATTTCTAGTAATGTTCCTTTCAATAAATGCACGTCTCAATCTAGCATTTAATATGGTATGCCTCTTGTAAGCTTGTGACGATTTAGGATCTTTTCTCATTCATTTTAGAAAAACAAAAAGAAAAAATGTAGTCGGGCTAAGATTATCCTCTTAAAAAATAATGAGACGAGCCTCGCCAAATAAAAATGCAAATTGCGGGGCCCTCAATAATTAACCATAATAAATACTTAGAATTTGGGATGGACTGTTTAGTGAATTTCACTGTCTTCCCCAAAGATAATAACACGTTAGACTCTTTAGGCGCGACTCAATTGAAATTACATTCTTAAATCCGGGTGCACATTGATGTGACCCAAATCCAAATCTCAACGGAGTCGAAATGTGTTAACAACTACGGGTGCATTGATTGTGACGTGGTTCGAGATGCATTTTCACGACGTTGCAATTCTATAAAAAATAAATGATAATAATAAAAGCGGTTTAAACTTAATAAAAGCACATAAGTCACAACATGTATTTAAATCAGATATTTAGCCATTATAACAATTTAAGCGACCGTGCTAGAACCACGGGATTCGAGGGTGCCTAACACCTTCCCTCGGGTCAACAGAATTCCTTACTTAGAATTTCTGGTTCGCAGACTTCATTTGGAAAAGTCGAATATTTTCCTCGATTCGGGATTCAAGATAAACCGGTGACTTGGGACACCAAAAGCCAAACCTTTCCCAAGTGGCGACTCTGAATTAAATAAATAATCCCATTACGAATATTGTCACTTAAATTGGAAAAAACTCCCTTCGCGCATTTAACCCTTCGGGGCCGGGCGCGCAAAAAAGAGGTGTGACAGTTCTGGCGACTCTGCTGGGGAATTAGTTCTAACCCAGAACCACTGGTTCAGGGTTCAAGAATTCGAGCTTAGAATAATTGTTATATTTGGCTTTATTATCTGATCTTTATTACATGTTTTGGCATAACGTGCTAAATTTTGTCTTTTACCGCTTTGATATTATCTGAACTGTATATAAACTGTGCCGAAACCCTTCTCTTCTTACCTCCGGGGAGAAGCTCGCTGGTCGAGACTCCCTATTCTGTTAGTGTCAATACCTGAAATAAGAAAGAGGCCGGACAAGTTACAAAGCCGGACGATCTCGCGGGTCCCCGGTACGTAGCCCCCTCCTCGACTCGAGTTGTCCGCTCGGGTACACAGTCTAGAACATATACCCAGGTTATAAACCTAGTATAACAAAACCTCATGCCGGATCCCTAGTAGGAACGCTTATTTGCATCATGTTGCATTTGACATAGGGGACTCAACACAGGGGTTGGGTCCGTCTAGGACAGGCAACCTGAAATGAAAAGACCATCCTGCTGCATCCCGTTTGTTTTGCGCATTTATTTGCTTCGGATCTGCATGTTGACCGGATCCTAATAAAAAAAGAGGGGAAAACTTAAAAAGAGAAGAAAATAGCAGTGTAGGGAGATAAGTACTTATTTTGGAAAAATAAAACCAATGCCCAAGTAATGTCAAAACCTCACCGGTATTTTCTAAAAAAATATATATAAAATTTGTCTTTTAGTTTGATTTATTAGAAATCCAAAAAACATGCTATTTAGCAGTCCTTAAGAATATTTTCTTTATCTCTTTTTTGAAAAGAAATAAAAAAAAAATAAAAAAAAAAAAAAATATTCTTGCTTTTTCTTTTAAAAATTGTATTCCAAAAGAAGGGGGTTATTTGATTTACCCTATTCACGAGGTACCGAACTACGCCGGTTTGATTCTCACCGGATGTGAGATACGTAGGCAACCCCCATCGGGTTCAACCCCGCTTTTTGCTAAGATAGCCAAAACCAAAAAAAATGTGTCAAAATAAGTCAGGTGATGCTGTTTTATCATGAATAGCCGAATGTTCCCAAAAGGGATGCCGGAAGGCTGACTTTGCATAAACAGCCACCTTTTTGGGTCATGTTTAGGATTTTTTCCAAATTGACCCACACAGCCTTAAAATCTTCATCCCTGAAGCGCTGAAAGGTCGTGTTCGAAAATCTGATCTTCTTTTTTGAAAAATAGTCAAAATATTTTTTTTTAAGAAGGGTCACCTTAATAAATGTGCAGGATGAACACGATGCAAAATGAACACTTTTCGATAATGACTAAAATCCCTGTCAAGTTGCGGCTATGGTGGAATGATCTAGGTGGTGAAGGACAAGATGAAGTCAAGAAATATCTGAAAGGTCTCGTGGGTTTATTGGAAATCCAGCCTCGGGGAGATATCATAAGAGCTTTGGTTACCTACTGGGACCCGGCACACAATGTTTTCCATTTCTCCGATTTTGAACTCACCCCGACTCTGGAAGAAATGGCTGGGTACATCGGGAACGCTGAACTTCCGTTAAGGCAAAAATACCTGGTCGCCCCAAGAGTTGTCACGGTACATCGATTCCTGGACTCGTTAAAAATACCCAGGACAGTCCGCAATCCAGATTTGGCCGTCGGTTTTTGTAATCCATGCTTCATATACGACATGTATGGTTATGTAGGAGGATTCAACAATCCGATTAACAAACTATGCAGCAAAGATAGTCGTCAGAAGTGGGATAAACACAGACGGGTGGCTTTCATGATAACATTTTTGGGCCTTTTAGTATTTCCAATGAAAGATGGGAATATTGATCTGAAGATATCCGGGGTAGTCAGTACTTTGCTCACTCAAAACGATAGCACTCTCGCACCTATGGTGGTGTCTGATATCTTTTGAGCTCTCACAGCTTGCAAAGCCGGGGGAATTTCTTCGAAGGTTGTAACTTGCTGCTACAAATGTGGATGATTGAACATCTCTGCCATCGTTCCGAGCTCTTGAGCCATCGTTCCTCGGAGAAAACCTGCATAGAAGAATTTTACACGAGAACCAAAGAGATCAGTCTGCCCAAAGGAGTTATGGCATGGACCTCATTCTTTCAAGCTCTTACTGCCAGCCAAATACAGTGGACACTGGGATGGCTGCCTGTTGATGAGGTCATATATATGCCAGCAACTAAAACTCATTTCCTGCTGATGGGACTTAAGAGCATTCAACCTTACGCGCCCTGCCGAGTCTTTAGACAACTCGGAAGATACCAGATGATACCATACGAGGAGGATCTTAGTGCTCAAACGATTGAGATAAGTCCTGACGGACAATTTCCGGAAGCAAAAATCCGCCAGATCTGGAATGAATGTCAATATTTGAAAGCAGATACTTGCGTGCGAGATCAGACCAAAAGTTAGATGGCACCAGGCTACCTGGCATGGTACAGAAGAGAAATCGAACATGAAAGGCCGGCTAAAAGACCCCACATCCTGAATTTCGCCGAGTCGTCGCAAAAGCAGTGGGATTGGTTGGCGAAAGAAAGAGGCTATTGTACTGAAATCAGCAGGTTGAAGCAACAAGTGGAAAGCCTGAAATATGAGCACAACGTGCAAATTGCTACCGATCTGGGAGAGCGAAACAGGTTGACTCAGGAAAATGAAATGCTCAGGGCCCAGATCAAACATATGAGGATGGATGCTGATAAACAGCCAAGGAGTCGATCAGATGAGCAGTTGATAAAAAGGCTAAAAAGTGAAGTCAGGGAATGGCAAGATGGTTTAGAGAAATCTGAAAACATTATAGCGGAGCTCAGGGCGCAGTAGGATACAAGAGCAGATAAGCATCGCCGATACTTGAATCAATTGAAAGGCGACCACGAGAAAACTATTGCCAAAATAAAGAGAGAGATGGCTACACTTGAGACCAAAGCAGCTAATCAGGCCGAGGATTTCCAAATTGAGAGCAGATACTGTTACGACATGATAGCCCAGATAAAATTAGAAGTGCGGCAACTAAAGAATCAGCATATACAGGATTCTCAGGTATTCAAGACGTGCAGTGATCAACTAAGACACCTACTCATAGAGAAGAAACAAACCAGAGATAGGATCAGGGCCATTGCCCACGCCATCATCAGACGGTGTCTACGTTGTGAGAACATGACCAGCATTACCGTTCTCTCAGCAGTGATGGGTTATGTCAAGCAGACCATGCACGAGTTGGAACAACTTGAAAGGGATCTCACACCTAGGACCGCGGCGAGGCTGAACGATGCCCCGCGGGCACCAATTCTCAAAAACATAATGTACTCATAAGTCGAGTCTATATCTTAGCATCTTCTGTCTTTCTTTCGCGTCTAGGTGTTTAGTCTGATTGAGTCTAGGTTTATTTTCAAAGTTTGCTCTTCCTGTTGCAAAATGTAGTTTGTAATAGACCATTTTAGCAATAAAATGTGTGTTTCTTTTTACGCTCATTTGTGTTTGAACTACGTAATGATCTAATTCACGTGGCATCGTGATACGTAGGCAATCCTCATCGGATCCGGTCGCGGTTTAACCAAAGAGAAAAATTGAAAAAAAAAGAAGAGGAAAATAATAAAAGGAAAGCCTAAAAAGAATGCCGGAATGACACATGCTTTCGTCGCAAACATGTAGGAATCCATTTAACTGTATAGGTGCATCATGCCCCAACGTGAGATTGCCTATCTGTTATTTGATTCGAATTAACCGTTCGTTTGTCGTTGAGTTCCTTCCAGGTTTTTGGAAAAGGCAGTTGGTTTGGTGAAAGTCTAGCCTCGTACTCATACTTCACGAGGTCGAAAGGGAGTGTTCAATTACCTGTTATTAAGTCAGGAGGCAGTGCTCACACTTATTTCACAAGGTCCAAAGGAAGCATAGAAATGTCTGCAGAAATTTCTTTACCAACAGTTCCTGTTTCCGAGGAGAGTTCGATCTCGACTGTCCTCACGCCCGAGTCCGCAACTGCAGAGGAAAATAGGATCCTGCAGCTCCGCATGTTGGAAATGCTAGACGACTGGAATAACGGAAAAAAGCCACCAAGCATCGTCCCTGCATTCCCTGAGTTATTCATCAGGACAAGCGGGACTTCTAATGTCCCCATAAGCTATCCTGCTACCCCGTTTGGATACCCAGCCATTTCGGCCTTCTCTGCTGGATCGCCCTCTGAGTCTTATCCCCAAGCGTCAACATCGGATGTAAACACAAACATCTTTACTGCACCACCTTGCCCGATCACGGCACAACCTGCTGAATACAAGCCGAATTTTGACTCGTCCTCGTTTACATTCCAAGCACCATCTTTCTCAATGGAACCAACTAGGTTCACCACCAGCACTCATCCTCCACAGCCTCAGTGCGAGCTTGCACCTGGGCAGGATCAGAACCCCAGAATTGCTGAACAAAATGAGATGGCCAAAAGAATGAGAAGCCTCGAACAGAGTTTGAAGAACATGCAAGGTTTGAGCGGACAGAAAAGCGTCTCTTACACCGACCTATGCATGTTCCCTCACGTGCACCTACCAGTGGGTTTCAAGACCCCAAAGTTTCAGAAGTAAGACGGGCACGGTGACCCCATTGCTCACCTCAAGAAATATTGCAACCAATTGCGAGAAGTCGGCGGAAAAGAGGAATTGCTAATGTCATATTTCGGGGAAAGTCTGGTAGGAATAGCCTCGGAATGGTACATGGACCAGGACATGTCCCGATGGCATATATGGGATGATCTCTCTAGAGATTTTGTGAGACAATTCCCGTATAACATCGACATTGCACCAGACCAAAATTCTCTGTCGAATTTGAAGAAGAAACCTTCAGAAAGCTTCAGAGAATATGCTATTAAGTGGCGCGAGCAGGCGTCAAGGGTGAAGCCTCCCATGGATGAGGTAGAAATGGTCACTACTTTTCTCCAGGCTCAAGAGTCTGACTATTTCAAAAACATGATGTGAGCCATGGGAAAGCCGTTCGCAGAAGCGATTAAGATTGGAGAGATGGTGGAGAATGGGCTGAAAACGGGTAGGATTTTGAGTCAAGCATCCATAAGGGCAACTTCCCAAGCCGTCCAAAGCGGGTCCGGAGGAATGGCAAGAGGGAAGAAAAAGGAAGAAACAACCATGGCAGCATCGGAAGCAAGAGAATACCGTAATCCCAGGCCCCGTTTTCCGGAAAGAACCCCACAACACTACTACCCCCACTCAAGTCTGCCATATGCTCATCAACCCTACATGGTCATGAACACCCAGCCTTATGTCCATCCGCCGCACCAAGCCAACCGAGGCCAAGCTCCACCTCCCAGAAAATCAGCCTCCTTACCGCAACCACTATAACCCACAGCCTCCGCAAAATAACTTCCGTCCTCAAGAGCCACCTAGAAGGAGGACTTTCACGCCCATCGGTGAACCATACTCTACTTTGTTCCCGAAGCTAGTCCAGTTGGGTTTCCTGCAGCCAGTCCCTCAGACAAGGCACAACCCGGCATCACCTTCTTACAAAGCCGGTGTCAGATGCGCCTATCATTCAGGGGCGGAGGGACACGATACAAATGACTGCTGGGCATTGAAAAGAGTGGTCGAGAATTTAATAGAGCAAGGGAAAATAGTGCTAAGGGACGAGGAGGTCCCAAATGTGACTAACAATCCATTACCTGCTCACGACAACGAGCCGTTGATCAGAATGATTTGCGAAGACGGAGAATTTGACGCTGCTTTGAAAGCTATAATCGCCATCGTTGACACAGGGAAAAATCTTGAAACAGCCAAGAAACCAGAAAAGGGGGAAAAGGTCAATACTGTGAAGTGCGAGCCCGAAAAGAAAGCAGAGAAGAAGACGGTGCCTGTGAAGAATAGAGTTCTTTACATCCCACGAGGACGAGCAGAGAAGCCGCAGAGCTTCGAAGTCAAAAGGGAAAAGCCTATGTACGTACTAAAGGGGGCCTATGTGGTCCGGGGGACGATTCAACCACCTCGGCTGAATGAGCCAGTGGTTATCGGACGCGTGCCATAAAAGTCGATGACCAACCCGTCCACAGTGCCGTGGAATTATCAAAGGACGTTGGTAACGTACAAAGGTAAAGAAGTCACGGGGGAACTTCCAGAAAATACTTTCGTTGGAAAGTATTCAAACATTCAAGAGCTAAACAACGCAACACAGAGACGCTTCCCACCAAAAAAGCCTGTAAGCGTTGAAGAAGCGGAAGTTTTCTTCCAACAAATGAAAATGCCAGACTACAAAGTAGTAGATCAACTGCGCAAGTGCCCTGAGCAAGTGTCCATGCTATCTCTGCTGATGAGGTCAGCCGAGCATCAAAAGATCTTACTCAAGACCCTGAACGAAGCATACGTGCCAGTTGAAACCTCAATCGAACAACTGGAACGAATGACAGAAAGGTTCTTCGCCGTTAATCAGGTCTCTTTTAGCAAGAACGATTTACCCCTAGAGGGAGCGGCTCACAACAAAGCCTTGCATCTAACAGTTAAATGCGAAAACTACTATGTCAAGCGGGTAATGTTGGATGGAGGTTCAGGTGTTTACATTTGTCCGCTCTCCACGCTACAAAGAATGGAAATTGGGACCGGAAGAATCCGCCCCAATAATGTCTGCGTAAGGGCTTTCGACGGCATCAAGAGAGATACCATGGGGGAAATAGACCTGTTGTTGGTCATAGGACTAGTCGAGTTCGAAGTAACCTTCCAGGTGCTCGACATGGATACATCCTACAATTTTCTCCTCGGCAGACCTTGGATTCATGTGGCAGGAGCTGTGCCTTCCACTCTTCACCAGATGGTGAAGTTTGAGTACGAAGACCGAGATATTGTGGTCCATGGAGAAGACGAGCATGCTATTTATCGGGACCCATCCATCCCATATCTCGAACCAAGAGAAGGAAGCGAACACACGGTCTATCAAGCTTTCGAGATTGTGTTAGCAGAGCAGCATGAAGAGGGAAGACCTTGCCCCCAACCTTTCTTGTCTAACGCCTCGGTTATGGTGGCTAAAGAGATGATCCGGCACGGATTCAGGCTAGGAAAGGGCTCGGACGAACATTGCAGGGAATAACGGAACCCATCACCCTACCTTACGCCAAAAAACTTTTTGGGATAGGTTTTCAACCCACTCCAGAAGATGAAGAATGGGCAAAGAAAAGGAAGAATAAGGGGTGGAAATTGCCTCGGCCACTGTCGGATTTATATGAAACTTTCGTCGGACCAAGATACACTGAAGAAGAAGACGACGAGGTTTTCACGGCTGAGGAAATCGAGGAGATATGTGGGGCAATGAGAGAAATGCTCTACGAGGCTCACATGGTTCAACCAGGAGAAGGCACCAGCACCGCCGAAATACTATATATGGGGCAAAACGCCAAACTCCAAAACTGGGAGGCCACGCCATTCCCGACTAGGCGGAAGTCCGCGTAGACTTGTCCTGCCACCTTTCCTGCATCACAAGTTATCTCCAGGATATAACTTGGATGTTTTCTTCTTTTAATTGTTGTTTTGAATTCCTGAGTTTGTAAACATTGTTGTCTTCCAAATTTCAAGAAGAAAAATAAAAAAAATCATCGTTGTTTTTCCATTTTTCCTTTGTTCTGATTTTGTTATTTTTCCTTTATCTTTTCTTTCAGTTGCGGCTTTAAATATGACATGCTTGCGGACTTCACGCCCAGATCACAACGAGCTATTTAATTGTGAAATAATGAACCCAGAACAAGAATATGATGAAGAAGAGGCTTTTAGGGAAATAAACCGAGAGTTGGAACATTTTGAGAATAAACCTAAGCCAAATCTGAATGACACCGAACCTGTTAATTTAGGAACTCCTGAAGAAATCCGGGAGACCAAAATAAGCATTTACACGGATAAGAAAACGCGAGACGTGATGATTCAACTTCTTTTTGAATTTAAAGATGTGTTTGCTTGGTCATACGATGACATGTCGGGACTAGGTGTCGATCTAGTGGTTCATAAATTGCCAATTCACCCTGATTATCCTCCAGTTCAACAAAAGCAACGAAAGTTCAAAACTGAGGTCAGTGACAAGATTAAAGAGGAGATCACCAAACAACTGAAAACGGGAGTGATTCGGGTGGTCAAATATACAACATGGTTGGCAAATGTGGTTCCAGTACCGAAAAAAGACGGGAAGACTCGGGTATGTGTAGATTACCGAGATTTGAATAGAGCAAGTCCCAAAGATAATTTCCCACTGCCCAACATCCACATCCTTGTTGATAATTGCGCCAAACACGAGATACAGTCTTTCGTAGATTGTTACGCTGGGTATCATCAGGTATTGATGGATGAAGAAAACGCCGAGAAAACTGCCTTCACCACGCCTTGGGGCTCCTACTGTTATCGGGTCATGCCATTTGGTCTGAAGAATGCTGGGGCTACTTACATGAGGGCCATGACTGCCATTTTTCATGACATGATGCATCAAGAAATAGAGGTGTACGTGGACGACGTGATAGTCAAGTCCAGGACGCAGGATAATCACATCCAAGACTTGAGGAAGTTCTTCGAGAGACTGAGGAAGTACGACTTGAAGCTGAACCCAGCCAAATGTGCTTTCGGAGTCCCATCGGGCAAGCTTTTGGGCTTCATAGTAAGCAGGAGAGGTATCGAATTAGATCCAACAAAGATAAAATCTATCAGAGATCTACCTCCCCCAAGAACGAAGAAAGACGTGATGAGTTTGTTGGGCAGGTTAAACTATATCAGTCGATTCATTGCCCAGCTGACGAGCACGTGTGAGCCCATATTCAAGCTTTTGAGGAAAGACGCGGCGATCAAATGGACGGCCGAATATCAAGAAGCTTTTGACAAAATTAAAGAATATCTTTCAAATCCCCCGGTTTTGGTCCCACCAGAGCCAGAGAGACCACTGTTCTTGTACCTGACAATCTTAGAAAATTCTTTCGGTTGCATCCTCGGACAACATGACATAACCGGAAAGAAAGAGCAAGCAATCTACTACTTGAGCAAGAAGTTCACCGGCTACGAGGCCAAGTATACTCTGTTGGAAAGAACGTGTTGCGCTTTAATGTGGGTGGCTCAGAAACTGAGACATTATCTCCAAGCTCACACTACTTTCCTCATAAGCAGGTTGGATCCTTTGAAGTATATATTTCAGAAACCAATGCCTACTGGAAGATTGGCCAAGTGGCAAATCTTGCTTACTGAATTCGACATAGTCTATGTCACTCGCACAGCAATGAAAGCCCAGGTGCTAGCAGATCATTTGGCCGAAAATCCAGTCGATGAGGAATACCAGCCATTGAGTACCTATTTTCCAGATGAAGAAATAAACACCGTAGAAGTGGTCTCGGAGGACGCTCATGTTTGGAAGATGTTCTTTGATGGAGCCGTGAATGCCAAAGGTGTTGGGATCGGGGCAATTTTGATTTCGCCTTCCGGTCAGCATTATCTCGCCACAGCTAGACTGCGCTTCTTTTGCACAAACAATACAGCTGAGTATGAAGCCTGCATTATGGGCATGCATATGGCGATCGATCAGGATGTCGAAGACTTACTGATTATGGGAGATTCTGACCTGATTATCCGGCAAGCCCAAGGTGAATGGGAAACTCGGGATGTCAAGCTTATACCTTACAGATAGCACGTGAAGGACCTCGGCAAGCGTTTTAAATCAATAGAGTTCAGGTATATCCCGCGATGTCACAATGAACTGGCAGATGCACTTGCTACATTGGCTTCAATGCTACCCTACCCAGGCAACGCCCACGTCAATCCCTTGGAAATCCAAATCAGGGAAAGACACGGCTACTGCAATGCAATCGAGACAGGATCGAGTATACAGCCATGGTACCATGATATCAAGAGATTCTTGAAAACACAAGAATACCCTGAGCATGCTACTAGAGATCAAAAGAGAACCATTAGGCGGCATGCAAGTGGTTTCTTTTTGAGCGGTGAGTTGTTGTATAAAAGGACCCCAGACCTCAATCTACTAAGATGTGTTGACGCCGAGGAGGCAAGGAAGATCATGCACGAAGTACACGCAGGAGTGTGCGGACCTCACATGAACGGGTATGTCTTGGCAAAGAAAATCCTTCGAGCATGTTATTACTGGATAACCATGGAAAAGGATTGCTTTAGCTTCGTTTGGAAGTGTCATCAGTGTCAGGTGCACGGTGATTTGATTCATGCACCTCCCACAGAATTGCATCCCATGTCTGCACCTTAGCCGTCTGTTGCTTGGGGCATGGACGTCATTGGTCCGATCGAGCCTAAGGCCTCAAATAGACATAGATTTATATTGGTTGCCATTGACTACTTCACAAAATGGGTAGAAGCTGTCACTCTCAAGTCGGTCACCAAAAAAGCTGTAGTGGATTTTGTACATTCGAATCTTATCTGTTGCTTCGGTATCCCTGCAACTATCATCATAGATAACGCAGCGAACCTGAATAGTCACTTGATGGGAGATGTGTGCGAGCAGTTCAAAATAACGCATAGGAATTCTACTCCTTATCGGCCCAAGGCCAATGGCGCTATAGAAGCAGCATACAAGAACATCAAGAAGATTTTGAGGAAGACGATCCAGAACTCCCGACAGTGGCATGAACAGCTACCCTTTGCATTGTTGGGATATCGCACTACGGTACGCACATCAGTGGGGGCAACCCCTTATTTTTTGGTTTATGGGACCGAGGCTGTGATACCAACAGAGGTAGAAATTCCTTCGCTCCGAACCATTGTTGAAGCTGAAATCGAAGACAGCGAGTGGGTCAAGACTCGATTAGAGCAGTTGACTTTGATTGATGAGAAGCGAATGGCCGCGGTTTCTCACGGACAGTTGTACCAACGAAGAATGGCCCGTGCTTACAACAAGAAAGTCCGACCCAGGAATTTCGAAGTAGGTCAACTGGTACTGAGGCGCATTCTGCCATATCACCAGGAAGCAAAAGGGAAATTTGCTCCAAATTGGAAAGGCCCGTACATCATCAGGAAGATCTTGCCGAGAGGAGCATTGTACCTGGGTGATATTGAAGGAAATGATCCCGAAACAACAGTGAGTGCGGATGCAGTCAAAAGATACTACGTCTGAGTGACACCCCAGCGATCTTGATGCATTTGAAATGATGGAGGTTTTATTCCCACTACCCCAAACACTATCAACTCTCTCTACAAGCCTTTGAGCCGGTTAAGGTTCTTTGGTTACAAAAAAAAAAAAAAAAAAGAAAAACAAACAAAACAAAACGTTGATCGAGGCCTGAACTACGTCTGACTTGATTCCGAAAGGATACGTAGGCAGCCTCTCCCTGAGGTTCAGTCGCACCAACAATAAAATCCCATTTACCCTGAAATTGAAACCGGGGCACGTCAAACGGTTTAAAAGTCGTAGTATCATCTACTTTTCTTTACCAAGCACAAACCCTTCGGATCAATTACCAAAGGTAGGGGGAAGCCAAGAAGTATCACGATTGAAGGACAATACACTCTAAATTGAGAGAAATAAAATGAGAGAGTCTTGTTGGTGAAAACCTTCGGGCACCGTGAGACGACAGGACTAGAGAAACCAAAATGAGAGAGCTTGTTTAGTAAAAACTCGCAAAGAGTGCTATCGAGCGACAGCGAGGAGGGAAATGAGAGAGGTCAACTAGCGAAAACCCGCAAAGGGCGCTGTTGGCCGAAAAGATGACTCCACCCCAGGAAGTCTCGGCAAAGTTTCACCGGTTTGGAAACACAGGTCCATTTTGGTTCGGGAGGAAATGAAAGTTCATTGAAGGTCAGGCGTCCAGTCCAAAGAGCATGTCATGTCCGTTTAAAGCCAGCATTGTCTTCCTCAGACAAGTCTTTCTTATCCCGAAAGGGGCACTTCTTTGCTGAAGTTTGCTTTCTCCTTTCTTTGTTTTTCTTCAAATCCCTTTCATTTTGTAACCCTAAGTTCCAGATATACCGGAAAGGATAGGTGACAGGTTTGGTTTCAGGGAATTCCGTTCCACGAAGGAAAACACCTCGTTTCGTTGGTACGTTTGTCCAAACCTGATGAATCATGATGTTTGACTGAAGTTTAAAAAAAAAAAAGAGAGAAATTTCCCCAGCAAGTCCGCCTCGTACAAATCCCCACGAAACTTCCCTTTGTACAAATCCCCACAGAGCTTCCCTTTGTAAAAAAATTCCCCAGCGAGCTTTCCCAACAAATCCTGGCAAGTCCGTTTGGCAACAAATCCCCGACAAGTCCGCCTTGTACAAAACCCCACAGAGTATCCCCAATAAAATCCCCGTTGAAAAATCCCCAAGCAAAACCGGATGGAAAAAGAGCCTTACAAGGCAAATCATCACAGAATCTGGAAATACAAGCCTGAGCAGTCTAAAAAGGTTTCGCCATTTGAAGCCAATCAATGGCAGGACTTCTCAACAGAAACAAGGATGCAACAAAGCAACTGTAACAATCAAGGTCACCGAACCAACCGCCATTTCCGTCTAACTGTAACAAAGAGAATTTCTTTGTTTGAAAAGATTGAAACAGGTATAATCCAAGACAACCGTGCAAGAAGCAGGTGTCACCCAAAGAAGAAAGTACATGAGTACAAGAAACAAGTTTGGCAATATGAAATCCACTCGAGAGGTAAGTTTCCAAGAAATTCTCTTTTACCTTTTACTAAAACAAGAAAATTCAAAAAAAGGGTGTCAGTTAGTATCCTCGAGACTTTTTCCCTTTAGTCAGCATTAGGGTTTTAAACCCTAAAACTGAACTTTTCCCTTTAATCAGGATTAGGGTTTTAAACCCTAAACTGAACTTTTTCCCTTTAGTCAGCATTAGGGTTTTAAACCCTAAAACTGAACTTTTCCCTTTAATCAGGATTAGGGTTTTAAACCCTAAACTGAACTTTTTCTCTTTAGTCAGCATTAGGGTTTTAAACCCTAAACTGAACTTTTTCCCTTTAGTCAGCATTAGGGTTTTAAACCCTAAACTGAACTTTCCCCCTTAGTCAGCATTAGGGTTTTAAACCCTAAACTGAACTTTTTCCTTTAGTCAGCATTAGGGTTTTAAACCTTAAACTGAACTTTTTCCTTTAGTCAGCATTAGGGTTTTAAACCCTAAACTGAACTTTCCCCCTTAGTCAGCATTAGGGTTTTAAACCCTAAACTGAACTTTTTCCTTTAGTCAGCATTAGGGTTTTAAACCCTAAACTGAACTTTCCCCCTTAGTCAGCATTAGAGTTTTAAACCCTAAACTGAACTTTTCCCTTTAATCATGATTAGGGTTTTAAACCCTAAACTGAACTTTTTCCCTTTAATCAGGATTAGGGTTTTGAACCCTAAACTGAACTTTTTTCTTTACTCAGCATTAGGGTTTTAAACCCTAAACTGAACTTTCCCCTTAGTCAGCATTAGGGTTTTAAACCCTAAACTGAACTTTTTCCTTTAGTCAGCATTAGGGTTTTAAACCCTAAACTGAACTTTCCCACTTAGTCAGCATTAGGGTTTTAAACCCTAAACTGAACTTTTCCCTTTAATCAGGATTAGGGTTTTAAACCCTAAACTGAACTTTTTCCCCTAGTCAGCATTAGGGTTTTAAACCCTAAACTGAACTTTTCCCTTTTAGTCACCATTAGAGTTTTAAACCTTAAACTGAACTCTTTCCATTTAGCCAGCATTAGGGTTTTAAAACCTAAACTGAACTTTTTCCCTTTAGTCAGCATTAGGGTTTTTAAACCCTAAACTGAACTTTTTTCCTTTAGTCAGCATTAGGGTTTTAAACCCTAAAGTGGACTTTTTCCCTTTAGTCAGCATTAGGGTTTTAAACCCTAAATTGAACTTTTTCCCTTTAGTCAGCATTAGGGTTTTAAACCCTAAACTAACTGAACTTTTTCCCTTTAGTCAGCATTAGGGTTTTAAACCCTAAACTGAACTTTTTCCCTTTAGTCAGCATTAGGGCCCCAACCCTAAACTGAACTTTTCCCAGTTGGTCAGCATTAGGGTTTCAACTCTAAACTGAACTTCTCCCCAGCTAGTCAGCATTAGTGCTCCAACCCTGAACTGAACTATTTCCATTCCGCCAGCCTTAGGGCTCCAACCCTAAACTGAGCATTCTTACCTTGTGGCAATATCGTTGATCCAATCCCGGAGATGGCATTTTGGACACTGAAATTTTCCAATTCCTTCATCAATTCTATGAACTTCCTGGCAAATAACTCACGAAACTTTCCTAGTGAAACTGGGGCAGAAAATTTCGTTCGTTTGTTTTTCCCTGCAGGTCTGACCTCGAGGCGCATGGATCGAGAAAACCCACGAGATGAGCCTTAACCCAGAATAAAGAAACTGAGTTGACCTCGTTCGTTTGGGTTTGTTTCCCATTTAAAATCTGAGGCCCAAATCCAGCCCAAAACGTGTGTTTTGCCCGGTCCAGACCAGCTGACCACAGGGGCGTCCAAACGACGTAGTCTTGATCTTGCTTGATCTGGTCGTTGATCTCAAAATAATCAACGGCCAAGATCACATACCGCGTACCCACGAATAGATCCGACCCGTTCTACCCGAACCAACCGTGACCCTTACTAAGCTAAACGACATCGTTTCATTTAAACTTTCAGATCCAGGCCGTTGATCTCGTTTGATCTAACGGCCGAGATCAAGCCATCCACCCCATATATAAGCTTCCCTCTCATACCCCACCCCCTATCCGAACACCCCTGCCTTTAGGTCATCCCCTCCAATGACCTAAACCCTTCAGAACCCTAGCTGCCCTCTTTCCCCTCACCATTAGTCCCGGCGGCATGGACGCCGGTGACCCCCACCTTAACACCATAGATACACCTCACCACCCTGAACCCAAATCCACCAACCGCTTAGCTCGAATCCCCTCCCACCTTCTCGAATATTCATTTGAAGATTCGAGTCGGACCTCGACTTACACCGATCTACCCCAGCTTCACACCAGACAGTCCCCGGACTTCCCTCGTGACCAAACCATGCTTGGTTTGGTCCGAATCTAACCAGGGAAACCCAAATCCCAAATCTGCCATCTAGGAACCCTAGAAACCCCGGGCCCGGTCTGTGTCCGTTTGAGCCAAGTGATTAGGGTCTAATGGACCTTAATCGAAGTGTTCTCAGTTGATAACACTTCGATTAAAGTCCGTTCAACCCCAAGAAAGGTCTATTCAAATCCGAGCTAAGGCTTTCTGATTTTTCAAGGCTTTAAGGTAAGTTTGTTTTTCTTTTTCTTTATTCAGTTCATGTGTTTGTTAAAGGTCTGTTAGTATGGCCAAACGTTTTGTTTAATTTGTGTTTTTGAATTTTTATCAACTGTTGTTGTCCACCTTGCCCGGACCTCTGTATTTAGTCAAGTTTTTCTTCATTCACTGATAATGTGTGTGTGTGTAAACTGCATAATCGACTGAATTGAAATTGGTTGAGTAATCAATTCCCAAGGTCATCTTTGTTTTGACAGTGCAATCTGAACCCTTTGTGCAATACTGTTTGATTCCAATCCTTGGTTGTTGATTGTATATGTTATAATTAGTATAGTCGATTCGATACGTGTCGTCGAATAGTTTCAGCTGTTTGAATGATAACAATTTGATTTGTTTTCCTGCTAAACTTTGTTTGAATCAAATTAAGAATCGAGTATAGCTACTTATAGTTATTGTATTTGAATCAGAAATGTAAGGATTTGGTTTGTTTAGTTGCAATCTGAATTGGTGGCATGTGCACTTGTGCACAACATGTGCATAAAGGCCCTTTTTAGAGATTAAAATAACTTGACAACATATGCTGTAGGTTATATTCTTGCTGCCCATGTCTGCTTTTAGTTTAATAAGTTGATTAAAAGGGCTGTCAGGGAATATCATGGGAGGGTTCCTAATTTTAAATGCTTGAGTGAAAAAATAGCTGAAAAGGAATGGGTTCTGAGTTGCTTAACAGGCAGTGAATAGCCTGATGTTAGGCTATAAAAAGAGGCAGAACTCCCATTAGTTAGGGGGATATTCAGACTGATTTTTAGAGAGCATAGATACAGATAGAGAGAGAGCAAGAAATAAAAAACATACAGAAAAATCAGAAACTGTTTCTTCCTATTGTTGTTTGGATTTCATTTATTGTCAATCTGTTAAGCAGTACTGATTCTCCCAAGTCTCAACTAAGATTACTGGTGGTGTGTTGCATTAGTTTATTCTTGGAATTGGTTTGTCTGGAGTTCTGTTCTTACTACACTGCCTACTGCTTTCGTTTAGCTACTTTTTCCATCGGCTATAGTTGCATCTTGCACTAGGATTTGTTCTGCTATTACCAGTTTGTTACTGCTGCTGTTTCTGTTGCCATTACTGACTTCTCTTCTTCTTCAATTGTAAGCACTTCCAGGTACACACTTCTGAAACCATGTGTTGTTAAAAGCTTGAAGATTGAAGCAGAAATAAAAAAATGAATGTTGTTTACTTCACAATACTTGTGTTCAAAATATAGCCATAGGTTGAATGGTAGTTGGCCTGTATTTGTTTAAGTTCATTCCAACTGCAATTTCTCTGTATGAATTAACACACATCCTAATTGAGATGAACTATTAGATAGTATTGTTGTTAGATCAGATGTATTTCCATGTGTGTAACCATTGGGTTTGATTTAGTGATGATAGTATAACATAGAATCATGGCAAGCATCCGTATGTACTCTTGTCTAGACCTCCGAACTGTCAAATCTGTTATATTTGGTCCCATTTGATTTCAAGATAAATGTATCCCAAACAAATTCTCATGTGGTGTTACGTTAACAGGTTAGCCACGTACGCCAACTCCCTTGTTAGATTCCTTGTTTCGATATAGACTCATTGTTTCGAAATAATGCGACAATTTTGATCCCTTCGCGCATTTAACCCTTCGGGGCCAGGCGCGCAAAAAGGAGGTGTGACACTAGGTTTATAACCGGGGTATATGTTCTAGACTGTGTACCCGAGCGGACAACTCGAGTCGAGGAGGGGGCAACTTACCGGGAACCAAAAGGCCATCCGGCTTCGTAACTTGTCCAAGCCTCTTTTTTATTTCAGGGTATTGACACTAACAGAATAGGGAGTCTCGACCAGCGAGCTTCTCCCCGGAGGTAAGAAGAGAAGGGTTTCGGCACAGTTTATATACAGTTCAGATAATATCAAAGCGGTAAAAGACAACATTTAGCACGTTATGCCAAAACATGTAATAAAGATCAGATAATAAAGCCAAATATAACAATTATTCTAAGCTCGAATTTTGAACCCTGAACCAGTGGTTCTAGGTTTTAAATCCCCAGCAGAGTCGCCAGAGCTGTCACACCTCCTTTTTGTGCACCCCACCCCGAAGGGTAAAATGCGCGAGGGGATTTTTTCCAATTTAAGTGACAATATTCGAAATGAGATTATTTATTTAATTCAGAGTCGCCACTTGGGAAAGGTTTGGCTTTTGGTGTCCCAAGTCACCGGTTTATCTTGAATCCCAAATCGAGGAAAATATTCGACTTTCCAAATGAAGTCTGCGAACCAGAAATTCTAAGTAAGGAATTCTGTTGACCCGAGGGAAGGTGTTAGGCACCCCCGAATCCCGTGGTTCTAGCACGGTCGCTTAAATTGTTATAATGGCTAAATGTCTGATTTAAATACATGTTATGACTTATATGCTTTTATTAAGTTTAAACCGCTTTTATTATTATTATTATTATTATTATTATTATTTATTTATTTATTTATTTTTATAGAATTGCAACGTCGTGAAAATGCATCTCGAACCACGTCACAATCAATGCACCCGTAATTGTTAACACATTTCGACTCCGTTGAGATTTGAATTTGGGTCACATAAATGCGCACCCGAATTTAAGAATATAATTTGATTAAATCGCGTCTAAAGAGTCTGACGCGTTATTATCTTTGGGGAAGACAGTGAAATTCACTAAACAGTCATTCCAAATTCTAAATATTTATTATGATCGATTATTGAGGGCCCCGCGATTTGCGTTTTATTTGGCGAGGCTCGTCTCATTTATTTTAAGGATATTCTAAAGTGACTACATTTCTATTAATTTCGTTTCTAAAAATTAGAAAAGAAAAAGGAAAATCTTACTTAGCTACATGCTACATGCTACAAGCATAACATATTACGTACTAGATTAAGACGGAAAGGAAAATTACTTAAAATTTGAAATTATAAATAAATACAAAACTCGACAAAATAATGTATTCAAAGAAGACTAATTATCATATAACTAGGTTAACTCCGCATAAGCTATGTGAATAGACCAATATTATTTGACTATTCAAAATAACATTCGCCTTGATTCTTAGTGCTTATTCGAAAGTTTATTAGATCTAAATTTTAAGCCATCTTGCTAGATTCATGCCTATTAGATTAAAGCTTCTAACCCTGCAACATTGATTCGTACTCCCAAATATGTAAAACCTACCGATTCTATAAAATTGGTAGCCACTTTGTTTAAATGGTGAGCCGATGCTAACATTAATTATTAATCTACGCTATTTAACCTCTATTGAAACATGTAATTCAAACAAGAGAGTTGACATTCATGGTTAATCCGTTGGCATTAACTAACGTAATATGAAAGTTTGCTTGGAATACGTGAAAAATCAAACTGGATAGGGCCATTACAAAACGACTCGAAGATCCAATGGGATACATACAAATGCCCGCTAATATTCTGTGTTGTATTATCATCACCAACCAAACTAGATTGCTAAAACATATGGAAATATGTCTAGTCGATCTAGCACTGTGCTATTTAACAGTCCCAAAATTGAGTCCGAGTACGTTCCAATTCACACAAAGTAAATACAATTGGGATGAGCCTAAACAATCACAAACTATTTTATCATTCATCCTATTGCTACATCTTGAGCATAGATACTGTGAAGCAGACGAGCATTCATTTATTCATTTCAACTCCAACTTCAAGCCTAACATCAACACATGGTTTCAGAAGTATGTACCTAGAAATGCTTACAAATGAAGAAGAAGATGGAGGCAGAAAATTAGCAGCAACACAAGTGGCAGCAGTGACCACAAATAACAGCAACGAACAGCAGCAGTAGCAACAAATAACAGCAGAACAAGTTCCAGTGCAAGATTCAACTATAACCGATGGAAGCAGTAGCAAAAATGACAGCAGCAAACAATAGAGTAGAATCAAGACCCTAGATAGACAAACCCAGAAACAGCCCAATGAAACAAGCACCCAGTAGACTCAGTTGGGACTTGGAAATACTAATGTTAATCAACAGGCCGATAGGTGAAATCAAGACAACAATGGAAAATAGTTTCTGATTTTTCAGAACCCCTATTTTGGAACTCTCTCTTTTTGAAACTATCTGCTATCCTCTTTCAGTCCTCTCTTGACTAATGGAATCCTCATCTATTTATCCTAGCATCAGCCCATTCAAAACAGCCTGTTGGTCAAACTCAATTCCCTCCCATGTTCTCCTGTTGTTATTTCCACTCAACAGATTAAAATAAAGCCCCCTCCCATGATATTCCCCTGGCAAAACCTCTTTTCATTATTAAAATGCCTTATCATTTTATTAAACTAAACCAAACATGGGCAGCAGGAATGTATCCTGATAGCACATACTGTCCAATTGACCCTAATTCATTAAAGAACTACAAATTGCCATGCTTTTCTGATTTCCAACCATTAAAGGTACTTAATATGTCATTAATTCCACTCTTGGTCAATTAATTCCATTAGTTGAATCAATGTTTTAGTACCTTATTGTCAGCTCAGTTGCCTTTAAGCATTTCAGAATTTTGCAACCCCAAACCAAACCTTTTAAAAAAACTGACCATTACTGTTTTATCCCAACTAAAAAAAAAATTCTAAACTTATGGGAGTTCAAATTCAACAACTATCCTAACTGAATTCCAACTATTGTATTACAGCTAAACCATTCACAGTTAGTTTCAAACAATCAGCTAATCGACAATGGTTCAATCAAATCATATGAAGTTATCAGGAATCAGGACATTTGAACATTCAGTCCTATAAAACTAATCGACGACGTTTATCAAATCGACTATACTAATTATAACGTAAAACAATCAGTCGATTAAACAAATAATACAAATAGGGCATGAACTGTTCTTGACAATTTTGCACGATACAGGGAAAAACCAAGCATTATTGATTCGACGATGTTAATCACATTGAAAAATGTATACTACTATACGGATTCAACATAACAGAATAAACAATCGACCAAATAACAGGTCTTATGGAGATGGAGAACAACTGACAATAGAAATCCCAAAATAAACAAACAAACTAAATAAACATGCCGATAAACTAATCTAGACTAAATAGATAACAAAAGGGAACAATGAACAAACCAGAAAAGCTTAAACACAGATGACCCAGGCCCGAGCTTGATTTGCCCATTTGAAGTCGAACAGATCTTAATCGAGGTGTTCTCGACTGAGAACACTTCGATTAGGGTCTATTAGACCCCGAACTTCCGTTAAATCTAAACAGACTCCACAAATTCTTGTGCTCTAGGGTTTGAATCTTCAGATTTGGGGTTTTGGGATTTGTGGGTAGATTCTGACCAAACCAAGCTTGGTTTGGTCACGAGGATGGTCAAGGGGATACCTGGTATGAATTCGGGGTAGGTCGGTGTGGATCGAGGTTTTGCTTGAATCTTCAAATGAAGATTCGAGAACCTAGGGATTGATTCGAACTAAACGGTTGGTGGATCTGTGTTCATGGGGTCGAGGTGGTCCTAGGGTGTTAAGATGGTGGTCACCGGCATCCTTGCCGCCAGGTTTATGGCGAGGGGAAAGGGGGGCGGCGCTAGGGTTCTAAGGGTTTTGGGTCTGGTGAAGACGACCTAAGGGCAGTGGGGTTTAGGCTTGGGGGCGTGGGGTAAGAGGGATGTTCTTATATACAGGGTAGGTGAGTGGATCCAAGCCGTTGGATCTGATGAGATCAACGGTTTGGATTACTTTAACTATATGGAACGAGGTCGTTTTGTCTTAGAGGGGGTTGGGTCGGTTTGGACGGGAATGGGTCGGGTCTAAACATGGGTATGAATTTGTGATCTTGGCCATTGATCATTCTGAGATCAACGGTCCAAATTGAGGGTGAAAAAACGACGTCGTTTGGACGGTCGTGTGGCCAACCTAATTGGACCGGGTAAAGGGTATTCGAACTGGGTTATTTTGGTTTGGGCCTTTTCTTATTTGATTCAACTGGCCCAATCCGAAAACTCCTTTCTTCTTTTCTTTTTCTTTTTTTTCTTTTTTCTTTAATTTCTAAAAATCCCACCTAAATTGTAAAACAAAACTATACAAATATTAAACAACTATCACACACATTAGCATTTAATAAAATCACTCAAGGACAACAAATATAACAAAAGGCGCATTTTTTGTGATTTTCTTTTCCAAATCAAATTATGGTTAATTAATTGTAGAAACAAGATTCCAAATTTACGCGCGACATACATTTTTTGTATTTTTTATTTGACGGAACTTAAACAAATCACAAAAAAACTAAAAACAACTGCCAAGAATGCCACATAAAATCCAAAAATTGTACAACAAAAACCATTTGTTTTATTTTTCGATTTCTTTGGGGGTATTCGTTGCGTAAACAAAAATCACGTGCTCACAACCATTATTTGGATCATTTACCTACATAGTGTTAAAAAAAATTCATAAGGTAGCATAACTTACAAACATTTTTACCTACATAGTGTTAAAACATTATCAGGATAAACTTACAAATTGTTTGAACCACGTATCAAATCTCGTATATACAACATCATGGCCAAATTGACCCACAAAGTGACTGTGACACATCAAATATTTTTAGTAGTTGCATCGAGATGTAATCATAGTAAATTTTATAATTTGATAACTAATAAATCAACACTTACTTGAGAAATGGTACAACTTCGGGAAAATTTAGTAACACAAAAAGTGTAGCTGACTTGTACTGCATATCACTCAAACTTCTCTTTCTAACATTCTTAGAACATCGGCCTGGTTGATTGAATATGGATGTCACGACCCGGATTTCCTACCCTCGGGAGTCGTGATGTCGCCTACTCGTAGAAGCTAGGCAAGCCACGAAATAAAGAATCACTAACTCATTCATTTTAGACCTTTTTAACAATTTGAATTAATCAGTAATCAACATTCAAATATTAACGATAAATAAAATCAAGAAGAAGACTTAATCTGATAAAATAACCCAAGACAGTACGACAATGCCAACATACATCTCTACTCGGAATTCGGTATCACAATATCACGGACTGTCTATGAATACTACAACAAATGTTTGAAAAGAAAGTACAATCTGTCTCGGAAATAAATGAAAACAGAATACATAATAAGATAAAAGAGAATGTTGGGCCTGCGGACGCCTGCATGACTACCTCGGGATCTCTAGCTGGACTGAAGGTAGCCACCCAAATGCTACTATCCAAAAGCTGCTCCGGAATCTACACATAGTGTAGAGTGTAGCATCAACACAACCGACCCCATGTGCTGGTAAGTGCCTAGCCTAACCTCGGCGAAGTAGTGACGAGGCTAGGACCAGACTACCAAATAAACTTGTGCAGTTATATAATATGCAATGGAAAATAAAACAGGGACAACAAGTAAAGATGGGAGGAAGTACATGCTGCGGGGGTATACCAATATCAATAGTATATCAAGAAAAAGGCATAAGGACAACTTAGAATTCACAACAAAACAATAAGGAACTCGTAACCAATCTATAAACACTTTGTATCATCAATTGTTGCGGCGCGCAACCTGATCTCAACACATAACAACACTGTTGCGGCGTACAATCCAATCCATATCAGTTATCAGTGTTGCGGTGTGCAACCCAATCCAATTATATTATTATTGCGGCGTGCAACCCGATCCAATAATATCATTGTTGTGGCGTGCAACCCGATCCATATATAATATTGTTGCGGCGTGCAACCCGATCCATATATACAATCAGCAACAATCATAACAAGAGTCCCGACAAGGGATTAATAAAGAACTACACAGTCACGGCAAGAAAATCGACAGTATAAGTAAATACGTCCCAGCAAGGGAGAAACAACTATAACCAAACTTGTTCCAACATCTAACTACCTCAGCTAACACCAATGTCCCATGAGAATAATCATAATCCTTGCTCAATGTAGAGAATCATCAACTTAAACATCTGTAGTATTATTTAAGAACAATAAGTTAAAATTTATTCTCACGGTCATGCTTGACACCAACGTATAGATACTCGCCACCATGCCTATACGTCGTACTCAACAAGAAACAAGTAGCAAAAAGGATACAACTCCTAATCCTTCAAGCTAATGTTAGACCAAACACTTACCTCGATGCCACGAACACAATTCAAGCCTTTACTATCGCTTTACCTCTTGATTCCACCACCAATTCACTCGTATCTAGCCACAAGTTACTTAATTACATCAATAAACGCTAAATGAATCAATTCCAATGCATGAAAATAAGGTTCCCAAAGTTTTACCCAAAAAGTCAAAAATCGCCCCCGGGCCCACATGGTCAAAATCCAAGGTTCGAACCAAAACCCGATTACCCATTCCCCCATGAACCCAAATATATAATTTATTTTGAAATCAGACCTCAAATCGAGGTCCAAATCCCCAATTTTTTGAAAAACCTAGGTTCTACCCAAAACACCTAATTTCTCCCACGAAAATCATTGATTTTGAATTGAAATCATGTGAAAAGATGTGAATGACTGAAGAAAACGAGTTAAAATTGACTTACAATTGATTTGGAAGAAGAGTTGTCTTTGAAAAATCGCCCAAGAGTGTTTTGATTTTGAAAGAGTGTGGAAAATGAGAGATTTTCTGGCTAAGTTATAAAATTGCAGGTTGCAGATATGGGAATTGCGACCAGGGTTTGCAATTGCGAACCCCAACCTATGCTATGTTCGCATTTGCGAGTTGGGAAATGCGAACAAAGGATCACATTTGCGATAACAAGCCCAAAAGGGGCGTATCGCATTTGCGAAGGATATCTTGCATTTGCGAGGAAGAGCTGGCCTAGGTTGTTTCGCATTTGTGACTCAGCCTTCGCATTTGGGAACTCGCATTTGCGAGCCAGGCTTGGCAAATGTGAAGCCTGCAGGCCTGATCACACCAGCTAAAAACCTGCAATTCACCAAGTCCAAAATCCACCCCGTGGCCTATCCAAAACTCACCCGAGCCCTCGGGGCTCCAAACCAAACATGTACACTTGTGCTCAACTCAACCCATGTGCCCAACTCTCACTGAACTGCTCTCCAGAAATGTGAGATAAACTGCGTACCTCGGTCCGATATGATAGACTCGGGCACACTATGAAGATGAACAATCTCCCGGATATAGATCTCAACTAACCTCTCGGAAGAGTAGGAGACTGCCATAGGAATGAAATGTGCTGACTTGGTCAGCCTATCAACAATAACCCATACTGCGTCGAACTTCCTCCGAGTCTATGGGAGTCCAACGATTAAATCCATAGTGATCCGCTCCCACTTCCACTCGGGAAGCTCAATGCTTTGAAATAAACCACCAGGTCTCTGATGCTCGTACTTAACATGTTGACAATTAAAACACCGAGCCATATACGCAACGATATCCTTCTTCATTATCCTCCACCAATAATGTTGCCGCAAATCCTGATACATCTTAGCGGCACCCGTATAAATAGAGTACCGAGAACTATGGGCCTCTTCTAAAATCAACTCTCGGAGTCTATCCACATTAGGCACACAAACTCGACCCTGTAATCTCAAAACTCCATCATCACCTAAGGTAACCTGCTTTGCACGAAAACCCTTCGTGTTTCCGAACAAAGAGGGGCAGCTGTGAGCACGTGATTTTTGCTTCACACGACAATCGCTCCAAAAAGAAATAAAAACAAATATAATTGGCCCTGCTGTACAATTTCGGATTTCTGTGCGGCACTTTGTTGATTTATTTAGGACTTTGGCCCATTTTTATTCACTTTATTAAAATAAAATTCAAAAAAAAAATATATATGTGTCCTGCATAATTCAAACCGTAACCCGGTCGTTAAACAGAAAATCGTGATTAGGCATTTTCGTCCGTGATTTTATTTGGTTTGACCTTACCTGTTTTGAAATATTTTAGTATGTGTGCAAATAATTGTATTTGAGTGTGTATTTAATTTTAATTTGATTTTTTGGCTTAGTTTTGTTTTAAAATAAATAAGAAAAAGAAATAAAAAAAAAAAATAAAAAAAAAATAAAGAAAAGACCCCTTCCGGACTTGGGCCAATTTTAACAAAATTGGCCCAAACAAACAGCCCAAGACCCAGGCCTGCCCGGCCCAGGTCACCTGATGCCCAGGACGTCCAAACGACGTCGTTTGAGTCGTGCCTGATCTGGGCCGTTGATCTCAGAGTGATCAACGGCCAAGATCAATCCCCATAACCCATCAACAAACCCGACCCGTTTACACCCGGACCAAACCCAAACCCTCAACACTTGAAACGACACCGTTTCACTTAAGACCATCAGATCCAAACCGTAGATCTAGATTGATCTAACGGTTGAGATCAACCCACCCACTAACTATATAAGCCCAAATCCTTACCCTACCCCCCTATCCAATACCCCAGCCTCATCGTCTTCACCCAAACCCCCGAACCCTAGAGCCGCCCCTGCACACCTTCACCAAAAACCCGGCGGCCTGAACGCCGATGACCTCCACTTGAACACCATGGAACCTCCTCACCACCCTGAACATAGACCTATTAGCCGTTTGGTTCGAATCACCCCCCAGGTCCTCGAATCTTCATTTGAAGATTCGAGTCAAACTCGATCTACACGGTTTTACCCCAGCTTCACACCAGATACTCCCCAGACCCCCCTCGTGACCGAACCATACTTGGTTTGGTCCGAATCTGACCAGGGAAGCATGAATCCCAGATCTGAGTTCTGAGAACTTTGTAGTTCTTCATCGCTGGCCCATGCCAGTCCGAGCCAAAGAGATTAAGGTTTAATGGACCTTAATCGAAGTGTTTCTCATCTGAGAAACACTTCGATTAAAGTTCGTTCAGCCTTAAGAAAGGTCTGTCCAAATCCGGGTTCAAACTTTTTTAACTTTTCAAGTTTAAGGTGAGTCTGCTTTCTTTCCTTTATTTGTTTTAGTCCGTGTGATTTGTTTTAAAAGACTGTTCATATTTGTTTTAATTTTATCAACTTTTGTTTGTCCACTTTGTTTGAACCTCTGTGTTTGTCTAAATTCCCCCCCTCCTATTCTGATAAGGCATTGTGTATTTGTTCGTGCAAGTAGCTGATTTTCGAATTTGGACCGATTAATTGACTCCTCGAGTGTATTCCTGTTTAGTCAGTATAATGCGAACCATGTATCAATACTGTTTAAATGTTTGATTTTTGGCTACGATTGTGTATGTTATAACTAATATAGTCGAGTCGACAAATGTCGTCAATTAATTTCAGTAGTTCGAATGTTAACAATTGAACATTTTGCCTGCTGCAACTTTGTTTGAATCAAAAGTAAGAATCAAGTAGGGTCATTTATAGTTGTATTTGAATCTGAAAATAAAAGGATAGATTGTTAAGCTGCAATCTGAATTGAGGGCATGTGCACTTGTGCACAGCATGTGCATTGTGCACTTGTGCACAGCATGTGCATTGTGCACAGCCTGGTTCCTGCACAAAGGCCCCTTTTGAATTAAAAATAGTTTGACAGCATGTGCTGTCAAAGCACACCCCTGCTGCCCATGCTCTACTTTAGTTTAAGAAGTATTAAACCTCACTTAAAAGAGTAAGACTGTCAGGGAATATCATGGGGGGATTTTGTTAATACTTAAATAACTAATGGGAATCTGAAATGGAAATGCACATGGGAGGGACTGGGGTATTCTGAAAAAAGGCTGTTAAAAAAGATAGTTTTGAGGTTTATAAAAGGGGGGGAGATATACAGAAGGGAGGAGAGACAGACTGGACCTGGAAGGCTGTAAAGAAAAAAAACACACACAGTGAGGATTTTCTGGGGAAAGAGAGCTGAAGAGGAAAATAGATACACTGTGAGGATAGAAAAGGAAAAGAGAGGGTAGACAGAAATATAAAGAGAGCAAGAAAGAGATAAGACAGATTAGGAAATCAGAAACTTGGTCTTGTTTGTCTGAAGCTCATCTATTGTCAATACGTTAGGCAGTAGTGCTTTCTTCTAAATTTCAATCGAGATTGTTGTTAGTGTTTGTTGCATTTGGTATACCCCGGAATTGGATTGTCTGGAGTATTGTTGCCATCACACTGTGTGCTGTTTCATTTGGTTTTCTCTTCTTCAACTCTAGTTCCACTTCGCAATAGAATCCTTTCTGTGGTGCTGTGCTGATTGCCGCTGCTATTCTGCTTACTGTTGCTGCTGCATTTCTGCCCTGCTGCTAGCTGCTAGTTCTGTTTCTTGCTGCTGTTGATTTCCCCATCTTTTTCTTCTTCCCCTTTGCATTTTCAGTGTTTTCCAGGTACACATTTCAAATCCAACTTTGGTGTTAACTGTAGCAATTCAAAAGCATGAAATGAAAGGAGTTCCTGAAGAAGATTTAGATATCTGTTTTGTATTGCTTGTGATATACTGACTTCAGTTGTATAAATTGATTAGTGTGATTCAGTAATGAAAGATTAGTTAGATAATAATCAATCAAGTTTAGCCTCTTGCATCTTAGTTTATAGTTGTTTGCTAGTACAAAATGTAATGATACAATACATAGAAGGCGTGGAGAATTAGCATAGATTTTTGACTGGATTCCCGTCAACTGGATGACATGCATAGAATAAAATATTTCCACCTTACACAAATGTCCCTTGTTCATTTTAGTTTTTCTCTTATCATAACTCGCCTGGCAGCATATAGAAAGCGCATTCACACCTCTGCAAGTAACGAGATATGGTGGTTAATTCCCTTAAATTCAGCTTCAATAAGTCTAGTTAAATTCAAGTCAAGGAACGTTAGGACGTAAGTGTAACATTGGGTCAAATCTCAAACGTAATTTCTTTTGCCCGATTGAAGTATATTTCACAATTCATGACATCCCTCCGCCTTGTAAACAGTTAATCAGAAACTGATAAGAATCCGGATTAGGCAAAAGCATATAGTTAAATTAGCATATTCCTTTTCTCTTAGTTTTAGGGACAAACGTAACAGAAATATAGTCGCTTTAGGATACCCTTCTAAAATAATGAGACGAGCCTCGCCAAATAAAAAATGCAAATTGCGGGGCCCTCAATCAACAACTAACGATAATCATTTAGAATTCAGGATAGGCCATTTAATAAATTTCATGGCCTTCTAACAAAATAATAGCGCGTTAGACTCCGTAGGCGCGTCTTAATTAAACCATATTCTTAAATTCGGGTGCACATTGATGTGACCCAAATCCAAATCTCAATGAAGTCAAAATGTGTTGACGATCACGGGCGCATTTATTGTGACGTGGTTCGAGATGCATTTTCACGACGTTGCAATTCTATAAAAATAAGTGATAATGATAAAAGCGGTTTAAACTTAATAAAAGCACGTAAGTCATAACATGTATTTAAATCAGATATTTAGCCATTATAACAATTTAAGCGACCGTGCTAGAACCACGGGATTCGAGGGTGCCTAACACCTTCCCTCGGGTCAACAGAATTCCTTACTTAGAATTTCTGGTTCGCAGACTTCACTTGGAAAAGTCGAAAATTTCCTCGATTTGGGATTCAAGATAAACCGGTGACTTGGGACACCAAAAGCCAAACCTTTCCCAAGTGGCGACTCTGAATTAAATAAATAATCCCATTTCGAATATTGTCACTTAAATTGGAAAAACTCCCCCGCGCATCTAACCCCTCGGGGCGGGCGCGCAAAAAGGAGGTGTGACAGCTCTGGCGACTCTGCTGGGGACTTGTACGACCCAGAACCACTGGTTCAGGGTTCAAGAATTCGAGCTTAGAATAATTGTTATATTTGGCTTTATTATCTGATCTTTATTACATGTTTTTGCATAACGTGCTAAATGTTGTCTTTTACCGCTTTGATATTATCTGAATTGTATATAAACTGTGCCGAAACCCTTCTTTTCTTACCCCCGGGGAGAAGCTCGCTGGTCGAGACTCCCTATTCTGTTAGTGTCAATGCTTGAAATAATAAAGAGGTCGGACAAGTTACAAAGCCGGACGATCTCGCGGGTCCCCGGTACGTAGCCCCCTCCTCGACTCGAGTTGTCCGCTCGGGTACACAGTCTAGAACAAATACCAAGGTTTAAACCTAGTATAACGAAACTTCATGCCGGATCCCTAATAGGAACGCTTATTTGCATCACATTGCATTTGACTTAGGGGACTCAACACAGGGGTTGGGTCCGTCTAGGACAGGCAACCTGAAATGGAAAGACCATCATGCTGCATTCCTATCTGCGTTATGCATTTATTTGCTTCGATTCCGCATGTCGACCGGTTCCTAAAAAAAAGGGGAAAGTAACAGCGTAGGGGAGATAATTACTTAATTTTGGAAAAATAAAACCAATGTCCAAGTAGTGTCAAAACCTTGCCGAAATTTTCTTTAAAAAAAAAAGGAAAAAAAAAAACTGTCTTGTTTATTTGAGAGTCATTAAAAAAAAAAATTATTATAAAAATCTTCTTTTATCACTTTCAAAATCAAAAAAAAAAGAAAGGGTATTTATTTTTAAAGTAAAAAAAAAATCAAAATTCATAATTCAAAAAAAATGTGTTGTTTCTTTCGTAGTACCCCTTTTATGAATTCAGACTAAAGGTCCAAATTTTTCCTAAAAAGAAATACAATATAATCTTTATCTCTTTTCAAAAATGTAAAAAAAAATACGCATTCTTGATTTCTAGGTTTATTCGATTTTTTCCCTATTTTACGATATCCCCGAACTACGCCGGTTTGATTCTCACCGGATGTGAGATACGTAGGCAACCCTCGTCGGGTTCAACCCCCATTTTGCTAAAATAGCCAAAATCAAAAAAAATATGTTTCAAATTTTTAAAGAGTCATAAATAAGTCAGGTGATGCTGTTTTGACATGAATAGCCGAATGTTCCCGAAAGGGACGCTGGAAGGTTGACTTTGCATAAATAGCCACTTTTTGGGTTTTCCTTAGCATTTTTAGACCCACACAGCCTTAAAATCTTCGTCCCCGAAGTGCTTAAAGGCCGTGTTCAAAGCTTGGTCCCCTCTGTAAAATATTTTGAGTCAGTCATTTTTGTTAAAATCACCTTAATAAATGTGCAGGATGAGCACGATGCAAAATGAACATTTTTCAATAATGACCAAAATCCCTATCAAGTTACGGCTATGGTGGAATGATCTAGGTGTTGAAGGGCAAAATGAGGTTAAGAAAAATCTGAAAGGTCTTGTGGGTCTGTTGGAAATCCAGCCTCGGGGAGATATCATAAGAGCTTTGGTTACCTATTGGGACCCGGCGCACAATGTTTTCCATTTCTCTGATTTCGAGCTCACCCCAACTTTGGAAGAAATGGCCGGGTACATCGGGAATACTGAACTTCCGTTGAAGGAAAAATACTTGGTCGCCCCAAGAGTCGTCACGGTACATCGGTTCCTGGATTCATTGAAAATACCTAGAACAGTCCACAACCCGGATCTAGCAGCCGGATTCTGTACTCCATGCTTCATATATGATAGATACGGTCACGAGGGGGGATTCAATAATCCAATCAACAAACTGTGCAGCAAAGGAGTTCGTCAGAAGTGGGACGAGCACAGACGGGTGGCGTTCATGATAACGTTTCTGGGTCTTCTGGTATTTCCCAGGAAAGATGGAAACATTGATTTGAAGATATCGGGGGTCGTCAGCACTTTACTCACGCAAAGTGACAGTACTCTCGCGCCTATGGTGGTGTCCGACATCTTTCGAGCTCTCACAGCTTGTAAAGCTGGGGGAAATTTCTTCGAAGGTTGTAACTTGCTCCTGCAGATATGGATGACCGAGCACCTTTGCCATCATTCCGAGATTTTGAGCCATGGTTCCCCGGAAAAGACCCGCATAGAAGAATCTTACGCGAGAGCCAAAGAGATTAGTTTGCCCGAAGGAGTCCTGGCTTGGAACCTCGTTCTTTCAAGCTCTTACTGCCAGCCAAATACAATGGAAGTTGGGATGGTTGCCCGTTGATGAGGTCTTATATATGTCAGCGGCTAAAACTCATTTCTTGCTGATGGGGCTTAAGAGCATTCAACCTTACGCACCCGGCCGAGTTTTAAGACAGTTCGGAAAATGCCAGACAGTACCTCATGAGGAAGATCTAAGCACTCAAGCAATTGAGATAAGCCCTAGCGGACAGTTCCCAGAAGCAAAGATTCGCCAAATCTGGAATGAGGGTCAATATTTGAAATCAGATACTTGCGTGCGGGATCAAGCCAAAGGAGAAACGGCGCCAGGTTACCTTGCATGGTACAGAAGGGAACTCGAGCATGAAAGGCCAGCTAAGAGACCCCACATCCGGAATTTTACCGAATCATCACAAAAGCAGTGGGATTGGTTAGCAAAAGAAAGAGGCTATTGCACCGAAATCAGCGGGTTAAAGCAACAAGTGGAAAAATTGAAATATGAACACAACGTGCAAGTTGCTACCGATCTGGGAGAACGGAACAGGTTGATTCAAGAAAATGAAATGCTCAGAGCCCAGATCAAACAGATAAGGTTGGATGCAGATAGACAACCAAGGCGTCGATCGGACGAGCAGTTGATAAAAGGGCTAAAAGGTGAAATCAGGGAATGGCGAGATGGTTTGGAGAAATCTGAAAACATCATAGCAGAGCTCAAAGCACAGTGGGGTACAAGAACAGACAAGCATCGCAGGTACCTGAATCGATTGGAAAGCGACCATGAGAAGACTGTTGCTAAGATAAAGAGAGAGATGGCTGCACTTGAGATCAAAACAGCTAATCAGGCCAAGGATTTCCAAATTGAGAGCAGATACTGGTATGACTCAATAGCCCAGATGAAGTTGGAAGTACGACGACTGAAGCATCAGCATGTACAAGATGCTCAAGTTTTCAAGATATGCAGCGATCAGACAAAACGCCTGCTCGTAGAGAAGAAGCAAACCAGAGATAGGATCAAGGCCATTGCCCATGCCATCACCAGACGATGCCTACGATGTGAGAACATGTCCAGCGCTACCGTCCTCTCGGCAGTAATGGGTTATGTCAAGCAGACTATGCACGAGCTAGAGCAACTTGAGAGGGATCTCACGCCTAGGACCGCGGCGAGGCCGAACGATGCCCCGCGGAAACCAATTTTTAAAACCATAATGCATTCATAGGTCAAATCTGTATCTTAGCATCTTCTGCCTGTTTTTCCTTATCAGGGTGATTTTTAGTCTATTTTTGAGTCTAGGTTTATTTCCAAAGTTTGCTTTTTCTTTTGCAAAATGTAGTTTGTAATAGACTACTTCAATAATAAAGAGTTTGCTTCTTTCACGCTCATTCGTGTTTTCGAACTACGTAATGATCTGATTCACGTGAGTATCGTGATACGTAGGCAATCCTCATCGGATCCGATCGCATTTTATTTTGCTAAAAAATATAAAAGAAAAATAAATAAATAAAAAAAAAAAAAGGGAATAAGAGGAAAATACCGGAATGACGCATGCTCTCGTAGCAGACATATAGTAATCCACTTAACTGTATAGGTGCATCATGCCCAACGTGAGATTAACTATCTGTTATTTGCTGCAAATTAACCGTGCGCTTGTCATTGAGCATGTTTCCAGGGTTTTTGAAAAGACGGTTGGTTTGGTGAAAGTCTGGCCTCGCACTCATACTTCACGAGGTCAAGGAGAGGTGTTCAACTACCTATTGTTAGGACCAGAAACAGTACTCACACCTACTTCACCAGGTCAAAAGGAAGTGTGGAAATGTCTTCGGAAATTCCATTGCAAACAGTCCCCGTCTCTGAGGAGAGCTCAATCTCAGCCGTCCTCACGCCTGAATCCGCAACTGCAGAAGAAAACAGAATCCTACGGCTCCGCATGTTGGAAATGCTGGATGATTGGAACAATGGGAAAGAGCCGCCAAGTGTCGTCCCCGGATTCCCTGAATTATTCTCCAGGTCAGGTGGGACTTCTAATGTCCCCATAAATTACCCTGCTACCCCATTCGGGTACCCAGCTAACTCCGTTCTCTCCGCCGGATCACCTTCTGAGCCTCATCCCCGAATGTCGGCCACCGATGCAAGCATGAATATCTTTACTGCATCGCCTTGCCCAGCTACGGCACAGCCTGCCACATACAAGCCAAGCTTTGACTCATCCTCTTTTACATTCCAAGCACCATCGTTCTCAATGGAACCAACCAGGTTCGCTACCAACAATAATCCTCTACCGCCTCAGTGCGAACTCGCACCGGGACAGGATCAGAACCCCAGGATTGCAGAACAAAATGAGATTGCTAAGAGAATGAGAAGCCTTGAACAAAGTTTGAAGAATATGCAAGGTTTGAGCGGGCAAAAGAGCGTCTCTTACACCGACCTGTGCATGTTCCCTCACGTGCACCTGCCGACGGGTTTCAAGACCCCCAAGTTCGAGAAATACGATGGGCACGGTGACCCCATTGCACATCTTAAGAAATACTGCAACCAATTGCGGGGAGCCGGCGGAAAAGAAGAACTGCTCATGGCATATTTTGGGGAAAGCTTAGTAGGGATAGCTTCGGAATGGTATATGGATCAGGAAATGTCCCGATGGCATATATGGGATGATCTCGCCAGAGATTTTGTAAAGCAATTCCAGTATAACATCGACATTGCGCCAGACCGAAACTCTCTGTCGAATTTGAAGAAGAAGCCTTCGGAAAGCTTTAGAGAGTACGCTATTAAGTGGCGTGAACAGGCGTCGAGAGTGAAGCCTCCCATGGATGAAGTGGAAATGGTCACTACCTTTCTCCAGGCTCAAGAGTCTGACTATTTCCAAAACATGATGTCAGCCATGGGTAAGCCATTCGCGGAAGCAATCAAGATAGGAGAGATGGTAGAGAATGGGCTGAAAACGGGTCGGATATTGAGTCAAGCAGCCATAAGGGCAACCTCCCAGGCCGTCCAAAGCGGGTCTGGAGGGACGACAAGGGGGAAGAAGAAGGAAGAAACGGCTATGGCAGCCTCTGAAGCAAGGGAGTATCGTCATCCCAGGCCCCATTTTCCGGAAAGGGCCCCACAACACTACTACCCCCACTCAAATGTGGCATATGCTCATCAACCTTATATGGTCATGAATGCCCAACCTTATAACCATTCACCACAACAAGCCAACCGAGGCCCAGCTCCACCTCCCAGAAATCAGCCTCCTTACCGCAACCACTATAACCCACAACCCCCGCAAAATAACTACCGCCCCCAAGAGCCACCTCGACGGCGGACTTTCACGCCCATCGGTGAGCCATACTCGACTTTGTTCCCAAAGTTGGTTCAGTTGGGTTTCCTACAACCCATCCCTCAAACAAGGCAAAACCCGACATCTCCTTCTTACAAAGCCGGAGTCAGATGCGCCTATCATTCAGGGGCCGAAGGACATGATACAAACGACTGCTGGTCATTGAAAAGAGTGGTCGAAAACTTGATAGAGCAGGGGAAGATAGTGCTAAGGGACGAAGAGATCCCAAATGTAACTAACAATCCATTGCCCGCTCACAATAATGGGCCGCTGATCGGCATGATTTGTGAAGACAAAGAGTTCGACCCTGCTTTGAAAGCCATAATTGCCATTGTCGACACAGCGAGGAGGCCTGAAACAGACCAGAAATCAGAAAGGGGAGAGGAGGCCAAGGCTGCAGAAAGCAAGCCCGAAAAGAAGGTGGAGAAGAAAGTAGTACCAGCAAAGGGTGGAGTTCTTTACATACCACGAGGTCAAGCCAAGAAGACGCAGAACTTCGGGATCAAAAAGACAAAACCTATGTATGTGCCAAAAGGGGCCTATGTGGTCCGGGGGACGATTCAACCACCTCGGCTGAATGAGCCAGTGGTTATCGGACGCGTGCCACAAAAGCCAATGACCAACCCGTCCACAGTGCCGTGGAATTATCAAAAGACTTTGGTAACATATAAAGGTAAGGAGGTCATGGAAGAACTTCCAGAAAATACTTTCGTTGGAGGGTACTCAAATACCCAAGAACTGAACAACGCCACACAAAGGCGCTTCCCTCCAAAGGAGCCTGTGAGTGTTGAAGAAGCGGAAGTGTTCTTCAAGCAGATGAAGATGCCGGATTATGAAGTGATAGACCAGCTGCGCAAGCACCCTGAGCAAGTGTCCATGCTGTCACTATTAATGAGATCAACCGAGCATCAAAAGATCCTGCTGAAAACCCTGAATGAAGCATACGTACCGGTCGAAACCTCGGTGGAGCAACTAGAGCGGATGACAGAACGATTCTTCGCCGTCAACCAAATCTCCTTCAGCAAGAACGATCTACCCCCGGAAGGAGCAGCACACAACAAGGCATTGCATTTAACAGTCAAATGTGAGGACTACTATGTCAAGCGGGTGATGCTGGATGGGGGATCAGGTGTTGACATCTGCCCGCTCTCCACGCTGCAAAGAATGGAAATTGAGACCGGAAGAATCCGACCCAACAACGTCTGCGTGAGAGCTTTCGATGGTATCAAGAGAGACACCATGGGAGAAATAGACCTGTTGCTGGTCATAGGACCAGTCGAATCTCGAGTCACTTTCCAAGTGATAGACATGGACACATCATACAATTTCCTCCTTGGCAGGCCTTGGATCCATGCGGCAGGAGCCGTGCCTTCTACTCTTCACCAGATGGTGAAGTTCGAGTATGAAGACCAAGAGATCGTGGTCCATGGAGAAGATGAACATGCCATTTATCGGGACCCATCTATCCCGTATCTTGAACCAAGAGAAGGGAGTGAGCATACGGTCTATCAAGCTTTCGAGGTGGTATTGGCAGAGCAGCACGAAGAGGGAGTACCTTGCCCCCAGCCTTTCTTGTCTAACGCTTCGGTTATGGTGGCCAAAGAGATGATCCGACACGGATTTAGGCCAGGGAAGGGGCTTGGACGAAATCTTCAGGGAACGACGGAACCCATTACTTTACCAGTCATCAAGAAACCTTTTGGACTAGGTTTCAAACCTACTCCAGCAGACGAAAAATGGGCAAAGAAAAGGAGAAATGAGGGCTGGAAGTTGCCTCAACCACTGCCGGATTTACATGCGACTTTTGTCAGGCCAGGGTACACTGAAGAAGAAGAAGATGAGGTCTTCACAGTTGAGGAAATCGAGGAAATATGTGGGGCAATGAGGGAAATGCTCTACGAGGTCCACATGGTTCAACCAGGCGAAGGCACGAGCACTGCTGAGATGATATACATGGGGCCAAACGCCAAGCTCCAAAACTGGGAGATCACGCCATTCCCAACTAGACGGAAGTCCGGGTAGACCTGTCCTGCCACCTTTCCTGTATCACAAGTTATCTCCGGGACATAACTTGAACGTTTTCTTCTTTTCATTTGTTATTCCGAATTCCTAGTTGTAAACGTTGTTGTCTTCCAATTTTCAAAAGAAAATAAAAAAAAAAAAAAAAATCATCATTGCTTTCCTATTCTTTCTCTCGTTCTGATTTTATTACTTTTCCTCTTATCTTCCTTTTCAGTCCTAATAATGCGGCTTTAAATATGACATGCTTGCGGACTTCACGCCCGGATCACAATGAGCTATTTAACTGCGAATTAATGAATCCAGAACCAGAATATGATGCGGAAGAGGCTTTTAGGGAGATAAACCGAGAGTTGGAATATTTCGAGAATAAACCTAAGCCAAATCTGAATGACACTGAACCGGTAAATTTAGGAACCCCGGAAGAAATCCGGGAGACCAAGATAAGCATTCACACGGACAAGAAAACGCGAGAGGCGATAATTCAACTTCTTCTTGAATTTAAAGACGTGTTTGCTTGGTCATATGATGACATGCCGGGACTAGGTGTCGATCTAGTGGTTCACAAATTGCCGATTCATCCTGATTGTCCTCCGGTTCAACAAAAGCAACGAAAGTTCAAAACCGAGGTCAGTGACAAAATTAAAGAGGAGATCACCAAGCAACTGAAAACAGGAGTGATCCGGGTAGTCCAATATACAACATGGTTGGCGAATGTGGTTCCAGTACCGAAAAAGGACGGGAAAACTCGAGTATGTGTAGATTACCGAGATCTGAACAGAGCAAGTCCTAAAGATAATTTCCCGCTGCCCAACATCCACATCCTCGTTGATAATTGCGCCAAGCACGAGATACAGTCTTTCGTAGATTGTTACGCTGGGTATCATCAGGTATTGATGGATGAAGAGGATGCCGAGAAAACTGCCTTCACCACGCCTTGGGGCACCTACTGTTATCGGGTCATGCCATTTGGTTTAAAGAATGCTGGGGCTACTTACATGAGGGCCATGACCGCCATTTTCCATGACATGATGCATCAGGAAATAGAGGTGTACGTGGACGATGTTATAGTCAAGTCCAGGACGCAGGATAACCACATCCAAGACTTGAGGAAATTCTTCGAGAGGCTAAGGAAGTATGACTTGAAGCTAAATCCAGCCAAATGCGCTTTCGGAGTTCCGTCAGGTAAACTTTTGGGTTTCATCGTAAGCAGGAGAGGTATCGAGCTAGATCCGACTAAGATAAAATCTATCAAAGATCTACCTCCCCCAAGAACGAAGAAAGACGTGATGAGTCTTTTGGGCAGGCTGAACTACATCAGTCGGTTTATTGCCCAGCTGACAAGCACGTGTGAGCCCATATTCAAGTTGTTAAGAAAAGATGCGGCGATTAAGTGGACAACGGAGTGTCAAGAAGCCTTTGATAAAGTCAAAGAGTACCTTTCGAATCCCCCAGTCTTGGTCCCTCCCGAACCAGGGAGGCCACTTTTCTTGTATCTGACAGTCTTGGAGAACTCCTTTGGCTGCGTCCTGGGGCAACACGACGTGACCGGGAAAAGGGAACAGGCGATCTACTACCTGAGCAAGAAATTCACCAGCTACGAGGCCAAATACACTCTGTTGGAGAAGACATGCTGCGCTCTCACATGGGTTGCTCAAAAGCTGAGGCATTATCTCCAAGCCCACACTACATTCCTCATAAGCAGGTTGGATCCCTTGAAATATATATTTCAGAAACCAATGCCTACTGGGAGACTGGCTAAATGGCAAATCTTGCTTACGGAGTTCGACATAGTTTATATCACTCGCACGGCAATGAAAGCCCAGGCGTTAGCAGATCATTTGGCCGAAAACCCGGTCGATGAGGAATACCAGCCATTGGATACCTATTTTCCAGATGAAGAGGTAAACACCGTAGAAGCGATCTCGGAGGAAGCTCATGTTTGGAAGATGTTCTTTGACGGAGCCGTGAATGCCAAGGGTATAGGGATTGGGGCAATTTTGATCTCACCTGCCGGTCAGCATTATCCCGCCACAGCTAGACTTCGTTTCTTCTGCACAAATAATACAGCTGAATATGAAGCCTGCATTATGGGCATACATATGGCAATCGATCAGGATGTCAAAGACTTACTGATTATGGGAGATTCTGACCTGATCATCCGGCAAGTTCAAGGCGAATGGGAAACTCGGGATGTCAAACTTATCCCATACCGACAACATGTGGAGGACCTCAGCAAGCGCTTTAACTCAATAGAATTCAGGTATATCCCGAGGTGTCACAATGAACTGGCAGATGCACTTGCTACTTTAGCTTCTATGCTACCCTACCCGGGCGACGCCCACGTCGATCCTTTGGAAATCCAAATCAAGGAAAGACACGGTTACTGCAGTGTAATCGAGGCGGGATCAAATACGCAGCCTTGGTACCATGACATCAAGAAATTCTTGAAGACACAAGAATACCCCGAGCATGCAACTGGAGATCAAAAGAGGACCATTAGGCGACATGCAAGTGGTTTCTTTTTGAGCAGTGAATTGTTATATAAGAGGACTCCGGACCTCAATCTCTTAAGATGTGTCGATATCGAGGAAGCGAGAAAGATCATGCACGAAGTACACGCAGGTGTGTGTGGACCTCACATGAACGGGTATGTCTTAGCGAAGAAGATCCTTAGAGCAGGTTATTACTGGATGACCATGGAAAAGGATTGCTTTAGCTTTGTCCGGAAGTGTCATCAGTGTCAGGTGCACGGTAATTTGATTCATGCACCTCCCACAGAACTGCATCCCATGTCCGCACCTTGGCCATTTGTCGCTTGGGGCATGGACGTCATTGGACCAATTGAACCAAAGGCTTCGAATGGACACAGGTTTATACTGGTTGCCATCGATTACTTCACAAAGTGGGTAGAGGCTGTCACTCTCAAGTCGGTCACCAAGAAAGCTGTAGTGGATTTTGTACACTCAAATCTTATCTGTCGCTTCGGTATTCCTGCGACTATCATTACAGATAATGCAGCAAACTTGAACAGTCACTTGATGGGAGATGTGTGCGAGCAATTCAAGATAACACACAGGAATTCCACTCCTTATCGGCCAAAAGCCAATGGTGCTGTAGAAGCTGCAAATAAAAACATCAAGAAGATTTTGAGGAAAACAATACAAAGTTCCCGACAGTGGCATGAGCAGTTACCTTTTGCGTTATTGGGGTATCGCACTACGGTGCGCACATCGGTGGGAGCGACTCCTTATCTTTTGGTTTATGGGACCGAGGCCGTAATACCGGCAGAGGTAGAGATTCCTTCACTTCGAATCATTGTCGAAGCAGAAATCGAGGACAGCGAGTGGGTTAAGACTCGACTGGAGCAATTGACGTTGATTGATGAAAAGCGGATGGCTGCAGTTTGTCACGGACAGTTATACCAACGAAGGATGGCCCGTGCTTACAACAAGAAAGTCCGACCTCGGAATTTCGAAGTAGGACAATTGGTACTGAGGCGTATTCTGCCGCATCATGAAGAAGCAAAAGGAAAGTTTTCCCCAAATTGGAAAGGCCCATACATCGTAAGGAAAATATTGCCAAGAGGAGCATTGTATTTAGGTGATATCGAAGGAAATGACCCTGACACAGCGGTGAATGCAGATGCAGTCAAGAGGTACTACGTCTAGATCATACTCCAAGTGGTCCTGACACGTTGAAAAGGGCGAAGGTGTTTATTCCCCACTACTCCCCAAACACTACCCAATTCTCGCTACCACCTTTTAAAAAAAAAAACAAAACAAAACAAAACATTGATTGAGGCCTGAACTACGTTTGACTTGATTCCGAAAGGATACGTAGGCAGCCTCTCCCTGAGGTTCAGTCACACCAACAACAAAATCCCATTCACCCTGAAATTGAAAACCGGGGCATGTCAGACACTTGAGAAGTTTAGTATCAGCTACCTCTCTTCACCAGGTACAAGCCTTCAAATCAATTACCAAAGATGGTGGGAAACCAATAAGCATCACAAAAGGAAACCAGCACACCCTGAGTTGAGAGAAATAAAATGAGAGAGTCTCGGCGGTGAAAACCTTCGGGCACCACGAGGCGACGGGAGAAGAGAAACCAAAATGAGAGAGCTTGTTTAGTAAAAACTCGCAAAGAGTGCTATCAAGCGACGACAGGAAGAGAAATGAGAGAGGTCAGCCAGCGAAAACCCGCAAAGGGCGCTGTTGGCCGAAAAGAATGACGCCACCCCAAGAAAGTCTCGGCAGAGTGCCACCAGTTTGGAATCACAGGTCCGTTCTGGTTCAGGAAAACGCAAGCTCTTAGAAGGTCAGACGTCCAGTCCAAAAGGCATGTCATGTCATTTAAAGCCAGCGTTATCTTCCTCAGATAAGTCTTTCTCGTCCCGAAAAGGGGTATTCCTTTTCTGATTTGTTTTCCCCTGCTTTGTTTCTTTTCGAATCCCTTTTTGCATTTTAACCCGGAGTTCAGGACGCACCGGAAAGGGCAGGTGGCATGGTTTGTTTGCACGGAATCCCATCTCATGAAGGAAAGCACCTCATCTCGTTGATATGATTACCCAAGCATGATGAGTCATGACATTTGATGGTGTTCCGGAGTAAAGGAGAAGAGAGAAATCTTGAAATCTTCCCCAGCAAGTCCACCTTCGGACAAATCCCCACAGAGTCTCCCCCGGTATGAATCCCAACAGAGTCTTGTACAATCTCCCACAGAATCTCCCCAACTTAAAAAAAAAAAAAAAAAAAAAAAAAGAAAAAAAAATCCTAGAAATCCCAGCACATCCCAGAAAATGGAATCTCCCCAGCACATCCCAGCGGGTCCTTTTGTAGACATCCCCAACAAGCTTACCCCAACAAATCCTAGAAATCCCACGTTGAAATAAATCCCCAGCATGCCCATTGTACAAAATTCCCCACAAAGAATCCACTTTATAAATATTCCCCACAAAGCTTCCCTTTTGTACAAATCCCCACAAAATACCTCCAATAAAATCCCCGTTGAGAACCTCCAAGCAAAACGGGACACAAAAAAAGAGAGCCTTACGAGGCAAATCATCACAGAATCTGGAAATACAAGCCTGAGCGGTCTAAAGGGTTTCGGCATACGAATCAAATCAATGGCGGGACTTCACAACAGAAATGAAGACGCAACAAAGCAACCGGGAACGATTGAGGTCACCAAACCGACCGTCATTTCCGAACTAACAATTGTCCTTTGTCTGAAAAGTTGAAACAGGTGTAATCCAAGACAACCGTGCAAAGAGCAGGTGTCGCCCAAAGAAGAAGGTACATGGGTACAAGAAATATTTTGGCAATAAGGAATTCACTCGAAAGGTAAGTTTCCACGAAACTCCCTTGTATCCTCTACTAAAACAAAAAAAAAATTTCAAAAAAAGAGGTCGTTTAGTATTCTCAAACTTTTTTCCTTTCAGCCAGCATTAGAGTTTTAAACTCTAAACTGAGCTTTTCCATGCAATCAGCATTAGGGTTTTAAACCCTGAACTGAATTTTCCTTTAGTCAGCATTAGGGTTTTAAACCCTAAACTGAACTTTTTCCTTTTAGCCAGCATTAGAGTTTTAAACTCTAAACTGAGCTTTTCCATGCAATCAGCATTAGGGTTTTAAACCCTAAACTGAATTTTCCTTTAGTCAGCATTAGGGTTTTAAACCCTAAACTGAACTTTTTCCTTTTAGCCAGCATTAGAGTTTTAAACTCTAAACTGAGCTTTTCCATGCAATCAGCATTAGGGTTTTAAACCCTAAACTGAATTTTCCTTTAGTCAGCATTAGGGTTTTAAACCCTAAACTGAACTTTTTCCTTTTAGCCAGCATTAGAGTTTTAAACTCTAAACTGAGCTTTTCCATGCAATCAGCATTAGGGTTTTAAACCCTGAACTGAATTTTCCTTTAGTCAGCATTAGGGTTTTAAACCCTAAACTGAACTTTTTCCTTTTAGCCAGCATTAGAGTTTTAAACTCTAAACTGAGCTTTTCCATGCAATCAGCATTAGGGTTTTAAACCCTAAACTGAACTTTTTCCTTTTAGCCAGCATTAGAGTTTTAAACTCTAAACTGAGCTTTTCCATGCAATCAGCATTAGGGTTTTAAACCCTAAACTGAACTTTTTCCTTTTAGCCAGCATTAGAGTTTTAAACTCTAAACTGAGCTTTTCCATGCAATCAGCATTAGGGTTTTAAACCCTAAACTGAATTTTCCTTTAGTCAGCATTAGGGTTTTAAACCCTAAACTGAACTTTTTCCTTTTAGCCAGCATTAGAGTTTTAAACTCTAAACTGAGCTTTTCCATGCAATCAGCATTAGGGTTTTAAACCCTAAACTGAATTTTCCTTTAGTCAGCATTAGGGTTTTAAACCCTAAACTGAACTTTTCCCTTTCAGCCAGCATTAGAGTTTTAAACTCTAAACTGAGCTTTTCCATGCAATCAGCATTAGGGTTTTAAACCCTAAACTGAATTTTCCTTTAGTCAGCATTAGGGTTTTAAACCCTAAACTGAACTTTTTCCTTTTAGCCAGCATTAGAGTTTTAAACTCTAAACTGAATTCTTCCTTTGTTCGGCGTAAGGGTTTTAAACCCTACACTGAACCTTTCCCCAACTAGTCGATATTAGGGCTCCAACCCTAAACTGAGCACGCATATCCTCTTTCATCAATTTTATGAACTTCCTGTTGAATAAGTAACGAAATTTTCCTAGTGAAACTGGGGCAGAAAATTTCGTTTGTTTGTTTCTTTTCTCCCGCAGGTCTGACCTCGAGCCACATGGATCGAAATGACCCACGAGATAAATCCCAGTTCGGAATCAAAGAAGAAAAAGACAAAAAGAGATATCCCGAGATATCAGAGTAAAGGGAAAGCAAATCGACTCCAACATTTGACTAAGGTCCTGACCTCTGCCGGTCACATTTTATTCGGTATCCCGGAGATTAAAAAACAAGTCGCCACAACTCGCAAGCATCAAGATTCAGATCAGAGTCTACAAGCAGAATCAGCTAAGACCCAAGATCAAGTCGTAAAAGAATCATAGATAGGAATCTTGTAACTAGCAGTTGACATGCATAAAAGTAGTTAGTTCAGTTTCCAATTTTCGCTTGGTTGTAATAAGGCGGTCAGTGACGTAGCAGTGACAACAGCAGCAGCAGTAGCGGCAAGCATTGCAGTCCCATGGTAGCCCCAGCTACCAAAACTTCTCGAACTACATTGACCTGATTCCTGTTTAGCCCAGGATATGTAGGAAATCTTTGAAGCAAGATTCGGTCAGATCTTTCAAAAAATGCTTCATACGGAGTGGTCTATAGGCAAAAATCGCTCATACACGCTCACTTGATCTTTGCACGAAAACCCTTCGTGTTTCCGAACAAAGAGGGGCAGCTGTGAGCACGTGATTTTTGCTTCACACGACAATCGCTCCAAAAAGAAATAAAAACAAATATAATTGGCCCTGCTGTACAATTTCGGATTTCTGTGCGGCACTTTGTTGATTTATTTAGGACTTTGGCCCATTTTTATTCACTTTATTAAAATAAAATTCAAAAAAAATATATATGTGTCCTGCATAATTCAAACCGTAACCCGGTCGTTAAACAGAAAATCGTGATTAGGCATTTTCGTCCGTGATTTTATTTGGTTTGACCTTACCTGTTTTGAAATATTTTAGTATGTGTGCAAATAATTGTATTTGAGTGTGTATTTAATTTTAATTTGATTTTTTGGCTTAGTTTTGTTTTAAAATAAATAAGAAAAAGAAAAAAAAAAGAAAATAATATAAAAAAATAATAATAAAAAGACCCCTTCCGGACTTGGGCCAATTTTAACAAAATTGGCCCAAACAAACAGCCCAAGACCCAGGCCTGCCCGGCCCAGGTCACCTGATGCCCAGGACGTCCAAACGACGTCGTTTGAGTCGCGCCTGATCTGGGCCGTTGATCTCAGAGTGATCAACGGCCAAGATCAATCCCCATAACCCATCAACAAACCCGACCCGTTTACACCCGGACCAAACCCAAACCCTCAACACTTGAAACGACACCGTTTCACTTAAGACCATCAGATCCAAACCGTAGATCTAGATTGATCTAACGGTTGAGATCAACCCACCCACTAACTATATAAGCCCAAATCCTTACCCTACCCCCCTATCCAATACCCCAGCCTCATCGTCTTCACCCAAACCCCCGAACCCTAGAGCCGCCCCTGCACACCTTCACCAAAAACCCGGCGGCCTGAACGCCGATGACCTCCACTTGAACACCATGGAACCTCCTCACCACCCTGAACATAGACCTATTAGCCGTTTGGTTCGAATCACCCCCCAGGTCCTCGAATCTTCATTTGAAGATTCGAGTCAAACTCGATCTACACGGTTTTACCCCAGCTTCACACCAGATACTCCCCAGACCCCCCTCGTGACCGAACCATACTTGGTTTGGTCCGAATCTGACCAGGGAAGCATGAATCCCAGATCTGAGTTCTGAGAACTTTGTAGTTCTTCATCGCTGGCCCATGCCAGTCCGAGCCAAAGAGATTAAGGTTTAATGGACCTTAATCGAAGTGTTTCTCATCTGAGAAACACTTCGATTAAAGTTCGTTCAGCCTTAAGAAAGGTCTGTCCAAATCCGGGTTCAAACTTTTTTAACTTTTCAAGTTTAAGGTGAGTCTGCTTTCTTTCCTTTATTTGTTTTAGTCCGTGTGATTTGTTTTAAAAGACTGTTCATATTTGTTTTAATTTTATCAACTTTTGTTTGTCCACTTTGTTTGAACCTCTGTGTTTGTCTAAATTCCCCCCCCTCCTATTCTGATAAGGCATTGTGTATTTGTTCGTGCAAGTAGCTGATTTTCGAATTTGGACCGATTAATTGACTCCTCGAGTGTATTCCTGTTTAGTCAGTATAATGCGAACCATGTATCAATACTGTTTAAATGTTTGATTTTTGGCTACGATTGTGTATGTTATAACTAATATAGTCGAGTCGACAAATGTCGTCAATTAATTTCAGTAGTTCGAATGTTAACAATTGAACATTTTGCCTGCTGCAACTTTGTTTGAATCAAAAGTAAGAATCAAGTAGGGTCATTTATAGTTGTATTTGAATCTGAAAATAAAAGGATAGATTGTTAAGCTGCAATCTGAATTGAGGGCATGTGCACTTGTGCACAGCATGTGCATTGTGCACTTGTGCACAGCATGTGCATTGTGCACAGCCTGGTTCCTGCACAAAGGCCCCTTTTGAATTAAAAATAGTTTGACAGCATGTGCTGTCAAAGCACACCCCTGCTGCCCATGCTCTACTTTAGTTTAAGAAGTATTAAACCTCACTTAAAAGAGTAAGACTGTCAGGGAATATCATGGGGGGATTTTGTTAATACTTAAATAACTAATGGGAATCTGAAATGGAAATGCACATGGGAGGGACTGGGGTATTCTGAAAAAAGGCTGTTAAAAAAGATAGTTTTGAGGTTTATAAAAGGGGGGGAGATATACAGAAGGGAGGAGAGACAGACTGGACCTGGAAGGCTGTAAAGAAAAAAAACACACACAGTGAGGATTTTCTGGGGAAAGAGAGCTGAAGAGGAAAATAGATACACTGTGAGGATAGAAAAGGAAAAGAGAGGGTAGACAGAAATATAAAGAGAGCAAGAAAGAGATAAGACAGATTAGGAAATCAGAAACTTGGTCTTGTTTGTCTGAAGCTCATCTATTGTCAATACGTTAGGCAGTAGTGCTTTCTTCTAAATTTCAATCGAGATTGTTGTTAGTGTTTGTTGCATTTGGTATACCCCGGAATTGGATTGTCTGGAGTATTGTTGCCATCACACTGTGTGCTGTTTCATTTGGTTTTCTCTTCTTCAACTCTAGTTCCACTTCGCAATAGAATCCTTTCTGTGGTGCTGTGCTGATTGCCGCTGCTATTCTGCTTACTGTTGCTGCTGCATTTCTGCCCTGCTGCTAGCTGCTAGTTCTGTTTCTTGCTGCTGTTGATTTCCCCATCTTTTTCTTCTTCCCCTTTGCATTTTCAGTGTTTTCCAGGTACACATTTCAAATCCAACTTTGGTGTTAACTGTAGCAATTCAAAAGCATGAAATGAAAGGAGTTCCTGAAGAAGATTTAGATATCTGTTTTGTATTGCTTGTGATATACTGACTTCAGTTGTATAAATTGATTAGTGTGATTCAGTAATGAAAGATTAGTTAGATAATAATCAATCAAGTTTAGCCTCTTGCATCTTAGTTTATAGTTGTTTGCTAGTACAAAATGTAATGATACAATACATAGAAGGCGTGGAGAATTAGCATAGATTTTTGACTGGATTCCCGTCAACTGGATGACATGCATAGAATAAAATATTTCCACCTTACACAAATGTCCCTTGTTCATTTTAGTTTTTCTCTTATCATAACTCGCCTGGCAGCATATAGAAAGCGCATTCACACCTCTGCAAGTAACGAGATATGGTGGTTAATTCCCTTAAATTCAGCTTCAATAAGTCTAGTTAAATTCAAGTCAAGGAACGTTAGGACGTAAGTGTAACATTGGGTCAAATCTCAAACGTAATTTCTTTTGCCCGATTGAAGTATATTTCACAATTCATGACATCCCTCCGCCTTGTAAACAGTTAATCAGAAACTGATAAGAATCCGGATTAGGCAAAAGCATATAGTTAAATTAGCATATTCCTTTTCTCTTAGTTTTAGGGACAAACGTAACAGAAATATAGTCGCTTTAGGATACCCTTCTAAAATAATGAGACGAGCCTCGCCAAATAAAAAATGCAAATTGCGGGGCCCTCAATCAACAACTAACGATAATCATTTAGAATTCAGGATAGGCCATTTAATAAATTTCATGGCCTTCTAACAAAATAATAGCGCGTTAGACTCCGTAGGCGCGTCTTAATTAAACCATATTCTTAAATTCGGGTGCACATTGATGTGACCCAAATCCAAATCTCAATGAAGTCAAAATGTGTTGACGATCACGGGCGCATTGATTGTGACGTGGTTCGAAATGCATTTTTTACGACGTTGGAATTCTATAAAAATAAGTGATAATGATAAAAGCGGTTTAAACTTAACAAAAGCACGTAAGTCATAACATGTATTTAAATCAGATATTTAGCCATTATAACAATTTAAGCGACCGTGCTAGAACCACGGGATTCGAGGGTGCCTAACACCTTCCCTCGGGTCAACAGAATTCCTTACTTAAAATTTCTGGTTCGCAGACTTCACTTGGAAAAGTCGAAAATTTCCTCGATTTGGGATTCAAGATAAACCGGTGACTTGGGACACCAAAAGCCAAACCTTTCCCAAGTGGCGACTCTGAATTAAATAAATAATCCCATTTCGAATATTGTCACTTAAATTGGAAAAACTCCCCCGCGCATCTAACCCCTCGGGGCGGGCGCGCAAAAAGGAGGTGTGACAATACTATCGATCTCGGATACGCTCCAATAAAGAAGAATGAGCGACTTTGCAAGCTAACACATGGTTGGGCTCAGAAACATCCAACCTCACGAACTGATTGTCTAAAGACTGAACATCCAAAGCAAGCGGTCTCTCACCGACCCGAATATAAGCAAGACTGCCCATACTGGCTGACTTCCTACTCAAAGCATCGACCACCACATTGGCCTTTCCCAGATAATATAAAATGGTGATATCATAGTCTTTTAATAGCTCCAACCACCTTATCTGCCTCAAATTAGCTCCTTCTACTTGAACAAATACTGTAGACTCTTGTGATCCATGAATACCTCATATGCCACGCCATACATATAACGCCTCCGAATCTTCAATGCGTGAACAATGGCTGCTAACTCCAAATCATGAACCGAATAGTTCTTCTCATGAATCTTCAACTGCCGTGAAGCATAGGCAATGACCTCGCCATCCTACATCAACACTGCACCAAGTCCAATATGAGATGCATCACAATAAACCATATAAGGCCCTGAACCTGTGGGCAAAACCAACACCGGTGCTGTAGTTAGAGCTGTCTTGAGCTTCTGAAAGCTCGCCTCACACTCATCAAACCGTCTAAACTTGGCACCTTTTTGGGTCAACCTGGTCATCGGGGATGCAATAGACGAGAACCCCTCCATAAACCGACAATAGTAGTCTGCTAGTCCTAAGAAACTCCAGATCTCTGTAGCTGATACTGGTCTAGGCTAGTTCTTGACTAACTCAATCTTCTTCGGATCAACATAAATACCCTTTGCAGATACAACATGACCAAGGAATGCAACTGAACCCAACCAGAACTCACACTTTGAAAACTTGGCATACAATTGACTATCCCTTAGAGTCTGAAGAACCACTCTAAGATGCTGCTCGTGCTCCTCCCAGCTGTGGGAATAAATCAAAATATCATCAATGAAGACTATCACGAACGAATCCAAGTAAGGCCTGAACACTCGGTTCATCAACTCCATAAAAGCTACTGGGGCATTTGTCAACCCGAATGAGATAACCAAGAACTCATAATGCCCGTACCGAGTGCGGAAAGCTGTCTTAGGAACATCAGATGCCCTAATCCTCAGCTGATGGTAGCCCGATCTCAAGTCAATCTTCGAAAATATCTTAACACCTTGAAGCTGATTAAACAAATCATCAATCCTCGACAATGGATACTTGTTCTTGATTTTAACCTTGTTCAATTGCCGGTAATCTATACACATTCGCATCGATCTGTCCTTCTTCTTAACAAACAACACCAGCGCACCTCAAGGCGAAACACTAGGTCTAATGAAACCCTTCTCAAGCAAGTCTTGCAACTGCTCCTTCAACTCTTTCGATTCAGGCGGGGCCATACGATACGGCGGAATAGAAATGGGTTGAGTGCCCGGAGCCAAATCAATGCAAAAGTCAATATCTTTGTCGGGTGGCATACCCGACAGGTCTGAAGGAATTACCTTAGGGAACTCATGAACAACAGACATAGAATCAATAAAAGGAACCTCGGCACTAGAATCACAAACATATGCCAAATAGGCCAAACACCCCTTCTAGACCATATGCCGAGCCTTTACATAAGAAATGACACTATAGGTAGAATGACCAGGAGTCCCTCTCTACTCTAAACGAGGTAAACCCCGCAAAGCTAAGGTCATAATCTTGGCATGACAATCCAAGATAGCATTGTAAGGTGATAATCTATCCATCCCCAATATGACATCGAAATCAACCATGTCTAGAAGCAACAAATCTACACGAGTCTCAAGACCCCTAATCACAACTATACAAGAGTAATGAACTCGATCTACCATAATAGAATCACCTACCGGTGTAGACACATATACAGGGGCACTCAAGGAATCACTAGGCATGACCAGATACGGTGCAAAATAAGATGACACATAGGAGTATATAGACCCTGGATCAATTGAAACTGAAGCATCTTGGCCACAAACCAGAACAATACCTGTGATAACTGCATCTGATACCTCAGCCTCAGGCCTGGCTGGAAAAGCATAACATCGGGGTTGGGCCCACCATCTTGGGCTACATCTCTGGGACGGCCTGCAGCTGGCTGGCATCCACCTCTAGCGGTCTGAGCTCTACCTTTAAGACCTCTACCTCCACCTCTAGCACCTATAGAGGTACAACCATCTCTAGCTGGCTGAGCGGGCTGTAGAATACATGGCACCTAAACCATAGCACGAGAACGCTGCTACTGCGACTAAGTACCCACTAATCTCGAACAAACACTACGTATATGACCATACTCACCACACTCATAGCATCCACCTGAATGCTACGGTTGAGGAAATTGAGACTAACCTAGGTGACCTGAATGACCACCCCGAAAACTCTGGAGCGATGGTGCATTGATAAGAGCTGGTGATGCACTGTAGGGCTGCTGATCGGAATATTGCATATGAGAATCACAACCACCTAAAGCACCGAGAGAAACCTGAAGGGCTGACTGAAAACGCCTAGGAGGATAGCCTCTACCATACAAATCTCTGCCTCTAGATGAGGTACCACTGAATTGGCCTGAATGACGAGGCCTCTTGTCAGACCCCTGACCACCTCCCTACGATAGAACCATCTCAACTCTCCTGGCCACATTGGCCGCCTCCTAGAAAGAAATTTCACTCCCAGTCTCCTTAGACATTTGAAGGCAAATCAGCTGAATAAGTCCCTCAATAAACCTCCTTACCGTCTCTCTTTCAGTGGGAAGTATGATAAGAGCATGATGGGCCAAGTCAATGAATCTGGTCTCATACTAAGTAACAGTCATAGAACCTTGCTGGAGATGCTCAAACTACCTCCGATAGATCTCTCTCTGAGTGATGGGGAGAAACTTCTCTAGAAATAGCTGAGTAAACTGCTCCCAAGTCAAAGTTTGTGATCCGGCTGATCTAGACAAACAATAATCTCTCCACCAAGTCTTAGCAGATCCAGACAAGAGGAAAGTAGCAAAGTCGACCCCATTGGTCTCCATTATCCCCATGTTCCTGAGAACCTCATGATAGTTGTCTAGATAATCCTAGGGATCTTCAGAAGATGCACCGCTGAAAGTAGTAATGAAGAGCTTGGTGAACCTGTCCAATCTCCACAAAGCATCGACAGACATAGTCGCTCCATCACCGGCCTGAGCTACCACACCCGGCTGAACTGCTCCAACTGGCTGAGCTGTTAGAGTCTGAAACTGGGGAGCCATCTGCTCCGGAGTGCGAGTAGCAGGAGTCTAGGCTCCTCCTCCAGCCTGAGAGACGGCTGGGGCTATAGGAAGCAAGCTTGCCTAGGTGACACTCTCCATAAGGCCCACTAGACGGACCAGAGCATCCTAGAGTACTAGGGTAGCAATAAACCCCTCTAGGACCTGAGCTGGGCCCACCGGAACTGTCTGGGCTGGAACCTCGTCATCAAAGTCAACAATAGGCTCCGCCGCTGGTACTACTGCCCTGGGCTGAGCTCTGCCCCTACCTCGGCCTCTAGCATGGCCTCAACATCGCCCTCTACCCCTCGTGGAAGCTGCTGCTTGGGGCTCAGGCTGCTGATCGGTGGATGAGGAAGCGCGTGTTCTCGCCATCTGCGAAAGAACAGAGTAGAAATTCAATTAGCATTGAGAAACCAAACTGCATGATAGGAAAGAATAAATGTGACATTTTTTTCCTAACTATGTAGCCTCTGGGGGATAAATACAGACGTCTCCGTGCCGATCGCTCCGACTCTACCAAGCTTGTCCGTGAATTGTGAGACCTATGTAACCTAGAGTTCTGATCCCAACTTGTCACGACCCCGATTTCCCACCATCGAGAGTCGTGATGGCGCCTACTCGTAGAAGCTAGGCAAGCTACGAAATAAAGAATCCCTAACTCATTCATTTTAGCCCTTTTAACAATTTGAATTAATCGGTATCAACATTGAAATATTAACGATAAATAAAATCAAGCGGAAGACTTAATATGATAAAATAACCCAAGCCAGTACGACAATGCCAACATACATCTCTATCCGGAATCCGGTGTCACAATATCACAGACTGTCTATGAATACTACAACAAATGTCTGAAAAGAAGGTACAATCTATCTAAAAAACAAATGAAAACAAAATACATAATAAGACAGAAGAGAACGCCAGGCCTGCGGATGCCTGCAGGACTACCTCGGGATCTCTAGCTGGACTGAAGGCAGCCACCCAAATGTTACTGTCCAAAAGGTGCTCCAGGATCTGCACATAGTGTAGAGTGTAGCATCAACACAACCAACCCCATGTGCTGGTAAGTGCCTAGCCTAACCTCCGTGAAGTAGTGACGAGGCTAGGACCAAACTACCAAATAAACCTGTGCAGTTATATAATATGCAATGGAAAATAAAACAGGGACAACAAGTAAAGATGGGAGGGGGTACATACTGCGAGGGTATACCAATATCAATAGTAAATCAATAGAAAGTCACAAGGACAAGTTAGAGTTCACAGCAAAATAATAAGGAACTCGTAACCAATCTATAAACACTTAGTATAATCAATTGTTGCGGCGTGAAACCCGACCCGATTATATTATTGTTGCGGCGAGCAACCCAATCCAATTATATCATTGTTGCAGCGTGCAACCCGATCCGATTATATTATTGTTGCGGCGAGCAACCCAATACAATTATATCATTGTTGCGGTGTGCAACCCGATCCATATATAATATTGTTGCGGCGTGCAACCCGATCCAAATATAATATTGTTTCGGCGTGCAACCCGATCCAAATATAATATTATTGCGGCACGCAACCCGATCCACATATACAATAACCAACAATCATTACCAGAGTCCCGACAAGGGATCAATAAAGAACTACACTGTTCCGGCAAGGGAATCAACAATATAAGTAAATACGTCCCAGCAAGGGAGAAACAACTATAACCAAACTTGTTCCAACATCTAACTACCTCAGCTAACACCAATACTCAATCACAAGTAATTCCCACGAGAATAATCATAATCCTTGCTCAATACAGAGAATCATCAACTTAAGCATCCGTAGTATTATTTAAGAACACAATAAGTTACAATTTGAGACTAACGGTCATACTTGACACCAACATATAGAAACTCGTCACCATGCCTATATGTCGTACTCAACAAGAAACAAGTAGAAAAATGACACAACTCCTAATCCCTCAAGCTAAGGTTAAACCAAACACTTACCTCGATGCCACGAACACAATTCAAGCCTCTACTATCGCTTTACCTCTTGATTCCACCACCAATTCACTCGTATCTAGCCACAAGTTATTTAATTACATCAATAAATGCTAAATGAATCAATTCCAATGCATGAAAATAAGTTTCCCAAAGTTTTACCCAAAAAGTCAAAAATCGCCCCCGGGCTCACATGGTCAAAACCCGAGGTTCGAACCAAAACCCGATTACCCATTCCCCCACGAACCCAAATATATAATTTGTTTGAAATCGGACCTCAAATCGAGGTCCAAGTCCCCAATTTTTTGAAAAACCTAGGTTCTACCCAAAACACCCAATTTCCCCCATGAAATCATTGATTTTGAGTCGAAATCATCTGAAAAGATGATAATGATTGAAGAAAACAAGTTAAAATTGACTTACAATCGATTTGGAAGAAGAGTTGTCTTTGAAAAATCGCCCAAGAGTGTTTTGGTTTTTAAAGAGTGTGAAAAATGAGAGATTTTCGGCTAAGTTATAAAATTGCAGGTTGCAGAAATGGGAATTGCGACCAGGGTTCACAATTATGAACCCCGACCTATTCTATGTTCGCATTTGCGAAGGGGTTCTCGCATTTGCGAGTTGGGAAATGCGAACAAAGGATCTAATTTGCGGTAACAGGCCCAAAAAGGGCGTATCGCATTTGCGAAGGATATTTCGCATTTGCAAGGAAGAGCTAGCCTGGGCTGTTTCGCATTTGAGACTCAGCCTTCGCATTTGCGAACTCGCATTTATGAGCCAGGCAGGCCTGATCACACCAGCTAAAAATCTACAATTCACCAAGTCCCAAATCCACCCCGTGGCCTATCCAAAACTCACCCGAGCCCTCGAGACTCTAAACCAAACATGCACACCAACCTAAAAACATCATACAGACTCGCTCGTTTATTCAATTCACTAAAATAACATCAACAACTATGAATTTAGCATCAAAACCATGAAATTTTCTTAAGAACATCAAATTTTCAATTTTCTCAAAAATGATCCAATTCATGTCATTTCAAGTCCGTTTCTTACCAAATTTCACAAACTTACCTCAAATCACATATAAGACCTGCACCGGGTGGTGACACTAAAATACGGGCCCGATACCATCAATTTTTAATCACAATGTATTTCCAAAACTCATAAACAATTTTCTTTAAAAATTTATTTCTCGGGCTTGGGACCTCGAAATTCGATTCCGGGCATATGCCCAAGTCCCATATTTTCCTACGGACCCTCCGGGACCGTCCAATCACGGGTCCGAGTTCGTTTACCCAAAGTGTTGACCGAAGTCAACTTAAACTCATTTTAAATGTAAAATTCATCATTTTTCATAGATTTTCACAAAATGGCTTTCTCGCTACGTGCCCGGACTGCGCACGCAAATCGAGGTGATGCTGAAAGAGGTTTTTATGGCCTCAGAACGCAGAATTCATTTTAAAAACAAGTGATAACCCAAAGCATTTTAAAAACAAGTGATGACCTTTTGGGTCATCATAATGGACATTGGCGGATATAATGGATCATTCACACATTTGACCGTGTGCCTATTGGGCCTATTCGTAGAACATGGAACGTTACTCTCAAAATAATGATAACAAAAATGAGTAGTTTCCTTTGCAAGATAAGCTTCACATATAGATCCTTCAATCATATTCCTCGGCTTAACAAATTATTTGCATTTGCCAATTGTCCTACATAATGTCATGTTAGCCAAGAACATTCAAATAAAACAGAAAATTACATCAAACTTATAATATTACCTTTCAAAGGGATACATCCATCTGCATTTAACAGGTCCTCCAAGTCATGCCTCGTGTACAAGGTGGATTGGAAGGTGTTCCACCACATCAAAAAATCACATGAAAGTATTTTTTCTATCTTACTAGAAGTTACACGAATGTTCTGATCCATCCGGAGTAGGTTTTCTTCCCTTAATGTGGTAGAACACAAGTCTTTAAAAAATAAACTAATCTCTGTGATGGGTTTCCAGATTCTTTCAAGCAAACTACAACATGCAATAGGCACTAAGGTCTCCATGAAAATATGACAGTCATGACTTTTCAAATGGCTCAACTTCCCTACCTCTATATCTACTTTTTCCAAGATTCGATGCATAACCCTCATACATCTTCAATTTCGTAACCCAATCACAAATTTTCCGTCTTTCCTCCAAAGTGAATGTATAACATGCTTTGGGCTTGAACACCTTACCATTGTTTGCTGTATGGAAGTATAATTCAGGCTGCCTGTAATATTCTTGTAAGTCCATTCTAGTAAGTCTATTCTAGCCTTCGGATTATCCTTTGTCTTACCTTTAACATCCATCACTGTGTTGAACAAATTGTCAAAATAATTTTTCTCAATATGCATGACATCAAGATTGTGACGTAGAATATTATCCTTCCAATAAGGCAACTCCCAAAATATACTCTGTTTCATCCAACTATGAGTAACACAGTATCCGAGGAATCTATAAGTTGGAGCTTCAGTAACTTTACTGATGTTCTAGACCCTCTCCCAAATTTTCTCACCTGAAAGTATCGGAGGTGGAGAATCATATTCCATTTTATTCTTTTCGAATGCATTTTTCATCCTTCTAATCATGAGGCAAGAATTGACGATGACAATCAAACCATGATTGCTTTCGGCAATGTTTCAAAGTGAACGCTTTACTATTTTCCATGCAGTAAAGACAAGCTAGCTTTCCAGCAGTCATCCACCCAGACAACATTCCATACACGGGAAAATCATTAATAGTCCACATTTATTTAGCACGCAAATTGAAATTCTGCTTGGTTGATATGTCATATGTTTCAACACCATCATACCACAATTGTTTTAGCTCATCAATCAATGGTTGCAAATATACATCAATCAAACTTTTTGAATTACGTGGACCGGGGATAATACAATTTAAGAATATATACGGACTAGTCATTCACAACTCGGGTGCTAGATTATAAGGTGTAAGAAAGATAGGCCAACATGAATATAGTGTCGTAGATACAGAAAAAGGCGTGAAACTATCCGTACACAGACCTAACCGAATGTTCCTTGGTTCACTAGCAAAATCTGGATATGTCCTATGAAAGTGATTCCAAGCTTCTCCATCTGAAGGATGACACATAACACCAGTTGGTCTTCTATTTTCAAAGTGCTATCTCTTATGAGGAGAAGAACTCATCGATGAATATAACCTCTTTAACCTAGGTCTAAGAGGTAAATAATGCATCACCTTGATAGCGACCATATTCCCGCTGGAAAGCCTCTTGAAATGAGGCTTTTCGCAAAATTTACAACTCTCTAAAGTTGCATCATCTTTATCATATAACATGCAACCATCTTCACAACAATCAATTCTCATTGACAAAGGTCCTAACTTAGAAACCAATCTCTTTACCTTATAGAAATCACCAGGTAAGTTGATATTAGGGTCAACTAGTTCACTCATAAGGTCAATGAAAGATTCCATGGCTGCTTGAGAAATATTTCAATAAGATTTTATACTTAGTAATCTAACCGCAACAGACAGCTCGGAGCGCGGACTTCCTTCACATAGTGGACGACTAGCTTCCTCTAACTGTTCATAAAAATGTTTTGCATCATCATTAGGAGTTTGTTCAACATTTTCATTGGGCTCACCACAGAAGTGCATCTCAAAAGCATCCGTAACCATATTATGAATTCTAGAATCATGATTTGTATTCTCCACCGACCTACTACTCTCACCAACAACCATGTTATGAAATATCCTACAGCTACCATCGATCTCTCCATGATATGTCTACATAAAGTAATTCTATATAAACCTCTTCCTATAAAGATGAAGCATAACTTCCTCCGATTTTTCAAACTTCATACAGTCGCACCTAACACAAGGGCACCTAATTACTCCTTCACTTTGATATGGTGGAAGTGACATTGCATGTCAAATAAAGTCATCAACCCCTTCTACAAAATCCTCCCGCAATCCCCCCCGATTAGGATAATTCCTATTGTACATCCAAGTAAGATGTTCCATCTATACAAATAAAACAAGAACTAATTAATTTAGTTAATTGATATCATAATCTTTTTTTAGTTAGTTCATATCCTAAAAGTTACAATTCATATTCTAAAAATTTAATTCGTATCCTAAAATTTTAATTTATAAACTAAAATCCAATTCATATCCTAAAAGTTCAATTCATATCCTAAAAGTTCAATTCATATCCTAAAATTTCAATTCATATCCTAAAATTTCAATTTATAAACTAAAAGTTCAATTCATATCTAAAAAGTTCAATTTATAAACTAAAAATTCAATTCATATCCAAAAGGTCCAATTCATAAACTAAAAGTTCAACTACAAATCCTAAAAGTTCAATTCATATCCTAAAATTTCAATTTATAAACTAAAAGTTCAATTCATAAACTGAAAGTTCAATTTATATCCAAAAAGTTCAATTCATAAACTTAAAATTCAATTCATATCCAAAAGGTCAAATTCATAAAATAAATGTTCAACTACAATTCCTAAACCCTACATTCTAACTAAACTATTCAAGACTATACAACATATAATTCCAATCTTACTAAACTATTCAAGACTAATAAAACCAATTAGTTAACAAAATTAATAAACAAAACTAATTAAAATAAGACCTAAACCCTAGTCCTCAATAAAATACAATATTCAAAGAATTCAAACACTAACTGAGACAATAAAATACAATGTTTAAATAATTGAAACAACAACTAGAAATAACAAAGAAATGGATTGTAATTCAAACCTAGAATTTTTAGGTGGAGAAGGAGAGGGGCGGAAGTCCTAAAAGCAGTGGCCGCGGTAGCTCCGGCAACGGCGATGGCTACGGGCGGTGGCTACACAGGGTGGGGAATGGGATTTGTGTGAGAAAAATAGAGAAGGGGAGGGAAGGTATTGAGGGAGGAGTTAGAAAAATTTTGGGGAAGAAAATAAGAGAAATAGGGGAAACCCGTATTTCATTCTAAATTTCAGAATTATCGACCAACATTGGTTGGTAATTTGGTCGGTACATTTAGTGTTGACCGTTTGACCAAATACCGACCAACTTCGTTTATTTCGACCGTTTAAAAAAATCTAAATTCTTTATTTCTTCGTTTTTATTTTTAACATATTATAAGCTATAAAAAATTATTATAAACTGTAAAAAATATTATTAACTATAAATATTTATTTTATTTAACTACAATTATTATAAGTAATTATTAACTATAAGCATAATCTTTACAAAAAATTATATTAACTAGATAATTACTTTTAATAGATTATAATAGCATCTATATAAGTAAATTTTTAAGTTATATTTAAGTATATGAGTAATTTCAGACACACACACATAAACTATATTGTAATTGATGATCAATCTTATACATTACTACGTACGTACGTGTGACGATCGTTTCAAGAATTTACGCCCCGATCCCCTAATAACTGTTTTTCTCGAGTTTGTTTCTTCTATTTTGATTCGCCAGGATATTTGGTTTCGAGTTTCGGAGTGTTTTGGGACACTTAGTCCCTAAATGAGAGCTTAAATTTTAGAATTTGGACCATAGTCAGAGTAGTGTGAAGACGGACTCAGAATGGAATTTCGTCGGTTTTGTAAGCTTCACTGGGTAGTTTCGGGTTTAGGAGCGTGTTCGGATTGTGTTTTGGAGGTTCGTAACTAATTTAGGCTTGAAATGGCAAAAGTTGAATTTTTGAAGTTTTCGGTTCGATAGTGAGATTTTGATATCAGGGTCGAAATGGAATTATGGAAGTTGATATAGCTCCGTAGTGTTGAATGTGACGTGCTTGCAAAAATTCAGGTCATTCGGACGAGGTTTGATAGACTTTTTGATCGAAAGCATAATTTGAGAGTTTTTGGAGTTCTTAGGCTTAAATCCTATGTTAAATTGATGTTTTGATGTTCTCTTGAGCGTTCCGAAGATTGAAACAAATTTGAATGATGTTTTAGGATTGGTTGGAATATTTTGTTGAGGTCCCGGGGGCCTCAGGTGTGTTTCGGATGCTCAACGGGCCATTTTGGATCTTAGGAAAATTGCAGAAAATTTGCAGCAGCCCAGTTCTGGTTTCCTTCTTCGCGTTCGCGAGTAGAGTCTCACGTTCGCGAAGAGGAGATGGGTCTGGAGGAGGTTTAATGCTTCACGTTCTCGAAGGTTCTCTCGCGTTCACGAAGCTATATACCTACGCGTTCGCGAGGGTAGTTCCGTGTTCGCGAAGGAGGAGAAAATTTTGCATCGCATTCACGATGAAGGAAGCTGGACCTAAGAGGAGTTGTACTTTGTGAACGCGAGGGTCCTTCCGCGTTCGCGAAGAAGGAAATACCTGGGCAAAATGTTTAAGTTCAAAATCGAGAGTTTAGCCATTTTTGTGAAAACTAGAGCTTGGGAGCTCGGATTTGAGTGAGGTTTTGAGTAATTTTGAGAGATATCGATTGGGTAACGATTCTTAACTTCTTTTTTCTTGTAACCCAATAATCTAAACATGAATTCATCATTTAATTTCGGAATTTGGATGAAAATTGGGGGAAAGTTCTTAGACCTAAAATTTGAGTTTTGATTGGGGATTTGACATTGGATTTGGATAATATTGGTATGGTTAGACTCGTGAGAGTATGAGGATTCTGAAAATGTAATTTTTACCTGATTTCGAAATGTGGGCCTAGAGGGCATTTTGGTCATTTTACCTAATTTCGCGTATTAACTTAGAATTTATTAGTGGAATCACTTACTTGAAGTGTTATTTACATTATGCAATTAATTTCAATAGATTTGGGCCATTTGGAGCCAAGTACTCGTGATAAGAATGTGGTTTCAGGTTGATTTTGAGCCTGTTCGAGGTAAGTGACTCGCCTAACCTTGTGTGGGGGGAAACTCCCCTTGGGATTTAGTATTGTTGATATTTGAAATGCCTTGTACGTGAGGTGACGAGTTTGTACTTGTGCTAATTGTTGAAAATCCGTTTCCATTAAGTAACTATAATTGTGTTTCTTTTCTTGTTTATACTACTTGCAATTTAAGCATACTATTAGCTTAGGGAAGCATGTCCAATTGACTTAATTGTTTTACTTGCTCAAATTGTTTTATTCGAATTATGTGTAGCATGCTAGGTTAGAAATACTTGTCTTACCTTGTTATGGAATTTGGATTGAACTGAATATTTTTGTGATGCTGCTGTGTGTTTACTTTGGGACTACGGGACGGTATCCCGGTAGATCCCCCCTGCATGTTTATTCTTGGACTACGGATTTGTATTCCGGTAGATCCCCCTGCACATTTACATTGGAACTACGAGACTGCACCCGATAGATTCCCCCAGTTCTGGGTATTTACATTTGGGGACTACAGATCGGGTTTCCGGTAGATCCCTGACGCGCTATGATTTGGACTACGGGACGACACCCGGGAGATCCACTAGACATTTAGATTTGGGTGCTACAGGACGGTATCCTGGTAGATCCCTGATTTGCTGGATATTTACATTTAGGGGCTATAGGACGGTATCCTGGTAGATCCCCGGTTGCTATCTCTGTGTTGAGTTGTATTCCTTTCTGTGATTAATTTGTCTATATTGTAGTTGTTGTTCTTTCTAATCTGTGTTACTTCTTACTGTTGCACTTAGTTATACTGTCTTATCCTATACTGTTATATCTTGTTTTTCATTTAAACTCATTAGGGCCCTGACCTTCCTCATCACTACCCAACCGAGGTTAGGCTTGACACTTACTGAGTACCGCTGTGGTGTACTCATGCCCTTTCTGTGCATGTTTTTCATGTACAGATCCAGGTACTTTCACTCAGTCTTATCATTGTTGAGGCAAGGCGCTTTCATAGAGACTTCAAGGTATATCTGCCGCGTCCACAGACCGCGGAGCCCCTTTATATTTTCTGTACTAGCATAGCCCTTCTATATTTTCCTTTTTGATAGACATTCTGGAGTTAGAGCTTTTATGTATCTCTTAGCTTGTGATTCATAGGGTTCCGGATTTTGGGAGTGTTAGGTTACAATTTGTACTATTATATGTCAGGCGACATGTTAAACACTGTTTCGTTTTGTTATCTCAGTTTTAATTATTTTCTTTCCGCAATTGTTTTCTTTTTTGAATTTGTTAGGCTTACCTAGTCGTAGAGACTAGGTGCCGTCACGATAGTTCACGGAGGGCGAACTGGTGTCGTGACAAGTTGGTATCAGAGCTCTAGGTTCATAGGAGTCATGAATTGTAAGCCAGTTTATTAGAGTCTCGCGAATCGGTACGAAAGCGTCTTTTCTTATCTACGAGAGGCTATGTAACTCTTAGTAAAATTCCACTTATTTTGACCTCCTTGTTGTGCGAGATACTTGACATCACCAATTATAAATCTCTATATTCCATTGTCTCACAAATGGTGAGGACACGTGCCACCAGAGATGACCATGCACACGCTCCCCCTACTAGAACCGTCAGAGGTCGAGGCCGGGTAGAGGTCAAGGACGTGCCCGTGGTGCACCTAGAGCACCCACGCAATCTACCATAGAGGAGCCACCAGCAGCTCCAGCTGGAGTCCAGACACCCAATACTCCTACTGCTACTACCACTCTAGTACTTCAAGAGATATTAGCACAATTCCTGAGCATATTTGGTTCATTAGTTCAGGCATGGTAGATTCAGGTTGTACCAACTACTTTATAGATCGGGGGAGGGAACCACACTACTGCCGCCCCCACTCCCGAGCAGCGAGTTCTCATTGTTCAGGTTCCATGTGTCATGGCGACACAGCCTGTGGTCCCAGTTCAGTGGGTGGTGAGGACCTCTCGCTGAGTAGAGGACAGGTAGGTCTAGGAGGGAGAGGATAGACAAGGTCAGGAGGGGGAGTATAGAGAAATGAGAAGACCTTGTAGACCGGAGAGACCCAATGATCCTTATTTTGGAGGAAGAGTACGACATGGTAGAGGTTTCGTGGGTCAGTCAGCTCAGTTTGTATCTCAGGCTTCGCATAGTGTTTCAGGTGTTCAGGGGTCTTGAATTACCCACACCGCACAGTTCCCACTGCCACATCGTCCGCATGGTTGTTTTGAGTGTGGTGACATATGCCATGTGGTGAGGTATTGCCCCAGACTAGGGAGGGGTGCACCTCCACAGACTTCTCAGCCATAGTGTGCCCCGTAGAGTTCTCAAGTTGTGGTTATAGATCCAGTTGCTACCCCACCTGCTCAGCCAGCTAGAGGTGGAGGTTGGGGAGGTAGAGGTCGCCCTAGAGGGGGAGGCCAAACTAGATATTATGCCCTTCTTGCCCGTACCAAGGCTGTTGCCTCCGATTCTGTCATCACAGGTATTGTCCTAGTTTGTCACAGAGATACATCGATTCTATTTGATCCAGGCTCCACTTATTCTTATGTGTCTTCTTATTTTGCCCCGCATTTGGGTATGCCTCAGGATTCTTTGAGTTCCCCCATTTATGTTTCTACTCATGTGGGAGATTCTTCTATTGTGAACCACGTTTATCGGTCGTGTTTGGTTGCTCTTAGTGGTTTTGAGACCAGAGCCGACTTATTATTGCTCAGCATGGTAGATTTTGATATTATCTTGGGCATGGACTGGTTGTTACCCCATTATGCTATTCTTGATTGTCACGCCAAAACCATGACGCTGGCTATGCCAGGTGTACCGCATGTTAAGTGGAGGGGTGCTTTAGATCACACTCCCAGTAGAGTTATTTCTTTCCTTAAGGCTCAGCAAATGGTTGAGAAGTGGTGTGACGCATATCTAGCTTATGTGTGAGATGTCAGTATTGATACCCGTTCAGTTGATTTAGTCACAGTAGTACGAGATTTTTCTGATGTGTTTCCAGCTGACCTTCTGGGCATGCCGCCCGATAGAGATATTTATTTTGGCATTGATCTGTTGTTGGGCACTCGACCCATTTCTATTCCTCCGTATTGTATGGCTTCTCCCGAGTTTAAGGATCAGTTACAGGAATTGCTTGATAAGGGTTTTATTCGGCCCAATGTATCACCTTGGGGTGCTCCTGTCTTGTTTGTGAAGAAAAAAAGGATGGTTTTATGTGTATGTGCAATGATTACCACTAGTTGAACAAAGTTACAGTGAAGAACTGGTATCCTTTGCATCATATTGATGATTTGTTTTACCAACTTTAGGGCGCACAAGTGTTTTCTAAGATTGACTTACGCTTAGGTTACCATCAGTTAAAGATTCGGGAGCCAGATATCCCGAAGACTGCTTTCAGAATTCGGTATGGTCATTATGAGTTCCTTGTTATGTCATTTGGGCGGACCGATGCCCCAACAACCTTTATGCATTTGATGCACAGTGTGTTCTGGCAATATCTTGACTCGTTCGTGATTGTCTTTATTGATGATATTCTGGTGTATTCCCGAAGTCAGGAAGATCATGAGCAGCACCTGAGGACAGTGCTCCAGACATTGAGGGAATAGAAGTTATATGCTAAGTTCTTGAATTGTGAATTTTGGTTGGATTCCGTGGAATTCCTGGGCCACGTGGTATCGAGTGAGGGTATTCAAGTGGATCCGAAGAAAGTAGAGGCAGTGCAAAGTTGGCCCAGACCATCCTCAGCTACAGAGATCCACAGTTTTCTTGGCTTGGTGGGTTATTACCGATGTTCTGTTAAGGGGTTTTCATCGATTGCAGCCCCTATGACCAGGTTGACCTAGAAGGGTGATCCGTTCTAGTGGACGGAAGAGTGTGAGGCGAGCTTTCAAAAGCTCAAGACAGCTTTGACTACAATCCTAGTTTTGATATTGCCTACAGGTTCAGGGTCTTATACTGTCTATTGTGATGCCTCGAGGATTGGCCTTGGAGCGGTATTGATGCAGGATGGTAGGGTGATTGCCTACGTGTCCAGAGAGTTGAAAGTACATGAGAAGAATTATCCTGTCCATGATCTCGAGTTAGCTGCTATTGTTCACACATTGAAGACCTGGCGTCATTATTTATACGGTGTTCCTTGTGAGATTTATACCAATCATCAGAGTTTGTAGCACCTGTTCAAGCAAAATGATCTTAATTTGCACCAAAGGAGGTGGTTAGAGCTGCTGAAGGACTATGATATCACTATTTTGTATCACCCGGTCAAGGCCAATATGGTGGCCGATGCTTTGAGTCGCTGGGCAGAGAGTTTGGGGAGTTTGCCTTATTTACTAGCAGTGGAGAGGCCCATGGCAATAGATGTTCAGGCCTTAGCCAGCCAGTTGGTGATATTAGATCTTCGGAGCCCAACCAGTTTATAGCTTGGGTGGTTTCTTGGTCTTCCTTATTTGATCGTATTAGGGAGTGTCAGTTTGATGACCCTCATTTGCTTGTCATCAAGGATAAGGTTCGGCACAGTGATGCCAGAGATGTGACTATTAGTGATGATGGGTTATTGAGGATGCAGGGTCGGATTTGTATGCCTAATGTTGATGGGCTTCGGGAGTTGATTCTAGAGAAGGCCCATAGTTCGCGGTATTCCATTCATTCGGGTGCCATGAAGATGTACTAGATTTGAGGCAACACTATTGGTGGATGCGGATGAAGAAAGATATAGTTGGGTTTGTAGCTTGGTGCCTCAATTGATAGCAGGTGAAGTATGAGCACCAGAGACCGGGTGGGTTGCTTTTGTAGATAGAGATTCCGGAGTGGAAGTGGGAGCGGATCACCATGGACTTTGTAGTTGGGATCCAACAAACTTTGAGTAAGTTCGACGCCATTTGGGTGATTGTGGATCGGCTGACCAAGTCCGCGCATTTTATTCATGTGTGTACTACCTATTCTTCGGAGCGTATGAGGGAGATTTATATACGAGAGATTGTTCATCTGCATGGTATTCCAGTTTCCATCATTTCAGATAGAGGTACTCAGTTCACATCACGATTCTGGAGGGCTGTACAACATGAGTTGGGTACTCAACTGGAGTTGAGCACAACATTTCACCCTCAGATGGACGGACAGTTCGAGTGCACTATTTATATTCTTGAGGATATGCTCCGTGTGTGTGTGTGATTGAGTTTGGAGGGTCTTGGGATCAGCTCTTACCATTGGCAGAGTTTTCCTACAATAACAACTATCAGTCCAGCATTCAGATGGCACCGTATGATGCTTTATATGGTAGGCGGTGTAGATCCTTGGTAGGTTGGTTTGAGCCGGGTGAGGCTGGATTATTTGGCACAAACTTGGTTCAGAATGCCTTGGAGAAGGTTAAGGTGATTTAGGATAGGCTCCATATAGCCCAGTCCAGACATAAAAGTTACGCAGACCAGAAGGTTTGTGATGTTTCCTATATAGTTGTAGAGCGGGTTCTGCTTCGGGTTTCGCCTATGAAGGGCGTTATGAGATTTGGGAAGAAAGGGAAGTTGAGTCCGAGGTTTATTGGCCCTTTTGACATATTGCGTCGTGTGGGAGAGGTTGCTTATGAGCTTGACTTACCTCCCAGCTTGGTAGGAGTTCACCCAGTATTTCATGTTTCGATGCTTCAGAGGTATCACGATGATCCATCGCACGTGTTGGATTTCAGTTCAGTTTAGTTGGACAAGGATCTATCTTATGTTGAGGAGCCAATGGCACTATTGGACAGGCAGGTTCGAAAGTTGAGGTCAATGAATATTGCATCAGTGAAAGTATAGTGGCGAGGTCAGCTGGTCGAGGAGGCGACCTAGGAGACCGAGCAGGATATGCGCAGCCATTACCCTCATCTTTTGACTACTTCAGGCATGTCTCTATGTTCGTTCGAGGATGAACGAATGTTTAAGTGTAAGAGGATGTGATGACCCAGCCGATCGTTTTAAGAATTTACGCCCCGATACCCTATTAACTGTTTTCCCCGAGTATGTTTCTGCTATTTTGATTAACCAGGATATTTGGTTTCAAGTTTCGGAGTGTTTTGGGACACTTAGTCCCTAAATGAGAGCTTAAGCTTTAGAATTTGGACAGTAGTCGGATCAGTGTGAATACGACCTCAGAATGGAATTCCGTTGGTCTTGTTTCCTTCGTTTGGTAATTTTGGGTTTAGGAACGTGTTCGGATTGTGTTTTGGAGGTCCGTAGATAATTTAGACTTGAAATACCGAAAGTTGAATTTTTGAAGTTTCCGGTTCGATAGTGAGATTTTGATATCGGGGTCGAAATGGAATTCTTGAAGTTGTAGTAGCTCCTTAGTGTTGAATGTGATGTGCTTGAAAAAATCCAGGTCATTCGGACAAGGTTTGATAGACTTTTCGATTGAAAGCGTAATTTGAGAGTTTTTGGAGTTCTTAGGCTTGAATCCTATGTTAAATTGATATTTTGATGTTGTTTTGAGAATTCCGAAGATTGGAACAAGTTTTAATGATGTTTTAGGATTGGTTGGCATGTTTGGTTGAGGTCCCAGGGGCCTCGGGTGTGTTTCAGATGCTCAACGAGCCATTTTGGAACTTAGGAAAATTGCAGAAAATTTGCAGCAGCCCATTTCTGGCTTCCTTCTTCGTTTTCGCGAGTGGGGTCTCGCATTCGCGAAGAGGAGCTGGGGCTGGGGGAGATTTAATACTTCGCGTTCGCGAAGGTGCTCCCTCTTTCACGAAGCTATATACCTACACGTTCGCGAGGGTAGTTCCGCGTTCGCGTAGGAGGAGGAAATTGTGCATCGCGTTCGCGACTAGGACATCGTGTTCGCGATGAAGGAAGCTGGACCTAAGCGGAGTTGTACTTCGCGAACACGAGGGTCCTTCCGCGTTCGCGAAGAAGGAAATACCTGGGCAGAATGTTTCATTTCAAAATCAAGGGTTTAGCCATTTTTGTGAAAACTAGAGCTTGGGAGCTCGGATTTGAGAGAGGTTTTGAGGAATTTTTAGAGATATCGATTGGGTAACGATTCTTAACTCCTTTTTTCTTGTAACCCATTAATCTAAATATAAATTCATGATTTAATTTTGGAATTTGGATGAAAATTAGGGTAAAGTTCTTAGACCTAAAATTTGAGTTTTGATTGGGGATTTGACATTGGATTTGGATAATGTTGGTAGTTAGACTCGTGAGAGTATGAACATTCTGAAAATGTAAACTTTACCCGATTCCGAGATGTGGGTCCCGTGGGCATTTTGGTCATTTTACCCAAATTCGCGTATTAGCTTAGAATTTATTAGTGGAATCAGTTACTTGAAGTGTTTTTACATTATGCAATTGATTTGAATAGATTTGGGCCATTTGGAGTCGATTACTCGTGGCAAGAACGTGGTTTGGGGTTGATTTTGAGCCGGTTCGAGGTAAGTGGCTTGCCTAACCTTGTGTGGGGAAACTCCCCTTAGGATTTGGTATTGTTGATATTTGAAATTCCTTGTACGTGAGGTGACGAGTGTGTACTTGTGCTAATTGTTGAAAATCCGTTCCATTAAGTAACTATAATTGTGTTTCCTTTTCTGTTTATACTACTTGCAATTTAAGCCTACTATTAGCTTAAGGAAGCATGTCTGATTGACTTAATTGTTTTACTTACTCAAATTGTTTTATTCGAATTATGTGCAACATGCTAGGTTAGAAATGCTTGTCTTACCTTGTTATGAAATTTGGATTGAACTGAATATTTTTTGTGTTGCTGCCGTTTGTTTACTTTGGGACTACGGGACGGTATCCCGGTAGATCCCCCCTGCATGTTTACTTTGGGACTACGGATTTGTATTTCGGTAGATCTCCCTGCACATTTACATTGGAACTATAGGATTGCACCCGATAGATTCCCCAGTACTGGGTATTTACATTTGGGGACTACGGATCGGGTTTCCGGTAGATCCCCGACGCGCTATGAGTTGGACTACGGGACGATACCCGGGAGATCCACTGGACATTTACATTTGGGGGCTACAGGATGGTATCCTGGTAGATCCCCAATTTGCTGGATATTTACATTTGGGGGCTACAGGACGGTATCCTGGTAGATCCCCGGTTGCTATCTCTGAGTTGAGCTGTATTCCTTTCTGTGATTAATTTGTCTTTATTGTAGTTGTTGTTGTTCTTTCTATTCTGTGTTACTTCTTACTGTTGCACTTAATTATACTGTCTTGTCCTATACTGTTATATCTTGTTTTTCATTTAAACGCATTAGGGCCCTGACCTTCCTCATCACTACCCAACCGAGGTTAGGCTTGACACTTATTGACTACCGCTGTGGTGTACTCATGCCCTTTCTGCGCATGTTTTTCATGTGCAGATCCAGGTACTTCCACTCAGTCTTATCATCGCTGAGGCAAGGCACTTTTGTAGAGACTTTAAGGTATATCTGCCATGTCCACAGACCGAGGAGTCCCTTTCTATTTTTTGTACTAGCATAGCCCTTCTGTATTTTCCTTTTTGATAGAAATTCTGGAGTTAGAGCTTTTATATATCTCTTAGCTTGTGATTCATGGTGTTCCGGATTTTGGGAGTGTTAGGTTGAGTTTTGTACTATTATATGCCAGGGGGCATCTTAAATACTGTTTCGTTTTGTTATCTCAATTTTAATTATTTTCTTTTCGCAATTATTTTCTTTTTCGCATTTGTTAGGCTTACCTAGTCGTAAAGACTAGGTGCCATCAGGATAGTTCACGGAGGGTGAACTGGGGTCGTGACAGTACGAATAATTAATCAATTGATAAACTAATATAATATTATTCTATTTTAGGTCGAGACGTTTTGTTTTTTATATTAATCGGTATAGGTCAAATGTTTTGTTTTTAATATTCATTGATGCATCTAAATAAGATATAAGTCGATGAATCAATTTACAAGTCTATCAATCCCTAAAAGAACCCGACCCTGTGTTCCTAGCACTTCATGTTCTTATATATATACGGTTATCAAAGTGTGTGTATATACACATATATATATATATATATATATATATATATAGACACACACATACACACAACCACTTCATTATAAAACTTTAACTATATATAGAACTTGTTATAGTATATGTTAGTGTGTGTGTATATATAACACATACACACACACACACACTTCATTGCTACTGTTTTAACTATATCTATAGCATGTTATAATATATGTTACTGTAATCATTATTTGTATTATAATAGAGTTAATGGATTACATTCATTCATCATGAAGAGTCGGGTTCTTTTAGGGATTGATAGACTTATGAAGATACTCATTAGTATATATAATTTATCGCCAAATATATATATATATATATATTTGTAAATTGATTCATCGACTTAAAACTTACTTAGATGCATCATTGATTATTAAAACAAAATGTCTGACCTATATATATATTTATATACCGAAGGGTCGGGTTCTTTTAAGGATTGATAGACTTGTGAAGATCCTAATTAGTATATGTCATGCCCCCTTTTTACCTTGTGAAGTCCGGGTTTCGACATTCATTAGGAACAACTCGTTTCCTTTTGGGAATTGGGTATTTGAAGAGTCGCCACCTAACGGTTTAATGTGCGTTAGGGCACCTGGAGCAATTAACTCATGTAACCAGTTTGCATTACCAAAGATTAGAGTAAGGGCTCAAAATAACCTTGAGGAAAAGGTGTTAGGCACCCCTTGCGGTCCACAACGGTGGGTCCCAGCCGAACTTAGTTATGTGAATTAGTCATTAATAGTTAAACAATTTAAGAACCTATTTGCAAATAAGGGAAGTTTATATAGTCTAAGCACACATATATAATAAAGGAGGTTTAGATGGTCCAAACACACTTATGTAGATTTTAGATAGTCTAAGCACACATACTTAAATTAAAGAAGTTTGGACAGTCTAAGCATATGTACATAAATTGAGGAAGGGAAGTCCTAAGTTGGTTGGCCTATAGGATCAATCTGTACAATGTCCGGTAATCCTCCTCAATTAGATGGGCTACACGTGACATTAGCGCATAAGTCATTATATCCTTTTACTACCAATTACCCTCCCCTTAGTGGTTATATAAGCGAGTTTAATTAACGAACTCTAAGCGTGATTTACCCATCCCTTCCTTGTGGTCCCGAAGGTGTTTAGGACCTCTATACTTAGGCAGTTATAGACACTCCTAAGGTATTAAAAAGGTAAAATCTAAGCGACAACAAAGAACACATAGGACTATCAAATAGGGAAGCAATTAGGGGCTAATGTTTAACCTCCACACATAAGCAGATACGTAGCACGTCTCAAACAACTGATTTTAGAGAAATTCAGAAAGCCCTAGAACATGATATAGCATTACAATCACAGAATATGCAACATTTGTTTAAGAGCAAAGTGGCAGAACTCTAATTAGCTTGCCTATTGGTTTTATAGCCTGTTAAACCTGGAGAATTTCACATAAATAGAACATGATTTCATAGTTACAAGACCATTAATTACCTAAGGCTTGTCTAGGCGTGGGTCTGTATGCAATCATAATTCTGGTAATTGGTTAAGATAGCTTGAAGTCATTCAATCCTATATGCATACTGATCTAGGAGATTACTGTTACAGAACTGCTTTCATGCATGTTTATACTAGAACATAGTATTTATGTGTTGGACTATTTAAAAACCTTTGTATAGACAGTTATTCATTTAAGCGACATATACATGATTTAGAGCCAATGCAAATAGAGTCCTAAATCAGGATTTTTAATGCACAGAAAGAGAGAGAGGGTCATTTGGGTAAGAATGATTACAACAGTAGTTAATGACATGATTTCCAGGTGATAACAACTTATGTAGAATCAGAGAAAGAAGTGATGAACTTTTAACATGTTTCTAATATGCAAAATGTAAACGTGAGTACCCTAAGGAAAGATTTCTAATGCAGCAACACGAACCTAAAGCATGATTCCCATTTGCAGATAAGCACAAAATAGTCCCAAAGTATGATTTCTATCATAATATAAACTTAAAGTAGGATTTCTACCCGGTTTCCCCACAAAAATCATATATGAACCCTCCCCTTTTTTACTAGTCACCCCAACATCTATTTACAAATAATATTATTACAGACCAGGATCAAATGAATTATATAAGTAAATGAAACTACACTATAGAGAGCCTAAATCAGGCCCAAAGTAAACCTGGGAATGCCAGGCCTTCAATAAAGTCTCGGAAGCCAAAGATCTCACAGCCAATAATGTGTGTCTTGGTGTGTCAGAGTTCCCTAAGGACCTCAAGGATCCTGGGCAGTGCTCACACAAAGACCTTTCTCAAATGGGGATTGGTTATGTGCAGTGTGGAAGGGCCAGCCCTGGTGTGCCAGAGTTTAGAGGGATCTTAAGAGCCCCTAAGCAGTACACACACAAGAGGGGCAGAATCTAGTAGTCTAAGAGTATTGTGAGAGTACTTGATATAGTGTTGAAAGACTTAGTAAAACAGTTTAGAAGTGGAAAGATTCAGAAATAGTTTTTAAAGATGCTAGTAGTGACCAGTTTTTGAGAAGAAAACTAAGAGTAGGAGCAAAACATTTTGAAATCATTTAAAAAAAAGCATACTCAGCAAACAACCCAATTAGTCATAGAGTACCCAGATTCACTTAAAAGCAAACTTACAAATATGGGGTGAAGGGGATTGGGAATATATAGGGTTGAAACCACATGAACAGGGAAGCGTTTGATACAACAAATGTACAAATAAGAGTAGACTGAACAAGTTAGTCATGGTAATGGATAGTTAAGACATAGAGAAAGAATGTAGCAGGATCATGTTGAAGTCAGAATTAGACATATAATCATGACCAACCGAATGCACTAGAAAACTAAGTAACTAACATAGTCATACCAATTAAAGGGGGGGGGGGTAAGGGAACTAAGTAAACATGATGGACAAATATCAAAGGAACTAAATGAAGTCAGGCAAGATCTGTACAGATCTGGAAATAATCGAAGGTAATAGACTAGGGTTTTGGAAAGATAATAGAGATAAGAGCGTAGGTTTAGAAACCATGAATTCATAACAAATAAAGAGGAGTTCTCACTCACAGTTAATAAAAATGGCCTGAAACAGGCTAACAAGTAGAGGTTCAAACTAGATCCAACTTGGTTCTTCGAGATCCCCTCAAGGATCTAAGGAGTCGAAGAGCCATGGAATGTAAGAGGCCAAGACTGGCCGGAGAAGACAAGTAAATATTACAATGCTGAGATATACGTCGGTGACGACGCTTGAGAAACTAGGGTCTAATGGAGAGAGTTAAGAGAGAAAGGGAGATGAGGACAGCATGTGAGGGAGTGAATGAGAGGTTGGGGGGTCGTTCTAGGTTAATTATGGTAAGTTTTAATGTGGACCGTTGATCTAAAGGATCAACGACCACGATTTGATAGGGGTTTGGGTCGGGTAGGTGCATATTGGGCTTAGGGTGAATTGGGCTGGTATTATTAAGGGGTTTGGGCTAGTATTAAAAGGGTTAGGTCCGAAAAATTAGAGAAATTAAAAAGGCTATTTGTTAAATACCTAAATAATTGATAAAAATATTTCATAGAATAATTAACATATTATAAAAATAATTTTCATGCATAGAAATATTTTAAATAGTTACAACATATTTACAAAAATACAATGAGCTATTTTTTCTAAAAATAATGTAATAATGTACACATGGGCTATAATTGCGAAATTATTGCAATTGTAACCAAAAGGTGTAAATTTGGCCAATTGTGAAATAATTTGAACCTAATATAATTATAAATGGAAATATTAAGTCATGAAATGCTATAAAGTCATTTGTGATGCAATTTGTAATTATTTATGTAAATAAAATACTAGGATAAAATTAATTTTAAAAATATAGAAATTATGAAAAAATATCAATTGATGCTAATGCATAGTTTTGAAGGTATATATGGACTTAAAAGCATTATAAGGAAAAATTGGGTATTAACAGCTGTCCCTCTTTACCCGGAAAGGATGGAAGAGTTTTCGGGTAAAGAAATGATGGCCAATTTTGACCGAATGGGATGTTTTTTTTAGAAAAATAGAGGCCGAACTCTGGTCTTTGAGCTACCTACATATCTCTGGTTTTACAGGAATCAGGCCACGTGTAGTTTCGAATCCACCGGTGAATGAAGCCGATGGAGTTGTTATAGGAATGGTAGCCAATTTCGGCAAAGGTTCTTTTATGAAGGCTAATATCAGATGGAGTTATGATTTTGGGTTTGGAGTGTATCAAATGTATTATAGGGTAGATAGCTGGATATCACGAGGTAGGATAGGTAACTAATGAGAATCGGTTATGAACGGCAAAATGAAAATTGTATGAGCGGAAATCGAAGCAAAGGTTGCTCCTGTTTGAAAAACGTTTACCTCCGAGATCACATGCAAACTCAAAATACGATGCATGCAAGTACGTAGATTATTGCAAAAATTTATACGTGATGCAAATTCCATTTGGACCATGAAAGATTGCCTTTGGACAGTGCATATGACATCCTTAGGCTATGATGTCCTAAGCCATGAATTGTGAGATAGGAGATTCACAAGCCATGAAATGATGTTCTCGGGCCATGAAAATGGTGCCTCCGAATCATGACGCCTTTGAATAATGATATGCAAATTTGACAGATCCTCAGGCCATGGCGTGGTGTCTTCCACCTATGAGGATGATGCCTTTAAACAATGACGCCTTAGGACAACTTGGTGATATTTCAGCCCACGAGATGTAATAATATGATGCTAAAATTAACAAGACAAGGCTTAGTCTTGTGAGGTTGAGGGCAGAGCTTAGCCCAAAAGAGGAGCAAATAGATAATGCTGGAATAAAGCAACATTTATGCAAGGAGGGACAATTTTTAGTACCAAGAGAAGGCAGTGCTTAACCTTATACTAAATCAGAGACAAGGCTTAGTCTCATGCAGGATACGGGACGGGGCTTAGTCCCATACAGATATGGAGGCAAGGCTTAGCCTCATACAGAATGCGGGACATGGCTTAGTCCCATGCAGATGGAAGGCGGAGTTTAGCCTTCTGGAGATATGGAGGCAGGGCTTAGTCCCATACAAATATGGAGGCAAGACTTAGCCTCATACAGGATGCGGGACATGGCTTAGTCCTATGCAGATGGAAGGCGGAGTTTAGCTTTCTGCAGATCTGGAGGCAGGGCTTAGCCTCATGCAAGATTGGAGACAGAGCTTAGTCTCATGCAAGATGCGAGACAAGGCTTAGTCCCATGCAAATAGAAGGTAATGCTTAGCCTTATGCAAATATGGATGCAGGGCTTAGCCTCATGAAAGATTGCAGACAGAGCTTAGTCTCATGCAAGATGCGGGACAAGGCTTAGTCCCATGCAAATGGAACGCAGAGCTTAGCCTTATGTAGTGAACAGTTGGCAAATAGGAGTAGAGTATTTCTTAGAGGGAGATATATTCGGTGCTTAGTGGAACGATTGATAGTGATTCTGCTGCGTGTATATATTTTAAAATACTATTGTTATGTCAGATGTGCCTGCGCTTAAAGAAAAATTGTAAGTTTTAAAGGGGAGGTTGGTTCGTGCCTTCGCCTGCTGGCCTTACTCCTCCATTCTGGATGCCTTGTTTGAGTTTCCCTGGGTAACAACTGGCTGTTACAAAAATAGAGTTTTTGAACATATGCAATTATTGATGAAAATAGAGTTATTTTGGAAAACATAGCGAAATATCAAGTAATTTTTAGATGAACCAGCGATTGTAACACATTTCAGAGACATTGAATCTTTCTCGTGTTAGAATTTTGAGGTCCTCCTCAAAATTCTACCCCAGTTTGATAGATGATCCTTCGGCCGTTTGTGAGTAACGAAACTTGTTGAACCTTCTTTAGAATTTTGAGAATCCTTCTCAAAATTTTGCCCTAGTTTTTGACTTCCTAGCATACAATGGTATCGGCTGGACTTGTTCCAAAATTTTGAGGGTCTTTCTCAAAATTCTGCCCCAGTTTTTGGTTCTGGGGGGAAATGGAAATTGTATTATGATATGACCGAACCCATAGGGCTGCCTACGTACCCCTCTTAAATGGGAATCAGGTCAAGCGTAGTTCAATTACATCATATGAAGAAATATAAATAGTCTAAACATAGTATCTCTTGAATGCGTCTGAATTGATTGGTTTTGGCCAAACTTCTCCGTCTATTCCTGCAAGTATGAGTGCTCCTCCTGTTAGCACCCTATGAACCATATAGGAACCTTGCCAGTTGGGAGAGAATTTACCTTTGGCTTCATCTTGATGCGGGAAGAATTTCTTCAGTACCAACTGTCCTGGTGCAAACTACCTTGGTTTGACCCTTTTGTTGAAAGCTCTGGACATTCTGTTCTAATAAAGCTGATCGTGATATACTCCGTTCATTCTTTTCCCATCTATAAGGGCCAACTGCTCGTAGCGGCTCCTTATCCATTCTACATCGCTGATTTCAACTTCCTGTATGATACTTAAAGAAGGAATCTCTACCTCGGCTGGGATGACAACTTCGGTACCATAAACCAGTAAGTAAGGAGTTGCCCCAGTTGATGTGCGTACTGTAGTGCGGTGCCCCAATAAGGCAAAGGGTAACTTCTCATGCCATTGTTTGTGGTTTTCTACCATTTTCCTTAGTATATTCTTGATGTTTTTGTTGGCGGCTTCTACAGCTCCATTCATATGAGGTTTATATGCTGTGGAGTTCTTGTGTTTGATTTTGAAAGTTTCACACATGGCTTTGATCAGATCACTTTTGAGATTTGCGGCGTTGTTGGTGATGATTGATTGTGGTACTCCAAACCGGTAAACAATACAATCCTTGAAAAATTCTGCGATAAGTTTCTTGGTTACAGCTTTGTAGGATGCAACCTCTACCTATTTTGTAAAGTAGTTAATGCCCACTAGAATAAACTTGTGCCTGTTTGAAGCGGTAGGCTCGATCGGACCAATGACATCCATTCCCCAGGCGGCGAATGGCCAAGGTGAGCTTTTTGCATTGAGCTCATTTGGCGGCACGTTTATCATATCAGCATGCACTTGACAATGGTAGCATTTTCGGACATACTAGACGCAATTTGTTTCCATGGTCATCCAAAAATAACCGGCCCTAAGTATCTTCTTGGCCAAGACAAAACCATTTATATGCGGGTTGTATGTCCCAGCATGTATCTCCTCAAGTAGCTTAGAAGCCTCTTTTGCGTTGACACACCTTAGCAATCCCAAATCAGGAGTTCTTCAGTACAAGTTTCCTCCTCTGTGGAAGAAGTGATTCGATAATCTCCAGAGTGTGCATTTCTGAGTATGGTTCACATGCTCCGGGAATTCTCCTTTTGCCAAATATTCCTTGATGTCATGGAACCAAGGTTTTCCATTTGTCTCCTCCTCAATATGAGCACAGTAAGCCGGTTGATTATAGATTCTCACCAGGATGGGATCAATGAAATTCTTATCCGGATGTTGTATCATGGATGACAAGGAGGCCAAAGCATCAGCAAACTCGTTCTGAATTCTGGGAACATGCTGAAACTCTATCTTCGTGAACCTTTTTCTCAATTCCTATACATGGTGAAGATATGGCAATATCTTGGAATTCTTGGTGGCCCACTCTCCTTGTACCTGGTGCACAAGCAGATCTAAATCACCGATTACCAACAGCTCTTGAATATTCATGTCGATCGCCATGTTGAGCCCCCTAGTATGCAAGCTTCATACTCTGCCATGTTGTTGATGGAAGACACCACATAGTGATGGCCAGTTTTTGATACCAAGACGGCTCCAATGCCCACTCCATTGAAATTTGCAGCTCCATCAAAGAACATCCTCCAACCGTTGTAAGCTTCGGTAATGTCCTCTCCTACGAATGACACTTCTTCATCAAGAAAATACGTTTTCAAGGGTTCATATTCTCCTCACACTAGATTTTCAGCAAGATGATCTGCCAATGCTTGTCCTTTTACCTTCCTTTTGCATTATATAGACGATATCGAACTCACTTAACAGTATCTGGCATTTGGCTAACTTCCCAATCAACATGGATTTCTAAAATGTGTAATTCAGGGGGTCCATCCTGGATATAAGGTACATGGTGTAGGCACAAAAGTAATGCCTCAATTTCTGAGCTGTCCAAGTCAAAGCACAGCAAGTGCGTTCTAACAGAGAATATTGTGCTTCGTAAGGTGTAAACTTTTTACTCAAGTAGTATATGGCTTTCTCCTTCATCCCTGTCTCATCATGTTGTCCCAAAATGCATCCAAAGGCTCCATCTAATACAGATAGATAGAGTAGCAAAGGTTGACCCAGCTCTGGCAGGAATAAGACCGGTGGTGTGGACAGGTACTCCTTGATTTTGTCGAAAGTTTTCTGACAATCCTCGGTCAAGCTTGTTTTGGCATCTTTCCTCAACATCTTGAAGATGGGTTCACATATAACTATGGACTGTGCTATGAAGCGACTGATATAGTTGAGATGTCCTAGGAAGCTCATCACGTCCTTTTTGCTCCTAGGTGGTGGTAACTCCTGAATAGCCTTAACTTTGGACGCGTCCAGCTCGATCCCTCGGCTGCTGACAATGAATCCCAGTAGCTTTGCTGTGGGAACCCCGAATGCACATTTGGCGGGGTTCAGTTTTAAGTTGTACCTCCTTAACCTGTCAAAGAACTTTCTCAATTCCGCTATGTGATCTGCGGCCCCCTTGGATTTGATAATGACATCGTCCACATACACCTCTATTTCTCTGTGTATCATATCATGGAAGATGGTTGCCATGGCTCTCATGTAAGTGACCCCAACGTTCTTTAGACCAAATAGCATCATCTTGTAGCAGTACACCCCCATGGTGTAATAAAAGCTGTTTTCTCTATGTCTTCTTCATCCATATAGATCTGGTGATAACCTACGAAGTAATCTACAAAGGATTAGATCTCATGCTTGGCGCAATTGTCGATCAGAATGTGTATATTTGGCAGTGGGAAGTCATCCTTAGGACTTGCTCTATTCAAGTCAACGCATACTCTGACTTTCCCATCTTTCTTCGAAACTGGTACAATGTTGGCTAACCAGGTTGGGTATTCAACTACCCTGAGGACTTTGGCTTTGATCTGCTTAGTAACTTCCTCTTTGATTTTCAAACTCATGTCTAGCTTGAATTTTCTGAGTTTCTGCTTCACCGGCGGACATATTGGATTGGTAGGCAACTTGTGAGCTACTATGAACGTGCTCAAACTGGTCATGTCATCATATGACCATGCAAACATATCCTCATATTCCTTCAAGAAACGGATGTACTCCTCCTTCTCTGTCGGTGATAAGTAAATGCTTATGTGAGTTTCCTTGACAGTTTTAGCGTCTCCCAAATTTACTGCTTCGGTTTCTTCCAAGTTGGACCTAGGCTTATTCTCAAAGTTCTCAACTTTTCTGACAACCTTCTCAGGTATTTCATCTTCTTCTTCCGAGACACTATCCATATATTGCATTGTCTCATTACATGTCACAGTCACCGGTTTATCAGGAAAAGTAATTATAATGCTATAAAAAGAAAAGTGTGGAAGATAATAATGAATAATAAATAGCAATGCATTGATTAAAACTGAAAACATCCAAAACAAGTACGGCTCGATGATCAAGCAATTATTTTTAAACAAATGAGTCTTTAAAAAAAATACTAAAAATAACTTAGATACCTAGCATGGATATAGAAATAAAATTACGCTGATTGCCAAGCTACCCAGGGACTTAGCGGGCCCGTGATAGTATGGTAGTCTAGTTCCTGAGAACAGCTCCCTTCTCTAAAGTCTGAATGGTGAGTTCTTCCTCTTCCTCCTCCTTAATTATTGCACTGCAATCCATATCCTCATCCTCTAGGAACATATTCCTTAGCCCAGCTAATGCTTCTTCTTCTACAGTTCCCCATATTTTATCAGCTTGGTGAAAAGTCTGACCCAAATATGGCACCGATTTCTCGAGAGGGTAATAAGGTCCACGCCATGGAGGCGACAAATAATCATACTCCTGCCATGTGTACTGGTATCCGAGCTCGAAGGTAGTTCCATGACATTTCAACTGCATTGGTTTGGTGATGCCCTGGAGATTCTTCCCAAGCCCTTTGCCGGGTTTATACCCAGACCATGCTAGTATGCTTTCTATCTTGTTACTCCACCATTTGTCTTTCTCAACGGCATTGACATGTTTGTTGTTATGATAAGTTGCCCCTCCTAGCCTTGTTCTGTTCCCGATAACTGGGATGGTTTGACTAGTGTAAATAGGGTTACTCCCGTCTTCGTGAATAATCACCTCCTGATGGTTCCATTCAAACTTCACGGCCTTGTGTAGTGTGGAAGCCATGGCCCCAACGACATGTATCCAAGGTTGGCCCAACAGAAGATTGTATGAAGCTGATATGTCAAGCCCTTGAATTCAATGTCGTTGGCCCCAACTGCAGACAAAGATTAATCTCCCCAATCGTGGCCCTTTGAGACCCATCAAAGGCTTTCACATTCATGCTTCCTGCCCGTATTTCATGGAAACCTTTGCCCAATCTTTTCAGAGTATCCAATGGACAAATGTTGAGGCTTGAACCTCCATCGATTAGAACTCTGGCAATGAATGTGTGTTCAAATTGTACTGTGATATGCAATGCTCGGTTATGATTCAACCCTTCAGGGGGTAGTTCGTCCTCGTGGAAGATAATCTTATGACTTTCCACCACCTGCCCTACCATGTTGGCCATCTCTCTGCAGGTGATATTGTTGGGTATGCAAGCTTCACTTAACACCTTCATTAAAGCATTCTTGTGCGCCTCTGAATTTTGCAATAGTGACAGGATGGAGATCTGGGTGGGGGTTTTGTTCAAATGATCATTGACGGAGTATTCCCTCGCTTGCACATTCCTCCAAAGGTCATCCGACCCTGTTTCAATGACATACTGCTTGGTAGTTGCCTCCTTACTTGATCCTAATATGTGTTCAGGTGTATAGATCCTTCCGGTCCGAGTCATTCCTTGCGCACCATCATATTCTTCCATCTTTGCCTTTCCCTTTCGCCTAGTTTCGGCAACGTAATCCCAGGGTATTGCTTTAGAATTTAAAGGAGGTGTGGTTGATACTGTCACCGTGAAAGGTGTGACCACTTCTACTTCAAATAGAATAGGTGTGGTTGCATAGGGAGCTACCTCAACCTCGGATGGAACCGATGCAGCCACCTCAACCTCGACTGGCGACTGTGTCTGCACTACAATAGGAGTGAGTGTGACTGCAGGTTTAAAGTTATCGCCTTCTCGAGTAAGCCTAATTGACCCCTCAGGATCCCATTCTTCATATATCACTAACACATGTATTCCACCGCCCCTATGATTCGGGAGATGTTTGTTGCGGACGTTAGGTGTAGCTTTTTTTGCCTGTATGACCTTGTTGTCAATCAGTGTCTGGATTTTGTCTTTCAATGTTCGGCATTCGTCGATGGTGTGCCTCTTCATACCGGAGTGATATGCATAGGTTATTTTAGGTTGACCCATTGAGATAGGTTCTCCACTACCACAACGAGAATAAGAGTGATGTAACCAGCGACTTTCAACCTTTCATACAGCTGGTCGATGGGTTCAGCAATAGTGGTGTATTGTCTGGGTAGTTTGCGGTCAAAATTGGGTTGTGATCTTGGGTACTTTTCATGAGTTGGAGGTGGCTGGAAATGAGATGGTTGGGAATTATAGGTGTGATAAACAGTGGCTGGTTGGGAATAACTGGGAGGTGAGGGTTGATATGTAGGTGGAGGTGTTTGGTATGTGGGCGAAGGTGTTTGGTATGTGAGTGGAGGTGTTTAGTATGTGAGTGGAGATTTTGGGCCTTGAGCCACCATTACCGCCCCCACATCTTTCTTCTTTGATATGCCGTCTGATTGTAATGCCTTGATCGTGTCTTGTAGTGCCTTAAAGTTTGTTACCATCCCACTCTTGATGCCTTCTTCAATCCTTTCACCAAGTTTGATGATATCAGAGAATTTATGATTTTCAATAACCATCAACCTTTCACAGTATTGCGGATCTTGTACTCCAACAAAGTACTTGTTCATCTGTTCCTCGTCCAATGCTGGCCTGACTTTGGCCGCTTCTGACCTCCAATGAGAGCATATTCGCGGAAAGTCTCGGTAGGATTCTTCTTGAGATTCTGAATGTAGAAGACATCTGGTGCATTTGCTATGTTGAACCTGAATCGTTCCATGAAATCAGATGCCATACTCACCCAGTTTGACCATTTCTTAGGATCCTGGCTGATGTACCAGGACAAAGCATCTCCCGTAAGACTCCTCATAAAAAGCTTCATCCGAATCCTTTCATCCTTTCTGACCCCGACAAGTTTCTCATAATAGGTCCTTAGATGAACCCTGGGATCACCTGTACCGTCAAACATCTCGAACTTGAGAGGTTTGTAACACTCTTGCAGTTATATATCTGGCTGTATGCATAGGTCTTCATAATTCAAACCTTCTATCATTTTGCCTCCTTCGACACCCTAAACTCGACTTGTTAATTTCTTGAGTTCCTCAGCCATGTTCTTGATGAGCAAGTCCTTCTCAGCGGATTCTGGTGTATAGGAGATTAGTTGGGTAGAGTGAGGTACGGTTTCCATATATATATGGTTGTTTTGGTAAGTTCTAGGGACTTGAGTGTAGTGGTGATCGTTGGTTGAGTTTTGAGGATCGGGAATGTGTTGTGGTGTGTTCTGAAGAGCATGATAGATAGTAGTTTATGGGTACTGGATAGGTTGACGATGGTGTTGTGGTTGAGTTAGTATCGGTAAGGGTGTTGGGATTTTGAGGTGGAGTTGCATATTAATGTGGTGCGGGAGGATTTTGTGGATGCTGGTTTGGTGTGTTTTGGGGAGGCGCTGGGTTTTTAGTGTTTTCTTGGTTGATATCAGGGACTTTCAGGGTGAGGGATAGATTTGCTAAGTTGTGGACCTGCTCAACTGTAGCTTCAGTATCTTTTGTTCCGACCATAAAACCAAATCATTTGGTGCCGGAGTACTCTGACCATCTGAAGTTTCCACATTCTCAATATTTCCATTGACTTAATTCGTCCATTTTAGCCTTCCCTTTGCTTCTCATATTACTTGGAGGAGGAGGAGGTGGAGGGCCTCTAGATCTGGTGTGATATGCTGATGATGCTAGTATGTGCCAACCAACCTTAGGGGATAGAAATATAGAATAAATAAAAACAAAAGGTAAACAAGTTAGTAATGGTTCTGAAATGTTTGCAGTATTTAAACACATATTGCGGAAATGTAAATTCACATCCTAATTTAGGAGCCTCATTGTGCCCAAGGTAGGCCTAGCGACAAATAGATTTGGAGAAATTTAGTTCCAATAATTGCCTCATTTCATTAATGTAAAAATAAACGAACCAAAACGACACTAAATAAGATAATGTTACTAATGGCACTTGGCCTTATTACATTTTAAAAAAGAAAACAAGTAAACTTAATCTATTTGGTCCCAGAAAGACCCTCTCCAGACTGGATGCGTCGATCAGTTCCCCTAGCTCGCGCAAGTTCAGCAGTAAGAAAGCCCTTGCCAAATGTCCTCCTTAATTGTCCTCAGCGTTCTGGAAATCGGTGATCCTTTTTCTCATCTTCCCTTCCAATTCCATCAGGCTATACTCCAGATATTCTAGCCTTTCGCCGGATTTAACAGCCCTCTCTTTCCACTCATTGATCATTTCCATGTCGGCCTTATGCTTCTCCATATGCTCAGCTTCAGACTCACGAACTCTTTTGTGCAACTTGTTATACTTCACCTCTGCTTCGGCAACCTCGTCTATGACCCTATTCCCTAGACTAACCCTTGGCTTCAAGATTCCTGCTATGTTATCATCCAACCATGAGGGGTAGAAGTATGAGTGGCCCGCATGATATCGGTTTGGCTCGATAGTATCCTTTTCCACAATAATCTTCAAGGTCCACATATGTTGTGCCTCATTCTTATATGGGATGGCGTCGCCTTGAAAATCAACTATGAAGTTACTCATCTTACGACTCATGGTATGAAATGTCTCCTGCCGGCCTGTCTCATAACCCTGAGGGGAGCATAAGGGTATATGCCCCTCAACCCAACCAACACCAAGTGTGGAACGTCTCTGGATCTGATGATGAATTCGTCGGTAGGGAACCACTCGAACATCCATTGAACCTGGTCCTCGGTCAAATTGTTGAAAAACTGTACCCATCCTATAGTGTCCTCCGGTTGAGCAAACATGTCTGGGATATAGGTCATTCTTTTGGGACGATGGACGGCTATGTGATCATTCCACGGCCTTCGCGGAAATTTCTGACGGTATTGTCCCTTTTGGAGATGTTCCAACAACCAAACCTGTAATAGCAAATTGCATCCCTCGAAGAATTTGAACCCCTTCTGACATCGTTCTAGGGCCCGGTACATATCTGCAATGATCATAGGGACAATGGTGCATGTCTGCCCCTCGATCCCATCCATTAAAGTTTTGTCCACCATAGACAGCCTAGTATGGATTCTATTCCCTTGGATTGGGAATACCAGCATGCCCAAGAAATACATAATGAACACGAAGGCCCTACAATGAATCCAACACAAAGAGGTGATTAATAACTCATCATAAAAAATACGGTAAGAGCGACCGTGACCGTATTGTTCATAGAGGAAGTCGAAAGGAATATAGGAGTCTTTTAGGCACTTCAAATTGTCATTCTTCTTCAGCCCATCATCTTCGAAAATCCCCTAGCAGTGCTATTTTCAGATGCTAATAAACCAGGGCTATCCCAAGGCAACCCGACAAATCCTCCTATTTCTTCTAGAAGAGAAGTCATTTCTATGTTCCTAAAGCGGAACACGTCCCTTTCCTTATCCCAAAACATATGGCAGGGTCGATCAATATTTTGTTTGGCTGAAGATCCAATAGAGAAGGCAAGTTTCCTAAGACTCGTTTCACATGATTTTGGTCATATGAATGAAGATCCTTCCACCAATCTAGCAAAGTGAGGGTATGCTACCGACCATACCAAATCTGGGGACTTCGTGTCTCATTTTTCTGCAAAACAAAATATGGTTAAGACTTTCCCCCCTCTAGGTTCATCTATTATACAACAACGATTAGTATATTGGCACTTATTTCTCCAAATTAATGCACACAATCGTGGTTGCATCCGTTGGGATTATGGAAAACCCGATGGACTTTTACGTGAGGTTTGTCTTAAAGGGTCATTATGTGGACAAGATATTAACCCGTCTAGGTTTAACCATGATGCATGTACAATTAATCAGAATAAGTTGTTATAGAGGTCTAGACTAGGACCCTTAAGCGGACAACTTGAGGGGGAAAGGCACGGAACAGTTGAACGCACGGCTAATCGACTAGTTTTATTGCAAATATGCCTTTCCTAATTTAAAACGGTGATATATAGGAAGAACCAACACTCAGCAAGCGCTGCTATTATATTGATTACGCATGAGTGGAGTATAATATTGAGCATGATTTATGCAACAATAAATAGCATGTTGTCAAGTATTTGCACGTTAAAAAAATGATAAATGCAGTATTTAAATAATTCAAAGACAGTTACAAAAAGAAAATAAAGAGACAAGTTAGTTTCAAAAAATAAAGGAAATCATAAATGAGCAATTAAATCCAAATAAGGGGGAGGGTGCTCGGGATAAAGCATGCTTAAGGCTAATTCAGAAAATAAGTTCATTATGTTAAGAGCCTAACATATCCCCAGCAGAGTCGCCATGCTGTCGTGCCCCCTTTTTCCTTCGCAGACTCCAGGTTTCGACATTCATTAGGAACAACTCGTTTCCTTTTGGGAATTGGGTATTTGAAGAGTCGCCACCGAACGGGTTAAGGTGCGTTAGGGAACATAGAGCAATTAACTCATGTAACCAGTTTGCATTACCAGAGATTAGGGTAAGGGCTCAAAATAACCTTGAGGGGAAGGTGTTAGGCACCCCTCGCGGTCCACAACGGTGGGTCCCAGCCGAACATAGTTATGTGAATTAGTCATTAATAGGTAAACAATTTAAGCACCCATTTGCAAATAAGGGAAGTTTATACAGTCTAAGTACATACATATATACAGTCTAAGCACACATATATAATAGGTGAAGTATAACAAGCTGCGCAAAGAACCCACAAGTCTGAAGCTGAACATATGGAGCAGCATAAGGCTTCCATGGAAGTGATTAACGAGTGGAAGGAGAGAGCTGCTAAATCCAGTGAAAGGCTGGAATATCTGGAGTATAGTTTAATAGAGCTGGAAGGGAAGAAGAGAAAAAGGGTCACTGACTGCCAGAACGCCGAGGGAAATGAAGGAGGGCATCTAGCAAGGGCATTGCTGCTGCTGAACCTGCACGAGCTGGGAGAGTTGATAGACAAGAGCATTTAATCTGGAAAGGGTCCTTCTGAGACCAAGTAGATTAGATTTACTCGCTTTTCTTTTAAATGTAATAAAGCCAAGTTCCATTAGCAACATTATCTTATTTAGTTTCGTTTTGGGTTGTTTACTTTTACATTAATGAAATGAGGCAATTATTGGCACTAAATTTCTCCAAATTTATTTGTCGCTAGGCCTACCTCGAGCACAACGAGGTTCCCAAATTAGGACGCGAATTTACATTCACACAGTATTTGTTTAAATACTGCCAACATCTCAAAATCCTTACTGACTTGTTTACCTTTTTGTTTTTCTTTATTATTTGGTCCCATCCCCTAAGATTGGTTCGCTCATGATGATATCATCAGCATATCACACCAGATCTAGAGGCCCTCCACTATCTCCTCCTCTAAGTAATACAAAGAGAAAAGGGAAAGCTAAAATGGACGACTTAAGTGGTATTCGAAAGGAGAATGCCGAGAACGCAGAAACTTCAGATGGTCAGACTACTCCAGCACCAAATGATTTATTTTTGAGGTTAGAACAAAAGATACTGGAACTACAGGGAGAACTCGAGCAGGTCCGCAACTTGGCAAACCTATCACTCACCCTGAATGTCCCCGACATCAACCAACAAAACACAAAGAACCTAGAACCTCTCCAAAACGCACCAAACCAACATCCACAAAACCTTCCTGCACCGTATCAATATGCAATCCTTACCCTAAAATCTCAATCCCTTAAAGATACCAACTCCGTCACAACACCACCATAAACCAATCCAATACCCACCAACCGCAACTCATTCCCAATCCTCAAAGCTCAACCAATGACCACTACTACACCCAAGCTCCTGGCACTCACCAAAATAACCCTATATACATGGAAACCGTTCCTCACTCTATCCAACCAACTTCTTATACACCAAAATCCGTTCAGAAGGACCTGCTCATCAAAAACATGGCTGAGGAACTCAAGAAGCTGACTAGGCAAGTTTAGGGTGTCAAAGGAGGCAAAGAGATATAAGGCTTGAACTATGAAGACCTATATTTACCGCCAGACGTAGAACTGCTAGAGAGGTACAAACCTCCCCAGTTCGAGATGTTTGACAGTACATGTGATCCCAAGGTTCATCTAAGGACCTATTGTGACAAACTTATCGGGGTCAGATAGGATGAAGAGATCTGGATGAAACTTTTTATGAGGAGTCTTATGGGAGACGCTTTGTCCTGGTACATCAGCCAGGATCCTAAGAAATGGTCCAACTAGGTGAGTATGGCATCTGATTTCATGGACCGATTCAGGTTCAACACAGAAAATGCACCAGATGTTTTCTACATTCAGAATCTCAAGAAGAAGCCTACGGAGACTTTCTGCGAGTATGCTACTCGTTGGAGGTTAGAAGCGGCCAAGGTCAGGCCAGCATTGGACAAAGAACAGATGAACAAGTTTTTCGTCAGAGTACAAGATCCACAATACTATGAAAGGTTGATAGTTATTGAAAACCATAAATTCTCTGACATCATCAAACTTGAGGAAAGGATCGAAGAAGGTATCAAAAGCGGGATGGTGACAAACTTTGAGGCATTACAAGCCACAAACAAGGCATTACAATCAAGCGACATATCAAAGAAGAAAGACGTTAGGGCAGTAATGGTAGCTTAGGGCCCAAAATCTCCACTCACATATCAAACACCTCCAACCACATATCAAACACCCCCACAACATACCAAGCACCACCACCTATATATCAACCCCCATCTCCGAGATATTCCCAATCGACTGTTGTCTATCATACCTATAATTCCCAACCATCTCATTTCTAGTCACCTCCAACTCGCCACAATTATCCAAGACCACGACCTAATTTTAACCGCAAACCACCCAAACAATACACCGCTATTGCTGAACCCACCGACCAGCTGTATGAAAGGTTGAAAGACGCTGGTTACGTCACTCCCATTCCCGCTGTGGCAGTAGAAAACCTGTCCCAATAGGTCAAACCAAACAAAACATGTGCATACCATTCTGTTATGAAGAGGCACACTATTAGCAAGTGTAGAACATTGAAAGACAAGATCCAGACGTTTATTGACAACAAGGTTATACAGGCGAAAGAAACTACACCCAATGTCCACAACAATCATCTCCCGGATTATAGGGGTAGCGGGATTCATGTGATAGAGATGGTTGAAAAATGGGATCCCAATGGGTCAATCGGGCTTATTCGAGAGGACGATGACTTTAAACCTACAGTCACACTTACTCCTATTGTAGTACAGACTCAGTCACTGATTGAAGTTGAGATAACTACATCAATTCCATTTGAGGTAGAGGTAGCTCCACCAGCGGCCACCCCTATTCCATTTGAAGTGGAAGTGGCCACACCTTTCACAGTGACAGTATCAACCACACCTCCTTTCAAATCAAAAGCAATACCTTGGGATTACGTTGCTGAAGCTAGGCAAAAAGGAAAGGCAAAGATGGAGGAATTCGATGCTGCACAAGGAATGACTAGGACCGGAAGAATCTATACACCTGAACACTTGGGAGGACCAAGTAAGGATGCCACTACCAAGCAGCCTGTCATTGAAATGTAAGGATGCTACTACCAAGCAGCCTGTCATTGAAACAGGACCAGATGACCTTTGGAGGAAAGTATAAGAAAGGGAATATTTAGTCATTGATCATTTGAACAAAACCCAACCTTAGTATCCATACTGTCACTATTGCAAAATTCAGAGGCACACAAGAATGCTTTTATGAAGGTGTTGAGTGAAGCTTACGTGCCCAACAATATCACCTGCGGAGAGATGGCCAATATGGTAGGGCAGGTGCTAAAAGGACATAAGATAATCTTCTACGAGGATGAGCTACCACTTGAAGGGTTGAATCACAACCGAGCATTACATATCACAGTGCAATTTGAAGATAAATTCATTGCTAGGGTCTTGATTTATGGGGGCTCAAGCCTCAATATTTGTCCGTTGGATACTCTGAAAAGATTGGGCAAAGGTTTCCATGAGATACGGGCAGGAATCATGAATGTAAAAGCCTTCGATGGGTCTCAAAAGGCCATGATTGGAGAGATTAATCTTTGTCTGCAGATGGGGACAACTTGGTTCGACGTTGAATTCCAAGTGCTTGACATATCAACTTCATACAATCTTCTGTTCGGCCGACCATGGATACATGTCGCTGGGGTTGTGGCTTCCACACTACATCAAGCCGTGAAATTCGAATGGAACCATCAGGAGGCAATCATTCATAGAGACGGGAGTCATTTACACCAGTCAAACCATCCCGGTTATTGGGAACAGAAGAAGGCTAGGAGGAGAAACCTATCATCACATCGAACGTGTCAATGCCGTTGAGAAAGACAAATGGTGAAGTGGAAAAATAGAAAGCATACTAGCATGGTTGGGGTTTGAACCCGACAAAGGGCTTGGGAAGAATCTCCAGGGTATTACCAAACCGATACAACTGAAATGTCATGGTACTACTTTCGGGCTTGGATGCCAATATACATAGCAGAAGTATGATGATTGCTCGCCTCCATGGCATGGACTCTATTACCCTCTCGATCAGCCAGTACCACATTTGGGTCAAACTTTTCACCAAGCTGACACAATATGGGGAACTGCAGAAGAAGAAGCATTGGCTGGGCTGAGGAATATGTTCTTGAAGGACGAAGACATGAATTGCAGTGCAATAATTGAGGAGGAGGAAGAAGGCCTCACTATTCATACTATGGAGAAGGGAGCTATGCTCAAAAACTGAACCTCCACACTATCCCGGGCCTGCCAAGTCCTTGGGTAGCTTGGCATATTTTATTTCTATAACCATTCTAGGCATTTAAGATTTTTAGTAATTTTGTTTTAAAAGACTTACTTGTTTCAAAATAAATGCTCGATTCATCGAGCCTTACTTGTTTGGATGTTTTAGTTTTAATCAAATGCATTGCTCTTTATTATTCATTATTATCTTCCACACTTTTTCTTTCTACAACATCATTATTACTTTTCCTGATGAACTGGTGACTGTGACATGTAATGAGGCAACGTAATATGAGGATAATGACTCGGATGAAGAAGATGAAATACTTGAGGAAGTTGTTAGAGAGGTTGAAAACTTCGAGAATAAGCCTAATTCCAACCTAAAGGAAACCGAAGCAGTAAATTTGGGGGACACCGAGACCGTCAAGGAGACTCGTATCAGCATTCACTTATCACCGACAAAGAAAGAGAAGTACATTCATTTCTTAAAAGAGTATGATGACATTTTCGCATGGTAATATGATGACATGACTAGTTTAAGAACATTCATAGTTGCTTATAAGTTGACTACCAATCCCATGTGTCCGTTGGTGAAGCAGAAAATCAGAAAATTCAAACCAGATATGAGCCTGAAAATCAAGGAGGAAGTTACCAAACAGATCAAAGCCAAAGTCCTCAGAGTGGTTGAGTACCCAACTTGGTTGGCCAACATTGTGTCGATTCTGAAGAAAGACTGGAAAGTTAGAGTATGTCTTGACTATCGAGACTTAAATAGAGCAAGTCCCAAGGATGACTTTCCACTACCAAATATACACATCTTAATTGACAATTGCGCCAAACATGAACTCCAGTCCTTTGTAGATTGCTTCGCGGGTTATCACCAGCTCTGGATGGATGAAGAAGACATAGAGAAAACAACATTTATTACACCATGGGGGATATGCTATTACAAAATGATGCCATTTGGTCTAAAGAATTCCGGAGCTACTTACATGAGGGCCATGACAACCATCTTCCATGATATGATACACAAAGAAATATAGGTGTATGTGGACGACATCATTATCAAATCCAAGAGGGTCGCGGATCACATATCGGACTTGAGAAAGTTCTTCGATAGGTTAAGGAGGTACAACTTAAAACTGAACCCCGCAAAGTGTGCATTTGGGGTTCCCACAGGAAAGTTATTGGGATATCGTCAGTCATCGAGGAATCAAGCTGGATCCATCTAAAGTTAAGGCTATTCAAGAGTTGCCACCGCCTATGAGCAAAAAGGACATGATGAGCTTCCTAGGATGTCTCAACTATATCAGTCGCTTCATAGAACAGTCCACAGTCATATGTGAACCCATCTTCAATATGCAGAGGAAAGATGCCGAGACAAGCTGGACTGAGGATTGTCTGAAAGCCTTAGACAAAATCAAGGAGTACCTATCCACACGACGAGTCTTGGTCTCGCTAGATCCAGGACAACCTTTGCTACTCTATCTATCTATATTGGATAGAGCCTTCAAATGTGTTTTGGGACAACATGATGATACAGGGAGAAGAAGCAAGCTATATACTACCTGAGTAAAAAATTTACACCTTACGAAGCACGATACTCTATGTTGGAACTTACTTGCTGTGCTTTGACATGGATGGCCTAGAAGTTGAGACATTACTTCTGTACCTATACCACATACCTCATATCCAGGATGGATCCTTTGAAATACATATTTCAGAAACCCATGCCAACTGGGAAGCTAGCCAAGTGGTAGATACTGTTGAGTGAGTTTGATATCGTCTATGTAACTCAAAAGGCAGTCAAAGGACAAGCAATGGCTATCTTGCTAAAAATCTGGTGGGAGGAGAATATAAACCTTTAAAAACGTATTTTCCTGATAAAGAGGTGCCATTCGTGGGAGAGGATATTACCGAAGCATACGATGACTGGAGGATGTTCTTCGACAAAGCTACAAATTTCAAAGGAGTGGGCTTTGGAGTGGGTTTGGTATCAGAAACAGGTCAACATTATTCGGTATCTGCTAAACTCAGATTTCCCTACACCAACAACATAGCAGAGTATGAAGCCTGCATACGAGGACTCAACATGGCAATCAACATAAATATTCAGGAGTTACTGGTAATCGATGATTCAGATTTGCTTGTGCACCAGGTACAAGGAGAGTGGGCCACCAAGAATTCCAAGATATTTCCATATCTGCACCATTTACAGGAATTGAGAAAGAGATTCACGAAGATAGAGTTTCGGCATATGCCTAGAATTCAGAATGAGTTTGCCGATGCATTGGCCACCTTGTCATTTATGATACAACATCTAGATAAAAATTTCATTGATCCCATCCCAGTGAGAATTCATAATCAACCGGCATATTATGACCACGTTGAAGAAGAAACAGATGGAAAACCTTGGTTCCATGACGTCAAAGTATATTTGGCAAAAGGAGAATATCCGGAGTATGCAAACCATACTTAGAATGCACACTTCGAAGGTTATCCAATCACTTTTTCCACATCGAATGAAACGTGTATAGAAGAACTCCTGATTTGGGATTGGTAAGATGTGTCGACGCAAAAGAGGCTTCTAAACTACTTGAGGAGATACATGTTGGGACCTGCGGCCCGCATATGAATGGTTTTGTCCTGGCCAAGAAGATACTTAGGGTCGATTACTTTTGGATGACTATGGAGACATATTGCGTCCAGTATGTACGCAAATGCTACCAATGTCAAGTGCATTCCGATATGATAAAAGTGCCGCCAAATGAGCTCAATGCCACAAGCTCACCTTGGCCATTCGCCGCCTAGGAAATGGATGTCATCGATCCGATCAAGTCCACTACTTCAAATGGGCACAAGTTTATTCTGGTAGCCATTGATTACTTAACAAAATAGGTAGAGGCTGCATCCTACAAAGCTGTAACCAAGAAAGTCATCGCATACTTTGTCAAAGATCGTATTGTTCGCCAATATGGAGTCCCCGAGTCCATTGTTACCGATAATGCCGCCAATCTCAACAGTGATATGATAAAAGCCACATGTGAGACTTTCAAAATCAAGCACAAGAACTCAACAGCATACAGACCTCAAATGAATGAAGCCGTAGAAGCCGCCAACAAAAATGTCAAAATGATACTAAGGGAGATGGTAGAAAACCACAAGCAATGGCAAGAGAAGCTACCCTTTTCACTATTGGGGTACCGCACTACAGTCTGCACGTCAACTGGAGCAACTCTCTATTTATTGGTGTATGGTACCGAAGCTGTCATTCCAGTTGAGATAGAGATTCCTTCTTTAAGAATCATACAGAAAGCCAAATTATACTCGCAGAAATGGACGAAGAAGTCTGGCCGAAACAAATCAATTCTGATGTAGTCAAGAGATACAATGTTTAGACTACTTACATTCTTCATATGGTGTATTTGAACTACGCTTGACCTGATTCCCATTTAAGAGGGGATACGTAGGTAGCCCTGTGGCTTCAGTCATATTATAATAAAATTTCCATTTCCCCTAAGATCAGAAACTTGAGCAGAATTTTGAGGAGGACCCTCAAAATTCCGAAGCAAGTCCAGCCAACGCCATTGCATGCCAGAAAATCAGAAATTGGTTAAGAGACTAGGGCAGAATTTTGAGAAGGATTCTCAAAATTCCGAAAGAAGGATCGACAAGTTTCGTTACTCGCAAACAGCCTAAGGACCATGCACCAAACTGGGGAAAATTTTTGAGGAGGACCCTCAAAATTCTAACATGAGAAAGCTGCAATGTCTTTGAAATGTGTTACGGTCACTAGTTCATCTAAAATTACTTGATATTTCAATATGTTTCTAAAATAACTCTATTTTTATCAGTAATTGCATATTTCCGAAAACTTTATTTCCGTAACAGTTAGATGTTACCCAGGAAAACTCAAACAAGGACACTAGAATGAAGCAAAGCAAGGCCAGCGGACTAAAACACGAACCAACCTCCCTCTCACAAAACTTACAAGTTTTCTTTGAACGCAAGCACATTGGACGTAGCAATAGCATTCGTAAATAGATACACGAAGCAAAATCACTATTAATCAGGCCACCAGACACTGAACGTATTCCCAGCTAAGAAACATTCTAATTTTCTACCTTCTATTTGCATGGGACTAAGCCTTGTCCCGCATCTTACATGAGGCTAAGCCCTGCCTTCATATCTGCATAAGGCTAAGCTCTGCCTTCCATTTGCATGCGACTAAGCCCTATCCCGAATCTTGCATGAGGCTAAGCCCTGTCTCCATATCTGTATAAGGCTATGCTCTGCCTTCCATTTGCATGAGACTAAGCCCTGTCCCAAATCTTGCATGAGGCTAACCTCTGCCTCCATATTTGCATAAGGTTAATCACTGCCTTCCATCTGCAAGGGACTAAGCCTTGTCCCAAGTCTTGCATGAGGCTAAGCCCTGCCTCTATATTTGCATAAAGCTATACACTGCCTTCCATCTGCATGAGACTAAGCCCTGTCCCGCATCTTGCATGAGGTTAAGCCCTGCCTCCATATTCGCATAAGGCTAAGCACTATCTTTCATTTGCATGGGACTAAGCCCTGTCCCGCATCTTGCATGAGGCTAAGCTCTGCCTCTACGTTTGCATAAGGCTAAGCACTGCCTTTCATTTGCATGAGACTAAGCCCTATCCCGCATCTTGCATAAGGCTAAGCTCTACCTCCACGTTTGCATAAGGCTAATCTCTGCCTTCATTTGCATTAGACTAAGCTCTATCTCCATAGCTTCATGAGGCTAAACTCTGCCTTCAATTTACATTATTTCACCGAGACTAAGTGATGTCTCTCTAGTACTATCTATTTGCTTTCTATCGGTCTAAGCTTTGCCCTTGATTTCACAAGACTAAGCCTTGTCTTGTTAACATCATATTATTGCATCTCATGGGCTGAAATATGACCAATCTGTCCAAAGGAGTCATAGTGTAAAGGCATCATCCTCATAGCCGAAAGACACCATGCCATGGCCTGAGGATCTCTCAAATTTGCATATCATTATTCAAAGGTGTCATGGTTCGGAGGCACCATCTTCACATCCCGAGAACATCAATTCATGGTTTGCGAATCCCTCACTGAACAATTCATGGCCCATGACATCATGGTTTGAGCACGTCATCCTTAACTGTCCGAAGACAAATTTCATGGTACAAAAAGAATCTGTATCATGTTTAAATTTTCGCATAAATACATGTTTGTAGCATATCTTTATCTACAGGTGACCAGTAAGCAACCGATATCCTAACAGGAGCGACCTTGCTCTAGTTCCTTCAACTATCTCAAACTTGACCATTCATCATAACCACCTATCCCGAAATATCGTGTCTGTTGTTGTATCGCATTCATCGGTGTATTATGTGGATGGATCCAGAACTACACATGGCCTGATTCCTGTAAAACTAGGGATATGTAAGCAGCTCAAAGACCAAAGTCCGGCCTCTATCTTTCAAAACATCCCATCCGGTCAAAATTGGCCATTATTTCTTTACCCAAAAACTCTTTCATCCTTCCCGGGTAAAGATGGGTAGCTATTGATACCCAATTTTTCCCATAATATTTTCAAAACTGTGCCTTGGCATCAATTAGTATTTTTCATACAATTTCTGCATTTTAAAAATATTTTTTATTAAATTATCCCAACATTTTATTTATAAAACAATAACTGATTGCATCACAAATAGTTTTATAATAATTTTAGTGGCTTAATTTTGTCATTTGCAGTTGTACTAAGTTTCAATTATCGCACAAATAGCCACTTTTGTATTTTTAGGTTTCAATTGTAATTACTTTGCAATTACAGCGTATGCATGCATATTACATTATTTTACCAAAAAATAGCCTTTTATATTTTTAAAATACTAAGTAACTATTTTAAAACATTTCCAGGAATGTAAATCATTTTTTATAATGTATTAACTATTTTTAAAAATTGTTTTAGCGATTAAATATGTATTTAGCAAATAGCCCCTTTCATTTGGACCCAGCTAATTAGACAACCCAATTTTTAATCCCATATTAGCCCAAAATCTACCCAGGCCCAAATCCCATCTGACTCTAACCCAATTTAAGCGTACCCGACCCAATACCCCAACATATCCTGGTCTTTGATCATTTTGATCAACGGTCCAGATCTCCCCTTACCTTAATTATACCTATATACCCCCTTCTAACCTAATCATTTCTCACCCTTCCCCGCCGTCATCTGTTCCCTTCCTCTCTCAAATACTCTCTACCTAAACCCTAATCTCCAAACGCAGTCACCGGTTTAGCCCTCCGTTCTCTGATGTTTCTATGTCATCTCAGGCCTATATCGACCTCCTGCTTGCCATGGTATCTCCATTTCTTGGATCCTTGAGGAGATCCTCAAGGTACCTAGGCGGTCTGTTTACACCTTGGGGTTTTCTTGCCTGTTTCAGTCTATTTGGCTTGATTTTGAGTAAGATCTTTCTCATTTTATCCATGATTTCCTAAGTGTATGCTCGTCTCTGTTGCCTTTCTAAAAGACCTAATTTTTATCCTTTGATCTTCTCAGATCTGTCCATATACGAGATGAATTAAATGTATTTCACATGTTTTCACGAAGGTCTTATGGGTTTTTAATCGATTCTCTGTTTTTCCTACAAAAAACTAGGGTTTACTAAACTCGCCTTGTTCAAAGCCTTTCTGATTTTCAAGTGTTTAATCATGGTTCTTAAGTGTTACTAACCGTTTCATGTTAATATTGTTTGAACCTTAGTTGATATATGCTAAATCCCCAATTTCTTACATTATTTTGCTCTGATTCTGAGTCTTTCCATGGTACCTGTTACATTGCTTATTTATGTGCTTTGACTTTCATGATTTTTCTTAGTCTAATTCAGTATCATGTGACTTTTACCATAGTTCATCTCTGCTAGGGTTTCTGAGTTGATCTCTTGGCTAATTTATGTGTATTTAGCCTACTCGTTTATTTGTGGAAACTGATATTTTCCCTCTCTTTAAATCAGTACTATTCTGAATTTCGATTTACTGATTTGCTTGGTTAAAACTTATGTTCTGATTCTTGATTTATTTCCTTATTTACGACTCTAATTATTCTTATTACCTTATTGCCTATACTGTTACTAATTCTTCATGATTATTTCCTTAATTAAACTTTTGTTTCTTTACCTCTTTTACTTAGGTTTGATTTGATTTTCTTTCCTTAAGTGACTCATGTCCTTTAACCGTTGAGTAGTTGTCCTTAATTGAAGGAAGACTACGCCAATTTTGTGTGTGATTGATTTTGTAATTTCCCTGATTGATGAATTATGATTTCTTTTACCTTATTCTGCTCCACTCCTAAACTGCTATATATACTCTCCTTTACTCTCAGTTAAAGACATGAACACTAGTTCACCATTACTCTTACACTTTAAAAGCTCTCTGTTCTTTCTGCTACTTGTGATCTTCCTTAGTCTTGCCGGCTGTAAGCCAAGGCTAAAAACTGCACAACACATGTCTTACATCTTGTGTTCTCTTTCCCTAACTGGTATGCCTCTGATTAAATTTTTTAGAATCTAAGTGTTTCATTTCTGCTTTAGTTCAACAGTCATGAGTTCATTCCTGCTCCTGTTTACTGTTTATCCAGCATGCCTAATATTGCCTGGTCCAATATATGATTAGCATGTCTCAACTCTACTTGCCGGTCTACTATGTATCTAGCATACCTACTACTGCCTTGTTCAATATGTGATTAACATATCTCAACCATGCTTACTTGTCTACTATTTATCTAGCATGTCTAAAATCTTGTTTTGTTCAGTGTGTGATTAGCATGCCTACATTATGAATGTTTGTGTCGTATTTTGCCTAGTCTGTTCATTTAAGTCCTTTCCTACTCTGCTTTGCTAAGTCATCTAGTCTCTCTAGTTGTATGTTTGAGGCTTATATGTTCTCAACATCTTTGCTTCATGTCTCAATCACCTACCCTTGTAACTAACTTAATAGTTCTGTACATCTATTTGCTTCTGTGGTCCACTATACACTAAGGTGTATTCTATATATCCTCAACCCCTTTCTCCCTGTGTGTAACCTGCTTGCTAAGTGTTTCTGAATATGGTTTGTTCTGTGAGTTGTGTTTTGATTTCAAAGTGTTTTCATACTTTTCTCAAGTTGTTTTACTACCAAATTAGTACTGGGTTTTAGAAAATCTTTTCACCTTTAAGAGTCTTCTCTATATTGTTTACCAAAACTCTTTTCAAATCATTGCAGTCTCACCTACTCTTAGATTATTAAGTCCTGCCCTCTGGTATGTGTACTTCTTAGAGGTCCTTGAAATCTCTTTACACTCTGGCATATCAGTGTTGGCTCTTCCACACTACACATAAATCAGTCTTTATTTGAGAAAGGTCTGGGTGTGAGCACTGTCGGGATAGGTCCTTAGGGAACTTTGACACACCTGTACATGAACTTGGCTATGATATCCTCGGCATTTGAGACTATTGAAGGCCTGGTACACCAGGGTTTGCTTTGGGCCTACTTCAGGCTCCCTATAGTTTGATTTACATTTTATTTATGTAATTCATTCAATCATTGGTCTGTAATAATTGATTGTAAACAGATATTGGGGTGACTAGTGAAAATGGAGGGTAGTTATATGGTACTGTGGGTAAAGCTGGGTAGATAACATGCCTATAGGGTTTATTTTGGTTCAAATGTGTCTTGTTAGATAACATGCGTATAGGGTTTACTTTGGTTTACATGTGCTGAGTAGATAACATGCCTATAGGATTTACTTTGGTTAAAATGTGTTTTGTTAGATAACCTGCCTATAGGGTTTGCTTTGGTTGAAATAAGATCTGCCTACTTTACTTTACATGATTAGACGCCATGCCTATAGGGAATAAGATAATTAAGGTTCAGTTTTTTCGCTATAGCGTATATTCAAAGTTATCCCTTTAGAAATCATGCATATAGGTTTAATTGGTTGTCATACTTGCTCAGTCAGTATGTGTGTCTAATAAGAACTAATAGCAGTTTCACTTATTAGAGATAGAATTCACGTCCATAGGGTATTACCGTGTGCTTTAAGTGCTAAAACTGGAACCTCATACAATATCTTGTTAAATATCACTAGAAAGCATGCCTATAGGATAAAATAACTTCAAACTATTTCCTGGAATCGTGACTGCATATATGCACTTAGGCAAGCTTTAGGGCATTAAAATTGTAAAACCAATTCTGTTTATGTGTGAAATTATCCAGGCTTAACAAGCTATAAAACTAGTAGGCAAACTGGTTAGGATTCTGCCACTTTCTTTATGCATATCCTGAATTTGTAACATTCATCTAGATACCATGTTCTTAGGATTTCTGAACCTCTTCACAATCTGTGTTTTAGACGTGCTATTTGTTTGCCTATATACTTGCAGAGGTAAATTTCAGCCTTCTAACTGTTTGTCCCTATTTGCTTGTCCTATATGTTATTTGTTTGTCGCCTAGATTTTACCTTTTTAAAAACCTTAGGTTGTCTAGAACTGTCAAGCTTTAGAGGTCCTAAAATTCCTCCAGGACCATAAGGAAGGGACGGGTAGCAGCATGCTTAGGGGGTCGTTAATTAAACTCGCTTATACAACCACTAAGCGGAGGTTAATGGGTAGTAAAAGGATATGATGGCTTGTGCGCTAATGCGACGTGTAGCCCGTCTCATTGAGGAGTGATTACCGGGCATTGCATGAGTATGATCTTGTAGGTTAATCAACTTAGGACTTCCCTTTCCCAATTCCCCTATGTGTTTAAATTCTATAAACTTCCTCTCATTTACATATACATATGTAAGTTGTCCAAACCTCTCTTATTTTCATTATCTGAATTTCCTTGATCATATATGAATTTGTATGTGAAAACTACCTTTATTTGCAAATGCATGTTAAAACTGTTTACTTGTTAAAGGGACTAATTCACATAGTTTAAGTTCGGCCGCGACCCACCATTATTGTGACGACCCGTCTAGTCGTCTCATGAGTTACCGCTCCGTTTACTCCCATTTCTGCTTCTTTATGCTTTGTTTATCCATGTTATGTGGTATCAGGTTGGTCGAATATCCGGAATGATTTTGGTAAGGTTTGAGATACTTAGTCTTTTTTGGGGAAGCTCAAGTTGGAAAAGTCAACTGGATATTGACTTATGTGTTAGAGGGCTCGGATGCGAGTTCCGATGGTTCGGTTAGCTCCGGGAGGTGATTTGGGACTTAAGAGCGTGATCAGAATGAGTTTTGGAGGTTCAGAGTAGATTTAGGCACTTGTGTATTTACGATATCATGCTAAAATGAAGGAAAATCTTAGCCTTAACATACCTGTCCCTGAAATTAGTTGAACGAATCTGCTTCTACGAAATGTGAACGAAATTACACCTTAATTCCTTGACGAATTTTTTCTGCCTTGAACGATTTTGAACCAGAGAATGTATTTAAATTTTTAAGCTTGTTCCAACATTTTGAAGATTATGTTTTCCTAGTGCTTGATTTCAAAACTAAAGTAATGAAATGAAGCTAAAGGCTTTTAAATGAAGCTAAGGCAGATTCTTGGATAAGACTTTTCTATGTCTTTCTAAGACTTTATCCTTAAGTTATTGTCAAGTGATTTACATGTAACCACCTAGAATAATGACTACTTAGTCATTGTCTAGGCTTTGTGGCTCCTTGCCACGTGGGGGAGGGGGTTAATTATTAATAATTTATCCACTTATTAGTTAACTGGGTAATATTCTTTAATCCGGTAATTAATCAATTACCCGCATAATTTAAAAATTACTACAACTTACTTAAAATTCTATTTATTTTTAAAATACTGCATATATACTTTATATATTATACTACCATGGTCATATGGTACCTTGCATGGTACTAGTTTATAATTATCGGGTATTATCGTTCGACCTATATTTTATTCCAATTTGGCCACTTTCAGCGAAACTCGTTTTCATTAATCCATGTACCCCTTTATCCTTCATAACACTTGTTTATCGCTTGTTATAAATAGTGTAAGTATGTTAACGTCAATATGATCCCATCCCCGAGTCTATGTCGGTTAGCTAAAAACGAAATTTTAACGAACGAAAACGTGAGATGTAACATTGGAAGTATTGACAACCTTCTTAGATTTAACAGATGACTTTACATGTTTCCCTCTGACACAAGCATCACATACTTTCTTTGATGTGAACTCAACTTTTGGTAGTCCAAGGACCATGTCATTTTCTGCCAACTTGCTGAGTTGAGATAGGCTAGCATGTCCCGGTCTTCTATGCCATAATAGTGTATCATCTTCCACTACACTTAAACATGTATGCTCACTCTGAGGAAGAGACATAATAGATATCTTGTAGACATTGTTATGTCTCTTTCCTTCCAAAATAATTTCATCAGTAACCAGCTTAGTGACAGTGGCGATTTTTGAATTAAACTTTATCTGATTGCCTTTATCACACATTTGAGAAATACTGATAAGATTATATTTAGGACCAACTACATAGTACATCTCTATTATAGCATGAAAGAGTGACTTACCAACCTTACCAATACCTGTTATTTGTCTCTTTTTCCCATTTTTAAATGACGCACTCCCTCATTGGAAGGCCATCAGTGAGATAAAGTTTTTCTTTTTACCAGTCATATGTCTTAAGCATCCACTATCTTGATACTAGTCTTGATTGTTTCCTCTCACTTTAGCCTGCATCAAAAATCACAAGTTAGTCTTGGGAATCCAAACAAGCTTGGGTCCCTTTTTGTTGGAAAAGGATTAATCAAATCTCTCCTTGCCCAGAAGGGAAGAGTGTTAACTTTTATTTTCTTGTTGACTTTAATCCACTTAGTTTGGACAAAGGAGTTTAATGTGGGTTCTTCATCTTTTTCCACATGTTTAAAAAGCCCAAAGGTGTTCTTAAATAGAGCATGAATTAAAGTAGGGCAAGTATCTCTTAAGTGTCCTACCTTCTCACAGTGAGTGCACATCTTATTATCAGAAATTTTTACATACTTGGGATCAAACCTAGGTACAGGTTTTCTATAGCCAAATACTGATTTGTTAGTGCTAAAATTTTCATTTAGACAATTTAGTGCATCTGAGGATCTATGCCACTTTCTTAGTCTAGATAGTTCATACTTTGTCTTTTCAAGATTTTCTTGCAATACCTTATTCATGTAGTCAACATCACAAAGGCAATCTTTATGCTCTTTTAACTCCTTTTCAAGATTGCCTTGCAGATCACTCATTATTTCCTTGCCATGTGCATTAGGTTTCTGCTCATTTTTAGAAGTGAGCTCAAGAACCTTGTTCTTAAGATCTTTGACATGTTCTTCAAGATCAGCTTTGTCAAATTCATGTTTTTTGAGGTCAAGTTCAAGATCAACTTATTAACTGATCATTTTCTGCACTCAACATGTCCATCTAACTCATCATGGTCACTATTATGGCCATTAGTTGTTTTTACACAAAGCATGGATATTTTCTTTCAAGTTAGAAATACTTACCTAGTTTGTTTCATCTTCAGCCTCTGAGTCGCTCATGGACATCATCCCTATCAGTTCATCTTCTGTTTGCCTTGTTTCAATTGCCATTAGAGCAACTTCAATATTTTCATTTTCAAAATCAGTCTCTAATGTTCTCCATATATCATGAGCAGAGATGCAAAAGGACACCTTGTAGAGAACATCCTTGATAAACTTCCATAAAGCAGATCCTTTGTCTTAGCATTTTTCTGGATCATCTTACGATCTTCAGCATCATAATCCTCCTCTCTCTTGAGGCTTTTATTTCCTTCACTATCCACTTTGGTAGGGGTAATTGGTCCATGATTTACAATTATCCATAGGTCAAAGTTAGTGGCATGAAGGAACATTTTCATACGCATCTTCCATTCATCATAGTGGTGTCCATCAAATGGGGAATGTCTTCTAATGTGCATTCCTAGTTGTACCAGGGGATCGGTCTCCACTTCCTGGTGCGTATCTATCATAGCGTAAGGACTTATAGCCTCATCCTCTTTCTCTTCATCTTTATCACTTCCATTGTCCTCATATGCTGCTAGAAAACCTTGTTTCATTGCTTCAGTGAATACTTTGCCTAGGATTTTGCCTTTGTTTAGGCCCTTCTCTTTCATTTTTTTCCTTTTCTCTTTTTCAGCTCTTTCATTCTTGCATTCAATTTTCCACATTGGGAAGTCTTTGACCATATGATGTAGCTTGTTGCACTTGTAGCACCCATCGTATGAAGCTTTGTCAATCTGCTTAGGTTTTCCACCATATTTTCTCTTAGATGCATTTTTGGAATTCTTCATGAACCTCTTGCACTTAGCAAACATTGCTAGGTCGAGTTCATCATTGTCAGACACATCTTCTTTGTATGTCTTAAGAACCAAGGCCTTATCCCTCTTTTGTTCCTCCTTGCGCAGTTCCAGCTTTCTCATCTCATGAGTCTTTAAGTTTCCAATCAGCTCATCTAGTGAAATCTTATCCAATTCCTTTGCTTCCTTTATGGATGTGGCTTTTGATTCCCATGAAGCTGTGAGAATACTTATAACCTTGCTAACCAATTCTTCATAAGTGAATACCTTTCCAAGTGATTTCGGTTCATTTGTTATTATTGTAAACCTAGTCATCATCTCCTGGATGGGTTCAGACTCCTTCATGTAGAAGACCTCAAAGTTCCTCATAAGCAGTTCAATCCTCGGTTGCTTCACTTGGTTTGTTCCTTCATGAGAAGTTTGAAGTGCATCCTAGATCTCCTTTGCATTATAGCATGCAGATATCCAGTTATACTCATTAGGACTAAGTCCAAGATTAGGATTTTCTTGGAATTTGCATTCTTCTCCATCATTCTGAAATCTATTGCCACAAATTCATATGGGTCTTTGGGAACAGTTTCATTTCCCCATTTTGTTTGGTGGGAGTTAGTGGTCCTCGATTTACTATTTTCCATAGTTCATAGTCTTTTGCCGTCAGAAAATCCTCCATTCTTGCCTTCCACCAACTGCATTATTTTTTGTTGAATACAGGTGGTCTAGTAGTTGACTATCCTTTGTTAATCCCAGGTGGGGCACTCATTTTACTTCCAAGATCTCTCTAGGTGTTAACCACGTGTGAGAGAACCTGCTCTGATACCAATTGTTAATTTGAGTGCCTTCCTAAATTACTAAAGAACTTGGTTCTTTACCTTACTCCTTACACGTAAACAAAATAAACAGTAAAAATAAATACAACAATTTTTATGTGAAAAATCACCCGGCTCAAAGGTGCATAAACCACGACCTACCATGTAGGATTTTAACTTCAACTTCACTAAAACAAATAAGCCAAATCTATCGAATATAAGACCTGTAAATCAATACGCACCAGTTCTCCTACTTAAACTACTTGACTTACAAGTTACTCTAGCTTGAAAATTCAAACAATTACTTTAACTTACAAATTATGTTTGACACATTGATTACAACTCGATTTCCTAATACACATTCACTAACTGACTCAAGAAGAGCACTAAGACTAGTAGTAGACTTGAGTGTTGAAAATGAAGTTCCACGGTTGACGTGCCAAAGGATGATTTCTTCAGTCCAAAAGTATAATATTTATGTTTTCTGGGCTCACAGATCTTTTAGGAGTCCTACGCATTGTCAACTTTTCATTTGATAGGACTCATACAGTTTCAAGGACTCCACAAATCTTGTGACTCTTGTCTATCACTTATACAAGCATATCTTCTTGGACAATGGCCTTTATCATGTTAATAGCTTTCTTCCAACAAATTCGGACTCGAGTAACTTTGTGAAAAAGTTACTGCCTTTGTAAGAACCTTCAATAGTGACCTTAAGGACCTAGTTCTTAGAGTACTTCATTAGCTACCTTGAGGACCTGGTTCTTAGCGCACACTCTCTGGAAAAACTTTGTTAATCATTAAAACCCCAATACTCAACAAGAACAATCTTGAACTACTAGTTTAGGGGGACGACACATGGATTTCATGATGCAGAGTCTTTTGATATGTGTACTAGAGATGGTGTTGAGCAACAACTTTGAAACTGTTTTAAGTTGGTGGACATGTATGAGCGGAAGCCTCGAGAGTATATTCATCAAGACTTCACAAGGCAGAGCCATGATATTGTAGCTTAGTTCCATAGTAGTACTGGCCATTCCTCCACTGCCCTATGATCTAGAAAGGAAATTGAGTGAGAGAGAGAGAGAGATTAAATTGATGGTCTTATAGCTACTTTGTAATGAAGAACAAGATAATAAGTTTTTCTTAATAATTAAGCGAGTCATCCTTGGATGCTTTATTGAGAAGACAGGGAGAATGAACATAGAATAATACTAGCAGTGAATAATATATGTTTTAAGGGTCTAACTGTCTATATCAGTGACTTGTCAGCATTGCAACTCCTGCTTAGCTCAATTTTGCAACATGTCCATGAAGTGAAACAACAAGTCATCATTGGTCAGGTTGGGGATTTGAAGCATAAGGATAGTGAACTACTTGACATAATTACGTATGCTCCCTGTTTGCTTCAATTCCCTAAGTTTGCGCCTTGCCTCGTACAAGACATTGTTTGGAAAGAACTGTCGCTTGAACTCAACTTTGAACTGATCCCATGTGCTAATAGTACATAGACCTTTATCTACGTCGACCATCTTCCTTCTCCACCATAGCATGGCAGTCTCTAAGAGGTACAATATCGCAGTGTTGATCTTGGCCTCATCGTCCCTCACTTTGTCGTGCTGCTATGGATATCTTTGACATCATACTAGGGCAAGAGTTCTTTAGACATTGTCATACTTTGATCGACCCCTACCTCCAACGTCTCTTGGTTATGGAGCGGTAAGTAGCTTGCATGGTACCTACAATGACTATGCCACACGGACAGAGCCAAGCACAACTCTCAGCTATGCAGGTTGTCATGGGATCAAGAAGGGGGAGCCGACGTTCGTGGCAACCATCACAAGTTTGGAGGAAAACAAGAGTTTTTAAGAGACACTACCGCCTTGCATATAGAAGTTGCTTGAGGAAAACTAAGATGTCATGCCCGAGGAGTTGCCTAAGCACCTGCTGCCTAGGCGAGAGATGGATCACAAGATTGAGTTGGAGCGAGGGGCTAAGCCACCCGCATTTACCCCATATCGTATGGCACCTCCAGAGCTAGAGGAGCTCAGGAAACAATTGAAAGAGATGCTAGATGCTGGTCATATTCGCCCATCAAAGGCACCTTTTGGAACACCAGTATTGTTCCAGAAGAAGAAGGATGGATCGTTGTGTTTGTGCATAGACTACTGAGCACTTAATAAGGTCACCGTGAAGAATAAGTACCCGATCCCGCTCATTGCTATCTTGTTCGATAGACTTGGGCAAGCCAAGTACTTTACCAAGGTGGATCTTCGAAAAGGCTACTACCAGGTTCGCATTATGGAAGGGGATGAGCCAAAGACAACATGTGTGATGAGATATAGAGCCTTTGAGTGGTTGGTGATGCTCTTCGGCTTAACCAATTGACCAACCACATTTTGCACCCTTATGAACAATATTTTTCATCCTTACCTTGATCAGTTCGTGGTAGTCTACCTAGATGGCATAGTCATATACATCAACACCTTGGAGGAATGCATGGAGCACTTAAGGAAGGTTTTCCAAGTCTTGCGGGAGAATGAGCTATACATCAAGAGGGAGAAGTGCGAGTTTGCATAGTCAAAGGTGCACTTCTTGGGCCATGTCATTAGCAATGGCGAGCTATGCATGGACGAGGCTAAGGTTCGTGCTATCCAGGAGTGGGAGGCACCCATAAAAGTAACTGAGTTGAGATCCTTCCTTGGCCTTGTTAACTACTATCGTCGGTTCATCAGTGGATACTCAGCAAAGGCCGCACCATTGACTGAGTTTCTAAAAAAGAACAAGCCATCGGTTTGGACGGAGCATTGTCAAAAGACGTTTGAAGGACTTAAGGCAGCTGTAATAGAGGATCCAGTCTTGGCATTACCTAACTTTGCCAAGACTTTTGAGGTGCACACAGATGCCTCAGACTTTGCCATTGGGGGTGTCCTGATGCAGGATAAGCATCCCATAGCATTTGAGAGCCGCAAGTTAAATGAGACGGAGTGGCGTTACATGGTACAAGAGAAGGAAATGACTGCCATTGTGCATTGCCTTCGTACATGGAGACATTATCTGCTCGGGTCGAGGTTCGTGGTCAAGACTGATAATGTGGCTACTAGCTACTTTCAGACACAGAAGAAGCTCACACCAAAGCAGGCTAGGTGGCAGGATTTCTTGGCCGAGTTTGATTATGCGCTGGATTATAAGCCGGGCAAATGTAACATTGTAGCTGATGCCTTGAGCCGGAAAGTCGAGCTTGCTGCAATCACTTTAGCGAGATGGGATATTCGGGAGGATATAAAAGAAGGCATGCAACATGATCCAGCAGCCAAACAACTTATCGAGTTAGCCAACCAGGGCTAGACGAGACGTTTTTGGGTAGAAGATGGCATATTGCTTACCACGGGTCAGCGGGTCTATGTGCCTAAGTTTGGAGACATTAGATGACAGATAATAAGGGAGAGTCATGATACAATGTGGGCTGGTCATCCATCCCAACGTCGCACCATGTCCTTCGTTGAGTCAGTCTACTATTGGCAACGCATGCGAGATGATATAGAATGTTATGTGCAGACTTGTCTTGTATGTCAGCAGGACAAGGTTGAGCAACAACAGCCCATAGGACTTTTGGAGCCACTACCAGTTGCAGAGCATCCATGGGAGAGCGTGACTATGGACTTTATCACTTGCCTACCAAGGTCCAACGGTTATGGTACTATTATGGTGGTCGTGGATAGATTTTCCAAATATGCCACCTTCATGCCCGCCTCACCAGGTTGCACAACCAAGGAAGCCGCCAAGCTATTCAACCTACCGATAATGGCAATCCGTACGTGGATCTCACCATCAATAACAAGACCGCTCGTGCAATGGTGGATATTGGAGCAACTCATAATTTCGTAACTGAGGCTGCCGCAAAGAGACTAGAATTGAAGCTTGCTCCAACCAACTCTCGCGTCAAGACCGTGAATGCCGAAGTACAAAATGCTTGTGGGGCAGCTAATGGAGTTGGTGTCAAATTGGGAGCTTGGGAAGGTATGGCAAACTTTACTGTAACCGCTATGGATATCTTTGACATCATACTAGGGCAAGAGTTAACTTGAATTGTTTGCTTGATGAATTACAAATGAATGACCCCCTTTATATACTAGTATCCTAGAGGCTAGTGTGTAAATATTAATTATTACACAAGTCCTTGATTTTTACAAGATAAAGGCTTTTTCTAGAATTCTCTACAAGCCTAGAAGATTCCAATGACTTTCCTAGCAAATCTATAAGGATCTAGGTTCTTCCTAAGGAAATGTCCATACCTCTCTAGAATCTTCTCACAAATGCTAGCCTTCTTCTTATGTAAGCTTCCACATAGCATTAATATATGCCAAATGGAGCCTATGTGGCTTGCTGACTTGGCGGTTCATCACATAATACTCTTTATTTATGTCATTTACCGGAGATAATATGTTCTTCCACCTTTTCAAATAAAAAAAAAATTATAGCCAGGTAAAGAAGAACAATTCGTTTTCTGGTTCAAGCAAGCAAACAATCACATATTCGTAATGCACCTAAATATATATACGTGCACATTCAGTTAAGAGAATTTTTTCACCAGGCGCACGTTATGTTACGAAGTATGCACTTTAGTTAATCTCAAATATTGAAGACCAAAGTCCTGAAGAACATAAACTGACTCTATATCACTTACATAACAATATTCTCCCAAGTTTTATTGAATGGTATATGTGTCAAGCACCAAATCAAATACGAATAATAACCGCACAAGTCCTTGTGCAGTGTAGTAATGGGGAGAGGGTAGAGATGAGAACGGGGAGCTGATTGCTGCATTTTCAGTACATGTACGGAGTAGTTGTAATAATATAGCAGCCAAGTTCAAAGGAAGTTGGTGACTTGAGTCCTCAGACTAGTTCATTGAACAAGAAAATTTAAACAAATTACAAAGATCAACTCATATCTACTCAGAGTTGATCTCCCTCGGAAAACAAATCACTGCCTTTGTTGAAAAGTTAGTCTTGTGCTTCCTAAGTTAAAACATCTATCAAAATACAAACCAATATGAATATTCATTTTAGATCTTGCCAGCTTTCTAAACCTATTCTCTTCAATGTTGTAGAGGAGAGGCTGCTTACCGCCGTCAATCATAATTTCACCATTGTTACCGTTTAATGGTACATACCCCATTATTTTGAACAAACTTCCCATACCTGATAAATTGATGATGTGTTCCTTGACCCATTCTTGCTTCTTATGATCCTTGAGAACGTATAGATCTATCCTTGACAATTCTTCTGATTGGTAAGCTAAACATAATTTCCCATTCAAATCAGCTAACTCACCATTCTCAATTATTGGAAACTCTTCATAATAGGGATCTTTGGGGCAACCGACGGAACTCAAGAATTCTTCATTCTCAATTTCCATCGAAATAATATGCTTTTCCATTCTATCTGCTCTTCCAACTAACCAATAAATTACATTGTTTACACATGTTGAATGAACCTTGTAAGAAAACCATTCTTGGTGTGCTAGGGATTGCCAAGAGCTAGGAATTGGTCCGCCATCTCTTAATGTGAGGGTCTCAAATCTGAACTCCACAGCACTACCACCATAGTTAAAGTTGTAATTAGGGCCAGTCTTGGTACCATATAGATGGACAATCTTGTATGTATTGTTGGAAGGGATATAGGAAACATCAAAACTAACTGAGGGATAACTTGAAATTGGTAAGTTTATGATTTCTTTAGTAGTGGGATTGCATACCTTGTGATTGAAAATGATGAGGTTGGAGAAGATGAAGAAAGAGTGTTCAGGGGCAATAATATCCTCAAAATAGTTCGACTAATCATTTCCATGCCACTCGGTGAATGCTTGTAGTCAGATACTTGAACTACACGTGCTCGAGGACGATTCAAGGATTTCATGTTGTAGAGTCTTCTGAAATGTGGACTAGAGATAGTTCAGAGCCACAGCTTTGAAACTGTTTGAAGTTGGTGGACATGTTTGACTGCAAGCCTGAAAAGTATATCCACCAGGACTTCATTAGGCAGATCGATGATGTTAGAGCTCCGTTCCATTGTAGAGTCCATTATTCAACTGCTTAATTTGTGATACAAAACAAAGAGGGAGAGAGATCTAAATTGTGAAAAGAGCCTTCATTGACGTTCTTAAAGACATGCCTAGCACCTTCCTTTGTTGACGTAATTAAAATAAATATATGACAGCTGAGTAGGTAAGAAGACATATATTTTACTAATTTATTACTGTTAGTAGACTGTGCTCGAAAATAAACTCTGTAAAAATAAAACAGAAATAGAAACAGAAGTAGGAGAACTAAAATGTTCTGAGCCCAATAGAAAATTATATTTTCTTAATGAATTTAATCCTCTCACTGTTCGCCAAGGTTATTGGATTAATTCCTCCCATAATATAATACAACAACTATTTTATAATATTGATAAAGGAAATTATAGAACTTCAACAAATTCAACAAACGGTTGCAAATCACACTAGACACTTACGTTTTTCACTTTCACATTTACACATTTAAAAACAACATTTACCAGTTAATTAGGGTCTTGAGTCTTTTCATCAATGAATTTTTCAAATTCTTTGAGAAGTATTTCGTGTAATTGTGCTAAATGCCTAAAACAGTGACAGTGTATTACATTGAGTCATGGATATCATGTCGTAGAGTCTTCTGAAATGTGGACTATAGAGATGGTTCTGATCCACAACTTTGAAACCGTTTGAAGTTGGTGGACATGTTTGAGTGAGAGCCTAGAGAGTATATCCACCAAGACTTCACTAGGCAGAGCCATGATGTTGGAGTTCAGTTCTATATTGGTGTCCATTTATCATATCAGCGGCTCAAAATGAGATAAGGTTCACAGAGTTATCATACCATGAAGCCGCCTTGATTCCCACAGAGAAGGAAAAGGTGCGAAGGTGTAACGACCTGGATTTCCCACCATCGGGAGTTGTGATGACGCCTACTAGGCAAGCTGATTATTCCAATTATTTAACTCTTTTTATTTTTAATCCATTAACAATTGCGAGTTTACATCTTATAAATAGCGAAAATATTAAAGCGGAAGAATGAAATGTAACAATTTAAAATAATACCGATACAAATTCGTAGAACACAAGCTACCCAGAACTGGTATCACAATCTCACAGACTATTTAAGAATACTACAAACAGGGTCCGAACAAAATAGATACATGTCTGTCTCAGAAATAGTAAAGAACAGAAGAAAAACTAGGTAGAAGGGGACGCCAAGACCTGCGGACGCCTGCAGGACTACCTCGGGTCACCTGATGGACTGAAGGCAGCAACCTCACTATGGTCCAAAAGCTGCAGCACCAGGATCTGCACATAGTGCAGAGTATAGTATCAGCATAACCGACCCCATGTGCTGGTAAGTGCCTAGCTTAACCTCGGCGAAGTAGTGACGAGGCTAGGACAAGACTACCAAATAAACCTGTGCAGTTATATCATATACAACAAGTAATAATGACATAAACTAGAAGTTAAAGATGGGAAGGGGAAACATGCTACAGGGAATATCATGTACAAACAAAATCTCAGTAAAGAAGTGAAAGGAACACAAAAATCCAACCGTAAGTAAGAATAAGGAAATCAAAGACAATTGCACAGCATCACCCTTCGTGCTTTTACTCTCGTCCTCACTATATGAATCAATATAATCAGCACGACACCACCCTTCGTACTTTTACCTCACATAATCATGACACGGAATTATCCTTCGTGCATTATCACTCATATCATGGCACGACATTTTACATCGTGCGGTACGACATCATCCTTCGTGCTTTTACCTCACAATATCGGCACGATATCACCTTCGTGCATTAACACTCTCAAAATCATGCACGACATCACCCTTCGTGCTTTACACTCTTCCTTACCCAAGCAACAATCATAAAGCAATTTGGGCAAGGGAATCAATAATATCACAATAAAATCCCGGCAAGGGAACAATAGCATAACAACAATATCCTGGCAAGGGAAACAATATCATGAGTAATAACATCCCGGCAAGGGAGATAATATCAAAACCAATAACATCCCGGCAAGGGAGACAATATCATAACCTCTTCTCTTTTCCACGATTACTTCACAACTCAATTCTCAACTTGAGCCAACGCTCTACAATGTTCAATAACCAATAATACTTCCACAAGCCTTGTTCAACAATAGAAATCATCATATAAAGCATGAACAATATGAAACAGAGTCACATTAATCATAGTATAAGACTCACGGGCATGCTTGAAACCGACGTATAGATACTCATCACCGCACCTATACGTCGTACTCAACAATTAACACATAGCAAATAAGACACAACTCCTAATCCCTCAAGCTAAGGTTATACCAACCACTTACCTCAATGCCACGAACATAATTCAAGCCTCAACTACCGCTTTACCTCTTGTTTCCACCACCAATTCGCTTGTATCTAGCCACAATTTACTTAACGATAATAATAAATGATAAATGAATCAATTCTAATGCATGAAAATAAGTTTTCTAAAGATTTCCCCAAAAAGTCAAAAATCAACCCGGACCCACATGGTCAAAACCCGAGATTCGAACCAAAACGCGATTACCCATTCACCCACGAACTCAAATATATAATTTGTTTTAAAATTGGACCCCAAATCAAGGTCCAAATCCCCAAAATTTTAAAATCTTAAGTTCTACCCCAAACACCCAATTTCCCCTATGAAAACCCTTGATTTTGAGTTGAAATCATTTGAAAAGATTTTATATAATAAAGAAAATGAGATAGAAATGACTTACAATCGATTTGGAGATGAACTTTTCTTTGGAAAATCGCCCAAAAGAGCTTAGGTTTTGAGGAATTTTGAAAAATGAAGAATTTTCGCCTAAGTTTGATTTTACACAGGCGCATATATCGCATTTGTGATGTCATGTTCGCAAACTTGAACTCGCAATTGCGGCCAAAGCTTCGCAATTGTGAAGGAAGGCCTGCCTCTGCTGTTTTTGCAAATGCGAATAACTGTTCGCAATTGTGGTGCCTGCTAATGTTGCATTTGCGACATAAGCCTCGCAAATGCGAAGGTTCCCTACCCCAGCCCATCATCGCAATTGCGATGTTTCTTCGCAAATGCGAGCTCGCATTTTCGAGCCAGGCTTCGCAATTGCGAAGCCTGCAGACCTGCAACCCAATAGCAGTTTTCCTAAGTCCAATTTCTCCCTGCGGCCTATCCAAACCTCTCCCGAGCCCTCGGGGTACCAAAACAAACATCCAACGCAAGTCCAAAACATCACATGGACTTGCTTGTGCGATCAAATCATCAAAATAACATCAATAACTATGAATTAAGCCTCAAATTCATGAAATCACTCAAGAACATCAATATTTTGAATTTTTCAAATAAATGTCCGATTTATACTAAACGGACTTCGATTCTTACCAAACTTCACAGATTCAACTTAATTAATATATATATATATAAGACCTGTACCGGGTTCCGGAACCAAAATACGGGCCCGATACCATCAATTTCAAACCTCTATTCATTTCCAAAAACTCTTATAATTTCAGTTAAATAATTTCTTTCAAAAATTTATTTCTCGGGCTTGAGACATCAGAATTCGATTTCGGGAATATTCCCAAGTTCCAAATTTTACTACGGATCCTATGAGACTATCGGATCACAAGTCCAAGTCCGTTTATCAAGAATGTTGACCAAAGTCAATTTTATTCAATTTTAAAAGCCAATTTCCTTATTTTACTTAGTTTTCACATAAAAGCTTTCTAGAAACGTGCCCGGACTGCGCACGCATATTGAGGTAAGACAAAAGATGTTTTAAGGCTTCAGAACACTGAATTTACTTTCAAAACGAGTGATGACCCAAAGGTCATCACATTCTCCACCTCTAAAACAACCGTTCGTCCTCGAACGGACATAAGAAAAATAACTGATTCGTAGAAATGATGGGGATATCAGCTCTACATATCAGACTCAGACTCCCAGGTCGCTGCCTCAACAGGCTGACCTATCCACTGAACATGAACAAAAGGAAAACTCTTCGATCTCAACTGACAAACTTGCCGGTCTAGGATAGTTACCGGCTCCTCCTCATAGGACAAGTCCTTGTCCAACTGGACAATGCTAAAGTTTATCACGTGGGATGGATCACCGTGATACTTACGAAGCATGGACACATGAAACACTAGATGCACGACTGATAAACTCGGTGGCAACGCAAGTCTGTAAGCCACATCTCCCACTCGATCAATAATCTCAAAAGGACCAATGAATCTAAGGCTTAACTTGCCCTTCTTTCCAAACTCATCACGCCCTTCATAGGCGACACCCGAAGCAACACCCGCTCATCGACCATGAATGCCACATCACGAACCTTACGGTCAGCATAACTCTTTTGCCTGGACTGAGCTGTACGAAGCCTATCCTGAATGATCTTGACCTTTTCCAAGGCATTCTGTACTAGATTCATACCCAACAACCTAGCCTCTCCCGGCTCAAACCAACCAACCGGTGACCGACACCGCCTACCATATAAAGCCTCATAAGGAGCCATCTGGATGCTCGACTGGTATCTGTTGTTGTAAGCAAACTCCACTAAAGGCAAGAACTGATCCCACAAGCCTCCAAAGTCAATAACACAAGCTCGGAGCATATCCTCCAAAATCTGTATAGTACGCTTCGACTGCCCGTCCGTTTGAGGGTGAAATGTTGTGCTCAACTCGACCTGTGTGCCCAACTCTCGCTGAACTGCCCTCCAGAAACGTGAGGTAAACTACGTACCTTAGACAAAAATGATAGACACGGGCATACCATGAAGACGAACAATCTCCCGGATATATCTTTGCCAACCACTCAAAAGAATAGGAGACATCCACCGGAATGAAATGCACTGACTTGGTCAGCCTATCAACAATAACCCACACTACGTCGAATTTCCTCTGAGTTTGTGGGAGTCCAACAAAGAAGTCAATAGTGATGTGGTCCCACTTCAACTTAGGAATCTCAATCTTCTGGAAAAAACCACTAGGTCTCTGATGCTTTTACTTTACCTGCTGGCTATTCAAACACCGAGCCACATATGCAACAATATCCTTCTTCATCCTCCTCCACCAATAATGCCGCCGCAAATCCTGATACATCTTAGCGGCGCTCGGATTAATAGAGTACCCGGAACTATGGGCCTCCTTTAAAATCAACTCTCAAAGTCCATCCATATCAGGCACACAAATACGACTCTGCATCCTTAAAACTCCATCATCTCCAACTGTAGCCTGCTTGGCACCTCCGTGCTGTACTATATCTCTAAGGACAAGCAAATGAGAATCATCATACTGCCGATCTCGGATACGCATAAATAATTAAGAATGAGCGACTATGCAAGCCAACACACGACTATGCTCAGAAACATCCAACCTCACGAACTGATTGGCCAAAGCCTTCACATCCAAAGAAAGCGGTCTCTCACCGACCAGAATATATGCAAGACTACCTATACTAGCAAACTTTCTACTCAAAGCATCGGCCACCACATTGGCCTTTTCCGGATGATATAAGATGGTAATATAATAGTCTTTCAATAGCTTCAACCACCTTCTCTACCTCAAATTTATCTCCTTCTGCTTGAACAAATACTGTAGACTCTTGTGATCTATGAATACCTCACATGACACGCCATACAAATAATGCCTCCAAATATTCAACGCATGAACAATGGCCTCTAACTCCAAATCATGAACTAGATAATTCTTCTCATGAATCTTCAACTACCGCGAAGCATAAGCACTGAACTTGCCATCCTGCATCAATACCGCACCAAGCCCAATATGAGATGCGTCACAATAAACTATATATGGCCCTGAACCTGTAGGCAATACCAACACCGGTGTCGTAGTCAAAGTTGTCTTGAACTTATGAAAGCTTGCCTCACACTCGTCTGACCACCTGAACTGGGCACCCTTTGGGTCAACCTGGTCATCGGGGTAGCAATAGATGAAAACCCCTCCATAAACCGATGGTAATAGCCTGTCAAACCCACGAAACTCTGGATCTTTGTAGTTGATATGGGTTTAGGCCAGTTCTTGACTGTCTCTATCTTCTTCGGGTCCACCTGAATACCCTATGCTGAAACAACGTGACCCAAGAATGCAACTGAACTCAACTAGAACTCACACTTCGAAAACTTAGCATACAATTGACTATTCTCAAAGTCTGAAGAACAACTCTCAGATGTTGCTCATGCTCCTCCTGGCTGAGGGAATAGATCAAAATATCATCAATGAAGACTATCACGAACGAATCCAAGTAAGGCTTGAACACTCGGTTCATCAAATCCATAAAAGCTGCTGGGGCATTTGTTAACCCAAATGACATCACCAAGAACTCATAATGCCCGTACCAAGTGCGGAAAGCTATCTTAGGGACATCGGATGCCCTAATCCACAACTGATGGTAGCCAGATCTCAAGTCAATCTTCGAAAATACCTTGGCAGCCTAAAGCTGATCAAACAAATCATCAATCCTTGGCAGCCTAAAGCTGATCAAACAAATCATCAATCCTTGGCAATGAATACTTATTCTTGATTGTAACCTTGTTCATATGCCGATAATATATACATATCAATTATACATATCCTCATTGATCCGTCCTTCTTCTTAACAAGGAACACCGGTGCACCCCAAGGCGAGACACTAGGTCTAATAAAGCCTTTATCAAGCAAGTATTGCAACTGTTCTTTCAATTCTTTCAACTCTGGAAGGGCCATACGATATGGAGGAATAGAAATGGGCTGAGTGCCCGGAGCCAAATCAATGCAAAAGTCAATATCCCTATCGGGTGGCATACCCGGCAGGTCTAAAGGAAATACCTCAGGAAACTCGCGAACAACATGCACAAAATCCATAGAAGGAACCTCAGTACTAGAATCACAAACATATGCCAAATAGGCCAAACACCCCTTCTCGACCATACGATGAGCCTTCATATATGAGATAACCCTACGGGTAGAATGACCAGGAGTCCCTCTCCACTCTAAACGAGGTAAAACCGGCAAGGCTAAGGTCACAATCTTGCCATGACAGTCCAAGATAGTGTGGTAAGGTGATAACCAGTCCATCCCCAATATGACATCAAAATCAACCATGTCCAAAAGTAACAAATCTACCCGAGTCTCAAGACCCCCGATCACAACTATACATTAACGATGGACACGATCTACCATAATTGAATCACCCATCAGTGTAGACACATATACAAGAGCACTCAAAGAATCACTAGGCATGACTAGATACGGCGCAAAATAAGATGACACATAGGAGTATGTAGATCTTGGATCAAATAGAACTGAAGCATCTCTACTGCAAACCAGAATAGTACATGTGATAATTGCATCAGAAACCTCAACCTTAGGCCTGGCTGGAAGAGCATAACATCGGGGATGGGCCCCACCACTTTAAACTACATCTCTAGGATGGCCTCCTGCTAGCTGGCCTCCACCTCTAGCGGCCTGACCTCCACCTCTAATACCTCTACCTCCACCTCTAGCACCTCTAATTCCACATCTTGCTGGCTGAGCGGGCAGTGGAACACTCGGTGCCTGAACCATGGCACGAGAACCTTGATGCTAAGAGTTGCTCGGTGCTCGAGGGCAAAACCTAGCAATATGCCTTGTATCACCATAAGTATAACAAGCCCTCGACTGCTGAGATTGCTGACCCTAACGGCCTGAATAACCACTCTAAAATTTCTAGAGCGGAGGTGCACTGATAGGAGCTGGTGGTGAACTTTAGGGCAGCTGATCAGAATACTGCATATGAGAACCATGGCCATCTGGAGCACTATGAGAAGCCTGAAGTGCTGAATGAAATGGCCTGGGAAGATGGGCCCTACCAAAAGAATCTCTGCCTCCAGATGATGCACCACTGAAGTTGCCCGAATGACGAGGCCTCTTGTCAGACCCCTGACCACTCCATTGTGATAGAAGCATCTCAACTCTCCTAGTCACATTGGCCGTATCCTGAAAAGAAATTTCGCTCCCTGTCTCCTTAGCCATCTACAATCGAATAGGCTGAACAAGTCCCTCAATGAACCTTCTCAGTCTCTCTTTCTCTCAGTGGGAAGTATAAGAAGATCATGATGGGCCAAGTTGTTTAATATGGTCTTGTACTGAGTGACAGTCATAGAACCCTGCTGGAGACGCTCAAACTACCTCCGATAGTTCTCCCTCTGAGTGATAGGAAGAAACTTCTCCAGAAATAGTTGAGAGAACTGATCCCAAGTCAAAGCTGGTGACCCAACTGGTCTAGCCAAATAATAATCTCTCCACCAAGTCTTGGCAGATCCAGACAAACGAAAAGCAGCAAAGTGGACCCCATTAGTCTCCACTATCCCCATGTTTCGAAGAACCTTATGACAGCTATCCAAATAATCTTGGGGATCCTCAGAAGATGTACCACCAAAAGTAGTAGTAAAAAGCTTGGTGAATCTATACAATCTCCACAAGTCATCAGCAGACATAGTTGGCCCCTCACCGGTCTGTGCCACAACACCAGGCTGAACTACCCCAACTGGCCAAGCTGCTGGAGTTTGGAACTAGGGAGCTATCTGCTCCGGAGTGCGAGTAACAGGAGTCCGGGATCCTCCTCTAGCCTGAGAGATGGCTAGTGTTACAGTAAGCAAGGGTGCCTGGGCGACACTCTCCATAAGGCACACTAGACGGACCAGAGCATTCTGAAGTACCGGGGTGGTGATGAACCCCTCTGGGACCCGAACTAGTCCTGCTGGAACTGTCTGGGCTGGAACCTCATCATCAAACTCAACCTGAGGCTCTGCCGCTAGTGCTGCTGCTCGAGCTCTAGCCTGAGCCCTACCTCTGCCTCGGGCCCTAGAACAGCCTCGACCTCTGCCCCTCGTAGGAGCTGCTACTGAGGGCTCGGGCTGTTGGTCAGCTAATGAAGCGGTACGTGTCCACACCATCTGCAAAAGAACAGAGTGGAAGTTCAATTAGCATTGAGAAATCAAGTGGCACGACAGGAAAGAATAGATGTGAAGTTTTTCCTAACTCTGTAACCTCCGGTGGATAAATATAGACGTCTCCGTGCCAATCCCGCAGACTTTAATAAGCTTGTCCGTGAATTGTAAGACATAGGCAACCTAGAGCTCTGATACCAACTTGTCACGACCCAGATTTCCCACCATCGGGAGTCGTGATGGCGCCTACTAGTGAAAGCTAGGCAAGCCGATTATTCCAATTATTTAACCCTTTTCATTTTTAATTCATTAACAATTGCGAGTTAACATCTTATAAATAGCGGAAATATTAAAGTAGAAGAATGATATGTAACAATTTAAAATAATACTGATACAAATCCGTAGAACACAATCTGCCTAGAACTGGTGTCACAATCTCACAGACTATCTAAGAATGCTACAAACAGGGTCCGGACAAAATAGATACATGTTTGTCTCTGAAATAGTAAAGAACAGAAGAAAGACTAGGTAATAAGGGGACGTCAAGGCCTGCGGACGCTTGCAGGACTACCTCGGGTCGCCTGATGGACTGAAGGCAGCAACCCTCACTGTGATCCAAAAGCTGTAGCACCGGGATCTATACACAGTGTGGAGTGTAGTATCAGCATAATCGACCTCGTGTGCTGGTAAGTGCCTAGCCTAACCTCGGCAAAGTAGTGACGAGGCTAGGACAAGACTACCAAATAAACTTGTGAAGTTATATCATATACAGTAAGTAATAATGACAGAAACTAGCAATTAAAGATGGGAAGGGGAAACATGCTGCGGGGAATATCATGTACAAAACAAATCTCAGTAAAGAAGTGAAAGGAACACGAAAATTCAACTGTAAGTAAGAATAAGGAAATCAAAGACAAGTGCACGACATCACCCTTCGTACTTTTACTCTCGTCCTCACCATATGAATCAATATAATCGGCACGGCATCACCCTTCGTGCTTTTACCTCACATAATCATGACACGGAATTATCCTTCGTGCATTATCACTCATATCATGGCACGCCATTTTATATCATGTGGCACGACATCACTCTTCATGCTTTTACCTCATAATATCGGCACAACATCACCCTTCGTGCTTTACACTCTTCCTTACCCAAGCAACAATCACAAAGCAATTTGGGCAAGTGAATCAATAATATCACAATAAAATCCCGGCAAGGGAACAATAGCATAACAACAATATCCCGGTAAGGGAAACAATATCATGAGTAATAACATCCCGACAAGGGAGATAATATCAAAACAAATAACATCCCGGCAAAAGAGACAATATCATAACCTCTTCTCTTTTCCACAATTATTTAACAAATCAATTCTCAACTTGAGCCAACGCTCTACATTGTTCAATTAACAATAATACTTCCACAAGCCTTATTCAACAATAAAAATCATCATATAAAGCATCAAAAATACGAAACGGAGTCACATTAATCATAGTATAAGACTCACGGGCATACTTGACACCGACGTATAGATACTCGTCACCACACCTATACGTCGTACTCAATAATTAACACATAGCAAATAAGACACAACTCCTAATCACTCAAGCTAAGGTTAGACCAACCACTTACCTCAATGCCACGAACATAATTCAAGCCTCAAGCGCCGCTTTACCTCTTTTTTGCACCACCAATTCACTTGTATCTAGCCACAATTTACTTAACAATATCAATAAATGCTACATGAATCAATTCTAATGCATGAAAATAAGATTTCTAAAAATTTCCCCAAAAAGTCAAAAATCGACCCTGGCACACATGGTCAAAACCCGAGGTCGAACCAAAACCCGATTACCCATTCACCCACGAACTCAAATATATAATTTGTTTTGAAATCGGACCCCAAATTGAGGTCCAAATCCCCAAAATTTGAATATCCTAAGCTCTACCCAAAACACCCAATTTCCCCCATGAAACCGCTTGATTTTGAGTTGAAATCATCTGAAAAGATGTTATAGATTAAAGAAAATGAGTTAGAAATAACTTACAATCGATTTGGAGAAGAACTCTTCTTTGAAAAATCGCCTAAGAGAGCTTAGGTTTTGAGGGAGTTTGAAAAATAAAGAATTTTCGTCTAAGTTTGATTTTACACAGGCGTAGATATCGCATTTACGATGTCATGTTCGCAAATGCGAACTCGCACTTGCGGTCAATGCTTCGCAATTGCGAAGGAAGGCCTGCCTCTGGTTTCTTTACAAATGCGAACAACTGTTCGCAATTGCGGTGCCTGCTAAGGTCGCATTTGTGACATAAGACTCGTAAATGCAAAGGGTACTTGCCCCAGCCCATCATCGCAAATGCGAGCTCACATTTGCGAGCCAGGCTTCGCAATTGTGAAGCCTGCAGACCTGCAACACAACAGCAGTTTTCCTAAGTCAAATTTCACTTCGCGACCTATCCAAAACACTCCCGAGCCCTCGGTGCTCCAAACCAAACATTCACGCAAGTCAAAAACATCATAGATCAAATCATCAAAATAACATCAATAACTATGAATTAAGCCTCAAATTCATGAAATCACTCAAGAACATCAAAATTTTCAATTTCTCAAATAAAGGTCTGATTTATACTAAACGGACTCCGATTCTTACCAAACTTCACAGATTCAACTTAATTATTATATAAGACCTGTACCGGGATCCAGAACTAAAATACGGGACCGATACCATCAATTTCAAACCTCTTTTCATTTCCAAAAACTCTTATAATTTCAGTTAAGCAATTTCTTTCAAAAATTCATTTCTCGGACTTGGGACCTCAGAATTCGATTCCGGGCATATGACCACGTCCCAAATTTTACTATGGACCCTACGAGACAATCAGATCACTGGTCGGGGTCTGTTTACTAAGAATGTTGACCAAAGTCAACTAGTGCTTTTACTTAGTTTTCACATAAAAGCTTTACGGAAATGCGCCCGGACTGCGCACACAAATTGAGGTACGACAAAAAGAGGTTTTTAAGGCCTCGAAACACTGAATTTACTTTCAAAACGAGTGATGACCTTTTGGGTCTTACCTTAGTATCACGATTGGGATGGCGCATGAGGCTGAGACATAGACCACTTTTCAACAGGAAGCGGAGACTGCTAGGAGATTTGAGTGCATATATATGTAGGGTAGAGAGGAGCACGAGGCCAAGAAGACCCGTAGTACTGGAGGATTCAGTGTTGTCTCGTGTGAAGGTAGCCTCCAGGGGACATTATAGTAGAGACATTATGCCAGACCAGTTCAGTCAGCACTTCGGACCTCCCGTGGCACCCTAGTCAGTTATGGATCCAATACTGCTCGTTTGTGATAGTTTCTATATAGTGCACCTTCAGCTTATAGTTCTTACAGTGCACCTCTAGGGCGGAATTCATATGCTGGGTATTCAGATCGTCAGGGTTACTTACAGATTCAGTAGCCTTGCCAGTTGAGGGGATGCTTTGAGTGTAGAGATTTGGGTATCATCCAGTCATGATGGCGCCTAAATCACTTACTAAGCAAGCCAAACATACCAAAAGTGGAATCAAATAACAGAATTAATGTAAATGGTACAATCCAAAGCCAACTGACATAAATAAATTGCATCAAAATATAAAATCATCCAGAACCAGTAATACAGAGTCATGAGCTCTACAATAGAAGTACAAGTCTGAAAATACGAAATGAAAATATTATCTGAATAATAATAACAACAACTAAAATAGAAAGAGACACCGAAGACTGTGATCAGAACGCAGCTCTACCTCATCTCTCAGCAGCTCACAACAAATCATTATGGCTCTCGGCTAGGTCCAACATCTGGATCTGCACAATTAAGTGCAGAGTATAGTATTAGTACAACAGACCCCATGTACTCAACAAGTATCATAACTAACCTCGGTGAGGTAATAGTGACAAGATTTATCAATGATACTCGCTAATAACATGCTTAGTTCACTAATTTCACAGGTACATATCAATGGTACCATCTAATCATATAACACAAATAAAACTATAAGATAAGAATGAAAGAAAGTGAATTTTTCCTAAAATTTGGTAGCCTCTCGAAGATAAGTACAGACGTCTCTATATTGATCCTCAAAATGCTACTAACTTGCTCAGACCCGTAGAACCTGTGAACTTAGGGCTCTGATACCAATTTATCATGACCCCAAGACCACCATCCAGTCTTAATAGCGTCTAACTCGCTTACTAGCAAGCCAAACATAACAAAAGCGGAACAAGATAATGGAATTAACGAAAACAGTACAATCCAAAGCCGACTGACATAAATAAATTGTGTCGATACATAAATTCACCTAGAAATACAGAGTCATGAGCTCTACAATAAAAGTACAAGTCTTAAAATAAGAAATGAAAATGCTATCTGAATAATAATAATAGCAACTGAAATGGAAAGAGATACCGAAGACTGCAATCGGAATTCAACTCTACCTCACCTCTCAACAGCTCACAGCAAATCACAACGGATCTCTGCTTGGCCTTCTCTGAATGATAAAGAATGGTGATATCATAGTCTTTTGATAGCTCCAACTATCTTCATTGCCTCAAGTTCAAATCTTTTAGCTTGAAGAGATGTTGTAGACTCTGGTGATCCGTATATACCTCAAGAGACACGCCATAAAGATAATGCCTCCAAATCTTGAGCGCGTGTACCATAGTTGCTAACTCCAAATCATGCATTGGGTAGTTCTTCTCATGGGGCTTCAACGGAGGTGAAGCATAAGCAATCACCCTGCCACCATGAATCAACACACAACCAATGCCAACCCGTGAAGCATCACAATAGATTATATATGATCCTGGCCCCGAAGGCAAAACAAGAACTAGAGTTGTAGTCAAGGCAGTCTTGAGCTTCTAAAAACTCTCCTCACACTCATCAAACCACCTGAATGGGGTACCTTTCTGAGTCAATTGGGCTACTCCTAGATGGAAACCCCTCAACAAAAACAATGAAAATACCCCAGCCAACCCTAGGAAAATCAAGATCTCTGTAGCGGTAGAAGGTGCGAGCCAACTCTAAACTGCCTCAATCTTCTTCGGATCTACCTTAATCCATTCACTGGATACCACGTGGCCCAAGAATTCAACTGAATCTTACCAAAACTCGCACTTAGAGAACTTAACATATATGTTCTTCTCTCTCAAAGTCCGGATCACAATCCTCAAGTATTGCTCATGATCCTCCCGACTGCGTGAATATACCAATATATCATTAATGAACATAATAACAATGGAATCCAGATATGGATGAAACACGATGTTCATCAAGTGCATGAAAGTTTCTAGGGCATTGGTCAGCCTAATAGATATCAGCAAGAACTCATAATGCCCATAACGGATCGTGAACACCATCTTAGGAATGTCCGAAGCTCTGATCTTTAACTGATGGTACCTCGATCTCAAGTCAATCTTCAATAATACCCAAACACTATCAAGCTAGTCAAATAAATTATCAATACGCGATAGTGGGTACTTATTATATATGGTAACCTTGTTCAATTTCATGTAGTTAATGTACATACCATGTTTCTTCTTCACAAAGGTGAAACACTCAGCCTGATGAAACCTTTATCAAGAAATTCTTTTAACTGTTCCTTTAGTAACTTCAACTCCGCTGGTGCCATTCGATATGGTGGAATATAGATGGGCTGAGTGTCTGGCACAAAATCAATACCAAAATTAGTATCCTTATCGGGTGGGATGCTCGGTAAGTCTGCAGGAAACACAATTGATAACTCCCTCACTATTGGAACTGATTCAACAATAGGAGTATAAACAATAACATCTCTCACGAAGGCTAAATAGGCCAAACACCCCTTCTAAACCATCCGTTGGGCCTTCAATAATAAAACCACTCTACTAGGAGTGTGACCAAGAGAAGCTCTCCACTCCAGCCTCGACAACCCCGACATAGCTAACGTCACGATCTTAGCATGACAATTAAGTCTAGTCTCATAACCCCCAATAGTAACCACACAAGACCAGTATACATGATCCACCAAAATTGAATCCCCTACCGGAGTAAATAAATGAACAAGAATATCAAGAGAATCACGAAGCATATCCAAATGATGAGCAAAATATGATGACACATAAGAATAAATGGAACTAGGGTCAAATAACATTGAGGCATCCTTGTGGAACACTGAAACAATATATGTGATCACGGCGTAGGAAGAAACCGCCTCTGGACTGACTAGAAATACATATCAACAGGCCTGTCCACCACCTAACTGACCTTCCCCTCTAAGCCTCACCCATAGCTAGTTGTGCAGGTAGCATAGCTATTGGCGCTAGAACCATAGGCCGTGTGCTCTTCTGTGGGACACTACTCTGAAGTCTGGGGAAATCCCTCTTGATATAACTCAAGTCCTTACACTCGAAACAATTCCTCTTTGATAAGGCTGCTAACCCTGATAGACCGAATAAATGCTTGTCGAACCCTGAGCAGATTAAGCGTGGTAATAAATTTTTGCTGACAGCAGAGTGAATGATGACTTAATAGGGCGAGCACTGTATAAACTGTTGCTAATTGATGAACCATGGGGAATCTGATGAGCTGCTTGAGTGGGCCTAAAAGGACAACCTCTGCTGTGATGTGACTAGTCTCCAGATGAGGCAACACCAAAACCATAAGAACCAGGGGCCTCTTGGCCTTCCATTCCTCCCTCCCAGGTCTGCAAACATGCTCTAAGTGCCTGGCAAACTCAGCCACCTGGTGAAATCTAGCACCCATCTCGCTTCTTGGGCCATACCATATCGTATAACATAGTTGAGGCCATCAGTGAACCTCCTAATCCTCCCCCTCTCAGTAGGGACCAAAACTACTACATGACGTGCCAACTTCATGAATCTCATATCATACTGGGTCACAGTCAGGCCCTTCTTCCGTAGATGCTCAAACTCCCTATGCAACTCCTATCTGTGAGTCTGTGTGACAAACTTCTCTTAGAAGAGAACTGAGAACTAATTCCATGTAAGTGGTGCTACACCAGCCAGCCTGTCCGACTCATAGGTCTACCACCACTTGTAGGCTGCCCAGTCAACTAGAAAGTAGTGAAGTCGATTCAATTAGAGTCCAGAAGACCTGTTGTTCAAGAAATATGTGACACTGATCAAGAAAACCCTAAGCATCTTCTGACTCTCCTCCATTGAACTGGGAAGGATGAAGTCTCTGGAATTTCTCCAGTCTCTTCTGCTCCTTAATAGTAAATGATGGCACAACCTCGGCCAGAGCTGCAACATATAGCTTAATTGGCAAAACTATAGTGTCTGATAACCACCCTGAGCTAGCTTCTCCAATGTATGGGTAATGGGAGTCTGGGCTCATCTGCCAGCCTGAGAGGTAGCTAGTGCATTTGGTATCATACCCTTCTAAGCTAAACTCGTATACACACTCAATATTTGGGCTAAAGTGTCATGAAGAGCAGGCATAACAATAGGTACTACCGGATTCTGAGATGTTCCCATCGGCTCAATAATATCCGAAACTTGCTCCTCCAATGGAGCAACTGGCGACTCTACAACTGCTGCTCTAGCTGGGGCCCTAGTTGTAGCGCGTGCCCGTCCTAGGCCTCTACCTAAGCCTCGGCCCCTCACGACCCTGATTGTGGGAACTAGTTCCTGCTCGGCTGATCTGGCTGAATGTGTCCTCACCATCTATGAGAGAATAGAAAAATAAGGTTCAAACTTCAAAAATAACAAATCCGCACGACAAGAATAAAAGAAAGTGAATTTTTCCTAACAGTTCGATAGCCTTTCGAAGATAAGTACAAACGTCTCAGTACCAATCCTAAAGACTCTACTAACTTGCTCATAAGCCGTAAAACCTATGAACCTAGGGCTCTTATACCAATTTGTCACAACCCCAAAACCACCATCCAATCGTGATGGAGCCTAAATCACTTACTAGGCAAGCCAAGTATAACAAATACAGAACAAGATAAAAAAATTAACAAAAATGGTACAGTCCAAAGCTAACTGACATAAATAAACTGCATCAATACATAAAATCGCCCAAAACTAATAATACATAGTCATGAGCTCTACAATAGAAGTACAAGTATCAAAATATGAAATGGAACTATTGTCTGAATATTAATAACAACGATTGAAATGCAAAGAGACGTCATAGACTATGATCAGAATGCAACTCTACATCTTTCTTAACAATGCACGGGAAATCACAATAGCTCTCGATTGGGTCCAACACTCGGATCTGCACAATTAAGTGTAGAGTATTTTGTGAGTACAACTGACCCCATGTGCTCAAAAAGTATCGTAACTAACCTTGGCAAGGTAATAGTGGCAAGAATTATCAATGATACTCGCTAATAACCTGCTCAGTTCATGAATTTCACAAGTACATAACAATGGTACCATCTAATCCTATAACAAAGATAAAACAACATCGGTGCACAAAGAGATAATGTACTAAATCATGTATTAGTTAACAACCTAGCATATAGAGAATATATATATCTATTATCAGTGCACAGGTAGACATATAGAGAAGATATGTACCATACTCTCACTAATCAAACCAAATAGCATATAGAGAAGATATGTACAATGAGACATGTATACATTCTAGATCTAGCATGTAGGGAAGATATTCAAACAAAACATGTATACATCCAAGGATATTGCAATAAAAAGAGATGCAATAGCCAACCATCAATCACTTTTCCTCATACCACGTGTACACTGTCAAGAGAGAAACATGAGAAGGTGACCCTAGTGGGATGGATCCTTATACATACACTGCACGTACAACTCACGTGCCATATATAACAACCGCACGGACCACTCGCGTGCTATCATATTTTGGATCCGCATGGACTACTCACATGCTATTAGTTCGGCCCATATCACACAGAAAGAATATATATAAGAATATACATACATGAAAATGATACCAAATTACAGACTCATGGACTAGTATAAGTGACATGCTATGGTGTATGCATATGCGAAGTGCACTACCATAGCTTAAATTAGAAAATTACATCACAAAGATAGCAATTATCATGTTCAATCAGGAGATTAACCTATATGCAACCTCTAACATGATTCAATTAGCCCAAAAAAGGGTAATAATATAAGAAGCACAATAGCATGAATCCTAGCAACAAATTCCAGAAATATCATAGCATAAGAAACAACCTCGAGCATGGATAATACCCGGTGCACGCACATGGGCTCAACCCCTCACATGTGCACCATCCATAGCATGTAGCCATCACTAATAACTCAGGCAACTACTGCCTCAACCAAGTTTAGATAAGATACTTACCTCAAGCAAGCCAAATCAATACTCTAAAAATCCCTTCCCCCGCGAATCGACCTCCGAATGGCTCGAATCTACCCAAAAACAACTTATTAACATTAAATAATGCCATATGAACAAGCCCAAACAAGAAGGCTTTGATCTTTATACAAATACACAAAGTAAACACAAAAGGTTAATCGAACCCGACAAAACTCGCTAATATGGAACACCCATGCCATTACGAGTCCAAATATATATGTTTCATACAAATCTGACCTTAAATCGACCCCCAAATCACCAATTTATTCAAAAACCATAGCAAAACTCCCCAACTTTCTCCTTTAAATCACATAATCTAGGTGTAATAATCCATGGGGAAACAAGACCCAACATCAAAATCAAGTGGAGATTACTTGCTCTTCAAAGTTTAGTAAAAAACTCTTCAAAAATAGCCTCTAGCCGAGCTCCAAAACTCCCAATAATGAAAAAGTAACCAACCCCTCGAAATAAATATTCTGCCCAGCTATTTTTGCTTTTTCGGAAAAAACCCTGCTTTTGTGGTACCGCACTTGCAGAAAAATCATCGCAGATGCGGAAGCCACTTAACTCATCTCAATTCGTATCTGCGGACAACTGATCGCTTCTGCAATTCCGCTTCAGTAGAAGAAGCTCTGCACCTGCGCCAGCGCATCTACGCTCAACCAGCTGCATCTACGGACTCTACCTTCCCTAGCCATCCTTCGCATCTACGGCTCCAGGTCTTCTTTTGCGAACCTGCACCTGTAGCAAAACCCTCGCAAGTGCGATAACACCATAACAAGACTATCAAACAATATAGAAATGATCCAAAAACTCATCTAAAACACATCCGAGACCCCTAGGACCCCGTCCAAGAATACCAACCAGTCCCAAAACTTAATACGAACCTATTCACTCTGAATCTGAATTCAATGATTGCAATTCAAGAAGGACATGAAGCTTTCGCTCAGTACAGTAGCATTTGACAAGGCCCCAAATCACAGAAAATAACATCAAAACCCTGAATCGCCCCTCGATTCGAGCCTAAGGAACTAATCAACTTCTAACTTTCCATAACTCATGTCGAACCACATCTCATCAACTTGGAATGACCTCAAACTTTGTGCACAAGTCCCAAATGACATAACGAATCTATTCAAAATCCCGAAACAACAATCCAAACCTGATATTATCAAAGTCAACTCATGGTCAAACCTATGAACCTTCCAAACCATCACCTATCCAACTTTCAATAATTAGAGCCAAATCAACCTAGGAACCTCCAAATCTAAATTCGGACTACGCCTAAGTCCAAAATCGCCATACAAATCTATTGGAACAATCAAATATCATTTTGGGATCTTCAACACAAAAGGCAAACTCTGGTCAACTCTTATAACTTAAGCTTCCAACCTTTGAACTAAGTGTCCCAATTCAATCCAAAAAATTTCTAAAACCAAACCAACCGCCCCTGCAAGTCACATAATGACAAAATACACATGCGTAAAGCATCAAATAGGAAAAATGGGGCTAAGATATACAAAATGACCAGCAGGGTCGTCACAATCCCATATTATAGAGTACTACACCACAACAGGGCATTGAAGTCATAGTTTCACCCCATCCTTGAAAATAATCTTGTCCTCAAGGTTCGAGTAGAGTAATTTGATCTCTCAATTGTGAACTTGTTTTTGAGTTCTTCCTCTCAGTTTGAAGTGAAAATGTAGAGTTCCCCTAGGTCGAGAGGAAACTTTTGCCGCTCGAAAGAATGACTCGAGCTAAAACTAATTGACTATGCACTTAGAAGTTGCTATTCTATTTTCGGGAGTGCAATGTAGATATAACCAGCTGTGACTAGGAGTGGCAAATCGGAGGGTCGGGTCGGATATGGTTCTGGTCCAAAACGGGTAATGAAAAAATGGATCAATTATCCGACCCGACCCATATTTAATACGGATAAAAAATGGGTTATCCGGCGGATAATATGGTTTACCCATATTATCCATGATTTCTTGTATATGATCATTTTTGAGAGAATTCTTAGTCTCCCTAATTTGAGGAACCCCCTTTTTGAGACTTTACAAATATAAAAGTTAGACCCATTGGTTATACATTGGTTACTCATTGGTCATCCATTTTCTAAATGGATAATATGGTTCTTATCCATATTTGACCCGTTTTTAAAAAGTTCATTATCAACCCATTTTTTAGTGCGTAATATGGGTGGTTAACTATTTTATTTTAATCATTTTTCCACCCCTAGCTGTGACCTATCGAACAAGGTTTGACCACCTATAAATGTTGATTCGAATAGCAAAATTTGAACCGGAACCAATGCCAAGTCTTTTTTTGTCGAGTGCAAGCTACAAAAAGAAAACTTTGATCGTTCACTATCAAATGGATTCCAATGACCTTTGTCGGGATACCTTGATCTTGGCATGCTTTTAGAATAATAATCTACCAAACGACTTCCACTAGTCTTATAGTCAACCCTTTGAAGAAAAACTGTTGCAATCCTTGGGTTAGGACAACTCAGTGGAACACAGAGAGGTTTGTTTACGAGGTATTTAATCTGCTACTTAGCACCACCAGCTGGACCATTGGAGATTGAGCATGCTACCTTTTTTAAGTATGGAACTCCACAGTTTGCAACATATTAATAATACCCACCAAATTTACATGCTGAACTTGCTCCATGTTGCTAGCTGGGATGCTTGACTTTGTCCAGTTTTGATATCTCAATGATGACAATAGAAAGTTGATAAGCTTATTATAACAAAGTCCAGCCATCTATGTTGTAAAGTAGATCCTGGAAACTAAAAGCAACTCACATAGTCTACTTCACAACTTTGGATACAAACAATATCTGTTAACTTCAAGAATTGACAAATCAATTTCAATACCCTGTGCAAATTTTAGATTACCAAAAGTAAAAACATAAGCCAAAATTCTAAGAAGTGATTCATTTTCTTTCACGTTAAGCCCAATAATTTCCATAACCTTCTTTATATAAAGAGAATCATGAACATCAATAACACTAACTAGTTTATAGCAATAAGATTGATTGAGATAGTGAAAAGACTCTGCATCCCCCATCCTACACCTTTTGTTTACTTCCGTGGGCATTACACAAAGAAGGTAGAAATAATGATGCTTCGGTTCCATAACTAAAATTTCACGACTCAAACCGGTGGGCCGTGACAGGCACCCAGGCCTTACTTGCAGAGCACCAACGTAAGCGTATCCTTAACCATATTATCATGCGTAAATGGGTCAAATGGGATGTCATTAGATAACCAGAACAAAATATAAAGAATACTCGAGATGTACTGACAACCCCAAAATAATATACATGAGATGTACGGGCCTACAAGGCCGAACAAAACATCTATATACATGACATCTGTCTACAAACTTCTAAAAAATACATAAATATCATAAGGTCGGACATGCCTCGTTATACCCATAACATATGTACATAAGCATACCGACTCCAAAAGGCAACTCTAGAGAAAATAGAGGGCAACAATACCTTCCGCTGAGCTGGAAACTTACTGGGAGGACCGTCAACCTGGGACCAATTGACATGAAACATAGCATCCCCAAGAAAAAGGGACGTCAGTATAAATAAAGTATCGACTATGTAAGGTAGAAAAGCATAAATAAGAACATTAATATCAAGAGAGATAGAGAAGATACAACATGTAACATCTTAGTGCCCCTGAGGGCGATTGAAATGAAATGCATGATACACACAAACACACACACACACACACACACACACACACACACACACATATATATATATATATATATTTAAAAACATATGCCTCTGTGGGCATCATAATCAGCATATCATACCCAGCCATAATAGGCTAGGTAAAAACATACTCGGCCATCAAAAGGCTCGGTAGAATCGTACTCGGCCACGTGAAGCTCGGTAAAACCCAACTAATCAGTGATTGTACAATAGTTCCGCATCCAGCTACTACAGTATGGCGCAATAAAGTAAACTAGGCATATATATATACATACATATATGTTGGAATTATAAAAGCACATTCTGAACATTTCAGAGTAACATAAGATCGGCAACTCCGTATACATTACTTGATCTAACTCGTTATCATGAATCTTATAATAATAAGAGAAGCATATCAACATCAATCACTTCACAAGAAGGGAAACACTGTAAGTGCTGCTAGCTTCTAAGAATGGAGTATCTTTGGAAGCCGTTCATTTACGTTACGTACAATCGGAGTCATGCAAAATAAAGATCGTGATATAACCTCAAGATATGCAAAAGTTACAGCTCCTTACTCTAGAATAAGAGAAATGATATAATCGTTATCGTTTAGGCGTCATAACTATTATATATCGATCACAACCTATTTTACGATAAAACAGGCAACACCTCTCTATTTATATGACTTACCAAAATTTACAACAATCACCAAACAACATCAACAATAATCATCCTCCCAAAGCCCCGAACAGTCTAACAATCAACAACAACAACAAACATACGATTTTCAGAACATTGGGCAGCACCTATATCACTTCCTTCAAATTCAAACCAACACCAAAAACAACAATAACAACATTTAAAACAGCACATCCAAACTAATACATCAAGAACCCTCCGAAACCTAGCTTAAAATCCTTCCAAAATAGTCCCCTATGCATAACACCTCGGACATAGTCCTAACTTCAAGTTTAACATGTTTTTCTCCTACATATATGCTTGCTATGACCTAAAAACGACTCAAACCAAGTATAGGGTGAATAACATACCATATAGAACATAAATCCCCAATTTTCATAGCTTAATTTGTTTCTATATCTACCTTAATCAGCCACGAAGAGAGAAAGTGACAAACTATCGACTAGTTCGGGTTTCTAAGGCTTGAATCCACTTGTTTCACCCTTTACATCTTTGATTTAGCTTCCAAATTCTAAGGACATGTTTACGAGGTCTAGAGAGAGTTTTATGTCTATGTTGGGTCGAAAATGAGGCTTGGAGACGAAGGCCACCACTTTATATAAGAAGATAATCCTTAACCAACCTTGTGGGTCCCAAAGGGAGTTGCTTGTGCATTTTCGCAAAAATATGAATATCTCTCTACTCCGATATCATATCAATGAAAGGTTTAATGAATTAAAAATAGACTCATACATTTTCAATTTAGTGGGTATAAAGCTCAGTGACATTAGACCCAGATTTCAGTAAAATTTATTAACGTAACTTGTGATGACTTTCGTCGACTTTTGTTTTACAACTCCCTTGACTTTAACACACCACTATCATATGAATAAAATACCTCATAAATTACCTTCTTATAATTTTAAGCATCCTAGGCTCACCTTAAAAGTGCGGGTTATAACATTCCCAACCTGCCGACTTTTGAAAGAACTTATTTTCTTCGATTCGCTTAGCTTCCAAACCTTCCAACCCTCACAATACTTCCTTAAATCTTGTTTTAACCCATTATTATCTTTGTAAAGGTCCTTCAACACTCCGGATCATATTGATTCACTTAAGAAGAATCCTAACATGAAAGAATGGGGTATAACATCCTCCCTCTTTGGAATATTCGTCCTCGAATGTAAATGAGTCTTAGAGGAGAAACTAGCTCTTATGGATTTTACAGAAATTTCAGTAGAGCCTCCTCTATATGCAAGACTATCCCCTAACTTGTTCCTAAAAACACTATAACATTTCAATTCTGAATATCATTTGATCATAAAATGAGTGTTAATCAGAATCGCTAAGAAAACATGTGATCGAGCTACAATCATTAAGAATCTTCTATCTGAAACATCTAAGGGTACTTAGAATTCATTTCTTCTTCAACTTCCCACATCTTTCCTTTGACATTCTTATTCTTTCATGATATCTTTATGGAAGTAACTTTCTTGCTACCCAACTTGTACATCTGCCGATCTAGAATAGAAACTAGAACCTCTTCGTAAGGCAGGTTCTCTATAATCTAAACCACATGTGCTTCTACAGCATAGATTCCTAATTTTTATAGCTACTGGAATCTTCGCATATGATCGACCTTCTATTACTTGTATATCATTTAGTGTATTTCTTCAATATTGGAACATGATAATAGAGTGAATGGACCCTAATTTTGAGGAAAAGTTCAATTTAGTCCCTTCTCTAGGTAGTTTGGATGTGGTTTTGTATATGTCATGATTAGCTTGCCCCATTATGTTATTATGCTTTTCGTGAGCAAAATTTTCAAGAAGACCACATTATTAACTCGAAATGTTCTTAGGTCTTGTTGTCGCGTGTTGGGGTTCGATCTTTAACGTTTCTAAGCACAAACATTCTAAGGATGACTTTTCTATAACTTAATGCATTAAACCGGTCGAACAATTCTATATTTCAAATTATCTTACGGGAAATCAAAATTTCCTTCCGCATCATGCTTTATAAGGAGCTACTCTGTGCAGTTTAAATGTATCCTTATGATCCTCCCGCGTGTATAGATGCTACTATTAGTATTGTTATGCGCTACTCAATAATCGGTAATTGATTATCCCATCATTCCATAAAATTGAGCATATTTGTTTGTAACATATCTTTAAGCAACTGAATAGTACGCTTCACTTTCTACAATTATATTTTGAAACCAAGTTTCTTGAGAGGGATTTTAGAAATTATCTATAACAGAGAACCTTTAGTAACTGTAGTCGGGGCGAAAACATTATGTACCTGATCTACTTTCTGAACCCTTCCGACCCTTAATAATTTGTCCAGTAAAACTAAACTTATTTTTTTCAAAGTAACAACAGTCGTCCATGTGAAATCGAACTTGCTATATTTGAAAATGAACCTTATGCCAATCACTTTTCCTTTTCATATTGGGTTACTTTATTCTGTGTCATTCCATTGGGTTCCTAATGTTCTATATTGTTCGATCACCAACTGGAATATTAAGCCACGAACCGTACAATGGTTTTATTCATGCCATCCTACCAATGTAATCCTTTGACATTATGGTATATCGTAGACAATCCGAGATGAATAGTATAGCAGGAATAATGAACATTTGTCCCATTCCGCAATCAGATATGATATTTCAAGATCCCTCTTTCAATAGAATCAAAATCTATAGTTTTCTTTTGCCAAATACTTCTTTAAACTTTTGTCACGCCCCCTTTTTTCTCGCAAAATCGGGTTTATGACATTTGGGAGGACAACTCATTTCCTTTTGGGAATTTGGGTTTGAATCGAAGAATCGCCACCTAATGATTAAGGTGCATTAGGACACCAAGAAAGTTTGATTTGAGTAACCAGAGATTGGGGTAAGGGCTTGAAATTATCCCAAAGGTCGTCTCATGAGTTACCGCTCCATTTCCCTTATTTATACTTCTTTATGCTTTGTTATCCGTGTTTTTGTGGTATCGGGTTGGTCAGATCGAGTCCGGAATGAGTTTGGTGAAGTTTGAGACACTTAGTCTCTTTTAAGAAGGCTTAAGTTGGAAAAGTCAACCGGATGTTGACTTATGTGTTAGAAGGCTCGGAAGTGAGTTCCGATGGTTCGGTTAACTTCAACAGGTGATTTGTGACTTAGTAGAGCGATCGGAATGGGTTTTGGAGTTGTGGAGAAGATTTAGGCTTAAATTGGCGAAATTGATATTTTGGCGATTTCCAGTTGATAGGAGAGAATTTGATATAGGGGTAGGAATGGAATTCCGAGAGTTGCAGTAGCTCCATTTTGTCATTTGGGATGTGTGTACATAATTTCAGGTCATTCGAACGTGATTTGATAGACTTTTTGATCGAAAGCATAATTTAAGAGTTCTTGGAGTTCTTATGCTTGAATCCTATGTGAAATTGGTGATTTGATGTTGTTGTGAGCATTCTAAAGTTTTGAACAAGTTTGAATGATGTCATGGGATGTGTTGGTACAATTGGTTTGAAGTTTGGGAGTTTCGGGTAGGTTTCGGGATGTTTTAGGCCAAAAATCATAGTTGTAGCAGGTCCAGAAGGGTTGCAGGCGTCAGAACTCACCCGCGCAGTCCACACAAAATGAAGTGCATCCGCGGTGAGTGCTGTGCGGACCGCACAAAATGGTGTGCGGCCGCGGTAGGTGTTGTACGGACCGCACAAAATGGTGTGCGGCCGCGGTGAAGAACATTCCGGCTGTCCTACTTTGGAAGCTCATATCTCTTGATCTACAAGGAATTTTGAGATGATTCAAAAACGAAAGTTGTATACCTTCATGTCTAGTTTATAGAAAGGTAAAGATAAATAAATTTGGACATGTTTAGAGAAAGTTATGGCATAAATACTAAAGTCTATCACTGCAGAGGAAAGCATGTGCGGCCGCGGTAGTTTTTGTGCGGACTGCACTGGTTTTGTGCGGACCGTGGTTTATTTTGCAGCCTGCGGAGGTGGAAATCTGTAGGGTACTCTATAAATACGAGGTTTTGGGTTTTATTTGATATTTTGACCTAAAGAGCTCGGATTTTGGCAATTTTTCGAAGGTTGTTCAAGAAATTCATCGGGGTAAGTGATTCTAACTCAGATTTGGCTAGAGTACATGAATCTATCATTGAATTCATCATTTAATTCATGATTTGGGAAGAAAATTATGAAATCTTTCAAAAATGTAAAATGATGATTTGAAGGACCAAATGGTATCGGAATTGGATAATTTTCGTATGGATAGACTCGTGAGGTATAAGGATTCTAGTTTTGTGAATTTTGTCAAATTTTGAGATGTGGGCCCGGGGGTCGGGTTTGACCAATTTCTGGAATTTTGTGGTAATTCGATTGTTTTCACTTGGTCTTTGTTCCCTTAGCATAATGTGACATATCCACTCCCATTAGCCGGTTCGAGGTGAGTAATGATTGTAAATGATGTCCTGAGTTTTTGAAACCCCGGATTGCACATCGTAGTGCTATATTTAGGTGAGACACGCGTTTGATAATAAGCGTGGGGTCGTTTACTATTGGGATTTGTGATTTGGTCCGTACCGTTTGATGTTTTTACCGCGTATTTGACTGAAATTTGTTTGTTATCATAATGGTTTGGGCTGATTGCCATATTTGGGCTTTGTGCCAACTATTTTAACCCTCCGAGGATTTTTATCACTATTTCCTCACTGTTTTGATTTATTACTTGAACTCAGTCCTGTGGTTTCCTACTATTTCACAACTCAGCCACTTTTACTCAGTTTTGAGACTTAAATGATTTTTTGGGTTGAGAACTACTATTTTACTAATGCCCGAGGGGCTTGTGATGATTTTTAGACTGAGTGCGGCCGAGGGCCAGATGTGAGGATACACAGAGTGATATGAAGCCGAGGTCCTGAGATACATTTATACGCCACGAGATGGCTTGAGTGATGTAAGGCCGAGAGCCGAGAGTTGATGCCACGAGATGGCTTGATATTGCGCTTGGGCCGTAAGGCCCCCCTTCGAAATCTGTGCACCCCCAGTGTGCGCGGGTACCCATTGTGATCTTAAAGTGAGCTCGAGGGGATGATATTGTTCTAAGAGTGATCCCGAGGGGCTGGTGCTGTTCTGATTTGTTGCCCGAGGGCTAGATTTCTATTTGTTAATTACCTGCCAAATTACTTGTTTTACTGGTTGAAAAAGGAAGTTTACTTGATATTTCACTGATTTACTGTTTTAAGTGATTTTACTGTTTCGGTATAGATTGCTTTGTGTTTTCACGTGTTTTCTTGCTTTCAACCATTATTTATATTTATTACTCACTCAGTTGGAGTACTCAATTTACTCCCTGCACTGTGTGTGCAGATTCGGGTGTAGCAGGTCCCACTCTTGAGTGTTGATCCTTCCAGTCCAGGCGGTGTTTCGGAGACTACGAGGTATTTGTTGGCGTCCGCAGCCCCCGTGTCTCCCTTATCTTATTACTTTTATATCCTTCAAATAGTCGTACCATATATTGTATTTAGTAGACTCGTATCAGGATCCTTAGTAGCTCATGACCCGTGACACCCCGGTTAGGGCTGTGTCTAGTTGGAAATTCGGCTCGTTATTTCTATTTCCACTAATGGTGCTAATAAATAATGTTTGAACTATTCTTATGCTATTTAACTACTTAAAAGGACGAAATGTGTCAGACTGGCTGGCCTTGTCTTCACGAGAGGTGCCATCACGACCGGGTTTGGGGTTAGGGTTGTGACAAGTAGGTATCAGAGGCTAGGTTACATAGGTCTCACGAGTCATGAGTAGGTTTAGTAGAGTCTCGCGGATCGGTATGCAGACGTCTGTATTTATCCTCAAGAGGCTGCAGAACCTTTAGGAAAACTTCACATTCTTGAATTCTTATCGTGCGTCCTTGATTCAGCTTGAAATGAAACTCTTTGAATTCCTTCTATACGTTCGTATGCGCGCATGAGCGCTCAGTATCCGATGTGCATTGATGGCTTGTGATTCCCTGATCGAGGGGCGAGATGTGATCTCTGTAAGTTGATGTTGGGCCGGTCTAGAGGACTTGAGGCCGGATCTTTGCCTAAGGCCTGAGCACCGAGGTGCTGATTGTGTGAGCAAGTATTTTTGAACGTATATGTTCGGTATTGTCCCTATTAATGGAAGTGACAACTGGATAACTATGTGATGAGTATGTTGGTACTGCGAGATGTATCCACATGATTGGGAAGCAACGAGAAGGTCTGCTAGAGGATAGAAGAACTATTAGGTGCTTGAATTCCATCTTGATTCGAGGTATAGCCCTGAGTTATGGGTGTGTGAAGGATCTTTTCATGTTTACCAGTTGTGAGTGAAGTAAATTTCATGTTGCGATATGAGTTCAAACTCAAGAAAACTAAGTGACTGCGTACAGTTTATGACGGTGGAAGGTATACAGAAATGTTAGTTAGAGGCAAAGCAGGTGGGTTGTCTCCTGCGAAATGTTCTGAGATTGTACAATCCTTATGTGTTTGTTAGAAGATCTCATTTGCGAGTGAAGGATATGTGTTGCAATTGAAATTGGGTCGCTTATAGAGTGGGTGTAATGGTTACGAGAGTGGAATGAGAGATTTGTAGAGGAGTTAAAATTCTAGATGATTTTTGTTTTCACAAGCTTATAAAAGATTTGAGTTTAATCTCACTATGGTATCATGACATCAATAGAGTATAATCGTTATGAGTTAATGAGTGTGTGTTGATCTATGGCTTCGAGCCAAGTAGGGGAGTCTGCTATTGATTAGGTAATTGCACGGTTAGGTGATATGTTGGTTCCAGTTTGAGGCGTGCTGGAGAATCAGTTATGGCTTGCGGAAATTGAGACCGAGGATGGCTCGAGTAAAGGAAAATTTTGACATAGGTTATATTATGCTTCATAGGTTTTGAGAATCACGGAATGTCTTGAGTTGTTGTTGGTAAAGGATGCTCAGTGCATAGAGCAGGAAGTTGCTTAGTTGTACTAGAATGAGGTTGCATTATGCGGTGTCAGAGTGCTAGTGAGGCACGGTTTGACGGTTCATTTGATCAGGCTAATTGCAGTTTGAGTAGAGTGGATGACTCTCGGGAATGGTTCTAATGGGTTCAAGTCTTTCAAGTAATAATTGGAGATTTTCAAGTGTATAATTGGGCTAGAAACTGAGGTTTGCATTAGAGGGTGCCAAGACTTGTGTCACTTCTATATCAATTATGGGATCCTATGTATCCGTATCAGGAAGGTAAAGGTAACGGATTTAGATTCGCAGGAAGTTTCCTCAGAGTAAAGTATTTTTAATGTGGTGCTTTTGGGAATAGATAAGAGAGTATTCAGCGGCTTATGGGTCTCAGACGGTGTGGCTTTATGCTTGGGTCCCATGTGGTAAGTATGGGTTGAGGAATTGTGATGATATAGCAAGAAGGGATATCAAGCTGAAGGTAAATCAGAAGGAAACTCGGATAGATGGGGTAGCTTGGTAGTAGGCCGAATCGGTATGGTAAGGATATGATTAGTTCCTTGGGGGTTTCGATGTAATGAATTTTACGGGTATTTCGTGGCAATGCTCCTGGGTTTTAGTGGCCTGCGTAGGTTGATTGAGTTAGGAAGATTCAGTCCTGATGGACTTGTTGTGCAAAGGGGAGTCGGAGAATTCTTGTCGATTTCTACCGTAGTTAGAGATGTATATTTCTGTTGGCGTGAGGAGCAGGGGATGTATGTTGATTCTCTTTCGGGTTGGGCTCAATGAAAAGTTCTTGACTAGTTGAGTACGTAGATGTTTGTGGCTTGGATGGGAGATGAAATTCTCATGGTTATCCTAGGATGGTATGGTATATGTGGTATGCATTCGAACGACGGAATTGGGATCGAGTGTGTTGAGTCATGTACCATATGGACTTAGAGTCAGGGAAGTTCTCACATTCAGGCTATGTTGTGGTTGTAAGTCGTGTGTATCGGCACTGTTGGCTATGTCGGAAATTCCACGGATTGAGTGGCGAGGTCCGTAGGATTATGCCTTAGTGGAGTGGTTTTATATTTCGAAGGCCCAGCAGATGGTTGGGAAGGATTGTCTTTCTTATTTGGGCTTTTGTGATAGATGTCAGTGTAGAGGCTCCTACCATTGATTTAGTTCCGATGGTGAGGGACTTTTCGGATGTGTTCCTTACAGCCGGGCATGTCCCCAAGCAAGGTTGTTGAATTCGGTATTGATTCAATGTCGAGCACCGTATCGTATGGCACCAGCGGAGTTGAAGGAATTGAAGGAGCAACTTCAGGAGCTCCTAGATAAGGGGTTTATTCGGCCTAGTGTGTCACCTTGGGGTGCACCGGTTCTGTTTGGGAAGAAGAAGGATCGCACAATGAGAATGTGCATTGATTATAGGCAATTGAACAAGGTAACAATTAAGAACAAGTATCATTTGCCTCACATTGATGATTTATTTGACCAGCTTCAGGGAGCGAGGGTGTTCACCAAGATTGATCTCCATTCAGGTTATCACCAGTTGAAGATCAGGGACTCGGATATTCTTAAAACGACTTTTAGGACCCAATATGGTCACTATGAGTTCTTGATGATGTCTTTTGGGCTGACCAATGACCCAACATCATCCATGCATTTGATGAACAACGTGTTCCGGTCATACCTCGATTCATTCGTCATAGTCTTCATTGATGATATTTTGGTGTATTCGTATAGTTAGAAGGAGCACACGGAGCATTTGAAAGTTGTATTGCAGAGATTGAGGGAGGAGAAGCTTTATGCAAAATTTTCCAAGTGTGAGTTTTGGCTCAGTTCAGTGGCTTTCTTGGGGCACGTGGTGTCCAGTGAGGGTTTTCAGGTTGATCCGAAGAAGATAGAGGCGGTTTAGAGTTGGCCCAGACCTTTCTTAGCCACAAAGATTCGTAGCTTTCTTGGTTTGGCAGGCTATTATCGTCGGTTTGTTCAGGGATTCTCATCTATCGCATCGCCCTTGACCAAGTTGACTCAGAAGGGTGCTTCATTTGTATGGTCGGACGAGTGTGAGGAGAGCTTTCAGAAGCTTAAAACAGCCTTGACCACTTCTCCAGTATCGGTTTTGCCATCAGCTTCAGGTTCATATACCATGTATTGTGATGCCTAGAGAGTTAGGATTAGTTGTGTATTGATGCAGGAGGGTATGGTTATTGCCTATGCTTCTCGTCAGTTGAAGCCCCATGAGAAGAACTACCCCGTTCATGATTTGGAGTTGGCTGTCATAGTTCATGCATTGAAGATTTAGAGGCATTACTTGTATGGAGTATCTTGTGAGGTATTCACCGATCATCGTAGTGTTCAACATTTGTTTAAGCAAAAGGATCTTAATTTGAGGTAGCGGAGATAGTTGGAGTTGCTTAAGGATTATGATATCACTATATTGTACCATCTGGGAAAGACCAATGTGGTGGCTGATGCTTTGAGCCAAAAGGCAGTGAGTATGGGGAGTTTGGCATGTATTCCAGTTGGGAAGATACCTCTTGCAGTTGATGTTCAGGCCTTGGCCAACCGGTTTGTGAGATTAGACATTTCGGAGCCCAGTCGGGTATTGGCGTGTGTGGTTTCTCGGTCTTCATTATATGATCGCATCATAGAGCGCCAGTATGATGATCTGTATTTGCTTGTCCTTAAGGACAGAGTTCAGCATGATGATGCTAGAGATGTGACCATCGGTGATGATGAGGCGTTGAGGATGCGGGGCCGGGTTTGTGTGCCCAATGTGGATGGGCTTCGGGAGTTGATTATGGAAGAGGCCCATAGCTCGGGGTATTCCATTCATTCTGGTGCCGTGAGATGTATCAGGATTTGAAGCAGTACTATTGGTGGAGAAGAATGAAGAAAGATATTGTGGGATTTGTAGCTCGGTGTCTCAATTGTCAGCAGGTGAAATATGAGCATCAGAGACCGGGTGGCTTTCTACAACAAATGGATATTCCTGAGTGGAAGTGGGAGAGAATCATTATGGACTTTGTTGTTGGACTTCCACGGACTTTGAGGAAGTTCGATGCTATTTGGTTAATTGTGGATCGGCTGACCAAGTCTGCGCACTTCATTCCTGTGTGTACTACCTATTCTTCAAAGCGGTTGGCAGAGATCTATATCCGAGAGATTGTTCGTTTGCATGGTGTACCAGTCTCCATCATTTCAGATAGAGGTACTCGGTTTACTTCGCAGTTTTGGAGGGCCGTGCAGAGAGAGTTGGGTACTTAGGTAGAGTTGAGCATAACTTTTCATCCTCAGATAGATGGGCAATCCGAGCGTACTATTCAGATATTGGAGGACATGTTGCGTGCTTGTGTCATTGATTTCGGAGGATCATGGGATAAGTTTCTACTTCTTGCGGAGTTTGCTTATAATAACAGCTACCAGTCGAGTATTCAGATGGCTCCATATAAGGCTTTGTATGGGAGGCGGTGTAGGTCTCTAGTTGGTTGGTTCGAGCCCGGTGAGGTTAGGCTATTGGGAATTGATTTGGTACAGGATGCTTTGGAGAAGGTGAAGGTGATTCAGGAGAGGCTTCGTATAGCGCAGTCGAGGCAAAGGAGTTATGCTGATAGGAAGGTTCGAGATGTGCCTACATGGTTGGCGAGAAGGTTCTGTTGAAGGTTTCACCGATGAAAGGTGTTATGAGATTCGGGATGAAAGGGAAATTGAGTCCTCGGTTCATTGGGCCTTTTGAGGTGCTTCGGAGGATTGGGGAGGTAGCTTGTGAGCCTGCTTTGTCACCCAGCTTGTCATGTGTGCATCTGGTATTTCATGTTTTTATGCTCCAAAAGTATATAGGGGATCCGTCTCATGTTTTGGGCTTCAGCATGGTTCAACTGGATGATGATTTGACCTTTGATGTGGAGCCAATAACTATTTTGGGTCGTCAGGTTCGGAAGTTGAGGTAAAAGGATATAGCTTCAGTGAAAGTGCAGTAGAGAGGTCGGCCCGTGGAGGAGATTACCTGGGAGACCAAGCGGGAGATGCGGAGCAGATATCCTCACCTATTCGAGGCTTCAGGTATGTTTCTTGACTCATTCGAGGATGAACGTTTCTTTAAGTTGGGGAGGATGTGACGACCCATCTAGTCGTCTCATGAGTTACTGCTCCATTTCCCCCATTTCTGCTTCTTTACATTTATTATCCATGTTTTTATGGTATCGGGTTGGTCTAATCGAGTCCGGAATTAGTTTGGTGAAATTTGAGACACTTAGTCTCTTTTAAGAAGGCTTAAGTTGGAAAAGTCAACTAGATGTTGACTTATGTGTTAGAAGGCTCGGATGTGAGTTCCGATGGTTCAGTTAGCTTCGGCAGGTGATTTGTGACTTAGGAGCGCGATCGGAATGGGTTTTGGAGTTGTAGAGAAGATTTAGGCTTAAATTGGCGATTTCTGGTTGATAGGCGAGATTTTGATATAGGGGTCGAAATGGGATGTGTGTGCAAAATTTCAGGTCATTCGAACGAGATTTTATAGACTTTCTGATCGAAATCATAATTTAAGAGTTCTTAGGCTTGAATCCTATGTTAAATTGGTGATTTGATGTTGTTGTGAGCATTCTGAAGTTTTCAACAAGTTTGAACGATGTCATGGGATGTATTGGTACAATTGGTTTGAAGTTCCGGGTAGGTTCCGGAATGTTTTAGGCCAAAAATCATAGCTGTAGCAGGTCCAGAAGGGTTGCAGGCCTTAGAACTCACCCGCGCGGTCCGCACAAAATGAAGTGCGTCCGCGGAGAGTGCTGTGCGGACCACACAAAATAGTGTGCGGCCGTGGTAGGTGCTCTGCGGACCGCACAAAATGGTGTGCGGCCACGGTAGGTACTGTGCGGACCGCACAAAATGGTGTGCGGCCGCGGTGAAGAACATTCCGATGGTCCAACTTCGGAAGCTCATACATTTTTATCTACAAGGAATTTTGAGATGATTCAAAAAAAAAGTTGTAGCCCTTCGTGTCTAGTTTCCAGAAGGGTAAAGATAACGAAATTTGGACATGTGTAGCAAAAGTTAAGGCCAAAATGCTAAAGTTTTTCACTGCAGAGGAAAGCTTGTGCGACCGCGGTCGATTTTGTGCGGCTCGCAGAGGTGGAAATCTATGGGGTACTCTATAAATACGAGGTTTTGGGTTTTATTTGATATTTTGACCTAGAGAGCTCGAATTTTGGCAATATTTCGAAGGTTTTTCAAGAAATTTATCGGGGTAAGTGATTCTAACTCAGATTTGGCTAGAGTACATGAATATATCATTGAATTCATCATTTAATTCGTGATTTCGGATGGAATTTGGGAAGAAAATTGTGCAATCTTTCAAAAATGTAAAATGATGATTTGAAGGACCAAATAGTATCAGAATTGGATAATTTTCGTATGGATAGATTCGTGAGAGTATAAGGATTCTAGTTTTGTGAATTTTGTCAAATTCCGAGATATGGGCCCGGGGGTCGGGTTTGACCAATTTCTGGAATTTTATGGTAATTCGATTGTTTTCGCTTGGGCTTTGTTCCCTTAGCATAATGTGACATATTCGCTCCGATTTTGGATAGATTTGATGCGTGTGGAGGCCAATTCAAGGGGCAAAAGCATCGCGAGCTAGAGAATTAACCGGTTTGAGGTGAGTAATGATTGTAAATGATGTCCTAAGGGTTTAAAACCCCAGATTGCACATCGTAGTGCTATATTGAGATGAGACACGCGCTTGATGATGAGCGTGGGGTTGTTTACTATTGGGATTTGTGATTTGGTTCGTCCCGTTTGATGTTCTTACCGCATATTTGACTGAAACTTGTTTGTTACCATAATGGTTTGGGCTGATTGCCATATTTGGGCTTCGTGCCAACTATTTGAACCCTCCGAGAATTTTTATCACTATTTCCTCACTATTTTGATTTATTACTTGAACTCAGTCTTGTGGTTTCCTACTGTTTTACAACTCAGCCACTTTTACTCAGTTTTGAGACTTAAATGATATTTCTAAATGATGTTTTCGGCTGAGAACTATTGTTTTACTAATGCCCAAGGGGCTTGTGATGATTTTTTGGATTGAGTGCGGCTGAGAGCCATATATGATGATACACTGAGTGATATGAGGCCGAGGGCCTGAGATACATTTATACGCCACGAGGTGGCTTGAGTGATGTGAGGTCGAGAGCCGAGAGTTGATGCCAGGAGAAGGCTTGATATTGCGCTTGGGCCGTAAGGAGCCCCTCCGGAGTCTGCACACCCCCAGTGAGTGCGGGTACCCATTGTGATCTGAGAGTGAGCCCGAGGGGCTGATATTGTTTTAAGAGCGAGCCCGGGGCACTGGTATTATTCTGAGTTATTGCCCGAGGGGCGTATTTCTATTTGTTAATTACCTGCCAAATTACTTGTTTTACTGGTTGAAAAAGGAAGTTTACTTGATATTTCACTGATTTACTGTTTTAAGTGATTTTACTGCTTCAGTATAGATTGCTTTGTGTTTTCACATGTTTTCTTGCTTTCAGCCATTATTTATATTTATTACTCACTGAGTTGGAGTACTCACTTTACTCCCTGCACCGTGTGTGCACATTCAGACATAGCAGGTCCTGCTCCTGAGTGCTGATCCTTCCAGTTTAGGCGGTGTCTCGGAGACTAAGAGATAGCTGTTGGCGTCCGCAGCCCCCGTGTCTCCCTTATCTTATTACTTTTATATCCTTCAAACAGTCGTACCAGATATTGAATTTAGTAGACTCGTATCAAGATCCTTAGTAGCTCATGACTTGTGACACCTCCGTTAGGGCTGTGTCGGGTTGGAAATGTCGCTTTGTTATCTCTATTTCCGCTAATGGTGCTATTAAATCATGTTTAAACTGTTATGCTATTTAACTGCTTAAAAGGACGAAATGTGTCAGACCGGCTGGCCTTGTCTTCATGAGAGGCACCATCACGACCGGGTTCGGGGTTAGGGACGTGACAGTTAGGCACCCCTTAGGATCCACTAGTGTGGTTCCCGGCCAGACTATTGTTGTGAATTTAAGTGCAAATAACATGTAGGCAAATAAAACTTCAAATAATAGGGGATTTTCACCTAATGGTTGCAAACAAAATTGGAAAGAATTAAAAGGAAGATGATTTTCTTAAAAGAAATAGTTTGAAATCTTTAGAAGAAATAGAGAAACAAAGGGAAAAGGGGGGTCCTAGGTTTATTAATAATATGGATCACCCCACACAATGTCTGGTAATCACTCCTCAATGAGGGGCTACACATGACATTATCGTGTGGTCATATATCCATATCTACCCTTTCCCACCTCGTTAAGGTATTAAAGCGCGGAATGATCTCGTTTACTTATTTCATGCTATTACCTGTCCCAATCCTATCAGTCCCAGAGGTATTTAAGACTACTAATCCTAAAGGGGAGGGATATTAGGCTTATTTGTAGTTTCAAAGGTAAAATTCTAAGGCGACACACAAAACATGTATAGCAAGTTTGAGGAAAGCACATAAAAAAGTAAAATGATCAGATATACCTCCTTGAACAAAGAAAACACATAATTAGCATGACTTTCACATACTGTTTATGGTCTCATTAAGAACTTAAAGGTTGAGGCAGACTGATTCATTACATAATGCAGAAAAGAAGCCCAAAATATTTCTGCCTGTTGGTTGTAGTTAATAGCATAGATTCAGTTTATAACTTCGCCCTAAGGCTTGCCTAAGTGTTGGACAAGGATCCTATAGGCATAGTATCTACTGGATTCAGAAAGCAATAATAAGTTGAACTAGTACTAGTCAAAAAGGTTGTCAGATTATTAAAGAGAGCAAGTTTATATGAAGGTCAGAAGTTCTCCCACTGATGATACTCGTTATTACTGGTTTTATCTCTATAAGTTAATGAAGCGATTCAGATTCGATTAGGAATTCCTATTGACATGCTTTCTACGCGTAGTTGATTTTATGCCTTTTGTAGACATGGTAAAAAATGTTGAAGCCTTATAGACATGATATCTAAATGCATAAGACTGGTTTTAATCTGTAAACAATGTATCTAACTGGCAGAAAAACCTATGAGCATGATATCTAGATGCAGCATTTGTTTAAAACCTATGAGCATAATATCTGTACAAATGTAGTAATCCTATGATCATGATTTCTATGTGAAAATAGACGTTTAGAATCCCCTATAGGCATGCTTTCTATATGCATTTGAATGTGCAGAATTTCAAAACACCTATAGACATGGTATCTATGTTAGAATGTAGAATTTAGAATGACTTGTAGGCATAGTATCTATGTGAGAATGCAGAAATCAGAATGACCTATAGGCATGGTATCTACCCATTGCATACACAGTTACCCTCCCTTTTCACGAGCCATCCCCAAGAGTGTATTACAAATTATTACAGCCCGGAATAAAGTAAAAAAAATACATCAGAAAATATAAAAGTACAACCAAAGGAGAGCCTAATTAAGACTTCATGTCTGAAATATGAGGTAAACCAACTCCAAGAGATCATGATCCAAAGTCTTTCTCCCATTTGAATGTGTCAAAGTTCCCTAAGAGCCTCAATGGGACTCTGGGCAATGCTCACACCCAAATGTATTATCATATAAGGACAAGTGCAGTGTGGAAAGGCTAGCCCTCAAGTGTCCAAGTTCAGAGGGAGCTCAAAGGGTCCCAAGGCAAGGCTCACAAGAAGGGGGCAGAACTTAAAGACTAAGAAAGAGTGCAAGTGCAGAAACAGAATTTTGAAAGTGGAAAGGGCGAGGGAAACAGCTACAAATAAGTACACATAGGGGAATAGGGAATAGAGAGATTGTAAAGAGCCTATTGCTTAGGCAAGGCCTGGCTTCAAACATGTTCAGCAATGGAGGATGCTAGAATAATCTCAAACCTGCCAGAACACACCATTTAGAGGATAGGATCCCAAAGGATCGAATTTGATTCATGGACAATAACTTATAGTATTGCCATGCCTCAAACCATAGCTTAAACACATAGGAGGCAGGGGTTTGGGATTCATAATAGAGCAGGCAGAAAGAAATCAATATGCTGGAGCAAGTGTTGAACTATACAGAAGCAGTAAGCAGACAGGGATACAAAAAGTAATAAATAAACACATTGTTTTGGTGCTAGAAGCCTTAAATTAGGACATACTAGATTCAAAAAAGTAAATAGAGAAAAGCAGGCAGTAGGTCTTGTAAACAGGCCACAGTTCAAGAAACAAGAGAGAATACTTTGAGTGTAAGTGTAAGTTCAGAAAGACTACGAGTGATGGATTGATGTACTTGTGTCAATGAAAGAGTCAATATTTATAGTGTGAAAAACAGGCAGAAATAAGGTAAGAAAACAATTAAGGAACTGGTTATCAATTAAAAATCAATCAATACAAGACTTCCTTTAATTAAGGAATTCAGATTCAAATGGTAAAACTATTTAAGGAAAGAAATCAAATAAACATCTTGTGAAAAGTAGGAAATTAGGGGTAAATACATAGGAGTTTTAATTAAGCAAAGAATTTTGAAATACACGGCTAAAACAAATAAGGTAAGGATCAATCAGTATACAGTAAATCAAGAGGTCAGAGGTTTGAGATTATTGGCTCAGGAATGAGCTAAGGAATGTTTTTGACTCAAATCAAGTAACAGGGAAATTAGCAAACAAGGAAAGAAATCAATCAAACTTATAAAAGGGAAGTCTGAAATCAATCAAAATTGAAAGCCATTTTTAGAGGGAAGTTCTACACATATAAAGAGCACACAAATATGCCAGGTTGAATTTAGAGCAAAGAAAACATCATGCCATTTCAAAATCAGTAGGTAGTCACATAGGTTAGAATAGATAGTATCAAATAACATACAAAGGGTCCAGTATAAGGACCTTAGAAGAGTTTTAGTAGAAAAAATAAAAATCACTTAAAGAAATAGAGATTTCAAAACTCAGTTAACTAATTCAGAAAACTCAAAATAGGTCTAAAAGAGTTAGGTTTTCTTAAATCAAACAAGTTCAAAGATGAAGAGCAAGCAAATCACATAGCCAAGGGTCTCAAAACTCGAATGAACCCCCAAATTTAGGGTTCTTGCCATGAACCGAGTGTAGAGATGAAAGGGCAAGTGATTAAGAGAAAAGATATTAATTGAAACAGATTCAGAGGTCTCAGAAAGGAACTGAGACCTTTGATATGCTCTTTTAGTAGTAGGAACTCATGATAGGCATAGTAAAAGAACAACATGCGAAACGAATGGAAGAACTAGTAGAAGAAACAAATAAGAACATGTTGAAGAAAAAAAAACTTAACAAGAACACAGTAGGAGAAAACAAGGTAGACGAAACACACGAAGAACACATTAGAAGCAACATAGTGGGAGAAACACACAAAGAAAAAGAAATCAGAGAAACATACAAGAGAAAAAAGAGAATCAGAGAAAAATAACTCAAAAACCCTAGATCAGAAGAAATAAAGGTTTTAAAAGCATAGTTTTAAAAGACATGTCAAGAAATCGTTTTAAAAGTTTAGGGAAAACATGGATCTAGAACAGATCTAAGGAAATCAACAAAGACTCAAAAGCTAGGGTTTCAGAGGAACCCAAACGGTGAGAAAGACTTGGATCGTCATTAATCTAAGCAAGAGGAGTCGAGGCTAGGCTTGAACAGACATGGCTTGCTAGTGATGGCCCTAGAACTTGAAACCCACAAGGATCTGGACCCCGTTCTTTCGTGTATAAGTCATGAGATTTCAATAACCAAGCGTCGAGGAGCCATAAAAGGCTGGTGGGTGGTGAAACCACCATGGAATCAGGCAAGGAGGTGGCCAGAATAGGCGAGTGAAGCTCATCGTAGCGGAGGGGGGAGGGGAAAGGTTATAGAAAGAACCAGAGATAGAGAGAGAAAGAGAGAAAAGAGAGTCGGTTGAGTGAGGAATGAGAGTGGTTTGGGGCGATCGTTTGGGTTTAATTTGGTAAGAGTGAATCTGGGCTGTTGATCAATTTTGATCAACGGCCAAGATTTAATCCGGTTTGGGTCAGGTAGATTTAGGGATTGGGCTTGGGTCTTTGGGCTGGTTTAATTAGGGGTTCAAATCTGGCCAAAATTCAAATACAAATGGGCTATCATTTAAATAGTCATTTTTCCCTCATTTATTTTATAAAAAATAGTAAAATAATTTTCAGAAATAAATTAAAAGCACTAAAATGAATAATAATACATAATTATCAAATTAAAAACACTGAAGTTAATTTTATAAATATAAATACAATTAAATCTTAAAAGAGGCCAATATTGCAATTATATGCAAATTAGATTTAATAAATGACAAATAAATTTGTATAAATATGCAAATAAAATTATGTTAGCCATATTTTAGTATAAATATGAGAATCCAATGAATGAATCACCAAAATGATAATTTTTGGAATAATTATTGGGTTTTTCTTGCTAAAATATGGAAGTAAATTGATTTAAAAATCTTTTAAAAATTAAGAGAAAAATATTAAAACCTTAGGACATACTTACATATGCATATACATGCTATTTTAAAAGTATTTTGCATATAAAAATATACAGGAAAAAATTGGGTATCAACAGCTGCCCCTCTTTACCAGGGAAGGATGAAAGAGTTTACGGGTAAAGATATGATAGCCAATTTTGACCGAACGAAATGGTTCGAGTAGACTTAGGCCATAGTCTGGCTTCTGAGATGCCTAAATATCCTTGGTTCTACAGGAATCAGGCCGTATGTAGTTCGGGATTCGTCGGCGGAGTATGCTGATGGAGACCGTTTCAAGAACGGGCGTGATATTCAGGTTGGGATGAATAGTTAAGGTCTAATAGGGCTGCAGGAACTGGAGCGGGATCACTCCTGCTGAGATGGCCATTGCTCGTCGGTTTACTTGCAAATGAGCAATACAAGCATATATTGTGCATAAATTTAAACGTGATGCAAGTTCCCATCAGACCATGAATGTTGTCTTTGGATGGTTAGGATGACGTCCTCAAACTATGGCATCCTGGGCCATGAAGCGGATGATAAAGGATTCGCAAGCCATGAAATGATGCTCTTGAGCTATGGGAATAATGCCTCCGAACTATGATGCCTTTGAATAATGATATGCAAAAGATAAAAGGGATATTCAGGCCATGACATGGTGTTCTCGGGCTATGTAAATGGTGCCTCCAAACAATGATGCCCTTAGATAATTTGGCGATCTTTCAGCCCATGAAATGCAGTGTTAGGCGATATTTCAGCCCATTAAATGCAATAAGCAGCGATCTTTCAGCCATGCAAGTGTAAAATAACACGGTGATCTTTCAGCCATGCAGGTGTAAATGTGGCGATCTTTCAGCCATGCAAGTGTAAATAAAGCGGTGATCTTTCAGCCATGCAAATGAAGGTAGAGCTTAACCTCGGAAGGCAGAATGATAGCCTTATGCATTGCAGAGGATGCAGATGGAGACAGTGCTTAGTCTCGGAAGGCACAATGGTAGACTTATGCAATGCAAAAATGCAGATGGAGATAGAGCTTAGTCTCGGAAGGCAGAATGGTAGCCTTATGCAATGCAAAAATACAGATGGAGACAGTGCTTAGTCTCGGAAGGTAGAATAGTAGCCTTATGCAATATAGAAAATACAGATAGAGACAGTGCTTAGTCTCAGAAGGCAGAATGGTAGCCTTATGCAATGCATCAAATGCAGATGGAGACAATGCTTAGTCTCAGAAGGCAGAATGGTAGCCTTTTGCAATGCAGGAATAAAAATAAAAGGGCAAATGGTAATAGAGTTTCTTGGTTGATATCAGGTTGCGACATTGTGACCGATGGGGACGTTGCGATATAGGGAATATCGCTAGCGTGCGTGGATAGATGCTGGTAAACGTGAACAATTCTGAGAGTTGTATTCCCGAATAATATGAGTGTATAATATGTTCGATGATTTTGCAACTCAGGTGCCTGCATCCAAAGAAAAATCGTGAGTTTTGTAAAGGGGAAAGGTTAGTTCCTATCCCCGCTGGCTCTACTTGATCTGCTCGGCTCTGTTTCGGTGATACTGTACGTATCATTGGGGTAGCATTTCTAAATAGAGCAATTTTGATAACAAACATGCATGATTTAGTAAAAATATAACATAAGTACATAATCGAGAATAGTTTTCTTTAGATGAACCGACGACTGCGACGTGGTTCAAAACACTGCAACTTCTCTTGCTACGGAGTTTTGAGGGTCCTCCTCAAAATTCTGTCCCAGTTTACTGGGTTGATGCTTCTGACGGCTGCTTGCGATGACTGGCCGAAATAATTCGAAATTTTGAGGGTCCTCCTCAAAATTCTGTCCTAGTTTCCAATTACGAGGGGAAATGATAATTTTATTAACTTGTGACCGAACCCATCGGGCTGCCTATGTATTCCCTCTTAAACGGGAATTAGGTCAGGCGTAGTTCAAATTACATCATATGAGGAAGGCATAAGATTACACATAGTATCGCTTGACTGCATCTGAGTTGATCGGTTTTGGCCAGACTTCTCCGTCCATTTCCGCAAGTATGAGGGCTCCTCCTATTAGAACCCGGTGAACCATGTACGGACCCTGCCAGTTGGGAGAAAATTTCCCTTTGGCCTCATCTTGATGTGGAAAATTTTCTTTAACACCAGCTGCCCCGGTGTGAACTGTCTTGGCTTGACTCTTTTGTTGAAGGCTCGGGACATTCTGTTCTGATAAAGCTGACCATAGCAAACTGCATTCATTCTTTTCCCATCGATAAGAGCTAGCTGCTTGTAACAACTCTTTACCTACTCTGCATCGTTGAGCTCCACTTTCTGTATGATCCTTAGGGAGGGAATTTCTACCTCAGCGGGAATGACGGCCTCTGTACCGTAAACTAGCATATAGGGAGTTGCCCCGGTTGATGTGCGGACTGTGGTGCGATATCCCAATAAAGCAAATGATAGCTTCTCGTGCCACTGCTTATGCTTCTCTATCATTTTCCTTAATATCTTCTTGATATTATTATTAGCGATTTCTACGGCTCCATTCATCTAAGGCCTGTAGGCTGTAGAATTCTTTTGTTTGATCTTGAAGGTTTCACACATAGCTTTCATCAAGTCACTGTTGAGATTGGAGCCATTATTAGTGATGATTGTCTCCAGAATCCCGAGTCGGCAAACAATGCGATCGCGGACAAAGTCTGCCATGACATTCTTAGTTACTGCTCTGTAAGACGATGCTTTGAACCATTTGGTGAAATAGTCGATTGCTACTAGGATGAATCTGTGCCCGTTGGACGCGGTAGGTTCAATTGGTCCAATAACGTCCATTCCCCAGGCGGCAAACAGCCATGGTGAGCTTGTTGCAGTAAGCTCATTTGGGGGTACCTTGATCATGTCTGCATGTATCTACCAATAGTGGCATTTTTGGACATACTGGATGGAGTCCATTTCCATAGTCATCCAGAAGTAACCAGCCCGGAGTATCTTCTTAGCTAAGACAAAACCGTCCATATTTGGACCGCAGGTCCCAGCATGGATTTCTTTTAGTAGTTTAGATGCTTCTTTCACGTTGACACACCTTAGTAATCCCAAATCAGGAGTCCTCCTATACATGATACCTCCGCAGTGAAAGAAATTGTTGGACAACCTCTGAAGTGTGCGTTTCTGAGTAGGTTTTGCAAGTTTTAGGTATTCTCCTTTCGTCAAATATTCCTTGATATCATGAAACCAAGGCTTTCTGTTTTCTTCTTCCTCAACATGAGTACAATAAGCCATATGATCATGGATCTTTATCGGAATGGGATCAATAAAGTTCTTGTCTGGGTGATGTATCATGGATGATAGGGTAGCCAGTGCATCAACGAATTCATTCTAGACTCTAGGGACATGTTGGAATTCTGTCTTTGTGAACCTCTTTCTCAACTCCTGTATATGATGCAGATAAGGGAGTATTTTGGAGTTCTTGGTTGCCGGTTCTTCTCGGACCTGATGTATAAGCAAGTTTGAATCCCCAATTACTAGCAATTCTTTAATGTTCATGTCAATGGCCATCTTGAGCCCTAAGATGCAGGCTTCATACTCGGCCATGTTATTGGTGCAAGGAAACCTGAGTTTGGCAGACACTGGACAATGCTAACAAGTTTCTGATAGTAGGACTGCTCCTATGACGACTCCTTTGAAATTTTCTGCTCCATCAAAAAACATTCTCCATCGTCATAGGATTCTGCAATATCTTCTCCTATGAATGATGCCTCTTCATCAGGAAAGTATATTTTTAGGGGTTCATACTCTCCGTCCATGAGATTTTCAGTGAGGTGATCTGCTAGTGCCTGTCTTTTGATCGCTTTTTGAGTTACGTAGACAATGTCAAATTCACTCAATAGGATTTGCCACTTGGCTAGCTTGCCAGTGCGCATGGGATTCTGAAAGATGTACTTCAAAGGATCCATCCTTGATATGAGATATGTAGTATAGGCACAAAAGTAATGCCTCAACTTCTGAGCTACCCAAGTCAGAGCGCAATGCATTATAACAAAGAATATCGGGCCTCGTACGGGGTGAACTTCTTGCTGAGATAACAGATGGCCTGCTCCTTCCTCCCTATCTCATCATGCTGCCCAAGGACGCATTTTAAAGCTCTGTCCAGTACTGCAAGGTAGAGTAATAGAGGTCTACCTAGATCGGGCGGGACCAGAACTGGTGGTGTTGACATGTACTCCTTGATTCTGTGGAAGGCCTTTTGGCAGTCACCAGTCCATTTGGTAGCGGCGTCCTTATTCAACATCTTGAAGATTGGCTCACAGATGACTGTAGATTGTTCTATGAACTGGCTGATGTAGTTGAGTCTCTTCAAGAAACTCATTACATCCTTCTTGTTCTTTGGCGGTGGCAATTTTTGAATAGCTTTGACTTTTGATGGATCCAGTTCTATTCCTCGATGACTCACAATAAACCCAAGTAGTTTTCCGGTAGGAACCCCAAATGCACACTTTGCATGATTCAGTTTTAGGTTGTACCTTTGTAGCCTATTGAAGAACTTCCTCAAATGTTCCATGTGATCAGTATCTTTCTTGGACTTGATAATAACATCGTCTACATATATTTCGATCTCTTTGTGTATCATATCATGGAAAATGGTGGTCATGGCCCTCATGTAGGTGGCCCTAGCATTCTTTAATACGAACGGCTTCATCTTGTAACAGTACATCCCCCACGGCGTAATGAAAGCCATTTTCTCAGCATCTTCTTCATCCATCCAGATCTGATGACCCCGCAAAACAATCTACAAATGACTGTAACTCATGCTTAGCGTAATTATCGATTAGGATGTGTATGTTTGGCAAAGGGAAGTCGTCTTTCGGACTGGCCCGGTTAAGATCCCGGAAGTCGACATAGACTCTGACCTTCCCGTCCTTCTTTGGTACTGGCACAATGTTAGCTAACCATGTTGGGTATTCTACTACCCTGAGAACCTTGTCTTTGACTTGCTTAGCGACTTCCTTCTTGATTTTCAGACTCATGTCAGGCTTAAACTCTTTGAGATTTTGCTTTATCGGCGGCAATGCTGGATCTGTTGGCAGTTTGTGAGCCATAATGGATGTACTCAGACCAGCCATGTCATCATACGACCAGGAGAATATGTCTTCATATTCCCTTAGAAATTCTGTGTACTCTTCCTTTTCTGACGGTGACAAATGAATGATGATTCGTGTTTCTTTGACGTTCTCTACATCTCCTAGGTTAACAATCTCAGTCTTGTCCAGGTTGGACTTAGGTCTATTCTAAAAATTCTCGACTTCTTTAACAATGTCTTCCGATATGTCATCTTCCTATGAATCTGTATCCGTTTGTTGCGTTGTCTCGTTGCACGTCACAGTCATTGGTTCATCAAGATAAGTAATAGTAATGTTGTATCAGTAAAGTAATGAGAGAAAATAATAAGAGTAAGATTTATAGGGAAAGTCGAAATGCTTTGATAAATTCCATAACTGTTTTGAACATTGAAGATCTTATTGCGAAATTTTAAAATGCGAAAGGAAAGTCAACTAGTAAAAATAAAAGATAATGCATAATGCTTGTTCAGCCTTGCTACCCCGAGGCTTTCTGGGCTCTGGTGGTTCTGATGGTCCAGTTACTGAGGCATGCTCCTCTGCTTACTGCCTGTATGGAAGGGCCTTCCTCCCCCTCCTCCTTGGAAACAACACAACAATCCATATCATCATCTTCTAAGAACCAATTCCTTACTGTTGCCAGTGCTTCCTCTTCTTCTGTCCCATAAATAACATCGGCTAGCTGGAAAGTCTGCCCCAAATGTGGTGTTGGCTGCTCCAGCGGATAGTAAGAACTGCGCCATGGTGGCGACTAGTTGTTGAATTCCTCCCAAGTGTACTCATATCCCATACCGAAAGTGGTTCCATGTTTCTTTAGTTTAATAGGCTTAGCGATTCCTTGGAGGTTCCTCCCAAGTCCCTTGCCAGGTTCGTATCCACTCCAGTTCAATATACTCTCGATCTTGTTATCCTACTATTTATCTTTATCAACAGCGTTCACCCTTTCGATGTGATGGTAAGTTTCCCCTCCTAGCTTCCTTCTTCCTTAGATTGACGGAATGGTCTAGCGACTGTATATAGGATTGCTTCCATCGCCGTGAATGATTACCTCTTAATGGTTCCATTCGAATTTCACTGCCTGATGTAGTGTCGATGCCACAGCCCCAGCACCATGAATCCATGGTCGTCCCAACAGCAAATTGTAAGATGTCAGTATGTCTATCACTTGAAAATCAACATCGAACCAAGTAGGCCCCATTTGCAAACACAGGCTGATTTCCCCAATTGTGGACCTTTGGGAACCGTCGAAAGCTTTAACGTTGATGGCCCCATCCTTGATCTCATGTAGACCCTTTTCCAATGTCCTAAATGTTACCAGCAGACAAATGTTGAGGCTATATCCTCCATCAATCAGGATTCTAGTGATAAAATAATCTTTGCATTGCACGGTGATGTGCAATACCTTGTTGTGACTCAACCTTTCGGGTGGCAGCTCATCTTCATGGAAAGTGATCTTGTGACTGTCCAATACCTGCCCAACCATGTTTTCCATTTCTCCTCCGGTGATGTTGCTTGGTACATATGTCTCGCTCAGCACCCTTAACAAGGCATTGTTGCGTGCATCAAAATTTTGTAGCAATGCTAGCATAGAAATTTGTGTCGGCGTTTTGTTCAGCTGATCAATGATCGAGTATTCATTGGCTTGTATCTTTCTCTAGAGATCATCGGGCCCGATTTCAGTGATGGTTGGCCGACCAGAGGCCTGCTTGCTTGACTCAGCCAAATGTTCTGGGGTATAAACCTAACCAGTTCTCATCATACTCTGTACCGCAAAGGCTTCCCCGAACTTGACCTTCCACCAGAATGGTGTTATGGCAGACATTGCCACCAGAATTGGCATGGCTATATTTACTCCGAACGGAGCATGCACCTTAGGCGGTAAAATTGCAATTTCAAAAGGTGTAGATGCATTTGTTGGTGACATAAATTCGACCACAATCAGTGTTGGCATCTTTGCAGAGGATGGTGCTTCAAACTCAAGTGGCATGGTCATATTTACCTCGGCGTCCCCAGAAGGATGAATCTGGACTACAATCGAATTAAGGTGACTATTGGCTTTTTTGGATCGTCGCCCTCTATAATCAGACCGATCGATCCCTTGGGGTTTCAATCATCCTCTATTTCAATCATGTGAATACCTCCACCCTTATGGTCTAGCAGAGGGTTATTGCGGACATTCGGAGTAGGCTCCTTTGCCATAATAATCTTGTTATCAATTAGGGCCTGGATCTTGTCATTCAGGGAGCGACATTCGTCGATGGTATGTCCTTTCATGCCGAAATGGTATGCATGGGATTAGTTTGGGTTGACCCATTGAGAAGGGTTCTCAGGGGTTATGGCAGGGATATGGGTGACATAACCAGCAGCTTTGAGCCTTTCGTACATCCGGTCAATGGGGTCAGCAATGGCGGTATACTATTTGAGAGGTCGGTCAAATTTTGGTCAAAGTCTAGGAAAGTTTTGACGTGTGGGAGGTGATTGATAGTGGAATGGTTGAGCATTGTAGGCTTGGTAGACATGTGCAGGTTGGGAATATCTTGGTGAGGTAGGTTGATATGTGGGAGGTGGAGGTGATTGATAAGTGGGTGGTGGAGTTTGGTAAGAGGGTGAGGGTTCTTGGTAGTTCGGAGTATGCTGATATGTGAGTGGAGGCATTGGATAGGTTTGGTATTTGATAGGGGATTTGGTTCTCTATGCCACCATTATGGCACCTACATCCCTTTTCTTGGACGTACCACCAGACTGTAAAGCCTTATTGGTGGCTTGTAAGGCTTCAAAGTTTGTTACCATACCACTTTTGATGTCTTCTTCGATCCTTTCTCCCAGCTTGATGATGTCAGAAAATTTATGGTTCTCAATCAACATTATCCTTTCATAATACTGCGTGTCCTAAGGTCGGACGAAAAACTTGTTCATTTGTTCCTCCTCTAAAGAAGGCCTGACCTTAGCAGCTTCTGATCTCCAGCGAGTAGCATACTCACAGAATGTTTCCGTGGGCTTCTTCTTTAGGTTCTGGATGAAGAACACATCTGGTGCATTTTCTGTGTTGAACCTGAATCTGTCCATAAAATTCGATGCCATACTCACCCAGTTCGACCATTTCTTCGGGTCTCATCTAATGTACCAAGACAGAGCATCTCCTTTCAGAATCCTCATGAAACGTTTCATGCGGATCCTCTTGTCCTTTCCTACCTCAACCAGCTTGTCACAGTATGTTCTCAAATGAGCTCTTGGATCCCCTATACCATCAAACATCTCGAACTTAAGAGGTTTGTACCCCTCGGGCAGTTCGACATCGGGTTGTATGCAAAGATCTTCGTAGTTCAATCCTTCAATCCCCTTACTTCCTTCGATGCCCTGAGTTCGGCTAGTCAATTTCTTGAGTTCTTCAGCCATATTCCTAATGAGCAAGTCTTTATTATCAGACTCGGGTGCGCTTGAGATGGGTTGGGTGGAGTGTGGCATGGTTTCCATGTAGATGGGGTTGTTATGATGGGTGTGAAAGTGGTCATTTGTGGAGTTTTGGGGTTCCGGGATGGGCAATGGGGTATTGTTGGAAGTATGGCAGGTGTTACAGTGGCGGTGAGGAGCGGGATGGTTTAGTGGCTTTGGGATATTTTGTGGAGGTGTGGGGTCTTGAGCATTTTGGAAGTTGACATCTGGAGTGGTGAGGGAAAATGACAAATTCGCCAGATTTCGAACTTGATCAAGTTCCTCCTGGAATGTCAACAGTTTCTACTCGAGTTGGGACGCGCTTTCTTTGGAAACCTGATTACCATGAGTGACCTCTACCCATTTAGTTGAGTTTTCCTTTCTGGTGTTGTTCGAATCTTCCATCTTCCCTTTGTTCTTGTTTCTGATAAGACTAGGAGGAGGAGTGGGTGGAGGGCCCCTGGATCTTGTGGAATAGAATGATAATGCCAGAGTGTACGAGCTAACCTTTAGGGAGGGGAATAATAAAACAAAAGTAAAAAAACGATAACAAGTTAGTGAGGATTATAAGAAAATATTGTGATATTTAAACACATAGTGCAAGAATGTGAATCGTGTCCTATTTGGGAACCTCTTTATGCTCGAGGTAGGCCTAGCGACAAATAGATTTGGAGAACTTAGAATGCTAAATGCCTCAATTTATTGATAAAAATAGGTGAATCCCAAAACAACACTAAATAACTAGAAATAAAATGTCACTAGGGGCCATTGGCCTTATTACATTTCTTAAAGCAAGAGAAAACTCATATCTATTTGGTCCCAGAAGGACCTTCCTCAGGTTGAATGCTCTCGTTGATCAGATCCTCCAGTTCGCGTAGGTTCACTAGTAAAAATGCCTTTGCCAGGTGTTCTCTTTCGTTTCCCTCAGCATTCTGGCAGTCGGTGACTCTCTTCCTCACTTTCCCTTATAATTCCAGCAGACTGTATTCCAGAATTTCCAACTTTTCTCTAGCTCTGGCGGCCCTCTCTTTCCATTCATTGATTTGGTCATCTGATGGAAGACTCCTCCACCAGTCTAGCAAGAGTGGGGGCGTGCTAACCATACCGAAACTGGGGACCTCGCTCTTCATTTTCTGCAAAACAAAAGGGTTAAGACCATACCCCCCACCGGACTCGATTATTTAATATCAACAATTAGCATGAAAACATTTAGTTCTCCAAATAAATGCACAGAATGTGATAATGTCCGTTTGGATTTTAGGGAAACCCAGTGGACTTTGGACAAGGCTATCTTAAAGAGTCATTATGCGTACAACATAACTGACTTGGATAAGTTTGACCATGATGCATGTACAATTAAACAGAGTAAGGTTTCTATGGGGTTTTAGACTGGTACCCTTGAGCGGACAACTCAAGGGGGAAAGGCACGGAACCGTCGACTACACCATTGATTGACTGGTTTTACCGCAAATATGCCTTTTCCGAATTTAGGGGGTGATAATATTGGAAGAGCACAACCACTCATTATAAGCGTTGCTATGGTATTTTGTTTGACACGAGTGGAATATGATGTTGAAAACATGTTTGTGCAATAACTAAAGCAGGTTGTCATGTATTTGCACGTTGAGAAAGCAGTAAATACAACAGTTCTTCATAATTTAAAGTAGTAATAAAGAAAAGCAGTAAAGGAAATTAGTAAAAGAAATAAAGGAAAGAAACAAAAGACAAGTCAGTTTTGTAGTTGAAAAGGGGAATTGAATGCTTAAAGGTATTAAACAAAAAAAGGCATTTAAAGAAAATGTCAAACCACAGTAATAGCCTGAAATGGTAAAAGCCTAAAAGATCCCCAGCAGAGTCGCCATGCTGTCGCGCCCCCTTTTTCTCGCGAAATCGGGTTTATGACATTTGGGAGGACAACTCATTCCCTTTTGGAAATTTGGGTTTGAATCGAAGAGTCACTACCTAATGATTAAGGTGCATTAGGACACCAAGAAGGTTTGATTTGAGTAACCAGAGATTGGGGTAAGGGCTTGAAATTATCCCAAGTGGAAGGTGTTAGGTACCCCTCAGGATCCACTATTGTGGTTTTCGACCAGACAATTGTTGTGAATTTATGTGCAAATAATATGTAGGCAAATAAAACTTCAAATAAGAGGGGATTTTCACCTAATGGTTACAAACAAAATTGGAAAGAATTAAAAGGAAGTTGATTTTCTTAAAAGAACTAGTTTGAAATCATTAGAAGAAACAAAGAAACAAAGGAAAAAGGGGGGTCCTAGGTTTATTAATAATATGGATCACCCCACACAATGTCCGATAATCACTATTCAATGAGGGGCTACATGTGACATTATCGTGTGGTCATCATATCCATATCTACCCTTTCCCACCTCGTTAAGGTATTAAAGCGCGTAATGGTCTCGTTTATTTATTGCATGCTATTACCCGTCCCAATCCTATCCGTCCCGGAGGCATTTAGGACTACTAATCCTAAAGGTGAGGGATATTATGCTTATTTGTAGTTTCAAAGGGAAAATTCTAAGGCGACACACAAAACATGTATAGCAAGTTGGGGGAAAGCACATAACAAGCAAAAGGCTAAGATATACCTCCTTGAACAAAGAAAGAACATAATTAGCATGACTTTCACATACTCTTTATGGTCTGATTAAGAACTTAAAGGTTGAGGCAGACTGATTTATTATATAATTCAGATAAGAAGCCCGAATCAGGCCTGCCTGCTAGTTGTAGTTAATAGCACAGATTCAGTTTATAACTTCGCCCTAAGGCTTGCCTAAGTATTGGACAAGGATCCTATAGGCATGGTATCTACCGGATTCAGAAAGCAATAATAAGTTGAACAAGTACTAGTTAAAAAGGTTGTCTGATTATTAAAGAGAGCAATTTTTTACGAAGGTCACAAGTTCTGCCACTGATGACACTCGTTATTACTGGTTTTAGCTCTATACGTGAATGAAGCGATTCAGATTCGATTAGGAATTCCTATAGACATGCTTTCTACGCGTAGTTGATTTTAAGCCTTTTGTAGACATGGTAAAAATGCATAAGCCGTATAGACATGATATCTAAATGCATAGGACTAGTTTTAACCTATAAACATGGTATCTAACTGGCAGAAAAACCTATGAGCATGATATCTAGATGCAGTATTTGTTTAAAACCTATGAGCATAATATCTGTACGAATGTAGTAATCCTATGATCATGATTTCTATGTGAAAATAGACGTTCAGAATCCCTTATAGGCATGCTTTCTATATGCATTTGAATGTGCAGAATTTCAAAACACCTATAGACATGGTATCTATGTGAGAATGTAGAATTTAGAATGACCTGTAGGCATAGTATCTACGTGAGAATGCAGAATTCAGAATGACCTATAGGCATGGTATCTACCCTTTGCATACATAGTTACCCGCCCTTTTCACTAGCTATCCCCAAGAGTTTATTACAAATTATTACACCCCGGAATAAATTTAAAAAAAATACATCAGAAAATATAAAAGTACAACCAAAAGAGAGCCTGATTCAGACTTCATGTCTGAAATATGAGGTAAACCAACTCCAAGAGATTATGATCCAAAGCCTTTCTCCCATTTGAATGTGTCAAAGTTACCTAAGAGCCTCAATGGGACTCTGGGCAATGCTCTCAAACCTGCCAGAACACACTATTTAGAGGCTAGGATCCCAAGGGATCGAGTTTGATTCATGGACAATAACTTGCAGTATTGCCATGCCTCAAACCTAAGCTTAAACACATAGGGGGCAGTGGTTTGGGATTCATAATAGAGCAGGCATAAAGAAATCAATATGCTAGAGCAAGTGTTGAACTATACAGAAGCATTAAGCAGACAGGGATACAAAAAGTAATAAATAAACACATTATTGTGGTGCTAGAAGCCTTAATCAGGACATACCAGTTTCAAAGAAGTAAATAGAGAAAAGCAGGCAGTAGGTATTGTATACAGGCCACAGTTCAAGCAACAAGAGAGAATTCTTTGAGTGTAAGTGTAAGTTCAGAAAGACTACGAGTGATTGATTGATGTCCTTGTATAAATGAAAGAGTCGATATTTATAGTGTGAAAAACAGATATAAATAAGGTAAGAAAACAATTAAGGAATTGGTTATCAATTAAAAATCAATCAATACAAGACTTCCTTTAATTAAGGAATTCAGATTCAAACGGTAAAACTATTTAAGGAAAGAAATAAAATAAACATCTTTTGAAAAGTAGGCAATTAGGGGTAAATACATAGGAGTTTTAATTAAGGGAAGAATATTGAAATACACGGCTAAAATAAATAAGGTAAGGATCAATCAGTATACAGTAAATCAAGAGGTCAGACGTTTGAAATTACTGGCTCATGAATGGGCTAAGGAAAGTTTTCGACTCAAATCAAGTAACAGGGAAATCAACAAACAAGGAAAGAAATCAATCAAACTTATACAAGGGAAGTCTGAAATCAATCAAAATTGAAAGCCATTTTTAGAGGGAAGTGCAGCACATATAAAGAGCAAACAAATATGATAGGTTGAATTTAGAGCAAAGAAAACTTTATGCCATTGCAAAATCAGTAGGTAGTCACATAGGTTAGAAGAGATAGTATCAAATAGCATACAAAGGGTCCAGTATAAGGACCTTAGAAGAGTTTTAGTTGAAAAATCAGAATCGCATAAAGAAATTGAGATTTCAAGACTCAATTAACAAATTCAGAAAACTCGAAATAGGTCCAAAAGAGTTAGGTTTTCTGAAATCAAACAAGTTCAAAGATGAAGAGCAAGCAAATCATATAGCCAAGGGTCTCAAAACTCGGATGAATCCCCAAATTTAGGGTTCTTGCCATCAACCGAGTGCAGAGACGAAAGGGCAAGTGATTAAGAGAAAAGATACTAATTGAAACAGGTTCAGAGGTCTCAGAAAGGAACTGAGTCCTTTAACATTCTCTTTTAGTTGTAGGAACTCATGATAGGAATAGTAAAATAACAACATGCGAAACCAATTGAAGAACTAGTAGAAGAAAAAAATAAGAACATGGTGAAGAAAAAAAACTTAACAAGAACACAGTAGTAGAAAACAAGGTAGACGAAACACACGAAGAACACAGTAGAAGCAACATAGTGGGAGAAACACACAAAGAAAAAGAAAATCAGAGAAACATACAAGAGAAAAAAGAGAATCAGAGAAACATAACTCAAAAACCCTAGATCGGAAGAAATAAAGGTTTTGAAAGCACAGTTTTAAAAGACATGTCAAGAAATCATTTTAAAGGTTTAGGGAAAACATGGATCTAGAACAGATCTAAGGAAATCAGAAAAAACTCAAAATCTAGGGTTTCAGAGGAACCCAAACGGTGAGAAAGACTTGGATCGTCGTTGATCTAAGCAAGAGGAGTCGAGGCCAGGATTGAACAGACATGGCTTGCCGGTGATGGCCCTAGAACTTGAAACCCACAAGGATCTGGACCCCGTTCTTTCGTGGTTAGGACATGAGATTTCAGTAACCAAGCGTGGAGGAGCCATAGAAGGTTGGTGGGTGGTGAAACCACCATGGATTTAGGCCAGGAGGTGGCCGGAGAAGGCGAGTGAAGCTCATTGGAGCGGAGGAGGGAGGGGAAAGGTTCTAGAGAGAACCGGAGATAGAGAGAAGAGAGTCAGTTAAGTGAGGAATGACAAGGGTTTGGGGGGTCATTTGGGTTTAATTTGGTAAGAGTGAATCTGGGTCGTTGATCAATTTTGATCAATGGCCAAGATTTAATCCGGTTTGGGTCGGGTAGATTTAGGGATTGGGCTTGGGTCTTTGGGATGGTTTAATTAGGGGTTCAAATCTGGCTAAAATTTAAATATAAATGGGCTATCATTTAAATAGCCATTGTTTCCTCATTTATTTTATAAAAAATAGTAAAATAATTTCTAGAAATAAATTAAAAGCACTAAAATGATTAATAATACATAATTATCAAATTAAAAATACTGAAGTTAATTTTATAAATATAAATACAATTAAATCTTAAAAGAGGCCAATATTGCAATTATATGCAAATTAGATTTATAAATTGACAAATAAATTTGTAAAAATATGCACAAAAAAAATTATGTTAGCTATATATTAGTATAAATATGAGAATCCAATGAATGCATCACCAAAATGATAATTTTGGGTATCAACAACTTTTCCTAAAACGGAAATCTTCCCTTTCTAAAAGAGATGACTTTACCATATTCCATTCCATTATACTTTTAATATCTGAATCTGCCAAGCGTATTCCGAACCTGTTAATTGGTGAAGTCCTCCATCAACCCTTCTTCCTTTTGATCTTGCTCATTTATTAAATCTCCTGTGACTTAAGACTAAATGCATCCATTACAATATTGATTCCGCTCTCTTTATTCTAGTTCTAAGTCGTCTTATGTGAAACATGTATATCATTATGGTCCTCTAATCCTCCTTATTTTTCTCACTGCCCCTAGTTGTCAATGACTTCTTACGAAGCTTGTATTATGATATTTCTTATTTGCAACTCTGATCTAATTCCCACACATTCTGAATCACTTGTACATATAGTTTTGGACCTCATTTATTGATTTTCATCCTCTTGTTGCTGTATATATTTGACATATTTCTTCAATTGTTAGGTTTTATGTCACGACCCAAACCTATGGGCCGCGACGGGCACCCGATATCTTATCCAACCAAGTACCAACATAACGTATCTTTTCATATCATACTATCATAGATAACTGAACCGGAAGGCTGCCGTGAGTTAAGTAGAATACAATATGTGATACCAATTTATACATAAGACATACGGGCCTATAAGGGCAAAATAATCAATCGTATACTGAACATAGGCCGACAAGGCCATACAATCTTTTACGTACATGACATCTGTCTACAAGCCTCTAGGAATACATAATTTTTATAAAAGACGGGACAGAGTCCCGCCATACCAAATAGAACATGTCCAAATCATACTAACCAAACAAGCAACTTCGAAGCAAATGAAGCGCACCAACATCTTCTGCTAAGCAGATAGCCTACTTGGAGGGCTCTCGACCTGTCTATTGGAACCTGTGGTGTAACGACCCAACTGGTCGTTTTGAGAAATTGTGTCCGGTTTAGCAGTTTGAGGTCACGAGCAGCTTCATATTATGTGTATCGACTTGTGTGCGCCGTCCAAACGTGAAATCAGAAAGCTTTTATGTGAAAATATTAAAAAAAACTAATTTCTAGAGTTAAAATTTATTTTTTTAGTTTACTTTGGTCAACATTTTTGGTAAACAGACCTGTATCTGTGTTCTGACAATCCTGGGAGGTCCGTGATAAAATATGGTACTTGGGCGTATGCCCGAAATTGAATTCCGAGGTACCTAGCCTTAGAAAACAATTTTTGAAGAAAATTGTTCTGCTGGTTTTTAAAGGAAATAAAGAAATAAATATGTTTGAAATCATTGGTATCAGGCTCATATTTTGGTTCTGGAGCCCGGTACAAGTTTTTAAGATATTTAAGTCCTATCTGTAAAATTTGGCGAGAATCGGAATTGATTTGACGTGATTTGGACATCTGGTTGAAATGTTAGAAAATCATGAGTTTTGAGGTTAAATATATAGTTTTTGATTTTATTTTGATGATTCGATTGTACGATCAATTACGTATGATATTTTTAGACTTGCGTGCATAATTGATTTGGAGCCCCCGAGGGCTTGGGTGAGTTTCGGATAGGTTTAGACTATGTTGCACTTGTTTTTGGATGCTTCATCATTGTTTCTTCAAGCAAAAATGATACCACATTGATCAAATGAGATCCAAATTCAGTTTTTATTGAACAATTACATCTGTATCAAAATTATGGAGCCACAGAAAAAAATTCATCAAATTTGGATATCGTATGAGGAAGTTATGCTCATTTTCGTGTCAGGAAATATTGTTGGTTTCTGGTATGGTCGCAAATGCGAACTTTTTCATCGCAATTGTGATGCCCAATTTGTAAATGTAAACTTTTTGTAGCAAATGCGACTTCTTCCAGCCCTGCTTTGTTTGCAATTTGCTGAGAACCCTGGGTCGCAAATGCGACATCTGAGACCAGTTAAGTGAGATTTTTGACGGAATTTTCACCCATTTCTCAATTTTCTCAAACCCTAAACCTCCATGGGCGATTTCTCAAAGACCAAAACTTCTCCAAATCATTGGGTAAGTTTCTCTAATCAATTTTCAACTATATTTTGTGATTATATCTTAGATTTAACATCAAATTCATGAGAATCTAAAGGAAAAATTGTGAAATCTTTAAAAAATTTAAAATGATGATTTGAATGACTAAATGGTTCGGAATTAGATAATTTTGTATGGGTGAACTCGTAGCAGAATGGGTGTTTGGTTTTTATAAATTTTGTCGGGTTCAGAGGTGCGGACCCGGGGCATTGACTTTTTGCAAATTGTATAAGAATTATAGTTTTGTTAATTGAAATTGTTTTCTCTTGCATTGTTTGATGTATTCAAGTAGTTTTTGGATAGATTGAGCCGAGCGTTGATGAATTGGGAAAGGAAAAGCTAAATTAAGTATTGATTTGGCCAAATTGAGGTAAGTATCTTGCCTAACCTTGTGTGGGGGACTTCCCCTTAGGATTGAGTCTTCTATGTTTATTGTAGTCTGTGTACGCGAAGTGACGAGTGAGTGTTTAGACTTATTTGTGGAAAGTTGGCCCTTTTAGAGTTCTTAGGTCCTTATATTCACTGAGTATGAAGTTGTTCTTGATATGATCGAGTTTCCTATTTACTATTTTCACCTTTACATGCTTTAAATAAAATTAATTGCTTTATGATTCCTTCTTATTGACTATTTGACACTTATTGCTTAACTGCAGAGTTTTACCTCTTCTATTGTCATGCTATCTTCATAATCGCTTGTCTTTATTGGAAATTATTATTATCTCTCCTGTAATTGTGTAGTATTAATTGAAGTTATGATTATCTCCCCGTTGCTCATCCTTAATTGAAATTGTTGTATATTTTTCATAATTTGCCCAACCTTAAAAGAAGTTTAGATATCCTGTATTAGTTGACATTTCCTTATTTGGAATTATTTGAATCGTGTTAGCTTCCTTGTTGTTGAACTACATATTGTGGGAACCATGGTACATATTATTTTTCTTCCTTGTTGAGCTATTCTTATTACGCTTAGTATCCTCTATTGTGGTTATTCCTTGTGAGCTAGTTTTACCGTCTCCTTGTGATCGAAAGTTCTCGAGTTGATTTACTTGCCTTGGTCTTGTATATATATATATTGTCATTGTTGTTGTTGTACTTGTTGTGATGGTGCACGAGGTTTCTACTATGCGGTTGTTGATAATGTGATGCACGAGGTTTCTGCCGTGCGGTTGTTGATATTGTGATGCACGAGGTTTCTGTCGTGCAGTTGTTGATATTGTGATGCACGAGGTTTCTACCGAGCAATTGTTGATATTGTGATGCACGAGGTTTTTACCGTGCGGTTGTTGTTATGGGGTTACACGAGGTTTCTGCCGTGCTATTATTACTATTGATGTATTGCACATGCGGTGTGACAAGGCGGGATATATATATATATATATATGGGTTGCGCGTGTGGCAAGACAAGGTGGGAACGTTATGATGCACGTATGGCAAAACAAGGCAGGCAATCATTATATTATTATTGCTCACGTGGCGAGACAAGGTGGGCTATGTCAGGGATTGATTGTGATGATTTATCATGGCCTGGGGGCATTCTTGTTGTTGATATTGTGTTTTGGTACGCTTACTTGTATGAGTTTTATCTCATGGAAGTTGTGAGGAAACATCTTATGTGTTGTCCGCTCTTTACCTTATGCTTATTAGCTGGAAGGAACTATATTAGAACACTTGCACAAGCATACACGTAGTTGAACACCCCTATTGAAAATGAAGTCCTCCTGGTATTGTCAAGTATAGATGTACACCCTCGTCTTCTTGTCGTATATGTGAGAGTGGCTCCACTTAGCACGTGAGTCGTCAGCATGATCATGAGGTGTGATGAGGGCATAGGATGCCAAGTGTCACACCTCCTTTTTCCTACTTCTGGAAAGGGGTATAAGGGCGTTTTTTTCAATTTAAGTGACAATCAAAATGGGATTATTTTGTTTAGTCAGAGTCGCCACTTGGAATAGTTTATGGTGTCCCAAGTCACCGGTTTAGAATCCCGAATCGAGGAAAGATGACTCTAATTATGATCTGCGAACACAGAATTCGGGTAAGGAATTATGTTAACCCAGGAGAAGGTGTTAGAAATTCCTGAGTTCCGTGGTTCTAGCGCGGTCGCTTTGACCAAACTTGGCTTATTAAAATTGTTTAATTACTTAATTTTAGAACCTATGTGCATTAGCTGCTTTTAATTAAGAAATTATCTTAAAACAGGTCACGCGCACATGTACCCATTTATTTGGGGCATCAAAAATCATGTCACGCAAATGTGTCCACAATTAATAATGCTTTATTATTATTAAGAAAAGTTTGGCCAAAGTTGCACGAACGCATACTCCAGTTTTGGTTTTAGAAATCGTAATCATGTCACGCGAATGTGTCCACGACCACGATAGTATATTAAACGCACTTAAAGAAAACTACGAATATTTGTCATTTTTATATCTAGATTATGAAATTAATACGAGGGACATAAATGATTGAATTGTGCATGGAACCTCGAACTAAATTAAATTAGTGGCCTATTAGCAACCATTTTATTACTAAGAAAGTTTTATCGAAGTTGCGCGAATGCATACTCTGAGTTGGTTTTTAAAAATGTAATCATGTCACGCGAATGTGTACACAATCACGATTGTATTTTAAACGTGCCTAAAGGCCTTTCTACGAATATTAATTTTTAATAGTCTAAGTATAACATCGGTGAGGGACATAAGTTATCTAGTTAAAATGGCACACCTCGATCATCCGAATTCCGCTTTTGATCAAAAACCCAACCAAACCACGTCCGAATGACCTAAAATTTTGCACACACATCCCAAATGACACAACGGAACTACTGCAACTCTCGGAATTCCATTCCGACCCTTATATCAAAATCTCACCTTCCAAGCGGAAATCGTCAAAAATCCAATTTTGCCAATTCAAGCCTAAATCTACTCCGGTCCTCCAAAACTCATTCCAATCATGCTCCTAAGTCCCAAATCACCTCCCTAAGCTAACCGAACCATTGAAACTCACATCCAAGCCCTCTAATACAAAAGTCAACATCCGGTTGACTTTTCTAACTTAACCTTCCTCAAAAGAGACTAAGTATCTCAAACCTTACCAATTCCTTTCCAAACCCTAACCAATCAACCCGATCACATATAGAACTGTTATACAAAGCAATGAGAAGCAGAAATGGGGGAAACGAAGCGGTAACTCATGAGATGACTGGCCGGGTCGTCATATCCTCCCCAACTTAAACAAATGTTCGTCCTCAAATGAGTGAAGAAACATATCTAAAGCTTCAAACATGTGAGGATATCTACTCCGCATCTCCCTCTCGGTCTCCCAGGTAGCCTCCTCTACGGGCCGACCTCTCTACTGCACTTTCACTGAAGCTATATCCTTTTATCTCAACTTTCGAACCTGAGGACCCAAAATAGCTACTGGCTCCACATCATAAGTCAAATCATCATCCAATTGAACCGTACTAAAATCCAGAACATGAGACGGATCCCCAATATACTTTCGGAGCATAGAAACATGAAATACTGGATGCACGCTTGACAAGATGGGTGGCAAGGCAAGCTCATAAGCCATCTCCCCAATCCTCCGAAGCACCTCAAAAGGCCCAATGAACTGAAGACTCAATTTACCTTTCTTCCCAAATCTCATAACACCTTTCATGGGAGAAACCTTCAACAGAACCTTCTCGCCAACCATGTAGGACACATCTCGAACATTTATGTCAGCATAACTCTTTTGCCTCGCCTGCGCTGTATGAAGCCTCTCCTGAATCACCTTCACCTTTTCTAAAACATCTTGCACCAAGTGAAGGCAGCTCCAGAAAACTGATAAGTAGTGAAAGCGACCCAGCTGGTCTCCAGAATACCTGTTGTACGAAGTATCCTCTAACACTTATCTAAGAAACCCTGGGCATCCTCGTCCTCTGCTCCACTGAAGATCGGAGGCTGAAGTCCACCAAACCTCTCCAACCTATGCTGCTCTTCCTTTGGCATGGAAGGAACTACATAGTCCTAAACAGCTGCAACCGGCTGGGCTGGATGTGCCCCCAGCGTCTGAAGTCCCTGCACAACCTGCTCAGGTGTGCGAGCGGTGGGAGTCTGATTGCCTCCCCCAGCCTATGAAGTAGCTGCAGCTGTAGGGGCTGAAACCGCCTGAGCTAGGCCAGTGCAAACTTATAAGATCTGAGCCAAGGCCTCCTGAAGACCCAGAATCACAATGGGCACAATTGGTGCCTGAGCTGGTGCTGTTGGAGTGCCCATAACTAGGACATGATCCTGAACTGGGCCTACTGGTGGATCTGCAGGTGTTGCCCTAGCTTCTGTACAGGCCACACCTCTACCCCTACCATGACCACGACCGCGTCCTCGGCTTCTGGTGGCCACAACTGGTGGTACTGGTGGTCGTCCATCCTGATCGATAGCGTGTGTCCTCACCATCTGTGAGAGAATAGAACAACAGAAGTTTAGTACTTGGATTAACAAAGTCACACGACAAGAATTTCAAGAATATGAAGTTTTTCCTAAAGGTTCTGTAGCCTCTCGAGGATAAATACAGACGTCTTTGTATTGATGCGCGAGACTCTACTAAACCTTATTATGACTCGTGAGACCTATGTAACCTAGGCTCTGATACCAACTTGTCACGACCCTAAACCCGGACCCGGTCGTGATGGCACCTCTCGTGAAGACAAGGACAGCCGACACTTTCCATTACAATTTTTTTAAGCAATTAAATAATAAGATTCAAATCTAAAGCATGATAAAATAAATGAAGGTTTAAGCAGTCAACAGTACAATATTCAGAAGAACAACCCAACACAGCCTGATACTAGGGTGTCACTAGTCATAAGCATCTAAACAATCCGGAATACTCAAAGAAAACTACAAAGTTTAATACAGAAACTAAGAACAAGAAGAAATAAAGATAGGGAAGAGCTCTGGGCTGCGAACGCTGACAGCTACCTAAACACTCCTTGGATTCGCCAGAGATGGAAATGATCAGCACTCGGGAGCGAGACCAGATGCGCCTGAATCTGCATGCGGGGTGCAGTGAGGAAAGTGAGTACTCCAACTCAGTGAGTAATAACCATAAATAAAGACTGAAAGTAGGAAATCACGTAAAGTACATTTGCAGACTATAATGAAGCAATAAAATCAGTAAAAGATATGTGAAAGTCTTTTAACTCAAATTAAACTTCACGAAAACCTTTTTCAACAATTTATCCAGATAAATGAGAGGCGATTAAGGAAAATAAACACATAAAGGTTCGCACCTCGGGCACAGTATCTACAAATCTGCCCCTCGGGCAATATCTCAGAACAATACCAGTCCCTCGGGCTATATCTCACATCACAATGGGTACCCGCGCTCACTAGGGGTGTGCAGACTCTTGGAGGGTCCCCTTACGGTCCAAGCGCAATATCAAGCCATCTCGTGGCATCATCACTAGGTTCTCGACCATATATCAATCAAGCCACCTCGTGGTGTACATATCTCAGGCCCTCGGCTTATAATCAATATCAAATGTTTCCTCACAACATAGGCCCTCGTCCTTACTTGGTCAAAATCCTTACAAGCCACTCGGGCAATAGTAAAATATGATTCTCAGCCCAAAATATCATTCAAAAGATCATTTAAGAGTTGAAACAGAGTAAACATGGTTGAGTACGAAAACAGTGAAATATATCAGGATTGAGTTCAAGTATAAAGTCAAAACAGTGAGGAAATATCAATAAAAGTCCCCGAAAGGTTCAAATATTTGGCACTCAAATACGTGGTAAAGTAGTCATTCGGAACGGACCAAGTCACAATCCCAATAGTGCAATACCCCACGCTCGTCATCTAGCGTGTGTGTCACTTTAATATAGCACAACGATGTGCAATCCAAGGTTTCATACCCTCAGAATATCATTTACAATCATTACTCACCTCAATCCAGTCAAATCTCCAGCTCGCGACGCCTTTGCCCCTTGAATCGGCCTCCACTCACGTCGAATCTATCCAAAATCAAAACGAGGGCGTCAAAATTTGCTAAGGGAACGAAGCCCAAGCGAAAATAATCAATTTACAACATAGATCCCGAAATTACAAAAACCCGACCCTTGGGCCCACATCTCGGAATTCGATAATTTTTACATCAATAGATTCCTTATTTTCCCACGAGTCCAAACATACCAAGAACACTAAAATCGGTGCGCAAATGACCCCTCAAATTCTCATTTTAAAGTCTCTTAATCTCAAGACCTAATTCATCAATTTTTGGCTTAGATTCCATGATTTATTAGGTACATTTCACAATAGAATCGAGTTTTAAGTCCAAAATTCTTACCTCCAAGTGATTCCCCTTGAATCCCTTTTCAATGCCCTTCAAAAAGCTCCAAAAACGACCAACAATGGAAGAAATAAACCCCAAATTTACGGACATGATGACTATTTAAACCTTCTGCCCAGGCCTGAAATCCTTCTTTGCGAACGCGGTCAAAGTCTCGAGTTCGCGAAGCAAAAAATAGCCTTGACCAAAATTCCTCTTAGCGATCGCGACCGCCCAATCGCGAATGTGATGCTTTACTTAGACAGGCCTTCGCGATCGCGTTCCACCTATCGGGAATGTGTTGAATTAAATTCCCTTGAAGCTCAGCTGCTCATTTCTTCTACGCGAACGCGATGCCTAGCCCTTCGCGAACGCAGAGCCTTCCTCGCGAACACGAAGGCTTAAATCCCCACTTCCTCAACTGGCCCTTCGCGAACATGAGGGTCCACTCGCGAACGCGAAGAGCAAAATACATGCAACAGCTGAAATCAAAATCTACAACTTTTCTTCAACTTAAAATGATCCGCTCAACCCTCCGAAACTTACCCGAGGCCCCCGAGACCTCAACCAAAGGCACCAACATATCCCAAAACCTTATTCAAACTTGTACCAATCATCAAAATACCTCAAACAATATCAAATCAACCAAAACACATCGGATTCAAGCCTAAGTTTCCAAAATCTTCTGAATTCCTCTTTTGATCAAAAACCCAACCAAACCATGTTCGAATGACCTGAATTTTTGCACACACATCCCAAATGACACAACGGAACTACTGTAACTCTTGGAATCCCATTTTGACTCCTATATCAAAATCTCACCTACTAATCGGAAATCGCTAAAAATCCAATTTCACCAATTCTAGCCTAAATCTACTCCATACCTCCAAAACTCATTCCAATCACGCTCCTAAGTCCCAAATCACCTCCCTAAGCTAACCGAACCATAAACACTCACATATGAGACCTCTAACACATAAGTTAACATCCCGTTGACTTTTCCAACTTAATGTTCCTCAAAAGAGACTAAGTGTTCAAACCTTACCAATTCCTTTTCGAACCCTAACCAATCAACCCGATCACATATAGAACAATTATACAAAGAAATAAGCAGAAATGGGGGAAACGGAGCGGTAACTCAAGAGACGACTAGCCGGGTCGTCACAGATAAACTGAGAAATCCTTTGAAATTCTTAAGCTATTACTAACAATGAAACCAAAGAGCAATTCCTAACAATTTTTAACCAAACATGATGCAAAAAACTTTTAGTGTTTTTCAGGGTTTGAATGACTGATTTGTTTAGTGAAAGAAGGGTCTATATATAGCCCTCTTTTGGTGCCATGTGATGTAGAAATATAATGGGAATTATTCCCTCACATAGGCATCTTTTTTAACTAAATGGGACAGCTGGCAGCCATTAATTTGCTCCAGCACTTGTGCTGGCCAAGATTGGGCCAGCTGCCCATATTCTAGAAGCTTCCCTAGCAGATAAATCTGAATTTCTACTCTCAAAACAACCTCGCAAGTTATTAGTTGTTCATTTAACCCCCACCCCCTCCCCCCATGACCCCCTTAAGTTTCTATTTGTTCAATTAAAACCCCTGAAAGTTCTGAATATTTACAAACTAAACAAATAATTCTCTAAAACAGAATCACTAGGCACCAGAATCAAATGGCATCAATTTCTAAAATCTAAATAGGTTAAACATTGAAACGGAGTCAGAAATAACCCCACACTTGAACAATCAGAACTGGCATTAGCAAGAACAATCAATGAATGAACCTATTTGAGATTTAACCTTTGAAACAATTAATACAACCATTCAACAGGGAATCAAATTACTCCGAGATACTAACATGCTGATTTCAACACACATTTCATTAAACACAAAATAAACCCTAGTTGAAAAATTGGAAACCTAATGACCTAATGGCAAACTCAAGAATTAATCCTACACTAACTGACTATCATTAATGATTAAGCCCAGGAATAAATTAAAAAATCTAAAATGAACCCTAAGACTATTGATTAACAGGCAGAATCAAGAGAGAAAAAAGAATGAAAACCTAATGAACCTGAATTATAACTAAACTTCATTATTTAAATGACAAATAAACCAGTAATCAGAAATTCACCAATTGAAAAAAATAAAACGGAAACAAAAATAAAAAGAGAAAAAAGAAAAAGCAAGAAAAAGAAAAACAAGGAAGGGTATTGGCTTTACCGGACAGAGCCAATGGCTAGAATGAACCAACTGAACGAAGGTGACGAACTTGGCCAAGCATCAGCATTTCAACGAGGCTTGAAACTGACCCAAACGATTATTCTGGTCAAGAATAACCTATTTGTGCGAGTTTCCAACAAAGACGAACAAAGCTTTCACAGAAAACCCTGACATCAAAAATTAGGTCAAACCTAAATTCTAGATTCCACAAGCTCCAGAAATTTTTTGGGGAAATCGTTAAAGGTTTTGGGTTTGGTGAGGCTTGGGGACTATAGGGTGTTAATTTGGAGTTGTTTCGATGAGTTAGGGTTTTTGGGTTGAGTTTCAGATCCAAAATCGGATGAAGTTGGCGGGGATTTGAAGGGATTGGTTTAGGGATTTGGAAATAGGAGGGAAAGAGGGTTGCCCAGTAAATATTTGAAGAGGTTTGGACCACTGGAACCGCCGTGAGGCGAATTCCGGTGGGTGGTTTATGGCGGAGGCAACGGGAAACTTTAGGGCGGTAGCTAGGATTTTCAGTTTTTGAACTTGAGAGATAAGGAATAAGGGGGGTGTGCTTGGGTTTGGACAGTTTTATATGGGGAATGGGTGAGTTCCGGTCCGTTGGATCTCATTGATCCAACGGTTGAGATGGGGGGGGGTCCAGAAACGGGGTCGTTTTGGTATGGGGTGGGGCCAGACTGGGTTAAAGGGATTGGGCCTGGGTTGGGAATTTATTTGGGTAGGGAATTGGGCTCAATTGAAATAGCCTTTTTCTTTCCTAATTCTCTTTTTCCTTTTTTTTAATTGTTTTTCTTTTTCCTTTTAATTAATTAAAAACCTAGATTAAACACTTAAATTAAATTAATTTACAAAATTAAGCTAATTATCTACTATAATATTTACAAAAATTAATTACTCCTAAATTAAAAGAGAAAATTACTAATTTAAAACTAAAAGGCTAAAAATGCAAAAGTAAGCCAATTTATGTGATTTTCAATTGTTATAAAATAAGTAATTACTGATTAATCCTAAAAACATAAAAATGAAACCTAAATGCAATGCATGGTATTTTTGGCATTTTAATGATTTTAGCAAATAAATAAATAAACATGCACAGAAATGCAAACAATTAGCATAAATTTCCACAAAATCCTATAAAATTGTAAAAAAATAAAATAAAAAAATTGTTTTCTTGTATTTTATAGGAGTAATTCCTATAGGGAAAAAATCACGTGCTCACATCTGCCCCTCTTTGCTCGGAAACATGAATAGTTTTCGTGCAAAGATTAAGTGAGTGGATACGAGCGATTTTTGCCCGTTTGAATACTCCGTGGGAAGCATTTTTGAAAGATTTGACCGCACCTTGCTTCTGAGGTTGCCTACATATCCCTGGCTATAATTCGGGAAGTTTTGGTAGCTGGAACTACCGGAAAGCTATAATTTCACTGTTGATGTTGCTGCTACTGCTTTTTGAACTCCTTATTACACCAAGACAAAAATAAAAGAAGCTAGACTAAACTATGATCTATGCATTACAAGAATCCTATCTATATCTTCAAACTTGATCTCGTAGTTTTTGCCGCTCTGCTGACTTGTAATCTCTAGGTGAGCTTCCTTTGTTGTTGACTTGAATTGCATTTTGAAGTGAATTCCCTTATTCTCCAAGTGGTGTCTGATTGCCAACATTTGAACTGTATTCCCTTGTTCTTCAGGCACACGCTTGATTACCAAAACTTGAATTGTATTCCCTTTGTTACCTTAACCTATTTTCCCTTGAAACTTGTGTTGTCTTCTTTTGAAACCTGAATTGCTTTCCTTATTCTCTAGGTGGGTGCCTGATTGCCAAAACTTGAACTGTATTCCCTTGCTCTCTAGGTGGCTGCCTGATTGCCAAAAGTTTAACTGTATTCCCTTGCTCTCCAGGTGGGCGTCTGATTGCAAAAACTTCAACTATATTCCCTTGCTCTCCAGGTGGGCGCCTAATTGCCAAAATTTAACTGTATTCCCTTACTCTCCAGGTAGACGTCTGATTGCCAAAACATTAACTGTATTCCCTTGCTCTCCAGGTGGGCGCCTGATTGCCAAAAGTTTAACTATATTCCCTTGCTTTTCAAGTGGGTGCCTAATTGCCATAACCTTAACTGTATTCCTCAAAACATGACATGTTTTACCTTGTTTCTCCAGGCGGCCACCTGATTACCGACATTTGAATTGTATTCCTTTCCTCTGGAACTTGAATTGTTTTCCCTTGTTTTCTAGGTGGGCTCCTGATTCCCAACACTTGCGCATGTTTTTCCTAGAGACTTGAACTGTTTCTCCTTGTTCTCCAGGTGAGCGCCTGATTGCTGAACTTGACCTGCTTTCCTTTGAAACTTGTGCCGTCTTCCCTTGTTCTCCAGGTGGGCGCTTGATTTCTGAACTTGACCTGCTTTTCCTTGAAACTTGAATCATTTTCCCTTGTTTTCTAGGTTGGTTCCTGATTGCTGGACTTGACTCCTCTCCTCTTATTACTTGAAACTATTTTTCCTTGAAGTTTGAACCCTTTTTTCCTTTTTCTCCAGGTGGGCTCCTGATTGCTGAGCTTGACCTGCTTTCCTTTGAACTTGTGTCGTCTTCCCTTGTTGTCCAGGTGGGTGTCTGATTGTTGAACTTGACCTACTTTTCCTTGAAACTTGAATCATTTTCCCTTGCTCTCCAGGTGGGCGCCTGATTGCTGAACCTGAATTGTCCTCTTCTTGAAACTCGTGTTGTCTTTCCTTGTTCCCCAGGTGGGTGACTGATTACAACAAAACAGATAAAACAAAAGAAATTTTTCTGCCCTATTTTGATATTGGGAACATCTATGAGTGTTAACCGATTGTTGCTATCAAAATAAGTTCTAAGCTAAATTCCCTTATCCTTAAAATTTCAAACAAAGTCTCATCCCAAAAGTGAAAACTTAAATGCTAAATTATACTTCCCAAAAGTAGAACTCTTGTCAGACCTTGTCATTTGCGAGGGTCTCAAAACTTACTAAATCCCGTTATCCAAGGGTACTGAAAACTTACTGTCGAGACTGCCTGGTACCTGCTTTCCTCACGGAGGGTTTCTCCGGAACACATGAAATTTCCTGCCCCTGTTTCAATCAAAGAAAACTTGTGAGTTTAAATATGGTGGTTGGTTTGTGGCCTTGACTTTGAGGGCGATTGCTCCTTCTCTTCCCATGATAACTTTGATTTCGACTCGAAAGACATTGCTTGTTTATTGACTAACCACTTTCTCTGTCACCCTTATCATGGAAAATACCTTTGATCCGTGCAAACCCAATACCATTTATCTATATACCGAAGCTTCGTGTTTCACATGAATCCCAAAGCACGTTAATAGCCACCCACTCAATGCCATACTGTTCTTTTCTGACTTAAAACACTGGCCTTGGCCTTGAGGTCAATTGCTCATTTACTTGCCATGATAACTTTGATTTCCACTTGGAAGACCTTGCTTGTTATTGGTTAACCACTTTCTCTGTCAACCTTATCACAGAAAATACCTTTGATCTGTTCAAACCCAGCACCCTATATCTGTTGCATTGTTCATGAATTGACATATACCGAACCTTTCTATTTCACATGAATCCCAAAGCGCGTTGATTGTTACCCACTCTGTGCGCATGTTGTTCTTTCCTGGCTTATGCTACTTTGATGTGTTAGCCAGATCCCGTTTTGTGCAATTGGAAAGTTGGTGGCAAATTTTGAAGTCATTTCTCACTTGTTCTTACCAAACAGACTCAGGAAGAGGAAGTAAACAGGACAAAGGAACAGAGTAAAGGACAATGGAAAGAGATGATTCCTAACAAGAAAACTACAAAGTAGAAACTTATCAGATATGGATACCAACTCTAATGACCATGACATGCACCTTTGGATTAAGTGGCACAATCTGTCAAGCAAGTCTAATGTTCAACTCTTGTTGTACCCCTAAACCGTGAAATTGGGCTTCAATGCTCCGATTATCCTATCTGATTCACAATCCTTATTCGACTTGTAGTGCCTGAAGGGTTTTCACCATCAAGCCTCTCTCATTTTGTTATTTCTCTCAACTCACGATCGCCTTATGGTTCCTGTGAAGGTTTTCACCAATAAGACTCTCTCATTTTGTTCTTTTCTTCTTATTTCCTCTGGTTCTGCAAATGACAAGGCATTAACCATGGTAAAAACATCATATACCCTTGGCATGTCTAAACTCAGCACTCTGAAAGATTATCTAGGAGGTCTTTTTTGGTCTATACTATGGCTTTTGAATAGGGTTAGAAAGAAGGGATATAATAAAAGCTCTAAATAACAAAGACAACGGGGTTAATTTATTTACAACTTTTGGAATCCATTCTATAAATTTTGCCCCAATTTCTACAACAAGGGAATTTGATTCTTTTTTTTTTTCATTTTCTTTGTGAGATAGAATTTCTAAGAAAGACTGCCTCACTCTCAACTTCATGTGATTATGAAATATTTTATTTGGTATGACCGAACTGTAAGGTTTCCTACATATCTTGTGGTGACAAGAATCGGATAAAACGTAGTTCGCATCACTACTTTTTGTTACTATTTGCCTTTTTCTTTTCTTTTTTATTTTTTTTCTTTTTTCTTTTTCCTTTTTTTCTTTTCTCTTTTTTTTCTCTTTTTTTCTCTTTATCTCTTTTTTCTCTTTTTTTTTGAATTTTCCTTTTGCAATGAACCTTTTTAAAATAAACCTACGGGGACATAAACCTTTTTTTTTCGTCTGACTCTAACTTGATTCCAAAAGAGGGGAGGTCAAAGAAATCAGCACAAGCTCAAAAGGGTATCAAATGGTATAAGTGTTTGGGTAGCTGAAAGAGGGTCTCCCAAACCCTGAAAATGCCAAGTACAACATATGCAACTTGAAATAAAAATTGAAGATCATGCACAATATTTCTTTTGCGGCTTCAGCATTGATATCACTGATATGCCTTCCATTTTTCTTTAGCTCCTTGTAAAGTACAGAACCCTCATTGGGTGATTCCCTTTTCACAATGGATATCCTCCGTCAATTCGGAGAAAACTTCCTTGACTTTATTTTGTAACTTGAGATGCATTTGAACTCAAAGTTGCTTGATTCAAATCATCCGGGATGCACTCTCCTTTAACGAATTCTTGTCGTCCTATTAACTTTCCAAATTATCTACCCTAGTTTCACATGGTTCGGGCTTCAAATGATCTCAAAATGTCCAAATCTGTACTTACTGCCCTCAAGTGTCCCTATCATCTTCAAAATTGCTTCATTGCTTCATAACTAAACTAACTTTTAAGAACATGCCTAGAATTATATGTGCATGTCATGTCACTAGAGCCAACATGAAAAGAACTATAAAAGGAAAAGAGAACTAAACAAAAATGAGTAGAAATAACAGAAAATAGAAAATTACATTAGACAGACAGTGAAAGGGTTTGAACAACAAGACAAGAAAAGTAAACTTGGGTACAACTTTGGAACAAACCTAGATAACACTAAATGAGTTACTAAGACTAAAGGAACTAGGCAAAATAAAAGGATAGAAGGGTTTGAGTCACAACACAATATCCAGATTACAACCCTGAAATAACCCGAACAACAGAAATGACAACAAAATGAACCACCAAGACTCCTCCCTGGCTAGCCAAGAAAGGAATGTCTTTCCTATCACCAAGCTCAACATTTTAGCCACTGAGTTCTGTATCAACAGTACTAGGATCTTCACAAGTCTCCATCACATTGTCCTTAGCAAATTGCTTTTGGGTCCCTTTTGTCGGCTCGTTCTTAAGACCAACTTCCGGAACCGAGGGTGATAGCGCTGAAAGCTTTGCGGCCAGTGGCCCTTCGAGGATCTCAGAAGAATTCCCATATTCCTTTTCAACAAAAATCATACCCACCAGATACGTCTCATTATGAACAGGCAATGGACTTTGGCTAGTGTCTAATGCATCTGGATTTTGCACGATAATGTCACCTGCATCAATAAGCTTCTGAACTGCTCTTTTCAGATGCCAACACTTTTTCGTGTTGTGACCCGGGGCATTAGAGCAATATTCTCACCTTTGAGAATAATCAAAATTCTTTGGACGAGGGTTCAACATTTTTATCTGAATCGGCTTTAACATGTCCAATTACCTCAATTTTTGGAACAAACTGGCATAGGATTCTCCAATAGGAGTGAAAGTCTTTTCTTTTTTCTGTTGCCTTTTCATTTTGTACTCTGGCCTAAATTGGAACCTTTTGTGGGAAGGTGGTTGATATTCTTGAGGAGGCGAGTAAGATATTTGCAGAAATAGTGCAGGCCATCGCAGGTCCTGTAGATTTGGAGCATATAGTGGTGCATTGTGGACGGAATATTAGGAAGGTGATGTACGACTTTGGGGGTTTTGTGGAGAGAAGTAGAATTGGGGAGGATTACAGGGATATCCATGGGGTCGGTATCAAGGCTGAAAGCATGGAGCAGGAATGCCCACCGGATCATGTCATTGGCGCGGCTCAACGACATCTTTTCTATTTCTTTTTCTTCCCCCCAAACTTACTGAGATGTTCTGAATGTCTTCTGTAGTATCTTTCAATGCCGAATAACTCATGATTTTGCCTGACTTGATTCCCTCTTCTACCATCTCTCCCATTTTTACCTCATCATTGAAAGGTTTACCCAAGTCCGGGATCAAATGATTGAAGTAGGTGGGCCCCTGCGCTTGTAGGAAAAGCTCAACCATTTCTTCTTCACCAATTGGGGGACTGACTTGAGCAACCTGTTCCTTCTATCTGAGCCCAAACTCCCTAAAGCTTTCCTCCGATTTCTTTTCCATCTTGGATAGGGAGGAGCGGTCTGGGATAATTCTAGATTGTACTGAAAGTGTCGAACAAAATCTCAAGCCATGTCATCCCATGTATGCCACTTATTGACATCTTGACGAGTATACCATTGCAAGGCTGCCCCAGTCAAGCCCTCGCTGAAATATGTCATCAACAAATCCTCTTTCCCACCAACCCTTCTCATTTCACTGCAATGCCCATCATACAAGTTATACTTTGGCATTTTACACCCCGCGGGCAGATGAATATCAAGGAACATACACAAGTCGTTCTAAGACATGTTAATCTGATTTTTCATCCCTTGCATGCTCCTTAAGGACTGTTCTATACCTTTCAGCTTCCTGGATATCTCATCTCGCCCTCTTTTTTCCTGTGACCTTTTCATTTTCAACATGAGGCTCACTCTGAGGGTTCTGATTGTATGAGTCAGGAACCTTGTGGGCAACCTTTGAGGGGTAATATTGGGAATCATGAGCTTTGAGTGGGTGTTCATTGTTGGGGATAGCGGATATGACAGGAGGGCAATTTTGAGGAAAGGTAATTGGAGAACGAGTGATGGAGATACTAGGGTGGTTGGGAAAGTTGTGATAAGCGGGTGGATCTGGAGAGTATGGGGGATCATCTGGCACTATGACTGGAGTTTGGGTAAGGGTAGCATCTAAGAAGCTAGGTGGTGGCGGGGGTAGTGCCTTTCCAGTCATCCAAGCCTGATACATGTCTGCCATGTGTTGTCTTAACATCCTTACCTCTTCAACCAACCCATTGCCATGTTCAACCAATTACTTTTGGGCACCAGTATCAACCGACTCGATTTCGTTGCCGTCTGACATTGCCTTTCGACCTTATGTTGTAGAGAAGAGTTACCATTTTAAGAACCACAAACCAACCACCTTTCTGCTATGAAGATGAAGTCATCATGTTAGCGTTAGGGCATTTAACATAAGATAATCTCACTTTATGTGCAATGCACCTAGCCACAGTTATCAGTTCTAAAATGATTTCAAGGGTCACAAGGTCACTTGGCATCAACCTAATTTGTCCATTTGAATCTTCTCTTTTCTTTTCTAACACTTCTTGGCTTGCTCATTTTCCTTCCTCTTCTCCTTTTTTAATCATCACTCTTTTCTTTCTCTCATTTCTCACATCCCATAATTTCACCTATTTTTTTTTCTTTCTTTTTTTTCTTTTAATAGAAAAAAAATTTATTCGATCGAATCCTATGTAGGTTGCCTACATATCATGACGCCGCATGAATCAGATCTTGCGTAGTTCGGGAAGATCGAGAATAAAGTAAAAAAACTAACATTCTCTTTTTCTCTTTCTTTTTTCTTTTTCTTTTACCTTAATGACTACTCTGATGAGAAAAGAGAAACAAAAGAAGCAAATCCTTTTTTTTTGAATTTTCTAGACTGAATGTTATATAACCTATTCTAAACTCAAGCTTAACGAGCATCTATTTTTTTTCTCTTTCTTTTTCTTTTTGAAACAAAATTCTATGGGAAATTATTAAGTAAAAAAAGCCTAGAAGAGAAAATATTTTTTTCTCTTTCTTTTTTAGGAAGAAAATCTAAAGAATGAACCAAAGAAAAATATTTTGAATTTTCATTTGATATCCCTCAAGAAATATTTCGAAATGAGAAATGAACAAGATAAAAAATATTTTTGGATTTCAGTTTTTTACCTAAGGAAGAAACTTTAAATATAAACAATATATAAAGTATATTGTTTTTCTTCTTCTATGTACAATATCCTAAAATTCTAGTGAAAATAGAAAGAATATTTTTTTTTTGTTTTTTTTTTATTTATTTCCCAATGGAGAACCTTAAAAGAAAATCTTTTTTGAATTTTTGGAATTATTATCTTAAGGAAAACTTTTAAAGAGATACTAAAAGAAAATTCTCTTTTTTTTTTTTGAATTTTTAGTCTTAATGTACTAAAAGGAAATATAAAAGCAATTTTTGATTTTGAATTCTATATATTAATTAAATAAAGGAAAACAACCTCAAATGATTTTTTATTCCTAAAATTAGTATTCTAAAGAAAACTTCCAATGGAAATATAAAAACACAAAAATTCTTTTTTTTGGATTTTTAATTTATAACACATTTTCCAAATACAAAATAGGAAATACAATAACAAAAAACTCGGCAAACTTAACTAGACTATGACAGACTCTAACATCACCTAAACGACTCGACATTACTGTACAAAACTAGAAGGTAAAATATGATATAAAAAGAAAAACAGACTCAAAACATAATAAATAACAAAAATCTCCTTAAGCAACTCCTGAATGAGCGACCCTGACTGGATGGTCCTAGGGCATCTGTCATGCTCAAACTCCGATAAGCAGATCCACACCTATATGAGAAAACTAAGACCAAATAAGTTAAAGACCTAGAACGCTATGTGAGACAATAACCCTTCATGTTGGACACATGCAAGACATGATTGAGGCTATTTTTTGCAAAATGACTTATATGGACAAAAGGTTACTTGAAGTGCAAAATTTGGATAAGACCCCATAAAAGCAAGAACCCAAGACTCACTAAGAAGACCGGACCCTATGTGGGTTGCTTACATATCTCACCCCGAGAGACGAAAATCAGGTTCGCGTAGTTCGGGAAGTTTTGACACACTTGAAAAGGACACAGTATTGACTCCTTTGAAATGACTTGTTTTTTCTTTTTAAAAATTTTTGGAAGAGTTTCGGGGCATTTCCAAATACCGGGGATTTTCAGAATCGGGCTTTATTTCCTTCCCTATATCACTCTTGGTTTTTCTCTTGATTTATTTTTCCCTAACCGGTCAGCATGTCGGCCGAAACAAATAAATGTTAACATAGCACATAGGATGTATCAAGATGGTCTGTTATTTTGGGTACACCTGTCCTAGATGGACCTAACCCCTATGTTGAGTCCCCTAATTCAAATGCACATGATGCAAAGAAACGTTCCTACTAGGGATCCCGCATGAGGCTATGTTTTTCTAGGTTTAAATCTTGGGGTTGTATTCTAGATCTGGCTTACCCGAGCGGACAACTCGAGCCGAAGAGGGGGAAACGTATTGGGAGCACTGAAGTCTACCCGGCCTTGTTGCTGGCCCAGCCCCGTTCTTATTTGGTGTAACATTTTACAGAAAAAGCGGGCCACACGAACGTGTGCACCATTTTTGGAAGACTCAGAGAGGTGGCATAAGAAGACAATTATACACAATTCAAACAATATTAAAGCGGTAAACAGATAGTATTTAGCACAAAAGGTTCACAGAATATAGTAATAAAGCCAAGTAAAAATCATATTAACAAGCTCGAATTCTTGAACCCTGAACCAGAGATTCTTGGTTCGATCCCCAGCAGAGTCGCCAGAGCTGTCACACCTCCTTTTTCCTACTTCCGGAAAGGTGTATAAGAGAGTTTTTTCCAATTTAAGTGATAATCGAAACGAGATTATTTTGCTTATTCAGAGTCTCCACTTGGGATAATTTATGGTGTCCCAAGTCATCGGATTATAATCCCAAATCGAGGAAAGATGACTCTAATTATGGTCTGCGAACACAGATATCCGGGTAAGGAATTCTGTTAACCTGAGAGAAGGTGTTAGGCATTTCCGAGTTTCGTAGTTCTAGCACGGCCGCTTTTATCATACTTGGCTTATTAAAAATTTTAATTACTTAATTTTAGAACTTATGTGCATTAACCACTTTTAATTAAGAAATTATCTTAAAACAGGTCACGCGCACGTGTACCCATTTGTTTGGTGCGTCAAAAATCATGTCACGCGAACGTGTCCATAATTAATAACTCTTTATTATTATTAAGAAAAGTTTGGCCAAAGTTGAGCGAACGCATACTACGGTTTTGTTTTTAGAAATCGTAATCATGTCACGCGAATGTGTCCACGACCATTATAGTATATTAAATGCGCCTAAAGCAAACTACGAATATTTGTCATTTTTATATCTAGGTTATGAAATTAATACGAGGGTCATGAATAATTGAATTGTGGATGGCGCACCTCAAACTAAATTAAATTAGTGGTCTATTAGCAACCATTTTATTACTAAGAAAGTTTTATCGAAGTTGCATGAACGCGTACTCCGAGTTGGTTTTTAAAAATGTAATCGTGTCATGCGAACGTGTACACAATCACGATTGTATTTTAAATGTGCCTAAAGGCCTTTCTATGAATATTTATTCTTAATAGTCTAATTATAACATCGGTGAGGGCCATAAGTGATCTAGTTAAAATGGCACACCTCGATCTATTTAATTAGGCCTAAAGGTTATCATTATTTCCAAATGACTTGACAATTAGTAAGAAAATTGGGAATGCTGGACATTTAATTAACTAGCTAATTCCGGCTCATGCTTAGAATCAGCAAATCATTAAAAGGGAAAAACTGGGCTCCTAAACAAGCCCAAAAACGTGGCTAGTTACACAGTTTCCCATTTCCATGTGGGCCAATTGACCTAGCCCAAATTGTCGCCTGGAATAAGTCGTTTGAAGGATAAGGAGAACTGGGGAGGTTTGGGCTTGAAACTAAGCCCAATGGTAGGATAGAAATAATTGGGGCCTAACTGGAGGCTGTACACAACCCAGGTGGCCCTATTTGGGCCAAATTCAACCTTAACTGTAGCATGAATATAATGAGAAGTAATAGTCCTAGTGAGGCTCTAAATAGCTACAAATCACATGGAAACAACCAGCATATGCCAATATTAAGCTTATTGAAATAACAACCATATTAAGCCCTCAAATCATTATTGCTAATCATGCTATCAATCTGAAATTCCACTATGAAATTAGTTATTGATTAACATGCTACATACATAATTATTCTATCCATTCAAACCCCTGAAAACATATATGTGCTAATTACTGTATTTTAAACATGCTAGAACCAAGTTCTACATGCTTTACACCAACAACCTTTCAAGCCTTTACCTAAAACACTCTTAATTAACAAACAACCATTCTACATCTCCTAGGATACTCACAAGAACACTATAGAAAACTGAAGTTACCAAAGGAACTAAAATGAAATTAGGAAAAGCAAGGGAACAACATAAAAGGGAGCCTTTAACATTAGTCATTCAATTTCAACTACATGTTTCAAAATGGAAACAAAGTCTTTCACTCCAGAGATCTTTTACAGTTCAAGAAGTACCTGGATAGTAAGACAAAGCAAAACAAGTAAGAAGTTCAGCAAGCAAAAGAGTGAAAATTAGCAAATCAACACAGCAATGTTGAGCTTCTTTAGACCATCTTTAAACCCAGATAAACTCAGAAATCCTTTGAAATTCTTGAGCTATTACTAACAACAAAACCAAAGAGCAATTCCCAGCAATTGTTAACCAAACATGATGTAGAAAACTTTGAGTGTTTTTCAAGGTCTGAATGACTAATTTTTTTAGTGAAAGAAGGGTCTATATATAGCCCTCTTTTGGTGTCATGTGCTGTAGAAATAGAATGAGAATTATACCCTCACATAGGCATCGTTTTTAACTGAATGGGACAGCTGGCAGCCTCTAATTGGCTCCAGCACTTGTGCTGGCCAAGATTGGGCCAACTTCCCATATTCTAGAAGCTTCCCTAACAGAAAAATCTGATTTTCCACTCTCAAAACAACCTCCCAAGCTCTTAGTTGTTCATTTAACTCCCCCCCCATGACCCTCCTTAAGTTTCTATTTGTTCAATTAAAACCCCTGAAAGTTCCGAACATTTACAAACTAATCAAAAATTCTCTAAAACAGAATCACTAGACACCAAAATCAAATGGCATCAATTTCTGAAATCTAAATATGTTAATCATTGAAACAGAGTAAGAAATAACCCCACACTTGAACAATCAAAACTGACATTAGCAAGAACAATCAATGAATGAACCTATTTGAGATTTAACCTTTGAAATAATTAATACAACTATTCAACAGGGAATCAAATTACTCCGAGATACTAACTTGCTGATTTCAACACACATTTCATTAAACACAAAATAAACCATAATTGAAAAATTGGAAACCTAATGACTTAATGGCAAACTCAAGGATTAATCCTAAACTAACTGACATCATTAATGATTAAGCCCAGGAATTAATTAACAAATCTAAAATGAACCCTAAGATTATTGATTAATAGGAATAATCAAGAGAGAAAAAAGAATGAAAACCTTATGAACCTGGATTATAACTAAACTTCTTTATTTAATGACAAATAAACCAGTAATCAGAAATTCACCAATAGAAAAAAACAAAACGGAAATACAAATAAAAAGAGAAAAAAGAAAAAGAAAGAAAAAGGAAAACAAAGAAGGGTATTGGCTTTACCGGACAGAGGCAATGGCTAAAATGAACCAACTGAACGAAGGTGACGAACTTGGCCAAGCATCAGCGTTTCAACGAGGCTTGAAACTGACCCAAACGGTTACTTTGGTCAAAAATAACCTATTTGGCAAGTTTCCAACCAAGACGAACACAGCTTTCACAGAAAACCCCAACATCAAAAATTATGTCAAACCTAAATTATATATTCGACAAGCTCTAGAGATTTTTTGGGGAAATCATTAAGGGTTTTGGGTTTGGGGAGGCCTAGGGACTATAAGGTGTTAATTTGGAGTTGTTTGGATGAGTTAGGGTTTTTGGGTTGAGTTTCAGATCCAAAATCGGAAGAGATTGTTGGGGATTTGAAGGGATTGGTTTAGGGATTTTGAAAGAGGAGGGAAAGGGGGTTGCCTGGTAAAAATATGGAGAGGTTTGGACCACTGGAACCGCCTTGAGTCGAATTTCGGTAGGTGGTTGATGGCGGAGGCGGCGGGGAACTTTAGGGCAGCGACTAGGGTTTTTTTTCTCTGAACTTGAGAGACGAGGAATGAGGGGGGAGTGGAATGGGGGGTGCTTCGGTTCAGACAGTTTTACATGGGGAATGGGTGAGTTCTGGTCCATTTGATCTCATTGATCCAACGGTTAAAATGGGGGGTCCAGAAATGGGGTCGTTTTGGTATGGGGTGGGGCTGGACTGGGTTAAAGGGATTGGGCCTGGGTTGGGAATTAATTTGGGCAGGGAATTGGGCTCAATTGAAACAGCCCTTTTCTTTCCTAATTCTCTTTTTCCTTTTTTTCAATTGTTTTTCTTTTCCCTTTTAATTAATTAAAAACTAGATTAAACTCTTAAATTAAATTAATTTATAAAATTAAGCTAATTATCTACTATAATATTTATAAAAATTAATTACTCCTAAATTAAAATAGAGAATTACTAATTTAAAACTAAAAGGCTAAAAACACAAAAGTAAGCCAATTTTTGTGGTTTTCAATTGTTATAAAATAAGTAATTACTGATTAATCCTAAAAACGTAAAAATGAAACCTAAATTCAATGCAAGGTATTTTTGGTATTTTTATGATTTTAACAAAATAAATAAATAAATAAAATAAACATGCACAGAAATGCAAACAATTAGCACAAATTTTCACAAAATCCTATAAAATTGTAAAAAAAATTATTTTCTTGTATTTTATGGGAGTAATTCCTATAGGGCAAAATCACGAGCTCACACCAAGTATTAGGGTTCAGGTATTGAGACCCGTGAGTTGCAATTTGTCCAAGATTTGGTATTACGTGGAGTTTGTTGGCTAAGACCTGATGTGAACACTGTCGTAGGTTTTGAGTTATTGCTTACCTTTACTGTATTTTTGATTTAGGATTTGGGTTTGTGATTTCGCTCGCTCTTCTATGTCATTATTATGGTATTTCCGTTGTTACTTACTGTTTTCTTCCCTATTATGATTGTTGTATTGTTAGCCATATTGTGTAGTCTTTATATATACATCATGTTTTGTTATTCCCATGCTTATATTTGTACAGTTTATTAGACCAGTATGTGTCTTGATTGTTCCTCGTCACTACCCTACTGAGGTTAGTCTTGATACTTACTGGGTACCGCTGTGGTGTGCTCATACTACTCTTCTGCATATTTTTGTGCAGATCCAGGTATTGTTCGTTAGTAGCTGCGTGGCTATTGCTGTGGAGACTCAAGATAAACTTGCTGCTGCGTTCGCAGGCTTCGGAGTCACCTTCCCATATTTGTATTCACACTGTTGTACTTATTTCCATACAATTGTGTTTAGAAATTGTAGCGAAACTCTGTAGAGCTTATGACTTGTACTACCGGGTTTTGGGAATTATAAATTTTGTATATATTTCTGCTTCGAGACTGTTAAATTTTGCTTATTATTGTTGTATTTCAGTATCAGTTAGGCTTACCTAGTCCCTAAGACTAGGTACCATCACGATGCCCAAACGGAGGAAAAGTTGGGTCGTGACAAGTTGGTATCAGAGCTCTAGGTTCATAGGTACTACGAGTCATAAGCAGGTTTAGTAGAGTCTTGCGGATCGGTACGAAGACGTCTGTACTTATCTTCGAGAGGCTACAAAACTATTAGGATAATCTCACATTCTTCATTCCTTATCGTGCGATATTGATTCAGCTCGAAGCATATAACTTATGTTCCTTTACATCCACTCATGTGTAATATTACGCTCACGGTGTCAGCTGTGCGCTAGTGGTTCGTGATGCTACAGACATGCTACAAGGGAGTCAAGGATGCTTATACATTTTCGCAATGTGTCATCCAGACTGGAGATACAGAGGTATTTAGAGACTATTCAGTTGTTTATATGGAGGCACAACGGAAGCGTGGTGGGTGTTGATTGAGGATAGTTGGCGGTATTGGAGTACCTTGTGATTTGTGTTGTACGAGATGTGAAGGTTAGCTTTACGGATCATCAAACATTGTTTTCTATGGCTTCGCACCAAGTGGAGGAGTCTATCAGCGACATTCAGATTGCATAGTCAGACTTACGTTAGTTTTGGCCTGAGGTATATGGATGTGTGGTGTTGGTAGGTTCCCCGAATTTGTATATGACTAAGGTCTGAGATCTTGGAAAGGATGATGTTGGTAGTTTGACTAGGATTATTGCATATCGACTATCCGAAGAAATGGGTCAGCTCTGTGGTGTTGGGTCAGCATAGCGATGAAGTGATTGGTCCTTTGAATAGGAATTCTCTACTGGCGTTTGTGCCAACACACTTGGATTGGACGGTTTGTGTGACTCGGTTGAGTTGGGAAGGTGCAGTCCTGATGGCTTAGTTGTGTGCGGGCGAATCTTAGAGGGTTCTTGATAGTTTGTGCAACGACTTGAGTCTGCTGACTGCTATGAGCGTAAGGAATATGTGGTACATTGTGACTTTCTCCTGAATAGGTATCAGAAATTAATAGTGTTGACCTTGTTGGCTATCATATGTGAAGGGCGTGCATTTTTGGAAAGGACCTTGAGTTTCGGTTTGCGGGTGCATGGCTGGTAGCATGGTGACTACTGGGTTTTGAGGCTTTCGAAGTTCATGTTTTGTTATACAACAAGAAACCCTATATGGGTGCTTCAGTAGAATAATAGGGTGTGAATGATATATCAGCCATTTGATTTGTGTAGTTGAGTTGGGTATGAAATTTTGGTATTCCAGAGGTTTGGGGCTAGATGCCTTCATATGTAGACTAATTCCTATTTGCAGACTTTGAAGAAATTTTGAGAATGGGATAATTAATAGCATACAATACTGATAAGTTGTTGTGGATCTTTTGAAGCATATTTATCTAATTGGGAAGAATCAGGATTTGGTTGGGACTATTTGAAAGTTCAATGAGAATATGTGTTTTGTATCAGGTCAAGTTTGTGTGCTCCTGTGAGATTGTCATTTTTGTTATGTTCTCAGGCAGAATGGACACTATTTGTTCCCCTAGCCTATGATATGTACTACTCTTTTATGCTGCGTTAGGCGGAGAGGTTGTATGATTATTCCCCTCGCATGTTGTATTTCTGTTCAGGCCTTATGGCGATGCGGGCGAGATAGCCCTCGTGATGTTGATTTGCTCATTGCACCTTATATGTGCTTGCTTCTCTCATATTTTATTTCTTCTGCTCACTTTTTCCACAGTTTTATTTGTGCACTATGTTGTGCTTAATCTCAGTATTCATATGATCAGTGAGCTCGAGTATTTTGGCTTGATGCGTATTTGGGAGCGAGATGCATGCCGCAACAGATGTTATGTGGGATACTGGCTTGATGAGTATTTGGGAGCGGGTTGCATGTCGCAACGAATGTTATGTGGGATACCCTTTCCTTGTGTTTATCTGGTTTTCGTGTCGGGAAAAATTGTTGGTTTCTGGTGCGGTCGCAAATGCGAACTTTTTCATCGCAATTGCGATGCCCAGTTCATAAATGCAAACTTTTTGTCACAAATGCAACTTCTACCACACCTGCTTTGTTTGCAATTTGCAAGGGTTCGCAATTGCGAACCCTGGGTCGCAAATGCGACATCTGAGACCTGTTAAGTGAGATTTTTTACGGGATTTTCACCCATTTCTCAATTTTCTCAAACCCTAAACCTCCATGGGCGATTTTCCAAAGACTCAAACTTCTCCAAATCATTGGGTAAGTTTCTCTAATCAATTTCCAACTATATTTTGTGATTATATCTTAGATTTAACATCAAATTCATGAGAATCGAAAGGAAATTTGGGAAAATTTGTGAAATCTTTCAAAATGCAAAATGATGATTTGAATGAATAAATGATATTGGAATTATATAATTTTTGTATGGGTGAACTCGTAGCGGAATGGGTATTCGATTTTTGTAAATTTTGTCGGGTTCCGAGGTGCGGGCCTGGGGAGTTGACTTTTGTTGACTTTTTGCAAATTGTATAAAAATCATAGTTTTGTTAATTGAAATTATTTTCTCTTGCATTGTTTTATGTATTCGAGTCGTTTTTTGGCTAGATTGAGCCAAGCGTTGATGAATTGGTAAAGGGAAAGCTAAATTGAGTATTGAATTGGTCGGATTGAGATAAGTATCTTGCCTAACCTTGTGTGAGGGACTTCCCCTTAGGATGGAGTCTTCTATGTTGATTGTAGTCCGTGTACGCGAGGTGACAAGTACGTGTTCGGACTTATTTGTGGAAAGTTGGCCCTTTTAGAGTTATTAGGTTCTTACATTCACTGAGTATGAAGTTGTTCTTGATATGATTGAGTTTCCTATTTACTATTTTTACCTCTACATGCTTTAAATGGAATTAATTGCTTTATGATTTATTCTTATTGCCTATTTGACACTTATTTTTCTTAACTGTAGAGTTTTACCTCTTCTATTGTCATGCTATCTTCATAATTGCTTGTCTTTATTGGAAATTATTATTATCTTTCTTGTAATTATGTAGTCTTAATTGAAGTTATGATTATCTTCCCGCTGCTCATCCTTAATAGAAATTGTTGTATATTCTTCATAGTTTGCCCAAGCTTAAAAGAAGTTTAGATATCATGTATTAGTTGACATTTCCTTATTTGGAATTATTTGACTCGTGTTAGCTTCCTTGTTGTTGAATTACATATTGTGGGATCATTGCTACATATTATTTTCTTCCTTATTGAGCTGTTCTTATTACGCTTAGTATCCTTTATTGTGGTTATTCCTTGTGAGCTAGTTTTACCGTCTCCTTGTGATCGAAAGTTCTCGAGTTGATTTACTTGCCGTGTTCTTGTATATTTATTGTCATTATTGTTATTGTATTTATTGTGATGGTGCACGAGGTTTCTACCGTGCGGTTGTTGATATTGTGATGCACGAGGTTTCTATCGTGCGGTTGTTGATATTGTGATGCACGAGGTATCTGTCGTGCGGTTGTTGATATTGTGATGCATGAGGTTTCTACCGTGCGGTTGTTGATACTGTGATGCACGAGGTTTCTGCTGTGCGATTGTTGTTATGGGGTTGCACGAGGTTTGTATCGTGCTATTGTTACTAGTGATATATTACACATGTGGCGTGACAAGGTGGGATATATATATATATATATATATATATATATATGCTTATATATGGTTGCGCATGTGGCGAGACAAGGTGAGAACGTTATGATGCATGTGTGGCGAAACAAGGCAGGCAATCACTATATTATTATTATTGCATACGTGGCAAGACAAGGTGGGCTATGTTAGGGATTGCTTGTGATGGCCTGGGGGCATTCTTGTTGTTGATATTGTGTTGTGGTACGGTTACCTGTATGAGCTTTATCTCGTGGAAGTTGTGAGAAAACATCTTATGTGTTGTCCGTTCTTTTCCGTATGCTTATTAACTGGTAGGAACTATGTTAGAACACTTGCAAAAGCATACACGTAGTTGAACACCCCTATTGAAAATAAAGTCCTCCTGGTATTGTCAAGTATAGATGTACACCCTCGTCTTCTTGTCGTATATGTGAGAGTGGCTCCACTTAGCATGTGAGTCGTCAGCATGATCATGAGGTGTGATGAGGGCACATGATACCAAGTATTAGGGTTCAGGTATTGAGACTCGTGAGTTGCAATTTGTCCGAGATTTGGTATTTCGTAGAGTTTGTTGGCTAAGACTTGATATAAACACTGTCGTAGGTTTTGAGTTATTGCTTACCTTTACTGTATTTGTGATTTAGGATTTGGGTTTGTGATTTCGCTCGCTCTTCTATGTCATTATTATAGTATTTCTGTTGTTACTTAGTGTTTTCTTCCCTTATTGTGATTGTTGTATTGTTGGCCATATCGTGTAGTCTTTATATATACATCATGTGTGAGCACGTGATTTTTGCCCTATATGAATTGCTTCTATAAAATCAAAGAAAATAGAATTTTTTCAATTATTTGCCATTTTATAGGATTTTGTAGGATTTTTATTTAATTGTTTTGCATTTTTGTGCATGTTTAAGTTTTATTTAAATCATAAATAAATAACAAAAATATCACGTATGACATTTAGGATTTGTTTTTACTTTTTTTAGAATTAGTTAGTTAATTATTTGTTTTATAAAAATTAAAAATCACAAAAATGCTTCATTTTTATACTTTTGCCTTTTATTTTTAGGATTAAGTAGTTTTTATAATTTTTATAATTAGTTAATTAGTTTAATTTCATATTTTTAGATAATCTAGGATTTTAATTAGGATTTTTAATTAAAGAAAAGAAAAAGAGGAACAAAGAAAAAAGGAAAATAAGAAGAGAATTTGAAAGATGAGGTTTTAATTCGAATTTGGGTTGTTCTTATACCCAAAGTTTGGCCCAAACCACTCATAGCGAAACCCATGACCCAAACTGACCCAACCCATCAACCCATTACCCATTTTCCTAAAAAGACCTAGGGATACACATTAAATAGAGGAATAAACCTAAAAAGATCAGATTTTTAGGAATCTCCTCCCAAGCAAAAACGGCGCAAGAGTTCTTCTTCATTTTCTCCAAGCTCAACAATCAGACCCTTACCCCTTAACGGCGTAACCCCCAGTCCATTCTTCTTCTCCATTTCTCATCTTTAATGGATATTAGAGGACCCAAATAAGGAAATCCCACACACCCCAAAGAATGTGAAAATGGATATTCATAAAGAAGCATTTGAAAAGAGAAAAAATAGATATTTCTGAGATCTAAAATAATTTGCTTGAGGAATTAAAAAAAAAGCCAATAGAGTTTAAAACAATTTTCACAAGAAAATAGTTTATAAAATTTGTATCTGCCTTGGTTGATTCTAGAGAATTTCTCTATGGTTTATGGGTACACAAAGCTGGAATTAATCTGCAAATTGATGTTGCCATTCACGGTTGCATAGTTGAGCTCCAATCTACTGATTTCCAGCGTGTATTTGATTTTTTTCTTTTCTAAATTTGAACCTTGAGCAACGAGGTAAGTTTCCCATAAAATTGATTTCAGATCTGTTTCTTGTCATGAAATCTTATTTTGTTTGTGTGCTCGTATCCTATGTCAGTTGAAATGAGAATAGTATGAACTATGTTACTTGTTGGAAATGTTATTTTTGGTGGTATTTCCTATGCTTTTAAGTTAAATATATTTGGTTTGTAATTGAATAGTGTTGTCAGTATGCATTGTTTGATTTTCCAGTGGCATCCCATGTGTTCATCTTTTTTATGAATGATGAAGATTTGTTTTGAGGTCTCATACTCTGTTGCACTGCCAGAAATATCAGATACAAAGCTTTCTTTTATCTTGCAATTTAGCAATAGATTCTTTCCATAAAAAATAGTCTGCTACACTATAATCGGTCAATATAAGACTTAAGGATTGCATCCTGGTATAGTCATTATTCTTGATGCATTCTTTTAGTAGAGTAGTAAGTTTGTTTTAGTAAATTTTCGGTTATTTTGAGGTGTGTCATGCCAAATAAAACCCCTAAGCCCATGGACCTCACAAAACTAGCTAGCTTTTATAGACAATCTGAGGTGTGCCATTTTCATTAAATAACCCATGGCCCTCATGTGATTAATACTAACTCTTTTAAAAATCGGGATGTGCCATCAATTAAACTTTCCATGGCCCTCGCAGACTTTGTTATTAATTTGAAATTTCGTAGTCGCTTTAGGCGCGCTCCTTAAATTAATTTTCTTTTATTTATTAAATTCGGGTGTGCATTTCATGTGATCCAACTCTAACTCTCAACAACGTTAAATAAAATGTATCGTGGATCGCGGGTGCATTCCATATGGCGTGGTTCAAAGCATATTTTAAATAACGTTGAATCTTCATAAAATAATTAAAAGCATTTTAATAAGTTAAAAATGTACCATAGGCTAAAACATGTATTAAAGTCAGATAATAGTCCGATTATGATAGTTTAAGCGATCGTGCTAGAACCACGGAATCCGGGGGTGCCTAACACCTTCCTCGGATTAACAAAATTCCTTATTCAGAATTTCTGGTATATAGACTTCAATAGCAAAGTCGAATTTTCCTCGATTTGTGATTTAAAATAAACCGATGACTTGGGACACCAATAAAAAACATTCCAAGTGGCGACTATGAAGAAATTCAATAAAATAATTTAATTTCGAATAATGTCACTTAAATTGGAAAAACTCCCCTATATCCACCCTCGGGTGTGTAAAAAGGAGGTGTAACAGCTCTGGCGACTCTGCTGGGGACCCAAACCCAGAACTTCGGTTCAGGATTCAAGAATTCGAGCTTAGAATAACTATTATAGTTGGTTTGTTTTATCTGATTTTTAATGTTGAGCCTAATGTGCTAAATGCCGCTTTTACCGCTTTGATATTGTTTGGACTGTATATAAATTGTTACGAAATCCTCCTCTCTCTGAGTCTTCTAAATCATCTGGGAAGTGTGCACTTCGTGTAACTTCTTTTCTGTGAGAGTCTTATCCCAATTTTAGAACGAGGTTCGGACAATTTGCAAAGACGGTGAAGCTTCTGTATTCCCGGTACGCTGCCTCCCCCCCCTACTCGAGTTGTCCGCTCGGGTAAGCCAGGTCTAGAACAATACACCCAGGTTTTAAACCTAGTATAACAAAGCCTCATGTCGGATCCCTAGTAGGAACGCTTGTTTGCATCACGTGCATCTGACTTTGGAGACTCAACACAGGGGTTGGGTCTATCTAGGACAGGTGTACCCGAAATGAAAAGACCATCCTGATGCATTTTACTTACTACTTGTGCATTTATTTGCTTCGGATTGCATGTTGACCGACTTCTAGAATAGGAAAAAAAAATAAAGGGAGAAAAAAAGAGAAAATAAAAAAAGTGAGAGGTAGGTATTTAGAAAATTCTGAAACTCTGCCAAAATCCTGGAAAAACAAAGAATGGTTATTTCAAAATGAGCCAAAATTTTCAAGTACCACGTTTCCCTTGTTCTGTCGAAACTGACCGAACTACGCGGGTCTGATTCTCATGGGATGTGAGATACGCAGGCAAACCTCATCGGTTCCGACCCCAATTTTCCAAAAATCCAAAAATATTTTCTTTTAGTTCCTTCTTTAGAAATCTTTCCTTAGAATATTCGAAAAAAAAGAAGTTTTTATAAAAACTCAAAAAAAGTAGCTTCCTTCTTTCTAAAGTATTTCATACGAAAAAAAAAATCAAAAAAATCAAAATCCAAAATATGGATTTCTTTTATTTTGAAGTATTTTTCTAAAAAATTTAAAAAAAAAACTTTTCATTGTTTAAAAGTCTTTCTTTAAAAAAAAAATTTTGACAAATGGAAGTCCAAAAATATTTTCGCTTTTCTTTAGAAGTACTTTTGTAAATAAATAAAAACTCAGAAATCCAAAATATTTTCTTAAAAGTCCATCTTTCGAAAATTAATATGCAACATCCAAAATCCAAAAATATGTTCTTTCTTCTTTAGAAAAAGAGAAAACAAATGAAAATTCAAACAAAACTATTTTCTTCTTACTTTTAAAATTTCCAAAGTTCAAATCAAAAGCAAATGATTTTTTAGAAGTCTTTCTTTCAAAAACAAAACGAAAATCAAAAATTCAAAAAAAAAATATTTCCTTTCTTCTTTTAAAGTATTTCTTTCAAAATTCCAACCAAAAAAATATTAGTTTATTTACTCCATTTTCGATCTTCCCGAACTACGCAAGATCTGATTCATACTGGGTCATGATACGTAGGCGATCCCCATCAGATTCAATCATAGACATAATATTAGTTGAGTGAAAAAATAAATTGAAAAAAAAGAGAGTAAAAAAAAAAGAAGAAAAAAAAAGAGAGTGACCAAAAATAAAAGAGTGAAAAAAAACAAAAAAAAGAAAAGAGAGTGCAAAAAATAAAAGAGTGGCAAAAACGAGATAAAAGAAAAATCAAGAGTGATTAAAGAGAGGCAGAAATGAAGAAAAAGGGGTATAGAGTGAAAAGGGCTAGTCAAGGCCGGGATGAAACATGCAACCGTTCAAACACGGTAGAAGCGTTTAACTGTTAGGTGCATTGCATCCCAACGTGCGATTTCCTATATGTTAAATGTTTCAAAACTAACAAGGTTTTTGGATGTGCAAATTAGCCAGGTTTTGGTGGTTGGTTTTGTTGGTAGTCTAGCCTCTCTTCCTTCACAAAATCCAAAGGCACAGATGGCCTTCGCAAGTAATCTACCAATCATCGGTCCTGCGGATAGCCCAGCATCGGCTATTCTGTAGCTAGAATCAGCGGCTGCTGAAGAGAATAAGATGTTGCATCTCCGCATATTGGAGATGTGGGACGCATGTTCTAATGGTAGGGAACCGCCAAGTACAATCCCTGGGTTCCATGAGTTGATCCCCAGGTCAGGTGAGTTTACCAACGCCCCTGTGCCCAACCCGCTTATCCCATGCGGGCACCCTCCAATGCCCTCTAATGATCCTGGCATACCTTTTGTGGTTCGCCCCCAGGCACCGGCTTCAAAGGCACCGCCTCCAATGTTCATCTTTCAGGGTCTACAGCTTCAACCAGAAATAACATATGTGACCCTGTACACTTTCACTCAACCTCCGCAATATGATCTCTCGGTGGGGCAAGAAAAGGTTGTTAAAATTCCCGAGCAAGAGGAAATGGCTAGGAAGATGAAGAGCCTGGAACAAAGCCTGAACAACATGCAAGGTCTGAGTGGCCAGAAGAGTGTCTCATACTCTGACCTATCTATGTTTCCCCATGTCCACTTGCCAGCTGGCTTTAAGATGCCAAAATTTGAAAAGTATGACAGGCATGGAGACCCGGTCGCTCATATGAAACGATATTGTAACCAGTTGAGGGGTGTTGGTGGAAAAGAGGAGCTGCTAATGGCCTATTTTGGGGAAAGCCTTATCAGAATCGCTTCTGAGTGGTATACGGATCAAGAAA